>NC_090923.1:1148489959-1149114959 GCF_040938575.1 Ambystoma mexicanum | reverse complement strand
CAAGCTGAGGGGCACAGGAGAAAAAGGAACTCCAAATGAAGGTGCCTGCAGCGGATACACACATGCTGCAGAAGGGTATGGGTCCCAAATGAGCCAGAAGTAGTAGCATTGGTCAAAGAAGTCAAGAAAGCTGAGCAACCTGCAACTGCAATGTCCCTGAAGCTGGTGAGTGAAGCACAGCATTCAGGTTCACTTCATAAGCGTTGCCGGTAACTGTAGCCAGCTCCGAAGTAACTTGTGTAACATATAAAGCGAGTAGAAGTTGTTGAGCATCTTTAAATTGGTTGTTGGCAATGGAATTGTAACACTTGCGCTTGTTCCGAAAGCTGTATCATTAGCGTGAAAAGTAAAATGCTGTTAGATCCATTGTTGAACTATTTTTGCACTGCCGGAGGGGTTGCATGTCCTTAATTGTGAAGAAGATTGAATCCATTCAGAAAATCCAACATTTATGTTGTACAAGAGTTACAAGTAATAATATGTTAATGTTAGTGCGCGGTACAAATGTCCATTATCACCACCGGAGTGGTCCCCTGGCGTTCTGGTGGCTCTGAAAAAGGAGGGGAGGTTGAGTTAGTGAGAGGAAGCAGGAAAAGTGCAAGAGAGCAGTGATGTGCTGTTGGCGGCCTCAGCCCGGTGGGTCAGTTGGCTGGGCCTGGGTTGTTTGCGGCCGGTAGTCGTCGTGTACTGTTGTGCGAGTCTGCGTCTTTTTTGTTTTGTTGTTGCAATGTAGTCAAGTTTGTGCGGGTTTGTTGTGCTGTAGGTTTTGGTTGTGTTGGTTAGGAATTTGAGAGGTGTATGTAGAGGTGAAATTGTTAGTGGAGTTGGTTAGTTGGCATCTCAATCCTGAGTTGAGGCGCTTGGCTTGTGTAGTCTCCCCCGATGAGCCTGTCCTGATCTGGGTCCCTCTGACATTCATTGTACCTTACTCCTCTGGTCCCCACTTCCATCAGGCTCTCTCATAGCCCCACCTATACTCCCTTCATACTCCTGTGGCCAGTGCACCTGCCAATGTCAACAAGTAAGGCAGTGTGCTAATTGCCAATATCTCGGGAATTCCACACCACTGTGGTACCTGGCGGTAACTAAGGGGCAGGTGGTGTAGTCAACTCGATCTCAGTGTGTGTCGCCTGAGGTCCCGTCTATCCGGTATCACCTGTTCAGGTGCCATGGGAGCTTCCCTGTCATTTCTGGGGTTGTCTATGTCTTTTCCAGTTTAGTCATCATTTTCTCTATTTAGGTTTTCAGTTTGAGTCAGTGGTGTTGAAGAGCCATGTTTTTAGTGATTTCCTGAATTGTAGGTGATCTTCGGTGTTTCTTATTTCTTTTGGGATGTTGTTCCAAGTTTTGCCGGCTAAGTGGTTGAAGGAGGTGCTGTCACGTTTCCCATCGTGGATGCCCGTTCATGTCCAACCAGATCCACGTCCAGCTCCCGCCCACCTGACTCCGCACCCATCACCCGCCGAGGCCCCTGCAGTCCCCGCATCCACTCACGTGTTCAATGACAGCAGCTCACCAGGCAGGGGAGATGCCTGGCTGGCATTCCGGGATCCTTGCGCCCATTCCTTTACTGGCATCTGCCATGGCGGTTTCCTCATGGGCAGTGCTACTATACGGGCGCACGGAGATCACCACGTCAGGCGACCAAGCACCAACAACTGTTTCCGTCAACATCGCGGGACACGTGACACAGATGTGACCATACGATACAGTCCAAAGGATCCGGGAAATACAGAAGGAACACTTCACAGCTGCTTCCTTCGAGTATTGTTTGGCGTTAGGACATTTTGGATTACTTCAGCTTTTTCGACCACAGAACGTTCTACGGATTGCCTTGTTTTTTCCATGAAGTTTGAGTCGCATCGTGTATCTTTTGGAACTTTCGATCCTTGTCTCTGTTACCTGGATTCTGGAATAGAACTCTCTTGACTTGGTTACGGCTGGCTTCCGACCTCGGATTGTTTACCGGACTGCCCACGGATCATCCCCTGTACTGTACCTTTGGCTCAGGTGTTCTCCATCATTCAGAGTGCTGCTTAGACCTTACCGGCCTGTTGCTACCGCCAGTCCCTTTGTTCTCCATATCTACTAAGATTGCCCTGCCACCACACTGTAGGTAAGCCCTCTTGTAATTATCTCTATCTTCTACATTGTTAGCCATTTGCCACGTTTGACTTAACCATTCATTGCCTTGCAGTGGTCAGGGGGTCCTTCCGGTGTTCCTGGTTCCAGAATGACGGCACTCTACACCTGTGGCCTCAAAGATTGCACGGGTAGTGGTTCTACTTTCTACCCGTGTGGTACTTGGGGACGGAGGTAACAATAATCTGTGCGACCATCAAGATCAAAACAGGTGCCTTCAAGCTTTTTCTTAAGGTATGGTTTGATTTCCAGGCGGACTTCGTTGCTTGATCGGAGGTGTCTTGTTGGTTTGTAGATTATTTTCTTTTGTAGGAATTCTGCTCCTTGACCACTGATTGCCCTGTGCGTTATGCACATTGTTTTGAAGGTGATGCAATGTTTAACTGGGAGCCAGTGTAGTGTTTTTAGGGTTGGAGTGATGTGGTCTCTTCTGGATAGTTTGAGGAGTAGTCTTGCTGCTGCATTTTGGATCCGTTGCAGTTTCTTCAGGAGGTGTTCTGGTATTCCGAGGTAGAGGCTGTTTGCATAGTCAATTCTTGACATGATTAGGGTGACGATAGACGATAATACATGAAAACCGCATCGAAGGAAAGTCGTGTGTGACCAATTGTTTCCCGAAGGAAGTCAGAAGTTGCCTCCTTGATACTACACAGGAGTACAATTATATTTATCACTTTAAGTTGAAAAATCTACCTTAAAGAGTGGTTGCGTGTGTCCAATTATGTTTTCACTTTGAAGACTGAACCTTGTATCGTATTCAGAATTTACATTTACTATTATGACAAGAAGTCACAATACTGAAGAGAAGATCAAGCATTACCCAAGCCAAGAGGCGCACCCTTTACCTAATTGAACCACTCTTGTTTAAACCAATACACCTAATCTGTGAAGTTGTCAACAGTCCAGTGGTCGCAGATGTAAGTGTGACATTGTTACCTGAAGGTGAAAGAATGGCACTACGGCTTCTGGGTAATTACTTGGACAGAAAAGATGTGAGTAAAGCTGGGGAAGGAGAGGTTGGTGCTTGTAAAGAATAGTCAGAAGTTAGCCTATGTTAAAGACTGCTGAAGCTGAAAGGAAGTACGCCTCGTGAGCAGAGGCAGCTTATTCTTGTGTCAGTTAGACGGAAGAGGCAAAGAGGCTGCCCCTTTTTAGGTGTTCATTGAAAGGAAGAGTTTGAAGTGTCTTGTCAATACATGCCTAACGATTCTAAAGTACTGAACCGTTATAATTATATTCTTGTAGCAGTCAGACATATGCAAGATGCAAAGAGGCTGCCCCCTTATAGAAAGTCATTGAAGGGAAGAGTGCATTGCCTGCCTGAAGAGGTCAAAGATTCAGAAGTACAAAGCAGTAGTAGAAATACTTGAACTGTCGTGGTATACAAAGTTGTCAGCAGATGTCACATTGGAGTGGTTTGAAGTAGTGGCATACTGTGGGATAAGGGTGAGTGTTCTCACAGTAACAACAGTAGAAGTGTGGTTGTTAAAAAGGAATCAGCAACCCAAAGAGAAGCATCCTGACAAGTATACCAAATGTACTGCAAACGTTCTAACCAATTTTAAAGTTGTAGCTTGAGAAGTCCTAAAAGTAAATATTTCCTTTGAACTGTGACAAATAATCCTGAAGAGAAGATAACCAGTATTACCATTTGTATTATTTTTCTTTGCTGGAATTGTAAGGGGATCTTTTCAGACAAAGCCAGAGACTTGTTACCAGTGGATTTTTAGTTTGATGAACTTTTGTTTTAGCTTGGAACTGATAAGAACTGGTTCAAGACTTTTTTCTTTGAACATTTTGATGTTGACTTTAAAAACCCTGAGGAAAGAATTTTACCCAGGATGGCTGAAAGTCATTCAGATATTGTTTATTATCTTATTTTATAATTTTCTTTGAATGTTTAGAGTGAGAGCCAGTTTATCTATGCTAGAGATTGTTCCGCTAGCCTGTGGAATAGGTAGGGAATTCCTCGATAGAGTGGGGCAAGCAAGGCTTTATTTGAAAACATTGACTTTGATAAAATGTCTTACTATGAGAAAACTACAAGCAGATGTCTGCCTCGCATTAATGACACCTCACATTGCCCCAATACTCGTTCCATTCCACCCATGCAAATACTGGTTCCCCAGAAGTGGGTAAAAGTGTCTCTCTTCTGGTGGGTGAACAGTGAAGGGCCTGGTCATCTGTTATCAGAACCTTCAAGACTCCTCAGTTCTCCAATTATGTTTCTTCTTTTTACTATAACTGTCTTTATGTATAATATGTAACAAACAGATACGTTATGTCGGAAGCTTGTTTTTTGTGTATTTTGATGTGCGATTTTTAACAGACTCATCTTGGCAACCACGTTCATCTTGTGCATGGCTATGCAGACAGGTCCTTTTGTTTAATACCTGGAGCTCTGGCGCAGTGGTGCTCTTTACTGAAGGCCCACAACATTTTTTACTGTTGCGGCAAATACTAGCAGTGATGGGTTGGGGGCCGTACTTTGGGTGAATCTGCAAAAAGGGGTTCCTTTAACATGTTTAGGAATTTCTCACCTTCCCGGTGTACCCTGGTCCCAGGTGGTTGTGGGCACATGCTCGCCCTCCATACGTAGCCCCCTCCAAGAGCGGATGCAGGGTCTGATGTCATGGGCACGATGTAGCTTCTGCCCCCATCATCCCCAATTAGTGTTATATCCTCAAAGACCACAAAACAGGTAGACTTTCTTACAATACAAAAACATGCTTGTACCGCTTCACAAACCTCCTCCCTTGTCCCTGCTCCCAAACAGATTCCAATAATCTCAGCACATTACATAAGGTAATCGGGGGAAGGCAGGCAAAAATATGTTGTTAATTCGCTGGGCATGGGTTAATGAGGAAAGTGGAACCAAGCAGTTTGAGCAAATTCGGTCCTTAAACATTATATGTCAATGCAACATTATTTATTTTTTTAAAAGCCAAGGAAGCCCGGGGAAGGTAATCACAAAAGGTGAGTTAAGGAGAAGTTCATATTATTATTAGGGTATTTATTGAGCCTAAACCTAGCTTCGGGTAGCAACAGAGGGCTTGGAAAACACACGGCAAGGGAAGCAGATCGCAGCACATCAGTACAAGAAAGTGGAGCGCTAACTACGGGGTGGAGGGAGGGCAGGTAATATCATATCAAGGGATCTACAAGCAAATGGGGTACAAACAGAGGAGCAGATCACCCAGTCTCAGGTTAGGTGGGGAGAGTAGCATGTGTAGATCTAGGTGGAGTCAATTCCTTGAAGAGGAGGGTCTTAAGTTCCTTCCTGAAATGTGGAAGCGAGGGGGTGAGTCTGGTGTTGGCAGGGAAGAAGTTCTGGGGGCGTAGACAGAGAAGACCTGTCTTCTGAGTCTTTCCTTTCTGCACCAGCATAGGTGAAGTCTGCACATATCTTGGCTTCTGGTGGATCGAGGCCCACAGGAAATGCTGAGCTTCCTAGTGAGGTAGCCTTTGGAACTTGAGGGTGATTGTCTTGTAGAAGATGCACCAGTATTTGATGGTGGTACGTGCTTGCAGCAGGAGGCAGTGCAATACATGTTGGGGGTGATTTGTGGCCAGGAATGGATGAGGAAAAAGTAACTGAACAACTGATGCTCATTTATTCGCCATTTGCTGCCAATGCAAAAAAAGAAATTGGCATGAAATTCCTGGTTTGCTGCAATGCTTTTCACCTATTTTCCTTAAGTCGCTCGAAGTGATTCGGCTTCTTGTAATATCTTCCCAATGATGTCCTCAGCTATCAAATACTGTGATTCTGCTCACTGTGATATTACCTTATGTGATGTTCTTTCCAGTGATATTGTTTCCGATGATCTGGCCACATATGCAAAGTAACAGCCCTGCGCATCCTTTATTGCATAGGGTTTTACAATTTCAAGTATTTTCCCTGGATGCAACCAGTGCTCTGTGAACCTCACAGGCAGATTTGTAGTAGAGCAGGTTGTAATTCAGGCATTTGGTTCCCGTACTGAAGGATGAAGATGGGGTGTGGATGGGTCTATGAGGGGCTTTGTAAAGGGGGTTGTCTTTAGTTTTTAGAAGAAGGTCTGGTATTTTCTAGGGGCAGTTCTGGATGGTGACAGTACAGAAAAGGGCTACAATCGGCATCATTTACACAGGAGTTCTAGCTTTGGCTTTGTGGGCGGGGTCTGGATGGGCCTTTGCAAAGTGATCTGAGCAGGCCTTTGTAGAGAGTAAGGGTGGTGTGGCGGACCAGAAGGAGACGGACGTTCTGCAGACATTTTCAAGGGTTTTATTAAATATTTATGTAAAAATGCCTACCTTGCCAGGCAGATTTGTAGTAGAGCAGGTTATAATTCAGGCATTTGGGTCCTGTGTCGCGGGATCAAAATGGGGTGTGGATGGGTCTGTGAAGGGCTTTGTAAAGGGGGTGGTCTTTGGTTTTTAGAAGAAGGTTTGGTATTTTGTAGGGGTGCTTCTGGATGGTGACAGTACAAAAAGGGCTACATCGCATCATTGATGCAGGGATATTAGCTTTGGCTTTGTGGGGGTGGTCTGGATGGGTTCTTGCAAAGTGATCTGAGCAGACCTTTGTAGAGGCTCAGGGTGGTATAGGGGACCAGGAGGAGTCGGATGCACTGCAGACATTATGAAGGGTTTTATTAAATAATAATGTAAATGCCTAATTGCTCTATTACTACAGGGATGTTCCCTGCCTAACAAAACTAACTAAGTGTGCTTGTGCATCGTCAAAAGTCCAAAACCTACTTCTAACTAGCCCTACAACTATAACTAACAAATAGCACCAACATGTTCAGCTTCTGCTAACCCTCCTTCATTCGGCTCCACTGGGCTTCTTCTTGGGGTTATTCCACAAAAAACAAAAGATCATGCTAGTTCTGACAACTGTTCAAAGGTCAATAAAGAAAATTCCCTAGTTTCATTGTCTGTCTGTTATGAGCTTCTATAGCCATTGATATGGATTTGTATATCTGGTCTCACTTGGGTCTTGGACCCGTCCTGTATCCTTCTGATACCACATTTGATGGTGCTCTTTTAATCTTCTCTTTCTAATTTTGTATCCTTTAGATTCTTCAACTGTCAGATAGTACCTTCATGGCTTTTTTCATCCGATTTATACAACATTTCCTGTAACCTCTCTAAAGGCTTACTCTGCAGGTTTCTCAGGCTCCCGTAACCAGTATTTCCACTAAGTTCAATTGGTTTCTTAGTGTCTCCCATAGAACACTGCCAGTGCTTGTTAATCTGTATATTCAACAGCTCTCTTAGCGTCTCCTAAGCCATATATTTTGGGCTTTGCAGGTTCCCGTAACCAGTCTTATAACTTTATTCTTACTGTTTCTGATAGAGTACTCCCCGTCGTTGTGGACCGCTCTATCCAATACTCTCTCGCAAAGTTTGTATTTTGGCTTTCTCAGGCTCTTCTAAGTGGATTTTGCCTTCAAGTCATTTAGTCTCTCATCAATCGTAGGATGCTTTTGGCCCCTTCAGTCTTTGTATCTTACAACTTACGTGGGCTTTCCCCCAATATCTTTTTTCACTGCCTCTCATAGGATGCTGCCAGCCATCTTCAATTTTTATCTCAACCAATTCTTGTGGTCTCTCCCAGGACCGATACTTCAGATTCCTCATAGGACATTGCCAATCCTTTTCAATCTTTATACAGTTCATTCCATCCCAGTTGCCTTCCTCTTTCCTGAACCACCTGAGTACCTTCCCTTGACTTGGGCTGATTCACATGGCTTGGCATCGGGTATGGCGGCTTCGCCTTTGCTCGTTCTCTGCTTTCTCAAGTCTAGCGCTGACTCGCTTTTTGCGTTTGTTCGCTTTGGTAAGTTCGGCACACATCAGTAGATAGGAGGTTTAGTTCCTCCAGGTTAGTCTGGTCTTGGTGTTGTTTAGTAGCCCCAGGACCACCACGGCTTCCTTGTAGACCCGCCGCCAAGTGAGCCGGTCTCTATGGCTCCGTCCCCGCATCGGTTGCTCCACTGCTCGCTACACCAGGCTTCCGGCATTCTCTTCAGTCGTTTTCTTGCTCTCAGGCTGCTGCTAGCTCTGTAGCTCCATAGCGCTCCGACCTCGAAGACATACCTACGCCAGAGGCTCTACCCTGCGCAAGGTTCTCTCTCCTTGATTCAAAGTTCATCCTGGTTTTATGTGCGGTATCCAAAACAAAAGGGGTGTGACGCTCCTTCTTTACTCTGGATTTCAGCGATATCCAGTATTATCTGTAACCAAAGTGATTGAAGAAATGTCACTACTGGGTGGATTCAGAACAAATGTATTCAAAACAGAATTAACCACAGTTTGTCCAATTCCTAGTTATGCAGATAATGTTGATTGAGTAGGTAGTTCCTCTCGGGAATGGGAGTCTTTGTTAGCTTTAAAGGACATGGCTCCCCTTTGGGAAGAAGGGACGAATACTCCGGACTCATCACAGTGGGCAGAGTGCAATAGGGGTCAGTATGTAGCTTTGTAGATGGGGCTTGGACAGGGTGTTGTATGCCTTTTTCAGTCTTTGTAGAGGGTGGTCTGTATGGAACTTTGAAGGCGACCCTGTGCCATACTTGTTAAACGATGTACACTATTGTACATGACAATGTACTGCATGTGCAATGGATGCCAGGTGTTCAATACATGTCAAGTTAAGACAAATGCACCAATTGGCATGGTGCTAGTTATGAAAACCTATCAGTGGGTTCATCCGGTTATTACTGAATCAAAATATGCAATTCCCTAATTAGAACATGTGGCAAAATAAGGATGGAGAAAGACACAGAACTCTAGTTCAACAGTTTTATTCAAACGGTTGAAATTGTTGGAAGCTCTATTGCTTCTGTTGTTGGGGCCACAGTACTTGGTATATTGCTAAAGAGTTCCACAGGGGGAAGCAGTTCCTGGGAATGTACTTTCCCAGTGAGGATTCTTTGAACCTTGGCTCAAAGTCCCAACATGCACCAGTCCAATGACAATATGCTTTCTCAAGCAGACATTGGGACTTGATGTGTGTTAGTCAATGCCACTACTTTATCCATGATAGGTGTGGTGGTGCTATGGGCCTGGATGGATGTGCTAACTGCCTATCGGCACCACTACTGTGAGCTAAATGGAGCATTAGAGTAGGACCTGCAGGACCCTCGCCTCTACTGGAACCACAGGACAGAAGGCCAGTACATGGACCCACTTATTTATTAGACCTTCTCCCAAAAATAGCCTATCATTGGCATGTGGATCCTTGGTTTAATGGTACCCCGAAGCTCCTGTGTGTCACTTGTATGGACTAAAAGACTGGTATAACTGGAAACACAGCAGCCTATGAACAAGGCATCAGAATGAACACCGTTCATGGTGCCCCTAAAGCGGGGAATTGTTTCCATCACCCAGACCTCACACAGTGCAGCATGGAGCTGCCTGGATGCTGGAGAAAGGGCGGGGTATCCACCTGACTTCAAAATGGCTGGTGAGCCTTTTGAAGTCTTGGCAGCAATGCAGAACCAGCAGCTGTAGTTAATGCATGTTATCCAAAGTGTATGCTTGCATGTGCATCAAAGAAGGAAAGGGAGAGAGGATTGAGAGGACATAAAAGAAGATGGACTGAGTGTGTAGAGTGCTGCATAGGGAGCCAGGCACCTTACAGCACTCAGCTTGCTTTTTCTTCTGGGCTGTATCTTTCATTCATTTATTTATTTGTTTTGGTTTTTATACAAACCTTTACAAAATCAAAACACATTAAAATCTGATATCACAAAAACAAAATAAACTATTAACAATTCCTAAAAAAAGAAACCTATCAAGTAAAATATCAAAGATCAGAAGGAAAAATAATCATTAGCTACTTAAAGGCAATAAGCATTTCCTTGAATACATTTGATGGTTTCACATGTGTGAATATTAACATGAATATTACAAAGGTTACACATTGTTTTCCAGAGTTACCATTGAGTTCATAATTCGTAGTTCGGTAGTTCCACGTGTACATAGGCGTAACCTATGTACACGGCCCCTTTAGCAGCAGAATTAAACTTCAATGGCGTATAATATAGACAATAATTTCATTAGCGATCTCAAAAGCTTCTTTTTTTGAGCCAGCATTTACTTAATAACAATTATATTGACTCTAGTGAAGCAGCCCACATATAGATCCGTTAGAAATTGAACCACAGCTATCTTTAGGGCGACTGATGTGCCATGTGCCATGTAACATGTCCCACCCTAAGCCATCAAGATCCACTCTCTCCATATTATTTACACATTTTTTAAAACCACGCAACTGTTTAGACCTTAAGGTGACACATTCTAACAGCAAATGTCGCAGAGATTCTTTTGTGTTGTCATATTTACAAAATCATATGAAATATGTGTGAAACACAAACTACCCCCTTGTCTCCTGTTTCCTAACACAAAACCTTCCCAGATCATATATTAGGACATCAAATGATGGGGTACTATGCCATCATATTAAAATACCCAGACTCACTGCTTTTTGCTTGTAGCAAGTATTATTGTTGCTTAATTCATTTTATTTTCCACAAAAATATCTTTGTTACAGCTTTTTTTATACAAAACATCACGCTATAAATACATAATACATTTTTCTTCAAGGGTTTTACATAAGTTAATTCACTTCGCATAACTTTCTGTTGTGAACATTGTTCTTATTTCAAAGCCAGTTCTTTTGTCACTTTTCTACACTTTTCAATCTAGAGATTTCTCTCAAGCTAATATGTTTGAGATGATGTGTCAACGCGTTTCGGCCTTTCTCTCATGGGATAGACCCCATCTTCAAATAGATTTTCCCCAAGGCCTTTGTCAGGACAAATGGTGCTTTTGCTTGGCTAATGAATCGTCTAAACCTCAATCTAGGTTTCTAGAAAAAATAAAAAGATAAGCACTTTGCTTACTGGGGTGTTCAATTCAATAATAAAATGTCATATATAGGTCTTGCTACTATCCTCTTTTGTAGACTTGGCACAGGGACCATTATCAAGTGGGCATGTTGTTTATGGAGCCACTTGTAAACACTGTTGGACAAACATACAGGGTTGTTGTTTTATTATGGGTTCAGTTATTTTCCACATATTATTCTACGCATTGGATTTTTGATTTATTGACATACTTTAAGCACGCAATGAGTTGGTAATTGTCGTGCGGTGTATCTTCTATTTTCTCTTCCACTTTTAAACTCCTATAGATAATAATGAGAGATAATTATAACTTGTGGTGTTTGATTGACCATTTTCTATTTCTTTTTCAAATGGCTACAAGTGGCCTCATATGATTTCTTATTGTATTACAGATACATGTTTCATTCATATTCGTTTTTTAAACTTACTTCTTACAGCCTAAACTGATAGCATCATATTTTGCTCACTTTCTAAAGCTTTATTTTCTATCTCACAGCCACTTAATATGTGCTGCTTTGTTGTGTTAAAAATCAGAAGCATATTGTCTGCTTTTATTGTGTATTTATAGCGTGATGTTTTGTATAAAAAAGCTGTAACAAAGATATTTTTGTTGAAAATAAAATGAATTAAGCAACAATTATATTTGCTACAAGCAAAAAGCACTGAGTCTGGGTATTTTAATATGATGGTATAGTACACCATCATTTGATGTCATAATATATGGTCTGAAAACGTTTTGTGTTACGAAACAGGAGACGGAGGTAGTTTGTGTTTCACACATATTTCATATAGTCCTTGCTCTATTTAAACACTTACCCCTTGGAAACAAAAAATGTTGAGCACGACCTACTATATTTACATGTTTACAAAATCTACATAGTGTCGAACCTCTTATCATATCGCCTCTAATTTCCATTACTTCGCAAGTCTTTAGAACATTAAACCTAAATTTCATATAACCGTAGCACCAGTTTCTGTCCGGAAAGCGAACCAGGTAAGATTCAGGAAAGCCCATCTTTTTAGATTAGGATACCAGTTAATAGTACAATTTAGTATTTACAACTATCTCCATGGTTTTAGCCCAGTTGGCATATTGTTAAAACGTTTTTACTCTCAAGGGATTACAGATGAGGGTTTATCTAGAGTAATGGTACTTGCTTATTGTAACTGTAATAGGAGTGCCGCATACGGCCGCCTTAGTCTTAAACCTGTTCCCAACTGGGTGTATACATTATTCCTTGTACTCCTGAGTAATTTTCTGTACATGGATAATCTTCTCCATTTAACGATACTTACAACTGACTGTAGACTGAGCTCATATTGCAACGCTGCAATGGTTACAGTTTTGGGCAAACAATATAGAACAGTGCTCCATAAACGCGACTCAAACTTATGTAGCTCTGCCATCATCCAAACTGGATATAGTTCCAGACCATAACAGATTTTCAGGATGATTTTGGAGCTATAAAAGTAATGGGCATAGTGAAAATTTGCCAAATTTGCGGTCAACTTTTCTCATTAGCACCATTTGGTCACTGACCTTCTCCGACAGATATTGACGATATTGATATTTCTTTGGATTGTCAAATATTGGGAAGCCTAAATATCGCATTGAGGTCCTGATGGCTAATTTCTCATGGTTTAAAAACCAGGCGTACCCGATTGGTGTAGTGTGTTTACTCAGCTACATTATCATAGCTTTTTTGGCATTAATCGTTAACCCACTTTTGGAGGTATAGTCGGAGTATGCAGTAATCAAATGTTGAAGGCCTTCTGGTGTATAATCAATGAGTATAAGATTGTCCGCATAAGCGGACCAACATAACTTGAACCATTCCATTTTTGGTGACACGAAGGAGGCACCATCCAAAGTTTTTCGTGCATCTGACACATAAAGGTTGAAAAGAGCTAGTGCAAAAATACAGCCTTGTCGTAGCCCATTTGAAGTTCTAATTGAATGTGATAATAGGCCACCTTTGTTTAGGCGGACCTGTATGAAAGAACCTTCATGAAGGTGGATAAGGATTCAAAGGATTTCTCCTGGCATCCCTAAAGTAAACAGTTTCGACATAGCTTGGTCCTATCCACTAAGTCGAAAGCCAGTGAGAGATCCATAGCTTCTATGTAGATGGGCGTGGCATCTCCCTTCCATGCCTTCTCTTGTAACAATGTCACCATTATGCCACCCACCTCTGTCCCCACTTCCTTTCTGAACACAAATTGCTGTACCGTCAGAATATATTTTCAAATAGACCATTCCTCAACTTGTTTTAATATAAGCCCTGCAAAGATCTTTAATTCTGCATCCAGTAGTACTATAAGGCCATAAATCATCTGGGAGGTCCTGTCGCCTTTTTTAGATATCGGCACAATATATGAGAAGTGCCAGGAGGCAGGAATGCACCTGGTTCGAAAGATATCAGCAAAGCATATCGAGAGGGCCTTCGTCCATATGTTGGGATTGCTCTTAAGAATGGCTTTCGAAAGCCGTTTTTTTTTTCCCCCGCTGCTCTAGAAGAGCCAGCTTTCTGTATTTGGAAAGCGATATCTAGTATTGGAAAGTCAAAGTTCCAGCAGTGTTGTTTGGCAACGGTCCGTTCTTTAAGGGCATAAAGACATCCAAAGTGTCCTGCCCAGACTTACTCTGGTATCCAGTTGGATTGTGTTGTAATTTGCGTGGACTCCATAGCATTCATCAAGAGCCAAAAGTGTCTGGTCAAACCATCTTTTAAGACTGCAAACATAGTTTTGCTGTGAGATTGGAACATGGCAGCTCGATTTCCCCTTGTGCCAATCTTTTTCTTTTTCTCCTCTCACCCCCCTCCAACTTCCTCTCCCTGGTAAGACCACTTTTTAATAAACTATGAACTTCTCTGTTGCAGGTGTTTTTATTACGCTGAACTGAGTTGTCAAATTCATGATTATGATTTACTTTAAGATTTTTAACTCCAAAATGTTGAACTGATTTATTAATCAATGTATCAACGTAGGAGGGGAGGTTAACGTGAGTAAAAACCGATTGCTTGGTTTCAATGGTCGTTCCCACAAAGTTGGCTATGAAAGTGCATTTAATTTTGTTCACAATTACATTATGCCACACTATTCTGCATTTTGAATTATATGCTTCCAAATTAACAGAATATTCCTTTCTGGGGCTCATTTCTGATCTAAAGGACAATGTTACTTACAGCTTACTCTGGTCACTCAACCAAGTGTTTCTGATGTAGAACACTAGAGTCTCCTCAAACAAGGTTTGAGGCATAAATATATAGTAAATTATGAATGACCTAGTCCAGTCCGTCCATGTTATTGGATCGTTTGTTTTATTGAGTATTACATTCGCTGGAAACAGACCATAGTTTGGGAAGAGACCAAGCAAGAGGTGGCCCTGGAGTTTCTTTCTCTTACACTCCAGAGGCCCTCCTATTATGAGACTCTTTTCGCCTTCATGTACTGAAGTTAAAAGTCCCAAATCTTTCACGCCCGGGAGAACATTGTCGCCAGCCCATTTAATTTCTGCATTTAGATCACCCATAATGGCAATCTGCAACCGATGTCAACATCGAATCTGTAATGAGTGAATTCATTTTCTCTATTGTTTCCTGTAGATTCAAATCAGGATTTTGATAGATGTTTATGATTAAGATAAATATGGGGCGTGGACTTTTACCTCCAGCACAATAGCCAGGACACAATGGAAACATGAATGCATTCCATTAGTTGCATGTTATGACCTTTTTTGATGGCAAAGACCCCCCGAGAGACGCCCTCTAGATCCCTTAGAAGCTAGTTCAAACCGAGCATCAAAACCATCCAGTCTGAAAAGACTAGTCAACCGTGTTTCCTGGATGAAAATAATCGAAAACTAGGTTAGTATTTCACAGAGTTCAGCAGAGCTGGTTAAGTGTGCATGTCCTCAGGAATTCCAGGACAGCAAAGACAATTGTTTATGCTGGTTAAAGATTAGTTTTAGAGCTTTAAGTTGAACAAAGGAGTCACTTAAAGTTATGCCAGCCATCATCAGCTGGGATCTTTTTCTTCGTTACCCCGTCCTGAATACCTTTTGCCATTGCTATGCCCCGAGTACCATATTGTGGGATTGAGAAACCTGGGCTAAAAGTCAGAATATCATAGCCTAGTTTGTTAAATTGATTTACTTCCAGGAGCAGTGCATCATATACTGGGTGTGAGTGAAGGACCAGGCGGACATGTCCATATCGCTCCGGGTGGATAAAATCCACCAATTTTATATCTGCTTTAGAAAGCAGTCTCAAAGATGGAATTTCATTCAGCAAGGCCAGGAACCTCATCTGTTCAATGATTTGCGAGCCCGTAGCCAAACATGTAATACAGGATGACACTTGGATGGTCAGGAAAGCCTGGTTGCCTCCACTGAACAGAGTTTAAGTCACTGTTAAAAACTAATTTTGGAACCCTTGCATCCCTCTTGAGCATAGCCTCAGTCATTTGGTTAGCATTGTTGCGATTTATATCCATAAACGTATGTGGAGTTCCCTCTCCCTTTGGTGCCAATGCGCCTATGGCAATCAAATGAGGGAGGTACCCTCGGCCCCTGAATCATTTGGTCATCAGAAGATGACCGTCCCTTCTGCCTACTTAACCCCAGATCCTGATCCCAGCTAACATTGTCATGGCTTGTATGTATAAGCAGTGGATCACCATATGATCTCCCGTCCGCCTGATTCGGCTGCCCAAGCGTCATTGGTCCTTGCAGAGTGATTGGTAGAGAGGTAGCCATCTGATTTCCCATCATCTGGGTCACAGTATTTCTTACCAAAGCTTCTATCCATTGATTTTGCGGGGCGTGTTCTCCCGCACAGGAGGCAGGAGCCTGGGAATTGGCCAATGGCATGTCTAGGTACGCTAAACAAGGCATTATCTGCGGTATCAATGAAGTCAAAAGCTCATCAGCCTGAAGAGCAGAGGCTGACTGATTATACATAGACCTTTCACAGAGTGGTGCTGAGGCTCTATCATTTGTTTTATTATCATTGATAGTGGATGGGGAAGGTGCCCCGGATAGCGTGACTTTGCCCCCACTGCAAATTCCTCAGCACTCACTTTGGCGTTTCCACTGTTTACTATAATAACCTCTTTTGCTGCTCATTTCGTTTCCTAATCTTGCTGGCTGATCTGAATGGGAAATTCCTTCCGTGCAGAAACAGACTGGAGTCTGTTTTAACTTGCTACTGCTAAATCCAGGATGAGGTGCCCATAAATCTCACTGACTCGGCAGAGCCAAGACGGAGTGAGCAGAATGTTCCATGTTCGGCTGTGAGGTGGTGAGCTGGGACCTTCCCTGCAGCCGTCACCCTACACAAACTAGACCACCTGGCCTGCTATCTAACAGGTGGTGAGTAAGTTGGATCACACTTGAATAAAAAGTTACATCTTTGTCTGCCTTCAACCTCGCCTGTTGTCCAGTATTTTATGCCCAGTATAATGCCCTGTGTGTGTGAGATAGCTCACTCGGAACGCTCATACTGGCAACCCTTACTTTCAATTGGGGCTAACAGTATGGCTGCAGATCCCCCTCGGCAGTCGTCATAACTGAGAGTTGTGGGCTGCGGCTGAGCGACATAGTGAAAACAGTACTGCAGGAGTTTTCCTGCTCTTTCTATTGGAGCCGTCGTGGGACGTTGAGGCACACAGCAATAATTGCTTTAACTCTGGTGGAGTGTGGTTGAGTGATGAAGTGACACAGTGCACAGTGGACTGTGTCGTTGCTCCTTGTGGGGGTGGCTGGGCTTTGCTGGGATGGAAATCCATTACCAGAGAGGTTGAGTGAGTGGAAATTACATGTCTAATGCCCATGTGGTACACCAGCCTTTTTATGAGGGAAATGGTAATTGTAGCGGTTTGAAGAAGAACTTGTATTTGGCACTACCACTACTCTGCTTTTTATGTTTTGAGCGCATTAAGGGATGCAAAGTCTAGTGCTCCTGTCATTGCCACTTAATGTCTGCTCACATGGTTGTAGTGAGTGGACAAGGTGGTGTTTTATTCAACAGTTGCGCATCTCACTGAGTAAAAGGCGATTGTAGTGCATGAAACAATTCAACCTGTCTAAGTGCCCCTGTGACCATTAAGACCGGCTGGGCTTCAAGTGGTCTGGTGAGGCTATCCTTCTGATTTGGTTTTATAAAGCCTGCACAGCATGAAACTGAAGACTAGTGGACATGCTGGGTCACGTAGTGAGGCGGTGCTCAAAGGAAAACGGCCGAGAAGCCCGGTGCAGCACAATTTCGAAAGGACTTACCAAAGCTTAAGAGGGGAAAGAAGGAAGTTCCCATTACTGAAACAAGTATTACATGTTTCTTCTTAGGAACTGGTAAGGCGTTGGCTAGCATTGAATTGAACGGGGTCGCTACTTACATCCTTTGCTCAGGTTTACCATCAGCACAATTGGAGCTGAATGAGCCCCTGAAACAGCAGGCTGATACTAATCTGCTTATGAACAAGATTTCTTCTGCAATGTTGTCGGGATCTACCCATTCATTGAACAACTGTTGAATCTCTACAGCGGAACTCAGTTGGGGTTGTTAACCAAATGAGCAGTATTGGTTTGTTCTTTGGGTAATCTTTCATCTAGCCCCAACTTCGATCGGTGTAACAGAACCTAACATAAGGAGTTCCGAGAGGATTGTTAATATGGAGCCTAAGCAGAAAATTGAGGGTTTTTCAATTTTGAGCTGAAAGCCATATCTATGAAACCTCAGGCTGTATTGTGTTTATGTACCGAACTGGCCAAGAAATAAGAGTTCTTAAAACAATCTTTGGCTATGGTGTTTAAAGCGATTGGGGTACAATCCTCCAAGTCAAAAAATACTGGTTAGGTGAACACGAAGAATGACGCCCCGAAATGGGATATACACACGAAGCCTACTCTGGCCGATTCGGAAAGCATGCTGGAGCAGGAAGTAGGGGATGAGTTTGATGAGGGTCATAGTCATATATCTCTGGATGATACTGTACACACTTGGGGACAAGAGGAGATATATCATGTCCCTTGTAATAAGAGACCTGAGAATCCTTACTCCTTGACATCTGGTAATTTACATATTAAGATAGCCAGTTAGAATATACGGGGACATGGGCACCTTCTACAGAAAGAAGGGTCCATGCAGCTTCTGCTATGTCCTGATGTGATAATACTGCAATAAACTTGGTTAAATAGTCCCGTTTTCATCGAGGGGTACCACCTGTACCAATTGATGGCTAATAAAGGCCCGAAAAGGTGGCCATTTGTTAGTTTTATAATGGGTATTAGCCAATGTTTTAACTCACGGGAGGCTTGGAAATCTATAGAAGAAGGGTATCTACAAAGGGTGGAAATTTTGTCTAATATAATGAAAGATAATATTCGGATGCTGATTATCAACATTTATCTTCCTCCCAGTTTGAACTCCATCGAAGTTTTTCTCCAATATTTGAGGAGTTGTACCCATAATACATCGTATGGAGAGGATGATGGGAATAGTTTCTTACCTGTAACTCCATTTCTCCAGCATTGGTATCTTTCATGGATTCACATGCTTGGAATATCCCCCGTCGTCAGACTGGGACCCCTCGGTACACATATATAGCCTTTTCCTATAGGAAAACTTCTGACACTTTTGTGTCCTATCTACGTACTTTTGGGGCCCACCTACGCATGCTCCGTAGGACGTTGCGGTATAAGAGCCCCACCCCCACGGCTCCCTTCAGATTTCGGCCCCTCCAAAGTAGGAAGGGTCAAACCTATCAAGCATATACATTGCATTCCGGGGAGGCTGGCGGGCGCATGTGAATCCATGAAAGATACCAATGCTGGACAAATGGAGTTACAGGTAAGAAACTATTCCCTTCTCCAGCATTGGATCTTTCATGGATTCACATGCTTAGAATAGATTGTATAGCAGTAAACCTGAAGACGGCGGCGAGAATGCAATGCAATATACACTCACAACAATACACAATGCATAGGTAAACAAGAAATAAGTTTACCCGTATATCTGTACCTCCATAAAGCATACGGTCACCAACAGGTAGAAAAAACTCTCCACAGTGTAGAGTTTACCTTATTGAAACAGATGGCGCAGGACTGCTCTTCCCATCTGCACCTCGTCCGCATGCTGCCTTGCAAGGCAGTAGTGGCGGGTAAACGTGTGGGGCACCGACCATGCTGCAGCCTGGCATATGTCCGTTAGCGGAATTCCTGCCCATAATGCTGCTGAAGAGGACGTTGATCTTGTAGAATGGGCTCTAGGATGCCCTTGCAGCGGCCTTCCGGCCTTGGAGTGGCAAAAAGCAATCGTCGACGAGACCCATCGAGCTAATCCTTGCTTAGAAATTGCATTTCCTCTCGTCGACGGACCATACACGATGAACAGTTGTCGAGTAGACCTGAGTTCTTGTGTACGATGTAGGTAAAATTTTAGGGCCCTCTTAACGTTCAAGGTATGAAGAGCTTTTTCCGCTACCGATGATGGGGTCGCAAAGAAAGTAGGGAGGACAATGGACGAGTGTTTGTGATACACTGTAGGAACTTTCAGAACGAAAGTAGGATTGGTTGCCAGAACCACCTTGTCTTTAAAGAATCTTAGGTATGGAGGGTCTACGACCAACGCTTGCAGTTCCGAGATTCTCCTAGCTGACGTGATAGCAATTAAGAATGCCAACTTCCACGATATGAATTTCATGTCTGACGTGGCCATAGGCTCAAAGGGTGGTTTCATTAAGCCTGCCAACACTACGTTGAGACTCCATGTTGGTGGAGAACGTTTTACTGGGGGAAAAGTTCAAAATAAACCCCACATGAAGTGTTTCACTAGTCTGTCGCTGAATAGAGGAGACGACTGTCTCTTTCTCGTGAACCTAGAGATGGCCGCCAGGTGCACCTTTAACGATGTGAAAGATAAACCCCCCTCTGCCAAGTGAAGCAGATAAGGCAGAATTTGCTCCGGAGTCACCTTTAACGGGTGTAGTGCTTGTTGTCCTCGACACCACTCACAGAACCTTCGCCACTTATAGGTGTAAGATTTGTTGGTAGAAGGGGCCCGAGCCGCTTGCAGAATTTTCTGGCAATCCTCCGAAACGTCTAAGGTACCAAATTCCGAAAAGTCAGGAGCTAGGCTGTGAGGTTGAGACTGTCCGGGTCGTGATGCCACACCGTACCTTTGTCCCGGGACAGTAGGTTCGGGACTCTCGGAAACGCTATTGGTTGTTCCAGCGACAGGTGAAGCAGGTCGGAAAACCACGGTTGCCGCGGCTTGTACGGTGCCACTAGAATTACCCGGCAACTGTACCTGCGTATCCACTGCACTGTCCTCCGTATGAGGGGGAACGGAGGAAAAGCATAAAGGAACTTGTCCGTCCATGAGAAGGAGAACGCCTCCCCCGTGGAACCGTACTGAGGCCATCTGCTTGCGAATTGTTTGCATTTCTTGTTTTCCTTCATTGCGAAGACGTCCAGTGGGGGGTGACCCCATTTCTCAAAAACCTTCGTCAGCTGAACTGTGTCCATTTCCCATTCGTGTATCTGGGCCATCCTTCTGCTGAGGGAATCCGCTTGCGAGTTCCTCACTCCCGGGAGATGGTGAGCCACGATGGAAATCTCGTGCTTTAATGCCCAATGCCATACTTTCTGGGCCTCCATGGAAAGGGTCCTGGATCGCGCCCCCCCTTGTTTTCTCAAATAAAACATGGCCGTCGTATTGTCCGTCAGCACTCGTACTCTCGATCCCTTGATGTGTGGTAGGAACGCCTTCAAGGCCCATCGCACTGCTCTGAGCTCTAACACGTTGATGTGTAGGAGTGACTCCGTTTGAGACCAACGACCTTGCGTTTGAAGAGTGCCCATGTGAGCTCCCCAGCCAGTTCGAGACGCATCCATGACTATGGTTAGCTGGAACTCCGGTTCCTGTAGGGGTTCACCATTGTCCAGGTTGTGGAAACTCTGCCACCACTGAAGAGTCCGAAGCAGTTTGTCGTCGTCGATGATTATCTTGTCTGACCACGATCCTTGGGCCTGTGTCCACCGGTCCGCGACGCACTCCTGAACTGGCCTCATGAATAGGCGACAGTTTGCCACCAGATGGATGCAGGATGCCATGGCCCCTAGGACTGAAACGTATTTTCTCACTGAGAGCTTGGTGTTTCGCCGTAGTCGACTCGCCAGTTGATTGAGTTTTGAGATTCTGTCGAGGGAAGGCTTCACTAGCCCCGACTGGGTCTCGAACTGTGCCCCCAGGAACACCAACGTTCTCGATGGCAGCAGCAAGGATTTTTCGCCAGAAAATCCCCTTTTTGAACGACTTGGATCAGTTCCTGGAGCGTGAGCATTTTGAATTTTAGGCTCTTTAAGGACTTGTTGAGATCGTGTAAGTCTAGAATGGGACGCCATTTTCCGTTTGGCATTTTCACAACAAAGTATCTTGAGTAGACACCTTGACCTTTCTGTGATGCTGGAACGAATTCTATCACACCTTTTGCTAACGTGAGTGTTAACTCTTGTTGCAGTACCCTCAGGTGGGAATGAGCGACGAACGCAGGTGGAATGTGTGGAGGGCTGCGCTTGAACTGTAGAGAATGCCCGTTCCTTATTGTGTCCAGCACCCATTGATCTGTCGTTATTCGTTCCCATTCGTTGACATATGCTGATACTCTTCCCCCCAGAACGGTGTGTTGCTCGTCATTGCTGATCTTTATTTTGCTTCTCTCTCGACGACGACGGATAGGATGGTCTCTTCCTGGAAGTCTGGAAGTTCCGGCGTCGGTCTGCTGTTTGGGAAGCACGCCTGTATCCCTGGGAGGGGTACGCCTACCTACCAAAGGATCTGTCTCCTGACGCAGAGAATCTGGAATTACCTGAAGCCCCTCTAAAGGGACGAAAAGACTTGTAGCTTCGGCCACTCTGGAGGGCACCCAATGAACGTGCCGTGTCCGAGTCCTCTTTCATTCCCTTTAAGGCCTCATCTACTTTCTCTCAGAATAGAAGGTCTCCCTCAAAGGGCATATCTAATACTTTGTATTGTACCTCCGGCCTGAAGTAGGTACACTTAAGCCATGACTGTTGTCGTAACACGACCCCATTATTGACTTGCTTGAAGCCCGATTCAGCGAGGTCAACCGCAATGTTTATTGCGGGATTGGAGGCTTCCTCACCCTCTCGGACAAGTAACATCACCGCCTTCCTATGCTCTTCCGGAAGATGATCCAGCAAAGGAGCCAGCCTGTGCCACATTTCTCTGTTGTATCTGGCTACAATAGCCAGAGAGTTTGCGGCCTTTACTGTAGTTGCTCCCACGGATAGCACTTTTTTGCAGAAGGCATCCTGACGTCTTGCCTCGTTTTCAGGCGGAGTCGTGCACTTGTGCTGGGCCTTCGCTTTCCTCGCCGCTGCCGCCGACACCACCGATTCAGGCATTGGTTGGGAGGATAAGCACTTGGGGGGTAGACTCTGGAGCTTTAAATTGTTTCTCAAGGCGACCTTTTACCGCCGGTTCCGAAAAGGGGTGACGCATTGTCTGCAAACCCTCCTTCCACACGTGATCTAGTATAGGTATTGAGAACACTGACCTCCTTCTCTTACCCATGTGGTCGAACAGAAAACAGTCCTTTTTCTGTTCTTCCTGGGACAAACCGAATTCCTTACACGCCTTCTCCATCATAGAATGGAATGATGCAATATCGTCCGGGGGGGACGGGTGAGCCGGGCTCCTTGGGGTTTCTAACTCCACCTCTGACTCCCAGGTTGGATCCCTGGAGGGGGATGATGAGATATCCGACATGGCTCCTCTGTCAGACTCCGAATCTGGCAGCTCACCTTCCTCTTGGGGTGCCTGTGGTGCTGAGACTGGCGTGCGGAAGTGAGTCGGTGGACGGGACGGGCCAGGCTCATCGACGGGTGACTGTGGTAGGTTTATCTGAGGTAGTCTCTGGTCCAACGACTGTACTAAAGACTGAAGCGTGGACCGAATCTCCAACAACAAAACAGATTGAGGATTGAGAAGAGGGGCAGACACCGGAATTCCGGATCCCCTCGTCGACGACTTGTCAACCACTCGTAGCCCCAGGTCTGCCGGACCAGCTATTCTCCCGCTCTCGTCCTCTCCCGAGGACAGCGACACTGCCTGTTCCTGCAGTAAAGTATCCGGAGGGATCGGATCGAAAACTTCAGGCCTCCAGGCTTCCTGTAGAACCTCTGTTGACGATGCCACCGTCGCAGTCGTTGTCGGTGGGACGGTAGATACCACATGCGACAGTGGTAGGGAGGAGGCCGATGACTGGACCGCCGTCGACGACGGTGGCTTAGCAAGTGGTTTAGGCGGTCCTGTCTTTTCTGCACTTGGCCTGCTTTTACTCGACTCTCGACTCGTGGTCGATCTATGGTGATTGCCCGAGGAGGATTTCGGCCTTTCCTTGTCATGCCTTTTTGACGAAGATGACGATTTTTTCGACGAAGATTCTCTAGCTGAATGACTCCGAGATGACTCTTTCTCCGTCGGTCGAGATTTCTTTGCCGGTGGTTCCGACGATACAGCGCGGTGTGACGATTTCGCCGATTGTGTGGAGCCTACCTCCGAAGGGGGGTATGCCCCCGCTCCATCATTCAACCATGCCACCAGCCGTCGATTTCGGTCTTTGAGGGTCTTTTGAGAAAACCCTTTGCATATGTCACAGTTATCAGCTGAATGATGAGGGTGGAGACAGTATATACAATCAATATGTCCATCCCCCTCGTAAACTTTTTTCAAGCCGCACGTTGCACACGGACGGAACAGCACCTTTCCTGACATGAAGGAAAAAATTCACCCAACTCCAAGTACACAACCTTGTACAAAATAGTAAGATGACGCGAGAAGATCCCACTACTTTGGAGACGGTTGAAATCTGAAGGGAGCCGCGGGGGCTGGGCTCTTATACCGCGACGTCCTACGGAGCATGCGTAGGCGGGCCCCAAAAGGACGTAGATAGGACACAAAAGTGTCAGAAGTTTTCCTATAGGAAAAGGCTATATATGTGTACCGAGGGGTCCCAGTCTGACGACAGGGAATATTCTAAGCATGTGAATCCATGAAAAATCCAATGCTGGAGAAATTGTGTTACTGGGGGGAGACTTAAATGCTAGATGTTGTGATCAACAGCTATGTCCAACCTATAGTAAGGTTGCCCCTAGGTGTGTCATGACACATGGGAGAGGCAACGTTAGGGGAAACAGATTGGTTGGATATTTGAGACAATGGGACCTTTAATATGTTAAATGGGAGATCAGTAGGAGACATCCCTGGAAAATATACTTGGGTGGGCAATAACTCTATGGCCCCACTAGATATTTTTTTGGGAATTAACTCTTGCCTAATGGCTACTCGTGAGCTTAGAGTTAAGGCATGTGATTATAGCGATCACCATTTTATTTCCCTGATTATAAACCTGGGTGATAATGTAAATCCCTGTGGGGATTTACATGGGTGTTCGGGACTAGAGACAAATCACGCAGGTAATCTTATAAAATTATCCACAATGAACCTCAGTGAAATTGGTGCTCCAGTAGAGGCCTTAGACCTTGTGGAGATAGAATCACTCTGGTCACTAAGTGGTAACGCGATAGAGGAATGGTTCAAGAATTTGGCTAATAAGACTGGTATATTGTCAATGTTAGAGGGTCTCGCCTGGGCCTCAATGTCGTTGTCGCTGGTGGAGGCTTCTGAGTCCCATAAAGCAGTGGTGGGTTCTTCCGGAGATCCCTTCTTTTTGAAGAGATAGGGTCTGCTCCCGAGAGCTCGCCACCTTTGTTGGACCGAGAAACAGTGCCAACACGAATGGCGTACTCCCTGCGCAGCACTGGAAGGGGAAAAAGCCAAAAAAAAACCTGATTGAAATTTCAACGCAGAATGGAACTCCATGAAGAGAAGCAGTGGTCTAGAGGCACCAGCAGATGAAGAGTGATTTCCAGAAGTGAAGAGATGTCTCTTAGGTAGCAAAGAGCTCCAACTGGAAGCAACAAAAAGACAAACGTAGTCCTGTACCATAATAGTTAGTAGAACTGAGTGGAGAAATGCAGGCTGGCAAGCAAATGTCAGTAGGCTGTAGAATCCACTAAAGGGTATTCCAAAAATAAAGGAAAATCCAACAAGGAAAAGAAACCAGGAGAGAGAGAACCTGAAAAACCAAATCGGGTAAGAGAACCTGATAAAAGAAACAACAAGGAAAGGGCGAAGAAAAGAAGTAGGCTTAGCACGAAAAACAAGGCAGCACAGTAAGAATGCTGAGTAACAGCAGGAAAAGTGGCTGGGAAGGTTAGCGAAGCCGTCACCAGATGTGCCGCAAGAAAAATGAAAGTAATCAGGCATATGTAGGAAGAACTCCTAAAAGCCTGAAAGGAATAGTGAGAGGAGCAATGATACCGTGTGAGGGTAGGAATGGCACCAGAAACGGTATGTGTCCAAGAGTGGAAGAGCAGGAGCACCAAAAGCGGAAAGACAGGAGAGAGAGAGAAGGAGCCGGCAAAGGAGGAGCGCAAGGCGAGACTCGCGACCGGCTAGAAAGACAGCAGATAGCGCGAAACAAAAGGAAGCACCGAAATACCATAGACAGCAGAGAGCAACAGAGGGACTAAGTGAAATCAAAAGGCAGGGATGTTTTCCGAACCAGTAGTTTGTTGCTTCCAGTTGGAGCGTGGAGAAGTGGAGTGAAACGTAACTCCTAGAGTTGCAATGCACCGGAGGCCGGGGCTACAAAGTAGAAGTAGGAATTACAGAGAAAAGACTAGATCGCCACTGGGAAGGAACAATGGCACGTCAATGGTGGATCCCCCACCTAGTCCAGAGCTTACAGGAGCCAGCCCTTATATGACACTATGTCTCCTTTGCAGGGGGCCACTCTGGGTTTACCTGGATAGAGGGCGTGAAATCTTCAAAGGCAAGAGGGTGCAGATCTATTAGCCTTCGGTGTAGCCTTTCCATCTTACAAGGTACTGCAATCCCCCTTTGTAGTAGCGAGAACCAATGATCCTTTCTACTTCAATAGAAGTATGGAGAGGGTTCACTGATGGTTGTTCAAAGGGTTATCTTCCTCTGATGTTTGTCGGGCACATAGGGTTTTTAGCAAGGAGGTGTGAAACACTGGATGGATATGCTGCAGGGGCTTGGGTAATCTGAATCTAAAAGCCACAGGATTTATGCGAGACAGAATAGGGAAGGGCCCTGGATATTTGGGTGCTAGTTTGGAAAGACGGGTCCAACAAGGAAGGTATTTGGTGGATAACCAAACTAAATCCCCTTGCTTCCAGTCTGGCACTGTTTGGGGATGTAGATCTGCTTGCAGTTTATAAGTGCTGCAGCTTTCTTCCAGGTTTGAGATGGCTGTTTTTTGGGCTTCAGCTATAGATTCCAAAAGTGAGTCAACCATAGGTAAGTTGGAGGGCTGAAATGACCCTCCACGAAATGTTCTAGGATGACGTCCATAGGTACAGAAGAAAAGGGACATCCTTATGGCTGAATGAGTGGCGTCATTGTACACAAATTCAGCCATTGACAAAAGAGAGAACCAGTTGTCTTGTTATGTGTTGGCAAAGCATCAGCGGTATTGCTGCATGGTGGCATTTAAACGTTCTGTCTGTCCGTTGGACTGTGGGTGCTATCAGGCTGTCAGAGCCCTCTTTATGCCTATTAGATCGCACAAAGTCTTCCAAAATTTAGAGGTGTAATGGGAGCCTCTGTCCCACAGGATAGTCTCTGGAATACTGTGCAGTCTTACCACATCTTTGAGAAATACTTGAGCCAGTTCTGGGGAGGAAGGAACCCCTTTTAGAGGTGACAAGTGAGCCATCTTACTGAAGCTGTCGATGGTAACCATTATCGCTGTGTGGCCTTGGGATGGAGGAAGATCAACCACAAAATATGTGGATAAGTGTACCCACGGTTCCGTAGGGGGGAGAGTTGTTCTAGTAACCCAACTGGCTTTGACGTGGGGCTTTTGTTTCTGGCACATACCGGACATAACAGTACATATTGTCTGATGTCTGTTTGCATGGAGGGCCACCAAAAGGTTTGAGCGATGAGATCGGTGGTTGCTGGTACACCCTTATGCCCGGCAAGGCTGGACTCATGGCTCCAGGACAGAATCAGTAACTGTTGTTTGGTTTCTGGTACGAACAATCTGTTCTGGTAGACCAAAGACCGTCCTTTTCAGATAAACGGTTCAGCTGATCTTGGGTGAGTAGATTGAGGGCAGAATGTGAGGCAGTCTTGACCTCCTGGAGGAATCTAGAGATGGCACACACAAAAGTCACATCTTGGAGCAAAAGGTCTCTGTGAAAAGGGGGATTGCTATAAACTAATGGATTTCTTGACAGACTGTGCGCAATAATGTTCTTGCTGCCAGGTAGATATGTGATATAAAGATCGTATTGGGCAAAAAGTAGGCCCATCTGGCTTGACGTGTGTTCTTACATTCCATCTGCTATAATAGTTTGAGGTTGTTGTGATTCGTGCAGATCTCAAAAGGATTTATGGAGCCCTGCAGCAGATGTCTCCATTCAGCACAGGCTTGTTTTATCACCAACAGTTCCTTTTTGATAACTGAGTAGTGGTTCTCGCTGGTGGTCAGAGTGCAGGAGAGGTAAGCCACTGGATGTTCCACACCCTCTGTCATGATTCCAGCCAATGAGCACAGTGTACATTCAGGTATCCCAGTTAAGCCACAAACATTACCTCAGTCAGTGGGTCAAAAGTGGGCGTTAGCCTGGCATACATGGCATTTGCACCACTCCCAGAATCAGTTTCAATAGACTTTTATAGAGTTAACATTGGCCTTATACTCCCAACATGGCTGCCGCAAGATCCATTCAGATCTGACAGCGCGTTCCATTGATATTGCAGAGAGAGCTACTTAAGCCCCGCCTCTGCAGAAGCGCTCGCTTCGCGTCTTCTCCACTGACAGCGGGTAACGCTACCGACGTTTTCTCCTCACAGAACCTGTCAAAGGAGAGAAATATAAGACATTAGCTTTACAGAAAAAAGATAACAGAATTTCATAGCTCGTAGAAAAACTTACCGAACTGTAGTTTTCTTCAAAGCAGTATCTCAGTCGGCAGTGGTCGTTTATTAACGCAGCAGCTCCTGTCAGAAGTTTCTCTCACAGCCGCAGCATCATCCAACAGCAGTTTTCGTCCGAAGCCGCAGTATCTTCAGTCAGATGTTTCTTCTGCCGCCTCCGCACCATTCCGAAAGGATTTTCCTCAGCTTTCCGAAAATCTGCAGATAAAACAGAGGTATTTAATTAACTAACGAACTGAATAGAAAAAATACAAAAGAAAGTTGAATAAGCTTACGTACCTGAGCAAGTTTCTCTCAGCACAGTAGTTTCTGCGCATTTCACTTACGTTGTTTAACGTTTCCTCAGCCTAAGTAACCTTGTAGTCATCTGCAGCCATAAACCTTTTCCGAATTCTGGGAACCTGCAAAAGAAAAGTTAATTATTAGAAAGAGCGATCTCTCCAACATAGGAATAATACCCAAAGACATTTCCTGGAAAAGTATTGGCATTTTCAAGGCAAACAACTATTGAGTCCTCAGCATTCCAAGACTCCATTGTATTCCATTTTAAATGCACCCCTGTGGAAAACAGGATGGAGAGCTTCACACATAATAGACACAGGCGAGAGGGGAGAATACCAAAGTATAAATATTAAGACAGCACCTTCTCAGTAATTAGATGCAATAGCCATTCTATTGTTGTTGTTATCGTTTTTACAGAAAAGGAATCCAAAAAGTGCCCAAGTACAGGTTCACAGGCTGAGAATACATTACGCTCTCGGGGAGTCCAGGTAAGCGTTACAGAACGCAAAGTGCATACTTAAAAATACTCCACCTTAGCGTAATGGTGGACACAGGAATTGATCATTAATCCCATATTTTAGGAGAATTAAGAGCAGAAGTCCATGCAGCTAGGTCTGAAACCAGTTCTCTCAGGAGAGAGTTAGTGCTTAACAGAGAACGCACCGATGAATTGGGTTGCCCAAGCTGGACAAGCACCACTCCCTAGTGGGGTTTCACAGGGAACCATTTCCGCTCCTAGCCCTGCTTTAGAGGTAGTTATGCCGGGAACATTCCATTAGCAGCCCCAGAGAGGTTTACTGGGATCCACAGCGTTTTGCAATTTTTATGAACCAATGTAATTTACATTTCCTGTGTAGACCCAGGGTTTTCCCTTCAGATCAAGCCAAGGTGACATTTGTGTTATCATATCTGGGGGGACCTGCTGCTGACTGGGCTATACCCTTAGTCAACCGAGATGACCCCTTGTTAAGGAATTTCCCAGGTTTTCAGCAGGAATTAGAGAAACTCTTTGCCCATCCTGCCCAGGGTCAGGATTTGGTAACCGTCAAGGTAACCAGGAATTGTTGGTGTACATAGCTTCTTTAATCGATTAGGAGCAGAACTAGTTGGCCTGAGGAGAAGAGAACAACCCTCTTATATCGAGGATTACGGGTAGAACGCAAAGACATATTAGCGCTAGTAGTGAATCCTCCTACAGGTTGTGCTGAGTTTATATACTTAACTATGCAGTTAGATCACCAACTGCAGAACCGGCGCTCTGATGGGGCCAGATTGGAACCTAGATCCTTCTATGTTCGTTCAAAAGATTGTGGGACTCGTCCAGCGACTGAAAGTCACTCTGAACCAATGCAGTTAGGTGGTGTTCGGGGTCCCATTTCTAAGGCAGAAAGAGACAAAAGAAGACAACATAATCTATGCCTCTGTTGTGGATCGGCAGGTCACCACTTGCGAAATTGTCCAGTGAAACCACCATGGAAACTACTGGGAGCAGTAGACCAGGCAGACTGAAGTATCAAAGAAAATAAACAGACAGAAAACTCCAACGCCCGACAAGTGTAGAGGTCGATTTGTCGAGCCTGGGGAAGGAAATTCAGATCTCTCATTTCGTTGTTCCAGTATTCTTAAGCAGTGACCTTCCACCTTCCCATACATATGCTGTAGAAGCATATGTGGACAGTGGTGCGATAGGGAACTACATGCATGGATTACAAGCTCGCAGGCAAGATGGGTATTGGTATGCACCAAAAGGCTGTGGTAGAAAATGTCAGCGCAGTAGATGGGACTCAACTGATATCCGGACAGTGACGAAGTGTACTGAAGTTTGCACCTTGCTTTGCCAGGAGGGACATCGAGAAAAGATAATAGTACTGCACAATTTAAAGTGATTTTAGGGATCCCATGGTTAGAGAAACATAATCCACAGATTGATTGGTGTGCCAAGACCTTAGTATTTGCAGAAGATTTCAGACATTGCTGCTATATTCAAGACGGAACCTTTGAAAAGGAAGTTCAAGTGATTTCAAGAGAACAATCCACCTTAGGATTAATAGGAACACTTCTACCGGAGTACAGGGATTTCCATGATATGTTTGAAGAAGAACAGACTTACGTGCTACCTCCTCATCAGCTATATGATTGTCAAATTGATTTGATCCCTGGTTCCAAGACCCCATGCAGCAGAATTTATACTTTAATGGAATAGCAATTTATTTTATTTGAATACCTATTTGGAAAATGATCTTGCTAACGGTTTCATTCGGCCCTCTAAGTCCCCTATGGCGTCTCCCTTGTTCTTCGTACCCAAGAAGCAAGGGGACCTTTGTACTTGCATACACCATCGTACCCTAAACCAGATCACAGTAAAGAACCGGTACCCCCTTCTGCTTATACTTATGTTAATGGATCAAGTTAAGGATGGCAACATTTTCACTAAACTAGATCTTTGAGGAGCCTACCACTTAGTGAAAATCAAGGAAGGAGACGAATGGAAAACTGCCTTCCGCACAAAATACGGTTTATACGAATACCAAGTCATGCCCTTTGGCCTGTGTAATGCCCCTGCAGCTTTCCAGAACTTTATGAATGATGTTTTATGTGAATTACGTGATGTTTGTACCGTAGTGTACCTTGATACTATCCTAATTTATTGAAGTTCGATTCAAGAACAAATAACCTATGTAAGAGCAGTGCTTACCAAATTACGGCAACACAAACTATTTGTCAAGCTAGAGAAATGATCCTTTCATGCGACCTCAGTGGAGTTTCTGGGATTTATCCTGTCACCAATGGGAATTCAAATGGACAACCGAAAGGTTGACGCCATCTTGAATTGGCCTTCCCCCAACCTCAGTTAAGGGAGTTGAAAGTTTTTTAGGATTTGCAAAATTCTACAGACGATTCGTAGCAGGATTTTCCCAATTAGATCATCCAATAACTTTGTTATTGTGAAAACACAAGACATTCTCTTGGACCAAGGAAGCTGAAGAGGCTTTTCAGACCTTAAAAGAAAAATGTCCCACTGCTCCCATTTTGAGACACCCACAACCTGAGCTATCATTTATAGTAGAAACAGATGCGTTCAGTGTTGCAGTGGGAGCTGTATTATCCCAGAAAGATACCAAAACCGGACAACTGCATCCAGTGGCCTTTTGGTCAAAGAAATGTTCAACTGTAGAATTAAACTACAGCATTACAGATAAGGAATTACTAGCCATTAAGAACGCTTTTAAAGAATGGAGACGCTATCTGTTAGGGGCCATGCATACCGTCACAGTTTTCACAGACCAACGAAACCTGCAATATTTATGTAACGCAAAAGCTCAATCATCTCGACAACTCCGTTGGGCATTGTTGTTTGTAGAATACGAATTTGTTATCACTTACCGGCCAGGAGTACGTAATGGAAAAGCAGATGCCTTGTCACGGATAGGAGAGAAGGAAGAAACCCAAAGTACCTCAGACCCTGTAAATATAATTCCAGAAGAAAAGATGCTAGGAGTCACAAGATCTTCAGAAGAAGACTTAAAGGCACACATTCTGCTCAGTATGACCACCTGAGAGTTAGAGGCCTGTAAATCCAGACGACACAAGTTTGACGTTCAAGAAGGTTTACCTTGTTTGTTTGTTTGTTTGTTTGTTTGTTTTAATATTTATAATGCGCGCCAGACCCGAAGGTATCGGGGCTCAGAAGGCAAAAGATGGTTGTTCAGCTTCGGTTACATTGCTGTGCAAAATCAAACATTTTATACAGTGAATTTTATACACAAATTGTAGGTAATCAATATGTACAGAGTGCCGGCATAAGAAGTATAAGAAAGGCAGGTTGCACAATATGACACAGATACCATGAGACTGTTATATACAGTATGTAGGTTGCACACTATGACACAGATACCACAAGACAGTTATATATAGTTATATACCTTATTTCCAGAATCTGCTCTACCTACCAAATCAGGAGCTACAAAAGAAAGTTATGGCAGATTACCATGGAGCCGTATTGGAAGGCCAAACTGGAATCGCTAAGACCACGGCCAAAATCCAAAGACATTTTGTTACGCTCACCTCGTATCCACGGGGACACCACCCAGCCCTGGTTGTATGATTTGCACTCTCGAACCCTCTCCCTGTCCCTTGGTAAGGCCTCGGGTTAAAGATGGCTCTTAATATTGTAAAAGGTGGATTCTCCGTCCTTCTCCTCGTGGCAGGGGCGCGTAGATGTGGGGGGTGAGCAGCGACCAAGTTACTTGACTGGTGCAAGCCCCCTGTGGGAATCCAGGCCTGCTGCGACTCCGTAGGTTTGCTGCTTTACAGTCTTTAAATGCAGTTCTTATGTTCCTCTTAGTTCGAATAATAATGTCGTGCTTGTTTCCTTTTAGGTATGGAAAGGTATTTTGGTGTTGTCATGCAGTTTGAAGATAAGCATGGGCCAGTAGGCAAAAGCGCAGTGTGCGCGATGCTGTCCGGTGAGTAATGCGCGATGCGCGGCGCTGTTTTGCCTTTATATATTGCTAACATGCGGATCCATCTGTCCCATCTCACTGGAGGACGACCTGGTTCGGTAAGAAAGGGTGCAGGGGGAGGAATTGCTGCAGCCATAATCTTGTTGTGGTGCAGCGTGAAGCAATGGGTTCGAACAGTAGTGGTGGGCGCTCGCCATCATTTGGGAAGAGCACCACAGAACACCATCCAGGATATCCAATCCCTGAGCATCCAAATGGAATGTACAATGTGTAGATCGCCTTATTACATAATAATGTGGCTCTTTCAGGCTGCAGAATGATGAAAGAATGTTCTGCTTGCAGGATGTTTTGTGACCTCACAATGAGAGGTCGCTGGGAGAGAGAACGTTGACTCTGAGATGTTCAGAGTAACAATGTGTAATGTGGTTGCCTGGAAACCACAATCAACACACAAGTACGGCGTGGATCAATTTCAGCTGGGCCAGCCCTCACGTTATGTGCTGATGTGATAAGTTCTTCCTTCACTGGCTGTGCACGAGCGTATTATTGAAAATCAATAAGGCGTGCAAGTCCTAGCGTACAACAAATAGCTCCACCCTGCCCGTCTGGCACCCATTCTCTGACCTGTCACCGGGCGGGGTCCACGGTGTCTGCTGCCTGGCGGAGCTCCGAGTGGCCGCTCGGAGTTTCTCGCTCAGCACTGCCCCTGAGTGACGGAAAGACAGTGGCTGGGTAGGCGCTCTCAGTGGGGCAGTGCAGCGTGAGCGCGGTGCTCTGAGCTGCTTAGCCCCTCCGCACCACTCTTCGGGGCTGGGGAGGCGGGAAGAATGCGAAGGCAGTGCCTTCAGTACAGTAAAGCAACGAACGCGGGTACGTGCCTCCTTGTCAGCTTCATGCGTTGTCCTCGTCGCCAGTGTTGAATGAGGATGACCCTCAAATGTGTTAAAAGGGATTTATTTAAGAGGAACAGGCAGCAGACAGAGCTGCAGGGGAAGACAAACAAACACCAACTGCCTGAGCTCGAGTGTGTTCGAGCCCAGAATGGAATGCAAACAAGAGACGGAATGTGGAATGTAAAGACCTCACAATGCACACGTTAAAGTAAAGGTGAACAAACCAACATTATCATGAGTCTTAAACATAACACCCCTCCAAACGCCCCGACTCTGCATTCACGCTGTCATCAACACCTATCCCGAGGTGAAATGCCTGAGTCGATCAGTAGCGGTGACTGTTCGCCATCCCCCAGCTCCAAAAGCGTGGAGTCACTAGGGACTGGTGGAGAAGGAGGGACGGGGAGGGCGAGGGTCATTCTCAAGGTGTTCTTGACTGGTGTAAAGACAAGGGGCGCGGATAGTATGTCATCATACATCCGCGTTCCCATGGACATTTCCTTACAAGTTCTTGGACAAGGCCTCATTATGGAAAGAAGAGAAAAGAAAATGCGCAGGCAAATGAAACAGGTTTGCTGTTAACTATTTATTATTTGCTAGAGATAGTATGCAGAGCATCCCTTCTGAGTAGATGGAATATGAGAGGAATTACCTCACCCCTTTCGCCCGCGAGCCACCGAACAGGCACTCTCGTGGCACTCCAGGTGGTGCGCGCGCCCCAAGCCTTTAGCGAGGTAGGAGAGGCGAGTGGCCGTGGCTTCACGCCTTAGTGTATTACTCAAAAATCTACAAGGAATATAAAGAAAAGAAAGCAATCAAATGCATTGAACTTAGTAAATTAATCCTTCAGTATGTATAAACACATCAGCATACATACTATGAGTTATTAAAAGGAGAAAGTCAATAAGTATTACGCAGAGGTCCACAATATCAAGGCAGCGCTACCAGGCGAACAAGCACTCTCGGGGCATTCCGGGTAGCGCAGACCCGAGCCTTTATCGAGGTAGGAGAGGCGAGTGGGTGTGGCTTCACTCCTTAGTGTATTATTCAAAACTATTTTGAGGATTAATCTCTCATACAGGTACTCAACCTTGGCTTGGTCTTCAACTCAGATCCAGTACTGTCTTCTGAGCTGCAAGAGGGTATGAGATCCAAAGGAGCGGGACTCTCAGACTCTTGGAACTCCATAGATGTGGACTGGGTTTCGTTATTAGGGCTGGCCCTTGGCCAGACTGACTGTCTTCTTCGTGATGCCTTCACACCACTCACTATTTGCTGCTTGTCGTACTTCTGTGTGCTGCCTGCCATAGCCTAAAGCAGCCCCCTAGTGAAAGTATTGTCCGTTGTTTATGTTCAGTGAAATGTTCCCTTAGACCAACGGGAAAAGGAGATAAGTAAGTATACTCAGATGACGTTTACCTCATTGTTACCGGGCAGAGAGTTTTCCCGCGGTGGTATATCACTCAAGGAAGAGACAACTAGGAACTATATGCCTGAACGCATAATGCAAGACTGCAGAACAAGCTGGATGCTATTGGCCTGGATGTAGAATATGCTGAAGGCTGTATCCCCAATCGTATTGTATGAAAGCTGAATCTACATGGCAAACTGGATGCAAAGGAATAGGAGAGAAGTAAAGTAAGAAATGCGCTGGGTACTCTAACCCTGACACTGGGAAGTAAAGGAAAGCTCCAGAACTGGCATAATTCACTAGGCTGGGGAGATGGATAATGACTGCAGCCTGAAAATCTACCAGCACATGCACGTTAAGAGGTAGACTTGCATGCAAATTAATCAGAGTCATGGGACTCGGCATAGGAGGTCTTCGAGGCCTAGGAGAGACAACCTTAATACATACTGTTGTAAACATCAAAAAAGAATAATCTTATGCCTTTATGGATATTGTCGCGCTGCAGCTAAAAAAGATATACAATTCTTTTGATGGAGGTGGTGTGGCTCCCGTGGTCCATCAGGACAGCACTAATAATCCTGTTGCTTAAACCGCATAAACCTGATAATCAATGTGCATCATATAGGCAGCTATTCCTGCTTAACACCGAAAAAAAGATATTGGCGAAGATGCTTGCAAACCACATCAAACGGCACATGCTACTTTTTGCCAGCCAGACCAAACATGACTTATCCCAGGTAGGCCCACAGCACATAACTTCTGCAGGCTTTTTGCAATGGTTCACAATACACCAACCGGACGCCATTGATATTGGTTAATCAATGCAGAGGAAGCCTTTGACTCAGTGCAATGGCTGTGCCTCTTTGAGATTTTGCACCACATGGGGTTAAACTTCGGGTTCATAAGTATGGTTAAACTCGTATATGCGGTACCTAGAGCTGTGGTCCACGCTAATAATACAACCTTGCTACCATTCATGCTACAGAAGGGTACGCAACAGGGATTTCCCTTCTCCTTTTTGTGGTTGCTGTCGAGCCACTACGACTAACATTCCACTTTCATAGGGGCATTAAAATCCAGAATATATGAATGAACCTTTTATATGATCAACCTGACCCCAGACATAGAAGAGATCAGCAACTATGGACAAATCGCACATGAGTTAAGATTAACTGGGGGAAATCTGAGCTTCTTCCCCTGGTCCCCAATGTACAGAGAGCGGGTGAGGAACTAGGTTTTATATGGCAAGAAAACAAGATTAGCTACCTGAGGGTCCTGGTGTCTGCGGCTGTGTGGGAGCTATATTTGGATAACTATGTAAGACCTCTCGAAGAACAGGAAAGCAATGCGACAAAAAGGTCTGCGACTGCCTATCTCCGTAATGGGCAAGTTTAAATCATCAAAACGATCATTGTGCTGAAATTACTGTATATTAAATGTATCTGTAGTTCCACCTGCACGTTACTTTAAGATGGTTAAAACTATGTTACAGCAACTGACATGGGAATGGGGTGGGAGGGTGTTAGGGAGAATTCTCTGTATAGGCTAATTTCCCCAACCTAGTGAGTCCCCCAGCAGCTTTGCTGGATTTTTTGGGGTTTATTTTTTTCTCCTGCTAAGAGTGAGATTCTTTTTCTCCCACTCTTAGACATGATTTGAGATAGCCTTTGACTTTGTAATGTGTTTTATGGGCTATAGGGTCTTTTACTCCATAGGGCTTCATGTGTTTTTGGAAGGTGGGTTACACAGCACCCTCAGTGCGGTAACCCAGGGGTGTCATAGTGACCCCCAAACATAGACTCCATACCCTGGGACTGACTACTGTCTCCCAGGGCATGTAAAGTCACCATTGGCTTTACTAGTCCCAAATTATGAACAGAAACCAGTACAAACCATCATATTGTCGACGTACTGGCCAGGGCAATTCGATTGCCCCGGGTCTGTTGTTCGAGGGGGCACGTCTCCGTCCCCCCTGATCGAGTTTTGGCTGGTGGCAGTGGATACTACTTTTTATATTCGACCGCAAATATTTTCCTATGGGATTTTCCCATTGTTCGAGGCTACCATTTTGAATAAATAATTAATATAGCCTCGAACATACCGCCGGTTTATTTAATTAATATTTATTCACCGGTTGGGATTTTTTGTCAGAACTCGATGCCAAAATGGCGTTCGTGTTCGCTTCTGTGACTCCAACCCAAGTCGAGCCCTTTGTTCCACTTTTGGCAGGCTTCTCGACAGAAGCCCTCCAAAGTGGTGCCAGTCTGTCTGGGTACCACAGGGGGTGTGGAGGGGGTTTAGGCACCCTGGACTGAGTTGCCTTGGCAACTCAAGTCGCACTCTTGTGTGATTGGCCCAAATGGTGAGCCGCCCGGCTCACCACTTAGCATGTTTGATTGACAGCTAGGCTGAATGAATGGGGGTTTGCTGCATAAAAGCAGGGCTTTGGGCACTGGAACTTCAGAAGTCGCCACAGGACCTAAAGAATGCGAGGAGGGAGAAGTCGAGCCGACCTGGAACGACGACACCACCGGTGGAGCCCTGCTGAACCGTCTCACCACTTCTCCCGACGACAGAGGAGATCTCCAGCCCGGAGAGTCTTCTTCATTTGACTGGTGGGGATAACCAGTTTGCCCGTCTTTTCGCCTTCCTGGACCATCTCGTGGCCGCCTTGCTCGTGCCAAGCACCCCGGCAACCGGAATACCACGGTTTACCACTACAGCGAAGAAAAGGGTGGTACCTTGTAGCTGGGAAACTCCGCGGCTGGTTTATTCCCTGGCAGCGCAACGACCTCCAGCTTTCCTCCACGTCGAGACCTCCTCTTCCTGTGGACGAAACACCCACTTGCACCCGCTGCCAGGAACAACTGCCCCCGCTGGAGCGTTCTTCCCATTTTCAGGTACTGTGTCCCACCTGGCTTCCCTTGCGACAGATCGTTCGGGGTGACAGTAAATCCTCGACTTTCTAACCTGGGTTAGCCTGGGACCTGTTAACTAACTTTTCCTGACTTGATCTCAATCTTTTGTGAACTATCTACCAAGACTCTTTGGGCATAACCCCACTGTGTGATCCTGGATACATTTTGCTTGCTCTCTCTAAGAGTGGGCCTGGCATTTGAACTTCCTTGCTCTCCAGTAGACTTTGCCTAACCTGCCTCACTGTGGTTCTTTGAAAAGTATTGAGATTTGTGTGCTTTCATAACTCTGCCTGCTTCCCTCCCTTTTTAAATAACTTATTAGAGTGCCATCTTATGTTAAGCTCTCACCTCTGTCTGAAAATAAGTGGTGTTTCTCATTAAGACTTGTCTAATAAGTAATCAGGGTTGTATATATATATAATAGTGACTGTGTGTTGAATTTACTTACCTCTTTTTGTGCTAGTGTAATTTACAAGTGTGTCTTTAAATAAATAATTATATACTTTTACACCAAAGCTCTGGTCAGTGTTTGCTTGTGCTACTGTATCTCTGTACCTATTGTGTATACTCTTTATACTGCCTAACTCATCTTGAGAGAAGCCTGACTGCTCAGCCACAGCTACCAGGTAAATCTGGGTGGTAGACTGCTACCAATTGGGTTTACTGCCAACCACCTGTAGTCCTAAATCTTTTGCAGTGGTCCCTAAGGGAACTGCACAGGTTTCCGCCTAACAAGGGGACAGACTGCGGTATACATTGATGGACATGTTAACCCTACCGTATGATAAGGGAGGGTTAGCAGTACCGGATATGCAGCTATACTTCTGTGCAGTCTGTGCGGCACAAGCGCAATATCCAGCTGGCTGGAGGATCAAGTTGAGGTTCCACATTTAAGGCTTGAGAGTGAAGTTAGCAGACATTCCGCCCTGTCTGCCGAGACATGGGGGAAGCTAGTGAGGGATAGATACAAGATTCAGCCATGCTATGGCACATGGAGAGCTCTACGCCAGATGGAGGGTATTAATATGGCTGGCTTTCCTTATGTGCCAACGTTGCTGCACTATAACAACCCAGGGTCCTGATGTTCTCAGAGAGGCAATTGCACATTCATTTTGAAAACCTGGGCAGCACACAGCTGGGGTGCCTATTTACGAATGGGGATTTCAACCTGAACAATTCCGTCATAGGGCCTGTTAACGAACAAACTATGTTCTTATTTGGAGGCTAAAGCTAGCACTGAGGGAACGCGTGGGGAGTTTTCCACCTAAACCGAGGTTGTCCCTGATCATGCACTCTCTTGCATCTGTGGACATCGGCACCCACTTAGTCTCTAACCTATACTGTAAAGCACAACACAATAGGGAACCTACTTCTCTTGCAGCAAGGGCACGCTGGGAAGAGGTGCAGGGAACACCCCTTACGGATCAGGAGTGGGCCCAAGCATGTCAGCAAATTCTGAAAATATCCAGAACCAGGGTCATAAATTGATTCATTTGAAGTGTCTGCACCAGGCATACTACAGTCCACCTAAGGCGCACACATACAATGCAGATATCCCAGACAAGGCGGAATGTGGCTGTCTGCTGGAGTAGTAGCATGGCTCCAAAAGCGGAAATCTGGCTGAAAGATATGATATACTGCTATGGTAAGTCAGTAGTGTACGCTGTGCTGCAACCCCCGATTAGTAGAGCAAAAGACATCTGATCTCACCTGAGGGAACTTTTAGCTACGGCAGAAAGGACTGATACAACAGGGCAGTAAGAAATCCATGTATGGCTGTTGAAGGGGAGAGGAAATTGGCGCTATGCGGGTCAGTAGATATGTGAGGACGATGTGATAATTATAAGCACCCTATGAACTGTAACCATGAGCATAGGTCATGTTTGCATTTAATCATGCTACTCACTGCCCCAAATTCACATGAACTGTAACTTTGCTTTGGTTGATTATAATTGTTCTATTTGATAAATTACAAATACATACAAAAAAGGAATAGTCTACATTTTTGGTAATAAGCTCAGCAAAAGGGTATATTACAGTTAATCATGCAAAATAGATGTACAGCAACATAGCATTAACCAATTTCCAACCCCTAACCTGGCCACCCTCCAGATGCACTCCTTAAATGCGCTCCAGATGCTCGACCCATAACGCCTTAAGGCGCACACCAGTCCTTCCGGCACACTGCTCCTACCTGATCTAAAACAATAAATATATTTGTCTTCCTGGATTGGTCCTCACTTTATGGTTTTGTCCTTAGGGGGTCACCTGACAAATCATTTTTTGGGTAGAACATGGTGGTGCTGGCATCTTTCCAGTTACATCCTCAATTAAGGGGAGTAGGTCTCCACACCCAGGACAGCATCCGTCATAGATGAACAGTCCTTTGTACAATCCAGTTTAGACCTGCGAGATCCATTGATATTGAGTTGATGGCCTTGACCCAGTCAACCGTCGCTGGCTGAATGTCCAGATTCAGCACTTTGTGCGCACATGTGTAGTTCGAACAGCGACAACCAGCAGTACCTGGCGCCGAATAAAATGTGAGTACCTTATCCAAAGTCCACCAAGATTTAAGTGAAAATAATTAACACTAGATGTTTAAAAGGTGACACCATGGCATGGTGATACACAATGCTCTTCCTTGTTTTGTTTTGTCAAGGAAGTTCTTCCCGTTCCCGCCCTCCGCTCGAATCATGATCCCTATCATCCCTGTGTTCAGCGAATCACTTTATTTTACTTCTATTCTACAAGGGGTCTGCCATCTTCCAGAGATATGCCTTTGCACTTTCGGCGCAACTATAAAGGCAAATATTAATAATCCTATCTTTTCTTTCCCTTTGTTTTTATAGACGTATGTGTTTTTCTTGTAGGACGAGGACCATCAACCTCTTGCCATTCATGTTCCTCGAAAACTCTAATGTAGGTACAAACAAAATGTATTGTTGCATTTTTCTAGTCTTCCAATAAACCATTCAACTCTTGGTGGAGGGCATCTTTTTCTTTGTTAATTTCATGCAACACAAATGAAGGCTACACCTTTGAAGTCGTGGCGCATGGCGTAGATCTGTAGGGCACTACATCGATTATCGTAATTTTGCTCTTATTGCAACACTATCGAGAACAGGAAACAAGACCTGCCCTCAAGAAGAAAAATATGGTTCTACACAGAGTATTGTTGATGTAAGGTTGCTCAGGCACTGCATTACTAATAGCAACACATAATATCATCAGGAGTACACAGAGTGACTATACGATGAGCTACCTCAAACACCTTCTTCTTTTCATTAAAATCTACTTTTAAGAGGGGCGTGGCCTGCAGCGCCGTCGATGCGGATGCTCTGCTAATGGCCTTTTCATGAAGCCCAGGCTATAAGTAAAATTCTGGCGCTTCCCGATACTCGCTTCTAACATTGTGGCTGGGACAAAGCAGGGGGAGTTCTGAGGGACAGCTGTTGCGATGCAGAGACTGGGAACTCACCTGTATGTGGAGATATGCTGGAGCTGCGGCGGGAGACTGGCCGCCGCGGAAGAAACCCAAAATTGCGCTGATGCGCACCTAACAGTCGCATCGTCCTCTAACTACTAACGGGCACACTGGATATGAATTGGGTGTGCGATTCGCGGGTGGCTTGGCTCGCGGTTAGCATAGAGCTCGCTCCTCCCCCGGGGTGCGCAAAGGCCCGGCGGACTCCTCAGGAGCGAAGTCTTTGGATCTGGAGCCCGGATTCTCTGGGGTAAGCCCTTGCTCCCCCTCATCTCATCCGGCCACTAAGTGGAACATTACGTGATTACAGTAGCAGGCCAAAAGTAAAGGAAACCCTATCCCACTTTAAACCTGAGGTTGTGGTGTGCCGGAGAGAGTCTTGTCAGCAGTCTGGTGGGTGGAGGGGGGACCTCCCCCACCCACCCCATCAGTAGCAGGCCCTGCTTCTTGCATGCCGGGGAGGCTCTTTGAGGCTTAGTTGACAAAAGCACTTTATCCTACTGGAAGATCCTCATTCAGCCTCCATCATAGCGACTTTGGATCCTTGGACCACTTGGACCCTAGAGCTCTGCGTGGCAACAACTTGGCTGACTGGAAATTATCGTGGGCAGTATATACCGATCGGATTCGACATCAGCCGGGCAGGTGTCCCCCTGTAATGGGAGACATGTCCAAGCAATCGAAATCCTCAAAAAAGTGGATATATCAACAATGCTATTGCCATCAGATAAAGGGAAGAAGGCAGACCTGGTGAAATCTCCGCCTCAGACCCAAGAACGTCCTGCTGGTCAGCTGGCCACCAAAGACGATATTCAAGCCTTCATGCTAGATATCAAATCCGAGTTCCGGAACTGCATGTCCCAGATATCCCCAAACTAGAGCAGTTGGATCAGAGAGTCATGGAGGTGAAGCAAAGAGTGGGGGAAACGGATGAACATGTCCTGGATCATTCGAACTCACTGACGGACATGCAGCAAAAGATGCAAATTTTAGATAGGAGTGATATGCTAGTGTATAAGCAGGAAGACATGGAGAACCGGGCCCAAATGAACAACTTGCACATCAGAGGAGTGCCCACATTGCTCCTGGACCAGGCCCTCAATGAATATGTGGGTACTCTTTTTTTTCATGCTGTCTTGCCACATCATGACAAATCTGTGCTCCTACTTGATCGCACCCATAGATTGCGCACTTGCAGAGGTTCAATTCCAGATTTCCTTCCCAATGTCATCACCTGGATCCATTTCTTTACTACCAACCAAGAAATGTTGGCAGTGGGTCAACCCAGGATGAACTAATGAACCAGGGCTCTCCTCTACAGATCCTTCAAGGCCTAGCAACTGTCACAATCCAAAAAGGAAGAGCTCTATTTTTGCGGAATCAGAACATCAAATACCCATGGTTATTTCCCACCTCTTTACAGTTACGTTCAAGGGAACTCTCCGCACCATTTCCAGCCTGGAAGATGCAGAGGGGATTTTGAGTTCCTCTTCACCAAACAAAGAGGAGGGGTCCTTAATTGGGGCCACTGAAGAAGGTGAAAGCAATAACCCAAAGATGCAGCGGTCCACCTGGTTGAGGGTCCATAAAGGCTGCAACACTGGTAAACCCCTACTACAGACCTGAATCATGACTTTGCTCCACATGGAGCTTCCCGGCATGAGAGGCAAATTAACAACAAACACTGAAGAAGCATCAAGCAACTCTGAGTTAACAATGGGCAACATGCGGCACATGCCCGACCTCGAGTGACACCTGATGGTCGTTGGGGCGATTCGCCCTATATTTTTGAGTTCTTTTTTGTGGTTCTATTTTTGTTTCAGTTGGTTCATTTAGTTAAAACCTCGGTTGGAACATGGCCTTAGATACACTCTAACCCCACCCCCTCCCCCACTATGGAAGATAACATGACAATAGATTCTTCATTATCTCATCAGAACTTGGGCTTTGTGTCACTGAATGTGAAAGGGTTGAACTCACCAGTGAAACGAAAGTCTGTCTTGCGTCGCCTGAAAGACTTGGAGGGGTCAGTGATATTTTTGCAGGAGATTCACCTCCTTCCTCTGGACTATAGTCGCTTATGGAGTAGAGACTTCGCTAAACAATTCCTGACTTCTAGTGGCACTAAAGCAGGGGAGCCGCGATACTATTGGCGAAAGACACCCAGTTTGAGAAACTGGACACCATACGAGACCCGGGAGGCAGATATATTGAAGTAAAAGGTATGTTGTTGGGGCAGTGGTACTCTGTAATATCGATTTATGCCCCCAGTGAAGGACAACACCAATTTTTCGGAGAACTAGAGGCGACACTCCTTCCCTTTTTGGAGGGCCTGGTCGTTATTGGGGGAGACTTTAACGGGGTCCCGGACTTTTTCCACTTTTTCAAATCTTCAGTGGTGGTGGACTCTTGGAGAGTGTTACATCCAGAAAAGCGAGATTTAACTTTTTTCCCTCATGTCCACCGCTCCTCCTCACGTATAGATCTAATCTTAGCATCCCCCCCAACTTATGCCATTTATCGACAGGGGATCTAGTGCCCCATGATTCTTTCTGACCTCGTCCCGGTCCTCCTGCAGGTTAGTATTTGGCATCCAGCCCCCTTTCCAGACCTCAATGGCGACTGTATGACCCAATCTTAAATGATGTGGCCCTGAGGGATGGGGTAGCGAAAGCAATACAGGATTATTTCCGGGAAAGCCCTACTGAGCTCACGTCCCTTGTCACAACATGGGATGCTATGAAGGCAGTAACTAGGGGAGTCCTAATATCCCATATTGCGGCCTATCATAAGCCGAAAAAGCAGACCCCAATTCAACTATAACAAGAAGTCTCTGAGATTGAGGGAAAGTATAAGGAAGGTTGGTCCCCTAAACTCCACCTAGGCCTTCATATTGCCTGAAACAACCGAGATGCGCTTTACGCCCATTCCCATTCCCTGTTAATGACGAAACAAGGTTATTATGCCAAAAATAATAAGGCCACCCAATTCTTGGCGAGGAAGTGTCATGACCACGGTTAGGGAGCACAAGTTGTGCCACAAGCAGGCTCCATCTAGCACCCCGAGGGCCTTAAAACCACTGCAAAAGGGCTCCTGGAGCCAGTCCTGGCGCTTTTGGCACCAGGCTCATATGTAGGAAGGAAGGGCTATTCAAACTAGGTCCCATTTATGTACATGGGCCTTTAAATCCAACATGGAAGCACCCACACAGCCTAGTTCCGAGAACCAAGCCATGCAGTCTACTGTTTTGGGTGTGGCAGGCCTGGAACTACGTTCCCTGGTACTACTTTACCTGGGCTATATGAACCACACTCTGACTGCAGAACACGCTTCGCGTTATTCTGCAACCAGCAGAGTGATGCTCATTGTGTCCAGCTCCTGGTCTTCAGCATATTCCTATAATTCTGCAAGAAGAAGAACAAGATTATTCTGCCTTACCTGAGAAAACACCATCCAGCACTCAGCATCGCAACCGGGCTGTAATCTGTGGAGAGAAGAACAACATCACTCACCTGTGAGTATTAGCTTAAGGACTTCCGGCGAACCGCTACCACAGCTGCTGCTCGAACATCGCAACCTACAATAGCGAGAAATGGAAAATCAATAGTAGAACGCGCGCGCCTCCAAAACATTGAATTCCATCAGTCTTACCTGAATTCCATCGTGCTACGCCGTGTTTCCATCCGGTGCACCACAGCAACATCTGCAAAGAAAAAGAGACATATTCAGGTTCGCCTACAATATCAAACAACCGCACAGCGCTGTACTTACCTTAACAGATACCGGGGGCCTGTTTATCATCGGGCTCTCATCCACTCGTAGCACCACAGCGGCCTGTGAGGAGAAGAAGAAGAAAACACAGGTTAGCTTTAAAAGTCAATAAAGGCGCTGCGCTTCACGCTTTCTCTTACCTAGGAACGTGCCTCTCCATCCGGCAAGCCAGCATCAAGACCTTCGCACCTGAAAAAAAGGAGATCAAGACATTAACAGAACCCCACCGCAAACAGAACAAAGACTTAGAATTAACGAACCTACCTGCCAAGCAGCAGATTCAGGGTCACAGCAGGCCTGGCCCAAAGAAGGCGCACTGCACCAGTGAAGCAACTCGGGCAGCCCGCCAACAAACATCAAGCGCCCCTGCACAAGAAATGCAGGACGGATAGCTCACCCTGCAAATAACTAAGATTCATTATTTAACACTGGGCAACTACGCATCTGGGGTTCCAGATCTCAGAGCCTTCCAGACGCCCCCGGGGATATCAGGTGAACGTAACAGAACGCAAAGCCTCTAAACCCTATCCACCTGGGCGTCATGGAGACATCTGAAACTGATCAGTTAGCCCAGCTTTTGGGACAATTACGCGCCGAGGTACACGCAGCCCGGCAGGAAATCAATGCCTTAAGACGAGAGTTAATCGTCACAAAAGACCATACTGATGAACTAAGCAAACAGCTACTACAAACACAGGCGGGGCAGGCTCCATTGCCCGGATTCGCCCCATCTGTCGCTACTCCATCTTCAGTTAATCCAGTACAGATAGCGTTGCCAGGAGCAGTACCTCTGGCACTACCAGAACGGTTTAATGGAGACCCCAGAAGGTACGCAACATTCATGAACCAGTGCTGTCTCCATTTTCTTTGTAGGCCTGGGGCTTTCCCGAACGACCAGGCGAGGGTGGCCTTTGTGTTATCATATTTGAGTGGAAGTACCGCAGACTGGTCGGTACCTTTTAGTGAGCCGGCATGACCCATTACTGCAGAACTTCAGGGGTTTTTAACAGGAGATGGAAAAGTTATTTGCGCGACACTTGCAAGGGCAAGCTCTTGATAACGAACTTCTGTCTCTCCGCCAAGGAAATCAAGATTTGTTGACTTATATTGCCACCTTTAATAGACTGGTTGTGGAAGCAGGGTGGCTAGAAGATAAAAGAACTAGGTTGTTTCATGTTTTACGAGGAGACCTGAAGGATGTCCTTGCTCAAGTGGTAAACCCACCTAAAGACTGTGCAGAGTTTATCAACCTGGTAGTGCAACTGGACCACAGATTACAGGATCGAAGAACAGACCAAAGTAGACTTGAAAACCGTGCCATGTACGTACGTTCAAAAGATAATGTTCAACGTCCATCATAAAATACCACATAACCCATGCAGATTGGAGGAGTACGACCCCCTCTAACCAAGGTGGAAAGAGACAAGAGGAGACAGCTACAATTATGCCTATACTGTGGTAAATCAGCTCACTACCTGAAAGAATGCCCAGTGAAACCTTCAAGGAAGGTAGTAGGCGCTACAGAGAAAGATGATGATGGCAAGGAATCGAAAAAACTACCAGGCCCGGCAAGCGTAGAGGTCCGCTTGTCGAGCAAGAAGGATGAGTCACAGACCTCACATTTCGCCCTACCAGTATCCTTGATCGGTCACCAACGACCGTCGTGGATGCATGCCAAAGAGGCGTATATACACAGGGGACCAGTTGATAATTACATAGATCAAGATCTGGCAGCTGAAACTGGACTTCCCTTATGCACAAAACCAACAATTGAAAAGGTAACTACTGTTGACGGTACAGAAATTGCTTCAGGCCCAGTAACTCAATGCACAACAGAATTAACCCTTCTGTGTCAAGATGATTGACCTCATCAGAGCTCCTCAGTTCCGGTTGATCCTAGGGATGCCATGGTTAGTAACTCACAATCCCCACATAGACTGGCATGCAAAGAGACTGACCTTTCCTAACGAAAGCGCCCACACTTGCTACCCGAAAGCTATACCGCATCCAAACCTGAAATCTGTTCAAGGAATAGCGGCGGGGATTGCAGAACCAATGGACACCTTACCAAGAGAGTATCAAGATTATCAAGATGTCTTTCAGAAGAAACAGGCTAACACATTACCTTCACATAGGCCCTGTGACTGTCAGATCGACCTGATACCTAGTGCGCAGGTTCCTTGTGGTCGAATTTATGCCCTTATGGAAACCGAGAATCTCCACTTGAAGTCCTATCTGGATAAATATCTAGCTAATGGGTTTATCCGCCCGTCAAAGTCACCGCAGCCTCCCCCTTATTCTTCGTGCCAAAGAAGGAAGGAGATTTGAGGACTTGTATCGATTACCACGCACTTAACCAAATCACACTAACAAACCGCTACCCTTTGCCCCTTATCCCAGAACTTTTGGACCAAGTCAAGGATGCCTGAATCTACACCAAACTAGACCTCAGGGGAGCATACCACCTTGTACGTGTAAAGAAAGGGGATGAATGGAAAACCGCATTTCGCACCAAGTATGGCCTTTATGAATATCAGGTAATGCCTTTTGGGCTGTGCAACGCTCCCGCAGCATTCCAATACTTTATGAATGATGTATTACGGGAGCTAATCGATGTCTGTGCCCTGGTCTATATTGACGACATCCTGGTGTATTCCCCCTCTGAAAAAGATCATGTTGAACATGTTCGCTCAGTCCTTGCAAAACTTCATCAGCACAAACTGTATGCTAAACTCGAGAAATGCTCCTTTCATGTCACTGGAGTTGAGTTCCTCGGTTTTGTTCTCTTGCCAAAGGGGGTCAAGATGGATGTACACAAAGTTGATGCCATCCTTAATTGGCAGTCACCTTCTTCACTTAAAGGAATCCAAAGCATGCTCGGCTTTGCAAATTTTGACTGCCGATTTATTCCTGATTTCTCACAGATAGTACACCCAATCACATTGTTGAGAAAAAACAACAAAAAATTCCAATGGACTGAAGAAGCGGAACAAGCCTTTCAAGAACTCAAGAAAAGATTCACCTCTGCGCCAATACTAAGACATCCTCGCCCGGACCTCCCCTATGTAGTGGAAACCGATGCTTCCAGCATAGCCTTTGGAGCAGTTCTCTCTCAAAGAGATCCAGAAACAGGCCAATTACACCCTGTGGCCTTTTGGTCACGTAAATTCTTGCCACCAGAACTAAACTATGCAATTACAGACAAAGAACTGTTAGCAATAAAATCGGCCTTCAAAGCCTGGTAGCAATACCTATTAGGTGCCAGGCGTACCATCACAGTAATCACTGATCACCGAAACCTTCAATACCTGAAATCAGCAAAAACGCAATCATCACGACAGTTACAATGGGCTTTATTCTTTGCATAATACGATTACGTGATAACGTACCGACCGGGAGTTCGGAATGGAAAGGCCGATGCCTTATCTCATATGGGTGTTGAAGAAAAAACAAACAGTACCCTGGACCCTGTTGCCATCATTCCAAGTGAGAAACTACTGGGACTCACTACCACACTTGACTCTAAGTGAACTTCAGGATAAGATTCGATCCTTAATGAACCCCGAGGTCTGGCAAAAATGGAATTCCCAAAATGAACATCACACAGTTCTGGACAGATTACTGTACTTCAGGGACCGGCTATATCTACCAAATAAAGATCTGCAAGAGTTGGGCATTTCTGGTTATCACAATTCCCTGATCGAAGGCCATCCTGGTATTGCTAAAACTCTAGCCAAGGTTAAGCGGAATTATTGGTGGCCAACCTGGCGTAAGGACATCACTCAATTCGATTTATCCTGTGGGTTATGTGCACAAAATAAAAAACAAAAACAGAAACCAGCTGGTCTTCTACAACCACTGGACATCCCACCAGCTCCCTGGCATACTCTGTCTCTTGATTATTTTTACAGACCTACCTCCCAGTCAAGGATTTAATACCATTTTAGTGGTTGTAGACCTGTTCTCTAAAATGGCACATTTTATACCGTTCAAAGGACTTCCTAACGCTACTGGTTTGGCCACAACATTTCTTGAACAGATTATAAAATTGCATGGCTTCCCGTCATTCCTGATATCAGATTGTGGAAGTCAATTTGTATCCAATTTCTGGAAGAAAGGCTGTACTATGGCACAAATCGATGTCCGGTTATCCACTAGCCATCACCCTCAAACGGATGGACAAACTGAGAGAACAAACCAGACATTGGAGCAATATCTATGTTGCATGCTGCATCAAATAGAAGAGAGCTGGAAGGACTTATTATGGAAAGCGGAATATGCATATACCAACTCTGTACACACCAGCACAGGACAAAGTCCGTTCTACACAATCTATGGGAGACATCCACGTACCTCAAGACAGAACATGGGAACCAAGTGAACATATTCATGCGCCACGTCTGATTAAGAGGTTTCATCTGAATAACCCCACCAAACCCGGACCGAACAGGAAGAATACCCTGAGAGGGGCCTTGGGGGGAGTGCTGTCATGACCACAGTTAGGGGGCACAAGTTGTGCCACAAGCAGGCTCCCACCAGCACCCTTAGTGCCTTAAAACCACTACAAAAGGGCTCCTGGAGCCAGTCCTGGCGCCTTTGGCACCAGGCTCATATGTAGGAAGGAAGGGCAGTTCAAACTAGGTCCCATATATGTACATGGGCCTTTAAATGCAACATGGAAGCACCCATACAGCCTAGTTCCAAGAACCAAGTGTTGCGGTCTAGTGTTTTGGGTGTGGCAAGCCTGGAACTACTTTCCCTGGTACTACTTTACCTGGGCTATATAAACTACACCCTGACTGCAGAACACGCGTCACGTTATTCTGCAACCAGCAGCGTGATGCTCACCGTGTCCAGCTCCTGGTCTTCAGCATCTTCCTGTAATCCTGCAAGAACAAGATTATTCGGTTTCACCTGAGAAAACACCATGAAGCACTCAGCATCGCAACCGGGCTGCAATCTGTGGAGAGAAGAACAACATCACTCACCTGTGAGTACTAGCTTAAGGACTTCCAGCGAAACGCTACCACAGCTGCCGCTCGAACATCGTCACCTACAATAGCGAGAAATGGAAAATCAATAGAACGGGTGCACTTCCAAAACATTGAATTCCATCAATCTTACCTGAATTCCATTGCGCTACGCAGTGTTTCCATCCGGAGCACCACAGCAACATCTGCAAAGGATCAGAGACATATTCAGGTTCGCATTAGGCGAGCACTGAATTTGATAGAGACAACCACTATGAACCAGGGAAAATTGGCCCTTCTGGCGCTAGACGCCACTAAGGCATTTGATGAGGTGGATTGGACCTTCATGCAATCAACCTTGGAGGCTTTTCATTTTGGGCCCTATTTTCAAAGAATGATTTCAGTCAACTATGTTTTCCCGAATACATTACTCCGGATAAATCAGGTTAAAAAATCCCCGGTCCCTCTCATGTGTGGGACGCAATAAAGATGGCCCCTCTCTTATTTGCTCTAATTATGGACCCTCTGGCTCAACGCATACGTCTAGCAATAGAGGGGGTCATGATTCGGAGATCTCAACACAAGGTGTCTCTCTATGCTGATGATGTGTTACTCTCGATAACTAATATTCGTCCCTCCCTCCAAGCGGCCCTTCAGGAGCTCTGGTCTTTTGGTCAAGCAGCGGGATTCAAAATAAACTATGAGAAATCGGTGGCATTGGGGGTGGGACTATCTCTACAGGATATTAGCTCCTTTCAATCCCTCTGTGAAATCCGGTGGGATACCAAATCCATTGAATACCTGGGAGTTCGGATCACGGCCTCGCCTAAAGACCTATTCGTGACTAATTGCCCCCCCCTCTTTAAAATGCTAGAAACAGATCTGGAAATATGGGTGAATCAGGAGATTTCCTTGATGGGCCGCATTACAGCAGTTAAAATGAATTTACTCCCTCACCTTCTTTATCTCTGTTCGTCCCTTCCGGTGGAAATCCCCAAAAATATGTTAGACTGTCTACAGCATAAGATCTTGGGTTTTATTTGGTGGGGCAAGAAGTCCAGTATCCCTAGGAAGGTGATGATGGGAGGCTCCCGGTGGATGGGCTAGGAGTTCCAAATTTACATAAATATTCGGAGGCCGCTCAAGTTTCACACCTCCTGATGTGGATGTCCCTTTCCCGTCTACTGAAATGGGTTGAGATTGAACAGTCCAAACTCCCTCTCCCCCTTATTTTCCCACCCTTCGCCCCCCACACGTTACGAAAACAATGGCAAAATCTGCTCTCCTCCTCAAAAGTTACCTTGAAGTCATGTGATGGGGCTCTGAAACGGAAAAAGATTCCTAGAGGCATGGGCCCATTCTCCCTGATTTTTCACAACCCTGCCTTCTCCCCTGGCTTGCATCCAGATGCATTTAAAATTGGAAACAGGGTGCTCTTCAAACATTAGCCCAGCTATTTGAGGGGGATCAACCATACATGTTTCATGACTGTAAAGTGACATTCCAACTCTCGGAGTCAGACAGAGTTTCATATGCTAGGCTTAAGTATTGAATCACACACCCAGAGACAAGACAAAATTCAACACAAGCCTTGAGTCAGATTGAGCTAACCGTTCTGAAGGGACCGGGGCCTGCAGGGGTTTCTAAACTGTATAAACTCCTAAGGGATGACATGCTAGCCGATCACCCATCTTGCATGAGCCGCTGGGAGACCAACTTAGGCCACCCACTGGAGGATCAATTATGGCTAGATATTTGGCCTAGAAATCACTCTTCTTCCAAATGTATGACCAACAACGGATGCGCCTTGAAACTCATATTCCGTTGGTATTATTCCCCAGTACAACTACACCACTTTCAGTCTTCAATGACTCCCACTTGCTGGCAAAATTGTGGGGCCCAAGGTTCATACTTTCATATGAGGTGGGATTTTCCACTTATTCACTCCTTCTGGGAAGCCATTGTCGCTGTCATTGAATCCATTGCTCCAAGCTTCAAATGTGTCCTGAAACTCTACTCTTGGGGGGGGGGGGCCCAAGTGAAGAGGTATATCCTAAATCTGGGGAGTGGGCAAAACGAATTACTCAATTATTGCTGGTTGCATGCATTACGATGGCTCGCCGCTGTAAATCCCCAGAGGGGCCAGATTTTTCCTTGTGGTGCATAAAAGTATGGGACGCGCTGGGCGGGTGGAAAGGTTACAGTTGCAAAGGAGGGTAAACATCACCAATTTATGAACATGTGGGCTCCCTTTCTGGACTACGATCAGAGCTACCCAGCTTTAACATTTAAACCCAGCTTGGCAAGTCTCTACCTGTGGTCTGGGGATACCACATAGGATTTGACTCTCTTCAGAGGGAGATACTTGCAGGGTATAGGGTGGGGGGGAGTTTGTCCATACGTGAATTGTGCAAGTGGAATTATTTATGCTGCATAATTTACCAGTATCTGCTTTACATACTGTAATGTTCCCATGTTACCAACAGATTAATAAAAACAGTTGGGGAAAAAGAAAAACTACTTTTAGCACTTGCAAGCTCTTCTGGATATCAGTAGTCTTCTTTATCTCCGTTATTAGTTTTTCTAGCTCCTCTAACATTCAAGGAACTATTTTGCACAAGCCGTTCAAGGACTCTATCTGAACATGCCCAGATGTTGTTACTACTGCAGGCCAATATACATTGAGATGTCTATCTTATGTCTGTATGAGGAAATGCATATCTGTAGTGGGCATCGAAACAAATTCCACACACCTATCATCACCATTAAACAACCGTCTACCTGTCAATGATTTTATCCAGTTGCACTACCATCCCAGTAAATCCTGTTACCCACCAACAACACTTGACCTTTTTTCTACCTTTTTAGACACTGCAGCTGGGGTGGTTAAAGGAGCCACAACTTCTGAGTTGAGCTCATTCCTAGCCACAAGTCGGGTTGTCTCTGGGGCAGATGTGAGATATCTGGCTGGGCTGCCAGGAAGTAGTATTTCCCACACTTCCCTGCGTTGCACAGTCCCGATTGCATCCTTTGCTTTTGATTGGCCCCTCAGCGTTGAAGGTGCATTCTCAATGTCCACATGACCACCCCATGTACCACCAGAAGTCTCTCCATGGCCACAAATCGTCAGTTACTCTGGTGGCATTTCCCAGGATTCTTGGCCTGCTGTTATGTTGCACGTATTCATGGATGTTTCCAAATTTAGAGTTCAGCTAGTCTAGCACATCTTAACAAACGATGCCCCATTGTAGCTTTCACCCTGCTGTCATCTGATCAGTTGGATTAAAGCGTCTTCTCTAGGCTTGCTGAGTCTCCCAGTCACGTGGAGGTCCCCATTGTTCATATTTGTATTGGTGTGCTGTGCCCCAGAGATAAGGCCAGTGGTTTGTTCTAGGTGACCTAAACAGACTTCTACTAAATTGTGTCCCTTATAGACACTGCAGGTGCTGTATTTGCCTCATCGCAAATTCAATTGGATACTTCTCTTTTCTGTCTTCCTCTGCGTAACTCCACTCCCAGCAGCTGAAGGCAAATGGTGGCCCCCTAACTGCAGTTGGTAAACTGAGTATTGACTTCAAACGCAGACAGAGTAATAGTGAATATTAACGTAGCTAAAGGGGTATTCAGGACAAATGCCAAAATCCAGATCTATTATTTTTTTTATTTACAGAGTCATACCAGAGGGACTGACTACGCATTTCTGTATTCCTTATGGACTCTGTAACCCCAAAAGTCAGCGATACAAGGTACTGCAAAAGGGTACACATTCTATTGGCTAAGTCTTCATTATACTGGCATATACCAAGGGTGGTGTTGGAACACACTCTTGTCACTTCTGCTCCATTGAGCTATTATAGTCCTTTTTTAATCCTACAATGCTACTCACCACTCTATTACAGTCCCTTTTTAAAACTATGCTCTCATCTTCTATACTGCAACGTCCAAGTATAGTCGCTCTATGAAACCCGCGAGGCAGAGGCATCACCTGAGTCCTCTATCTCGCCACCACTGTCATATTGGTCTAGTAATGATACTAAGTATATAATCTTCAGAACTTCCTTTTTTCCCAACCTAGATTTGAAAACAGAATAGCATTAATGAGTCAAATTGGAAATGTGAATCGTTCAGGATTTGTTTCTGGTGCTGGGGTACATTTCACATTGGGGCTTTCACTATTTTGAAGATCATCGGAAGTGGGAGCCGGTTTTAGGGACGTTGCTCACTGTTTGGGGCCCCTCAGGTAGTCTTCATCAGATAACCAACTTGAAAGAGCATATCATGGATAAGGAACAACACCTTGGGGGACACATAGCAGGCGTTGGGAAGAACCCCAACCACATTTCTACCCCATTCAGGTCACATATTCCTCCCTGCCATTGGATCACAAACCTTTTCATATACCAGTGTCAGATCTGGGCATCTGAAGTGGTCACTTTGTTAGTAAGGTTATAGCTCTGTTCATGTTAAATTGGAGTACAAGCTACATCAAAGATCAGGGAAAAGAATAAAACAGTAGGAGCACATAAACCAGACCATTGTAATCTTTGTATTCCTCCTCTTTTCTCAACAGATGGTGCAGCCTGCTTAAAAAGGGTCACATGGAGCGACATCAGGTACACTTTTACAGTGGAATTTGGCACTAGGAGGACTAGGAATGGCCCCTTCCACGTGGGTGCCAAAGCCGAATTCCTTGAATATATGTTCACATGGACCACATCACCTGGTTACAGGGAATGTCCGGGTACAAGTGGTTCTTTGGGAAAGACTGCCCTAACCTGGTTGTAAATAGAACTGACAGACGAAATTAGGGACCTCATGTACCCTAGTAGTCTGTCACCAGTCAAGTCAGTAACAGCTTTCCGGGGTTGGGACAAGCGCAAATGTATGCGTCTGCCATATTGAACCTCATATGGGCTGAGGCAAGTATTTCTATTTTGGGTAGGGCTTCAGGTCACTTCAACCCAGTCTCTTGACACAGCTTAGCCAAGGTATTCTTAATTACTCCATTATGCTTTTCCCTCGCCCCTGCTGCTTGTGGCTGGTGTTGGCAATGCAAATAATGCTGTACATTTGAGGTGGACAGAAGTGATTTTGCCACACCGTTTACAAAACGGGAAACCTGATCGCTATTGATGGTAACTGGCACTCCAGATCTGGGCACAAAGTCCCATATAAGTAAACATAACATAATATACTTGTAAAGTGCACGATCGCCCAAGGGCACCTTGGCGCTAAGTAGTGGAGGGACAGCAGCAACACACAAAAAGCAGAAAATAACAGGGTTTTCAGAGAGCGGCAGAAAGATAAATAGTCAGCAGTATCTCAAAGAGCCAGTGGCAAGTAATTCCAAGCCGTTGCAGCCACCACAGAAAAGGCACGCCCATCAGTCTGTGACAGTCTGACACGAGGGACAGACAGCAGAAGAGCAGACTGGGAGCGCAAAGAACGAGTGGGAACATAATGCAAGAACTTTTCTTGCAGATATTTTCACAACAGTCATATAATCTGCTCTCTGGCAGCTGTAAGCCTCCACCCACACAGAAAACAAAAATTCGATCTATTCTGCGACCCCCCCCCCTGCAGATAGTTCTATCTTTCTGTCCATTTCAGTGCTATTACCATCAGCACCTTTAACGCCGGCGGTAATAGCATCAAACAACCCCATAGAGCCCTATGGACTCATAACAGGGAATATTGTCAGTTATTACAGCGGGGAAGCAGCAGGAGTAAATCTGTCTGAAGGCCTACAAAAGAGCGATAGGTGTGAAGGTGTGCTCCCGGGGTGGTGCAACTTTTCCCACATTGTTTTGGAGGCAGATGGTAGAGCGCTTACAGTATTCATTAGCCATTTTTGAGAATTCGGGGCCAAACCATGACTTGTTCAGTGGGATACCCATTGCTTCTCTAACCTCATGAGCCTGGCCATTGTACATCCTAACAAGGTGCAATAGTTATGTCTTGGGGGCCATCAATCAACCGTGGCCTTTTTTCCACAGAGTGTCATCATGCAATCGACAACCCTTTTTTAATTCAGTTATCCTTTTCACTGGAGGGAGCATTCTCTTGCATAAGGGGCAACTCTCCCAGGGTCCGGTATAGGGAGGAGACCAGAATGGTCTTCAAAGGAAATATATATTCAATTACCAACATAATTAAAGCAAATGAGAAAGAACGTACAAGGGAAATGCTGGTAAGAAGGCATACCGAAGTATGCAAAAGAAGCAATAAAGTTTGTGAATGTATGTATTACATCTCAGTGAGAAGCCCTGTCAGAATAGTGCACCAGGGTAGTTAAGGAAGTGAAACAAGTTTAAAAGACTCACAGGTTTACATGTGTGCACAGAGTACACATGAGATAAAGCCCTTGCAGGAGAGTATACCAGGCAAATTAAGAGGCACAGAAGTAAACATGGGGAAAAGCCCTGGCAGGAGGGTATACTATGCAGTGGTAAGTTAAAGAGTTTGTATTATACAAACAGCTAAACAGGTCCTGAGAAGGATATATATCGGGATTGACAAAAGACTGTGCAAGCATATTAAGACAGAGGGAAAACCTGGCAGGAGAGTCCACCGGGTATACTGACAAGACCAAGTACAGCGGGCAAAGCGTTATTTGTGCCAGTTGTGTTGTTAGGCAAGAGAAAACGAAGGAACTGATATCATTGAACTTAAAACAGAGTGCAGAGAAATCCAGGCAAGGGAGCCACCCTCTGGAACAAGGAACTCTGGATTTTGTAGAACTTTTGTTTTGAAGGTATCTATTTTCTTTTGAACACTTCTGTAAAACCAAGGCCAAAGACATTACGCCTTTTCACCGTAGAGTTAATTTATTAGAATGTAAGGGTCAGAATAGAACTTTGGACATGGGACTGTTTTGTTTTGAACATTCTGGCATCGACAGACCTTTTAGTTTTGGTTTTAGGCAGAGAAACACCTCCCTCTAGAGCAGGGACATAGAGGCATTTACCTGCCCCCTTTTATTTAAATAAAAGTCTTTAATCAAAACCATGACTCACTTGTTTCTGAGTTCATTCCGGACTCCTCACGTATGGTGTGTGTGAAACATTAGGGCATCCTCACATTTACTCCCCCTGGAACCTCTGCTCAGTTGGCCAAGGAAAGGCCATCGCTCTTGGATCCCGACCCTGGCGGTGGAGAAGCGAGGGAGGATCATCTGGTTGGAGGGTTCTTGGGGATTGGGAGTGGGGTACACTCAGGCGAGACGCGGTATTCCACATTTTCCTTTCAGGGAGGAACCCCTATCCATATTGCCTAACAATTACAACTCTCAGGTCCTACTTGACACCCTTTCCTTAACCACCTATCACCTAAAGCACAGGGATAAAATGTGGCTGTCAGTCAGAGAATCCCAAACCTTTATCCGACCCGCAGCCCTAGGTTCTATAACAACAGGGCAGTGGACTTCTACAATCTCTCTCTCTCTCTTCATCTCCCGTAGAACCAATAAAAGAGGACCTGGAAGTAAAGTCTGATACCACTGAGGTTCTAGAATTTCTGGATTCGACTCTGACAGAGGTTCGAGTGACACCATATCTTCTCCCGATCCGATGACATCTTGTCAAGTGCACACAATAAAGGGGAAGAGAGTTCGACACTCTCCCCTGAACCACAGAAGCCCAGTGAATTCGACCCTCCCACCGTGGTTGGCACAGGTACCTGATAAGTATAAAAAGGTTACCACGTGGCAGCCAATGGGGGAAGAGGAGTTAGTGAGAGGTTGTGGTTAGGATAGGGGATTTTAGGAACACCGGATAGAGGTTTAGGGAACACCTAGTTTGGATAGGACGGGGGGAAGCAACGGGGAAAAACCCTAACTTCTAAGACTTAAACATAATACCTTGTAATTCTCTGTACATGTAATTGCCATTTATAATAATTCCTGCTTAATAGCCCCTAGTAAAGGTACACCTTAGTACGTGTACTGACTCTTTCTTAGTGCAGGAATCACAGACATAGAGCAAGCAGGATGAACATAAACAGTTTGGAGAAATCCCAAAATGAAAAATCAGTGCACATGGCCCTAGGACCAAACCTTTGACATGTAACATAACCATAGGCAGCATGTTCTCTCATATCCTGGAGATTATCCCTAAAACCCAGTTATCACACTTGTTAGAGGAATATTGTAACCCCAGCAGCCGATGAGCCCTGGGAGGAATTAGATAAGAATAGAATTGAACCTCATATTGTCCGACACCCTTTTACAGTCGAGAAAATAGATTTGCCGAGGGGTTCATGGCACAAATGCTAATCTTGTTACACTCAAGTATTCATGCCCCCATCCCTTGGAGTAAGTTTCACGAGTTCATAAGGAGCACCTTTCATCATGCCAACCCTACCCACTCTGCCCGCACTTATCTGATGTCCGGGAGGCTAACGGGCCATCCCGGACACGGTCGTATCATGCCAACAGCAGCCTCGCCTGCAGCGTATTCTCCGCCCGGCGCGTTGCATAATCTTATTCATACGCGAGAATCCTTTTGAGGGGGCGACTCGAAGTCCTCCACGCCCGCTCCCTGCTGGAAAAAGAATAAGCCACACCTGCTGCGCGCCATTGATCCGTAATAAGCTGTGCATAATTAGTATCAGCTGACCACGCGCGCATGGCTTCCTAACTACATATTTTCCCAAGTGCTGCTGGGAATTGTAGTTTTTTCCACAGATATCGTGTTACAGTCCTTTTAGAGTCTTTTGCACACTCCCCTCTTGCACCAACCCTTATTCCTGACACATCTCTAGAAGATGTATTAGCACAATTAGCCAAACACCAGATTCAGGCAGAACAAAGACTACAAACAGGGTTGGAGCGATTAATAGCAGCCCAAGAAAAGCCTAATATTTCCCAGGGAGTCTTGCAACCATATAAAGAGGGAGACGATCTGGGGAACTTTTTTTGAACTTTGAAAGGCTAGCCCGCCAATTCAACTGGAGGGAGGAGTTGAAAATGTGGTATTTAGGGCCCCTCTTCAGAGAGGAGTTATAGACCTCATATCAACTACTAATGCTCCCAGGAACCGCCTCTTTTGCTGATATTAAAGAAAGGCTTTAACATTGGGTAGGTAAAAATTGTAATTTCTAGCACTAAAAATTTAGAAATGTAAAATTAAATCCCAGAGAAACACCAATTGGACTCGGGAGGGCGGGTCAAAAACACCTTGTCACTATGGTTGGGGAGGAAAAAACTACCCAAAGTGTTGGAGGCTTTAAGTTTGTAACAATTAATTAATTCTTTACCTCCCTCACTACAGTGGGTGGTTTTACAAGTAATCAGATCTACCCTCTCCCTAGCTATTGAGACTGCCCAAATCTTTTCTGACCCCCTAAAAAGCCCTTCGTCGCTAAAGAGAGTGTTCATTTTCCATATCTGTTCCGAGATCTACATAGCGGGGAGAGAACCAGGATAGAAAGGAGGTCAGAACCTAAGCCCAGGGAAGAATTGAAGAGAGAGCAGGTAAAAATAACAAAACCCTTAGTTCCAACATGCTTTTTGTGTAAAGAATTGGGGTATTTAGCCAGATCTGTCCACAGAATACAAAAGAGGACCCCATGGAGATCGGGTGTATGGTGGGAGAAGAGTGGGACTACACAGAATATGATGAAGCGGTAGAAGTCCAAATTAACTTATTCTGCAGAACCTCTTCTCAGTCCACCTATGAATAAAATGTGGTTAAGAGTCCCAGTACAGGCCATAGTGGATTCCGGTAGAAGACAAACCATGGTCAGAGCTGACTTAATACCACCTGAAAAATTAAGGGGGGCTTCCCGGGTGAAAATAATCTGCGTACATGTGGATCAGAACATTTACCCCAAAGCAGTCGTCCCCATTCAAGTAAAAGGAATAAATACCAACTTTCCTTCAGCCACTAATCCCGGGTTACCGAAAGAAACCATTATTGGAACCGACTTCCTGAATTTTCCATCATTATTACACTAAGCTAGTCCCCCCAGACGTCCTTTTGACCATCTAACACTTGTCAAGAAAACCCATTTGAAACAAACAATGCTGTATGGGATTGAAATGAGATCCAGAAAAGATTACAGCGCGAACCACCGCCTCAATGCCCAACAACATCAGTCCCTTGTGCAGGAAGCTGTTCTTATAAGTGATGGGTATGTGAGAAACCTGAGGGCGACCTCACATTTGCTCCCACTGGGTCCTCTGCTCAGTTGACCAGGGAATGGCCAATGCTCTTTAATCCCGACCCTGGGGGTGGAAAAGCGAGGGAGGATCACCTAGGTGGAGGATCCTTGGGGAGTGGCGTGGAGTACACTCAGGTGAGACACAGTATTCCACATTTTCCTTTCAGGGAGTAACCCCTATCCCAGAGGCGGTTATGGGATATTTTTCCCCATGTCCCATTAACCAAAAAAATGACTAGAGACGTGCTATGAGGAGGAGGAGGTAAAGGAGTGGGGTGCCTTTAAGCGAGTGCCAAGTAGAGACATGGTATCCCCTTTTCCCTTTAGAAAGTCAACCCAACCTCTCTAAACTTTTATAGGCTATTACAAGTCATCTCCCTTCATTTCCCCACCTTTGTCCTTTTAACAGTACTTTTACGAAGAAGAGACAACTAGGAGTAATGACCACTAACAACTCCCATGGCCATTTTAACACTGTAACGAGGAAGATGCCTGCTAAAAGCTATCGGGGACAGGCATGTCCTCTTAATTAAAGTCAGGCAGAATTGCACAATGGTACACACCTGCAGCCTACGGAAGGACTACAGATGTATAAAATGAGAAACCAAGAAGTGAACAGAGAGAGAGACCTGGGGACCTGTCGAGGCAGAGAGCAGCAGGAAACCCCGGAAGATTGGAGGTAGCCATGGTGGGACTCGAGGTGGAACCAGGAAGCCAGCCGACATCCTCTAACGGCGGGGAGCCTCGGATGCGAAGTGGGAGCAAATGGGCTGCTGCAATACCAGCGCAAAGAGAACGCTGTGTCCATCCTCGCAGTAGCAGAGGAGCTACCCTTGCCAGCTGAGCTCCAATCCACAGGCGAGCCGGGCTCGTAGACACAGAAGCAGCAACCTGAGCAGTTGAGAAAAGCAGTGAGAGCCGCTGGAGAAGGAAGCAGGCGACAGGTGAGTTCTGGGAAAGCCACTTAAAGACCAGGCCACTCCGGGCAGGCTTACAAAAAAAGCATAGAACAGCGCCAAAGGAATACATGCTTCAGTTATAGATGATAGGTGATACTAAGTTAATGCAAGAAAGGCAATTTGCGAGAGGCACAGTAATTGCCAATGAATAAGAAATTGAAAGAAAGTACCAAATCAAGTCGACTTAAGGACTCTGACTACAGAGTTGAAGTCAAGTCTGAGAAACCATTTGTTTGTTGAATAGCAAACTGATTGAACCTTAAAACTGTGTTTAAAGGACAGTAACCTACATACAAGAAGTGAAGCACAAAGGGGGAAAAAGGGTCACCAAAAGTAAAGAGTGAATAAGAATCTGAAATGTAATGAGACATTGAATGTGTACAGGACGATGAAGCCAAGTTAAGGAAACTCAAACACAGAGGCAAAATACTGAGGAGCCTATGTGTGAGCGGGAGAACTAGGGGTTTCTGGTTGTGTGACCTGTGATATGTGACTGTGTGGTCTGACAAATGCGCCCAGCGAGAGAATCCCAACATGTTGGAAAAGGTCAAGATAAATGTGCAAAGTGTCAAGAAGGAAAACTACCACTGGTGCATTTAAACCTTGGGTCAAGGAAATCCTGAGCTGTGAAGAATTGTTGGAAATTACCTCAAGGATGGAGCCTCAAGACCATTTCTTTTGTGATCACTGTTATATTGAACTTGGGGAAGGGAACCCCCGAGAAAGGTGTGGAACTGTATTACCTTGAGTCCAAGAGAAGGTAACTAACTTGTGAACTTGTTTGTACTTGGGGAAGGGGAGCTGAAGAAGAAGCCCCGAGCTGGAAATAGCTCAGAACTTTACTTTTGGAACACTGTTCAGTTTATGGTTGACATCCCTACACATTGTTTTACTTTAGGTGTTAGGGCAAGCATAGGTTTAGGACACAGACAGTCTTTTAAGTTGAACTTACTGACATGGACTATCCTTAGTTTCTTTAGGTAGGGAAATCCCACCTTGGCATAGGGCAAGTTAGGCCTTACACCATCCTGACATTTTTGTTGATTTTGAATCTTTTGTCTGTGTCGTACTTCATGATGCCTTCACAGGTGTCGGGAGTGGGATCAGTCTCAGTTGACACAAACTGGGGGACCCTCAGGTTTGAAAAACCTAGCAACAGAGCCTCTGATCCATAAATAGCTACAGAAAATTCTAGTGGGTTTGACTTGTGTAGTAGCAAGGAAGAATTAGTACCATCCTGAGAGAGAACATCATATGCCCAAGAAACTAACACAGATTCCAGCCCCATAACCTTTCTACCTGGGGAAAGAACTAGATGGGCCATTTTTTATACCAGTGGACTGGGTCCTATAGAAACAGCACGAGAACCCGATTACCATCATGGCCAAAGGATAGGAGTCAGGTTTTTCCCCTTGACTTCTCAAACCATTTTATCTACTATGACCAATGTGGAGGGGAATACTTACAAGCTTTTCTTTGCAAGCCGAATTGCCAGTAGGGATACAATTATCTTCTCCCTTGCACTTAGGGTAAAGATTCCTACCAACTAAGTTATTTATCTCATGCCCCTGGGTGTAGATGGAAGAAGAGATTATGAGTATCTCCTGTCCTATCTAGCGAGAGGAGATACAATTAGCCCTCCTTAAATTGTTTTATAATCTGATACAGGTTAAGAGGGGTGAGATGGTAGGAATCTTGGTGTATGAAACCCTCTGGGAACCACTGTCCCAACCGATTTCAAGGAAAGAAGATGGCGAGAACCCAGAAAAACAATCAGGTGGGAGTTGGGACAAAGATTATTTTCTGTGTGTCTCGAAGCTGGAGGCAGATATAAACTACGATCAGACAGAGTCAGGACTAATAAGGCAAGGGATAAGATCTCCCAATACCCCAATATCACGGGAGATCCCCCTCCCATTAAAGACAGAAGACTATGAGCCTTCTAAGAACACAATCATCCTAACTCCCTCTGAGATCTTTATCCCTTAACCTCTGTAGAGGAAGAGAACTATCCCTTGGGCGAAACTTTTCTACCCACTTTACCCGCACCCACTTTTATCGAGGAGTGATGACATCATTTAGAGGGAAGTTTAGATCACCCAAGGAAGGACTGCTTCCTAAGTGTAAAACATCTCCTCAGTAGACCAGGGGAACCAAACCCAAAGAGAACAGAGAGGTCCAGAAACATTATACACCCTTCTATGCCAGTATCCTCTCTCCCCACACCAAGGAGATAGTAAACCCTGGGAGGAGGGTCACTACAGAGAGCAAAAGGGAAACAAACTATTTTCTCTGTGCGGAAGATTACCCCACCCATAGAACCCCGGCTAACCCTAACAAGAAACAGGATAGGAACTCCCATATGTTTACAGGCCGATATAACACCTATAGGGTACCGGCCACTATACAAGGGAGCAAAATCTGATCTGACTTAGATAGCATAAGCAAGGGTTGCTGCATCCACCCTCAATTTCTACCCGAAAGTTGGAAGGGAACTTTCCAAAAGGAGGTGCAGTGTATGCATGGTCATACAGAAATGTATCCTTAGATTAAGCTACCCTTAACCATCCTGGTAAAAGAAATGTGGATCACTGTGGCCATAATTTCCAATTTGCCCACCCTGTTGGTTCTGGGGAGTGACTTGCCCCATTTTGACCAATCGCTTTCACATGTGGCACAAATAAAAATAGGAACTCCCAAGGCTGAACCCCCCCGCCTAAAAGAACCATCCAACCCATTAGTGGAAGAACCCATACCGTGTACACCCTAGGGAATGTCAGCAACTCTTCCCATTTTTCGCCCTTTTGAATCTTGGCAGGAGGAAGGATTTTCACCAGAAGGTCCTATTTTGGAATGGAACTAAAATTAAGGGAGAACCCAATTTGCCACGGGAAACCTCAAGTCATAATCTAACCAGGAACACTTGGGCAGGAAGCCCGGCCTTCTGGGCAAGGGTATGTGATGAATCCAATGGAGTCATCACTTCTCTTCTGTGGGTAACCTCTTCCCACGTGGCCGCGGGACGGCAGTCACTACTTGATCCTGACCCTGGGGGTGGCTATATGAGGGAGTATCATATGGGGCGGGAGGGAGGTAGCCCTCAGCACGATGTCATGACTTAATTGGCTGATACATGGTATCCCCCAGTTCCTTTGGTGTATACCCCAGCCATTCCCCATACAGTGATGGCTTGTTGTCATATTTCCCTTTGCCCTTCTAGGAAAGAAAATGGGGACATTCTCTTTGATGCTGTACATTCATCAAATGTAAATGGGCCTTTTAACATCTAGAAACACTCTGCCAAACTTGAATTCCAATTTGTCAAAACCAAGTTACCATTCGCATAAACCCAAAAGTACTGAGATGGAAAAGATCCACCAAGTAAGGAGAATTACTGAGAGCCCAAAGCACACGCTACGCTCTAGTGTTTGAAAAAGTCAATCTGAAGCCAGGAGATCTAAACTGGTGAAACAGTGAAGAAGGCAACCCCGCTGGCTGGAGGACGCAACCTCTCTCGATGCAGAGCGAGAGACCTGAGGATGACAATGGTGTCTGTGGGATGAATAGACTTTCCAGGAAGGAGAAGGAAGGCAGACTGCAGGCGGACGCATGCAGTGAGGACGCCAGAAGCAGATGGAGAGCTTCTCGGCATACGCCGGTGCTTCAAAGCAGACTCCACTGAACCGAAGCCCAGAGAACCATGAAACTGGAAGGGGGAGTCCCGAGAAGCCGTGAAGAAGTGCAGAGGCAGCGAGAGAAGGCACAGAGCTGCACAACCTCCACAGGCCTATGGAAGGAGAACGAACATACGCAAGCCAAAGCGGGTGAGTTTACCCAAGGGACACAGGGACCTCAGGACATATCAGAAAGCATGGCAAAGCACAACCAACATAATTAACGCAAATGAGGACAACGGAAATACTGGCAAGAAGGAGGCATAACGAAGTATGCAAAAGAAGCTATCAAGTTTGTGAATGTATGTATTACATCTGAGTGAGAGGCCCACGCAGGATATTTCACTAGGGAAGTTAAGTGAAACAAGTATAAAACTAGTTCTTAGGTGTGCGCAGAGTACACATGAGAGAAAGCCCTGGCAGGAGAGTATACTGGGCAGTGTTAGGTTAACGAGTATATATTATACAAACAGCCAAGCAGTTCCTTAGAAGGATATATATCAGGATTGACAAAAGATTGTGCCACATTGACACCCTCGCTCTGGCCCTTGTTGATTTTTGCAACCACTCCTTTGCCTCAGGATCCTTCCCCTCCCTCTGAAGCACTCCCTTGTGCATCCTCCTCTCAAGAAACCCACAGCTGATCCTTCTTGTCTGGCTAACTAACGCCCAATTTCCATTACTCCCTTTCTGGCCAAACTCCTGGAAAAGTTGGCCATCTCTCCGCTTAACCTTCATTCCAATTCTGTTGGCTGTCTCCATGACCACCAGTCTGACTTCAGAGCTGCCAGAAGCACAAAAACTGCACTCCTGAACAGCCGTGAAGATCTGCTCTCCAACCTTGACTCTAACATTTTCTCTGTACTCTTCTGCCCTCGACACGGCCAACCATACTATTCTGCTCAACCGTCTCCGTGATTAACCTGGGTATCTGTTACGCTCACCTGGTAGCCACGGGGACGCCACCCAGCCCTGGTTGGATGATTTGCACTCTCAAACCCTCTCCCGGTCCCTTGGTAAGGTCTCTGGTTAAAGATGGGTCTGCAATATAGGAGAGCTGGATTCAATACCAGATTGTCTTTATGTTTTCCCGCCTCCGTTGGGCTCAACTCCTTCCTCCCCCTTGGGCCTTCTCCTCTCCTTAATATTGTAAAAGATGGATTCTCCGTCCTGCTTCTTGTGGCATGGGCGCGTAGATGTGGCGGGGCGAGCAGCGACCAAGTTACTTCACTGGTGCAAGCCCCCCTGTGGGAATCCAGGCCTGCTGCGACTCCGTAGGTTTGCTGCTTTACAGTCTTTATATGCAGTTCTTATGTTCCTCTTCGAATAATAATGTCTTGCTTCTTTCCTTTTAGGTATGGAAAGGTATTTTGGTGTTGTCATGCAGTTTGAAGATGAGCATGGGCTGGTAGGCGAAAGCGCGGTGTGCGCGATGCTGTCCAGTGAGTAACGTACGATCAGTGGCGCTGTTTCGCCTTTTATATTGCTAACCTGTGTCTTTTCTCTCCTTGCAGGTTGAGATGTTCCTCGCCGAGCGCCGTAATGTTCCAGCAATGAAACTGACCAGGAGATGACTACCCAGGTAAGAATTGTGTGGCTTTCTTCATTCGGGAGGAAACGTGAGTAAACGCTTACTAATGCTGTCTTTCTTTCTCCTCTTTCCAGGTTATGGTATTCCAGGATGCATGCGGTGCCGGATGATGGAGTTCATACCTTCAAGTGAGTGGAACTGAAGTCAGCGATGGATTGAAGACAGGATACTGTTCCAGGTAAGTTTCGTAGTGTTCTTTCCCTCTCTGCAGGTCCTTGGTTTCAGGTAAGCTGGCATCAAAGAACTGGACACGGTGAGCGTTACGCTGCCCACCGCAGAATAGCGCAAAGCATGTTCTGCTGTTTGGGTGCGGTTTAAATAGTCTCCGGTAAAGTAGTCCAGGTAAAATAGTCCCAGGCCTGCCACACCCAAAGTAGTCCAGGTAAAGTAGTCCCAGGCCTGCAACACCCAAAAGACTAGACCGCATAGCTCCTTTCCTTGTAACTGAGCTATGTGTGTGCCTCCATGTTGGCTGAATCCCCCAAAGTTAAATAGTCCCAAATAAATAGTCCCATTCTAATGTTGGTCTTCATGATGGTTATGAGCCTGGCGCCAAAGGCGCCAGGACTGACTCCAAGAGAGTCTAGGATGAGGTTTTAAAGCCTTTGACCTGGCCCTAACTGGAAGGCTGACTTGGCAGTGAGGGCCAGGGGAAAGGGTCATGACAGTATCACTGATCAGGCTCTGGCCTGGCTGACCTCTTTCCTCTCTGATCGGCCCTCCCAGGTCCAACTTGGGTCCTTCCAATTGTTACACCCAGGTGCCTACTCACGACTCTTCCGGCTGATCCCACACATCAAGGCACACAGACGTGTTCTAAAATGAATACTTCTCCAGCATTGGATCTTTCATAGATTCACATGCTTGGATTCACACCGTCGACAGACTGGGAACCCTCGGTAAGCTTTTAAAGCCGTTTCCCATAGGGAAACGTTCGACACTTTCGTGTCCTATCTACGTCGTTTTGGGTCGCGCACGCGTGCCCCACCAGGAAGTAGCGGTATAAATGCCCCCCGCCCCCGCGGCTCCCTTTAGATTTCAACCGTCTCCAAAGTAGTGGGAGCACCTCGTGTAGTCTACTATTTTGTTTAGGTTGTGCTGTTGCAGTTTTCTCCTGATGTCGAGAAAAGCGCTGTTCCGCCCGTGCGCTACGTGCGGGTTGAAGAAGGTGTACGAGGGGGACGGACATATGGATTGCATATACTGTCTACACCCTCATCATTCGGCAGACAAGTGCAACATATTTAAGGGCTTCTCCCAGAAGACTCTTAAAGGTCGGAGTCGAAGACTTGTAGCATGGTTGAATGACGGAGCGAGGGCCTTTGGAGGTGGGCTCCACGCGCAGCACAGCCTCAGTATCAAAATCTTCAGGGGCCCCGCGCTGCTCAACGTCGTCGGAACCCCTGGTGAAGAAATCGCGACCGGCGGAGAGAGAATCATCGGAAGGCCATTCCAAGGACTCTTTGTCGAAGAAGGCCTCGTCATCCTCATCTTCAACGAGGAAAGACAGAAAAGAAAAATCTAAATCCTCCTCGGGCGATCGTCATAGATCGGCCTCGGGTCGAGATGCAGAAAAACGCAGGTCGAGTTCGGAAAAGGCGGGAACGCCTCATAGGCCTGCACGACCACCACCGTCGTCGACGGTAGGGCAGTCGTCGACTACTTCTCTGCCACTGACGCAGTTGGCCTCAACCGTTCCTGGACCGCAGACGACGACGTTGATGACGGAGCCGACTATCGCTTCGTCGACGGAGTCCCCGCAAGAGGCCTGGCGTCCAGAGGTATACGATCCAATTTTGCCGGAGACACTCCTGCAGCAAGAGGCCTTGTCGGTGTCCTCGGGAGACGAGGATGTGAGAATAGCTGGCCCTGCAGAACTAGGGTTATAACGGGTTACCAGGCCTCTCTCCGGGAGCATTCCGGGTTCTACCCCTCTGCTCAATCCACAGTCACTGTTGTCATTGGAAGTCTTATCCACGTTGCAAATGTTGCTGAAGACCCGGGCCCGTCTCGTCGACCACCGCCGTCAACCCCCACGCCAGTGCCGCCGGATGCAAACCTCTCAGCCCCACGCCGCGAGGAAGGGAAGCTGATGGATTCGGACAGCAGAGCCTCGTCAGTTGGCTCCCTTTCCCCCTCCAGAGATCCAACCCGGGAGTCCGAAGCAGAATTGGAAACCCCGAGAAGCCCGGCTCAGCCGTCTCCCTCAGACGATATTGGGTCATTTCACACCATGATGGCCAGGGCTTGCACAGAATTCGGGCTGGCCCAGGAAGAAGAGAAAAAGGACTGTTTTCTTTTCGACCACATGGGGAAAAGGAGAAGGTCAGTGTTTTCAGTACCCATCCTGGATCATGTGTGGAAGGAAGGATTGCAGACCATGCTCCACCCTTTCTCGGAACCAGCGATAAAGGGTCGTCTAGAGAAAAAATGTAAGGTCCCGGACTCTACTCCCAAGTGCCTTTCCTCCCAACCAACTCCTGACTCAGTGGTATCGGCGGCGAGGAAGGCGAGGGCCCAGCACAAGTGCACAATCCCCCCTGGAAAGTGATGCCAGACGACAGGATGCTTTCGGAAAAAAAGTGCTGTCGGTAGGTGCTACCACAGTGAAAGCGGCCAATTCTCTAGCCATAGTTGCCAGATACGACAGGGAGATGTGGCACTGGCTGGCTCCTATACTGGAACACCTTCCGGATGAACATCGCAAAGCGGCTATGTTGCTGTGAGGGAAGGTGAAGAGGCTTCCAATCATGCCATAAACATCGCAGTGGACCTCGCGGAGTTGGGGTTTAAGCAGGTGATTAACGGTGTGGTTCTCTGACGGCAGGCATGGCTAAAATGCACCAACTTCTGACCAGAGGTGCAGTACAAGGTACTGGATATGCCTTTTGAAGGAGACCCCCTCTTCGGCGAGAAGGTGGACGAAGCTCTGAAGGGCATGAAAGAGGACTCTGACACGGCGCGTTCCTTGGGGGCCCTCCACAGTGGTCAGAGTTTCCGGTTTTTTCGTCCCTTCAGGGGAGCATCGGGAAATTCCTGATTCTCGGCATCGAGGGACAGATCCTTCAGTAGGCCAGCATACCCCTCCCAGGGATACAGACTGGCTTCGCAAGCGGCTAAACGTCGCCGGGACTACCAGGCCCCCAAGAAGAGAGCAGGTTACTCGTCTTCGACGAGGGATAAGCAGACCAAGGACCAGCAATGACGGGCATCGGAACGTTCTGGGGGGCAGAGTATCATGTTACATCAACGAATGGGAGCAAATAACAACGGATCAATGGGTGTTGGACACTGTAAGATACGGACATTCCCTGCAATTCAAAAGCAACCCCCTGCACATTCCACCGGCGTTTGTAGCTCAATCCCATCTGAGCGTGTTGCAGCAGGAAGTAGCACTTATGCTACAAAAAGGTGCTATATTTATTTATTTGTATTTATTTATTTGCATTTGTTAAGCGCACTTGCAGCCCATAAGGCATTGAGGCGCTGTTACAGAGGATACACAGATTTAAGATTACAGGAAGGTGCCAGGAGGGCTCTTAGTTACAGATTGGCAGGCATATATGCAGTAGGTGATACAATTTCGCCAAGTTAGACAAACAGTCTAGTTTTGATAGCCTTACGAAAGGCTAGGTGGGACTCAATGAGTCTTAGGTGAGGTGGCAGAGCGTTCCAGTGCGTGGCTGCTTGGGTGGGGAAGCTGGAGCCCCCAGCGCGCACTTTACGTGTAGTAGGTGTAACAATTGAGTTGGCATAAAGGGATCTGAGAGGTCTTGTGGCGGTGTGCCTGGTAATTCTGTTAGTCAGGTAAGGAGGGGCAAGTTCGTGAAGGCATTTGTGGGTGAGGGCAAGAGTTTTAAAGATAATTCTCTCTTTGGCAGGGAGCCAGTGTACTTGCCTTCTGACTTCGGAGATATGGTTTCTTGGTATAGAATTGGTTCCGTCGTCACAAAGAGGTCAAGGGGTTTATTCCCGATACTTTGTGGTGAAAAAGCCAAACGGAAAGTGGCGTCCCATCCTAGACCTGCGCGAGCTAAACAAATCGTTGAAAAGCATAAAGTTCAAGATGCTCACGCTCCAAGAAGTGATCCGGTCAGTTCAAGAACGAGATTTTCTGGCGTCTCTGGACCTGCAGGATGCGTACTTCCACATACCGATGTGTCGGCGACACAAGAAGTTTCTAAGGTTTGTGGTAGCGCGGACTCACTACCAGTTCACAGTACTTCCCTTTGGACTGAAATCTTCTCCCAGAACGTTCACAAAATGTTTGGCCCCGGTGGCAGCCTGGCTGAGAAGGCAAGGCCATCATGTATACCCGTATCTCGATGACTGGTTGGTGAGAGGGTCCTCCCCTATGTCGACGCCCAGAAGACTGCAGGCCACCATGAACCTCTTACAACGGCTGGGGTTTGCAATAAACTTCGAGAAATCCTCGTTAACACCGTCAAGAAGCTTGGTATTCCTGGGCGCACAGTTCCAGACCCAGTCGGGGTTAGTGAGGCCATCCCTCGACAGGATCACCAAACTCAGTCAATTGGCAGGTCAGTTGAAAATCAATACCAGACTGTCAGTGTGAAAATATACGTCGATCCTGGGCGCTATGGCGTCCTGCATTCCTCTGGTGGCCAACTGCTGCCTGTTCTTGAGGCCAGTGCAACAGTTTCTGGCAGACCGATGGACGCAGGCTCAAGGCCTCTGGTCAGACAAACTGACCGTCGTCGACGACGACGAGCTCCTACTCGCTCTTCAGTGGTGGAAAAGTGTCCAGAATCTATCCAAAGGAGTACCCCTACAGGAGCCGGAGTTTGGGTTAACCATAGTGATGGACGCGTCCCTAACTGGCTGGGGGGCACACATGGGCACTCTGCAAACACAAGGCCGTTGGTCTCAGAGGGAATCTCTCCTGCACATCAAGATTCTGGAACTAAGAGCAGTGTGCTGGGCCCTGAGGGCGTTCCTGCCTCACATCAGAGGGTCCACAGTGAGAGTTTTGACGGACAACACCACTGCAATGTTTTACTTGAGGAAGCAAGGCGGCACATGATCCAGAACCCTTTCCATCGAGGCTCAGAATGTGTGGCACTGGGCTCTGAAACACGGTATATCCATCGTAGCTCATCACCTTCCAGGAGTAAGGAACGAACAGGCGGACTCGCTCAGCAGAAATATGGACCAGATTCACGAGTGGGAAATAGACACCGGTCAATTGTCAAAGGTCTTCGAGAAATGGGGGCGGCCTCCGCTGGATCTCTTCGCCACGAAGAGGAACAAGAAGTGCGAGATGTATGCCAGCAGGTGGCCACAGGAAGGTTCGCTGGGGGAAGCGTTCTCCTTCCCGTGGACGGACAAGTTCCTCTACGCCTTCCCTCCGTTTCCTCTGATATGGAGAACTCTGCAGTGGATACGCAGGTGCAGGTGCCGAGTCATCCTGGTGGCACCGTGTTGGCCGAGGCAGCCGTGGTTTTCTTACCTACTTCACCTGTCAGCGGATCATCCGATAGCGTTCCCGAAGGTTCACAACCTCCTGTCCCGGGACGAGGGAACAGTGTGGCATCACAATCTCACAGCTTGGCTCCTGACTTTTCAGAATTTCGTGCCTTGAACATTTCCTCGGACTGTCGGAGGATCTTACAAGTGGCGCGAGCCCCTTCCACCAACAAGTCCTACAGGTGTAAGTGGAGAAGATTCCGTGCGTGGTGTCAAGGACAGACGGGAGTGCAACCTCTGAGGGTTACTCCGGAACAGCATCTTCCGTATCTGCTACACCTAGCAAAAAGCGGATTGTCCTTTTCATCACTAAAGGTTCACCTGGCAGCCATCTCTAGGTTCACAAGAAAAAGGAAGTCATCTCCCTTGTTTGGTGACAGGTTAGTGAAACACTTCATGAGAGGTTTGTTCCGGACATTCCCTCCGGTTAAACGTTTTCCACCAACGTGGAGCCTGAATATAGTGCTAGCAGGGTTAATGAAATCACCCTTTGAGCCAATGGCCACATCATCGATGAAGTTCTTGTCATGGAAAGTGGCTTTTCTAATGGCTATAACATCAGCTAGACGGATCTCGGAGTTGCAAGCGTTAGACATAGACCCTCCGTATCTAAGATTTTTCAAGGACAAAGTGATTCTGTCAACAAGTCTTCGTTTCATCCCAAAAGTTCCTACAACTTATCATAAGCACTCATCCATTGTCCTGCCCACCTTCTTCGCGACCCCCTCATCGGCCGCGGAAAAGGTTCTACATACCTTAGATGTCAAGAGAGCTCTAAAATTTTACCTTCATCGAACTCAACAACTTCGATCTACGCAGTAACTCTTCGTTGCATATGGCCCTTCGGCAAAAGGGAAGGCAATTTCAAAACAGGGACTGGCCCGATGGGTCTCGTCGACGATTGCCTTCTGTCATTCAAAAGCTGGAAAACCGCTACAAGGACGTCCGAGAGCTCATTCAACCAGGGCGACTTCGTCGTCGACGGCGTTGTGGGCAGGGGTACCACTGACAGACATTTGCCAGGCGGCAGCATGGTCAGTGCCTCACACATTTACCCACCGCTACTGCCTAGAACGACAGCATGCGGACGAAATACAAATGGGAAGAGCAGTCTTGCGACATCTATTTCAATAAGGTAAGCCCTTTTTCAAGAAGGGTCTTTGCTGATTTGGGCATTTATATGTATGGATATATATATATGTTTATGTGTACTGTTATAGCTTCATATGGATATTGCTCTGTGCAGTTACTATGGCACACTTTAAATTCGAATCTTATGTAAGCGTGGTTCGCTCTACGCAGGATTGGGTGGGTGCCGGATTGCATTCACACCTCCTCCTTTTTTCAGGATCACTGCTGTGCATTCTATTCTAAGCATGTGAATCCATGAAAGATCCAATGCTGGAGAAGGGAATAGTTTCTTACCTGTAACTCCATTTCTCCAGCATTGGTATCTTTCATGGATTCACATGCGCCCGCCAGCCACCCCTAAATGCAATCGTCTTGTAGTTCTTGGTTTCACCCCATTCTGCTTTGGAGGGGTCGAAATCTGAAGGGAGCTGCGGGGGCAGGGCATTTATACCGCTACGTCCTAGTGGGGCATGCGTGCGCGGCCCAAAACAACGTAGATAGGACATGAAAGTGTCAAACGTTTTCCTATGGGAAACGGCTTTATAAACTTACCGAGGGTTCCCAGTCTGTCGACGGGGAATATTCTAAGCATGTGAATCCATGAAAGATACCAATGCTGGAGAAATGGAGTTACAGGTAAGAAACTATTGCCTTACAGGGTGATAGCCCTCCGCCAGGGCGTGCAGCGCTTTGCAGCTCAGTTTCTTAACCAGTGGAAGCTGCAGTGGAGACAGACTACAGCAGCTATAGTCAAGAATCATATTGCCTACGTTTGCCAGAAGGCTAGGTTCAGCATGTGATGTGCGCAGCCAATGGCAAACTGGAGCCTCATTCTCAGCCTGCATCCCGCCTCCTTCTTGATGTAAACTGCTGCAGCCCACTGAACGTTGCTTCTATTCAAAGTTGCTACCGGTGTACTGAAGTTCCGTCTTAATTGCCAGTTTTGCTAGTACAGACTTCTTGTGTACCAGACCTTGTTTATTCTTATTGGACTTCCCACTTACTCTGTACCTTGATATGGTTATCCCGTGTACCGAACCCTCTGCCTGTCAAACGGACTGCATTCGTCTTCAGTTGGACACTGATACCGCCAGCCCATGTACCAAACCCTCTGCTTGTCAACGGACTACATTCGTCTTACGTTGGACACTGATACCACCAGCCTGTGTACCAAACCCTCTGCCTGTGAAACGGACTGCCTTTGTCTTACGTTGGACACTGGTACCGCCAGCCCGTGTACCAAACCCTCTGCCTGTCAAAAGGACTGTAATTTGTCTGCATCGGACGTGATCCTTACCTCCATAGGGACCAATTGTTTTCTGCTCATCATCAATGCAAGAACCTGCTTCCACGTAAACTGCATGTTAGCACAGTGAGTTTGCCAACCCTTCTCTCGTGCTGGCTTGTGATTGCATTTTCCTCCTCGCTTCCTGTATTGAACTCTGCTGCCACTTCTTCATTCCGCCTGTCCTGTACACGCCTTCTCTTCTTGGACTACTGAACTCTCATCTTCCCAAGTGCACAGAGAGACGCTCTGCTGATAGTGCACCTACCCGGATCTACTGCGCTCCTCGTGCCGCCTGAGTTTAGAAACCTACCGGATCTACTGCACTTTACTAACCTCCCTTTTTATTTATTTTTTCCTATCGTTGTTTTCTCCTCTGGATGTTACCCAACAAACTACACTCAATCCAGTAGTGGTAAGGCACACTCTTTTCTTCTAGAATACTTTTTGGTTGTCATTAACATTTAGTAATTTCATTCTGCATTTGCAGGATAGTCCCTGTGCTTGTGTCCATTTAGAAGAAGGGGGGAGTGTTATTCAGGTACTTGTCCCTTGTATTGGTGTTTAGTGGTTTTCCATCTTATTACCCGTTATTGACCGGTTGTCCTTTCTTTCAGCTGGGTTTGTGGCAGTGTGTTCTCCCCGCTCTTTTAGGTGATCAGTCTCTTTGTCTGGTACATTAAACAGCAAAGAGAGATATCATAGAAAAGAGTTTTATCCCGTATAGAGATGAGGCTCGGGTGGAGGCTCCAACCCAAGCTCTTCAATCAACATCCCAGAGAATATCAGAAGTGGTCTCCGGCCTCAGTCATTCACCCGTCCAATGAGTAACACCTATCACCTATCTTCCTCTCTACCTGTGGTGTGCCCCAGGGGTCTAACCTCTCGTCCTGGCTTTTCAAACAATACCTGGCAACTCTCGCCCACTGCATTGCCATTTTATGCTCAAATTTCCAGTGCTACGCTGACAACACCAACTCATTTTCAGGCTGCCCTCATCCACCTCATCTCCCTATCTCATCCCTGATTGCCTAACTGCCATTCAAGATTGGTGTGCCACCAATGATCTTTGTCTGAATGGCAGCAAGATGGAGATCCTCCTCATCGGCACACCTTCACCATCCTTTCCCCTCACTTTCTGCCCGGCCTCCCTTGGCCCTCCTCCTACCCCTACCTGAGCGGCTAAGAACCTCAGCGTCATCTTTGACTCCACACTTTCCTTCTCTGCCCACATCTCTGATGTCTCTAAATAGTCAAACTTCCTACTGCACCTCCTCAGAGGTACTCTGCCTTTCCTCTCCTTCCCCCAGAAGCTCATGGTCTCCCAAGCTCTGGTTCTCTCTAGGTTGGACTATTGTAACAGCCTCTTTCTAAATCTACCTGCCTCTACTCTTCCCCCCTCTGCAACTAATCCAGAACAGGACTACAAGGCTTGTCCTTGGCCTCAAGCCTTGGGATCGTTTCTCTCCAGCTCTGAAATCTCTCCATTGGCTCCCAGTGGATGCAATGATTAAATTCAAAACCCCTCTGCATTGTCCACAAGGCTTTCTGGGGACTGGGTCCAAAATACCTTCAGCTATCCCTCCGCAAATACCTCGCCTCTCGAGCTCTTCGCTTTCTACCTCTAACTCCCTCCGGATCAGTCATTTTTCAAAGAAACAAGCTGGGGGTAGATCTCTGTCTTCGGCTCGCGCCTCCCTCTGGAACAGCCTCCCTGCCACTCTAAAACCTGAGGGGAACCATCTCTGGTTCCAGAAGCACCTCAAGACCTTCCTCTTTGCTTCTGCCTTCGCTCCCTCTCTCCCCTGCTGATCTGTTCTCTCTTGGCACCGTGCAACTGGCCACCCTCTGTCCTCTGGGCTCAGGTACCTGCTCACCCTGCCTCCAGGCCACCCTTGCACTGGGGTCTGTATCTGTAGCCATAGAGTCCCATCCCCTTTTTCTTCCTGCACTTATCAGACCTACCCTGTCTGTTGCCTTAAAACCAGCACTTGCCAATTGCTGGCTGCACTACCACTGTTTGTTGCCTTTATTATTTATTTATTATTATTTATCTGTTTCTCCTTTGCTCCGCATTTTCCACTTCTCCCCCTTCCATGCACTTTTCCCCTCCCCCTCTCCCATGCACCTGCGCGTTCTCAATGTCACTGGGCCTAGTAAGATCGTTGTTTTGTTCTCCCCTGTTCCCCTCCCTTGCCTTGTCACGCTCTGAAACACTTGTGTACGAGCGCGATTGAAATAAAATATCAATATCAATAGCATATTAAGAGAGAGAGAAAACCGGGCAGGAGAGAACACCAGGTATCCTGATAAGACAAAGAACAGCGGACACAGCGTTATTTGTACCAGTTGTGTTGTTGGGCAAGAGAAAACTAAGGAACGGATATCCCTGAACCTAAAGCAGAGTGCAGAGAAATCCAGGAGAAGGCAGCCACCCTGTGGAACAAGGAACTCTGTCTTTGGCCAAAACAATGATTCACGTCTGTCCGAGTTTCATTCCTGACTCCTCACAATAGGGTGTGGGTCCATCGTCACAGGCAATGCTGGGAATGTGGTAAGGCTCATTTCTGCGCCAGTGTGTGTAAGCACTGGTGCTCCTATGCCTCCTAGTGTCACAGTTCCTCCTTGCCTTCTGCAGGAGATGCTTTGAAATAGTGATCACTGTTTCTGCTCCAGTTTCCTCAAAAGCCATGCCTGCTGTTGTTGCTATTGCTTCTTGCCCTTGCTCCCAGTTTTCTCAGCCGCTTTTCAATAGCTCTTCGTTGGGCCCTGCTCTGTTTCCCTTTGCCTTGGTCATTGCTTCTTGACCCCCTGCCTCTTCTGCTTGGAGGTCAGGAACATCATCACCCTTGCACAGTGCATACAGTATCCCATTTCCAAGTAAAACTGTGGGTGGTTCTCGGTATGTGGTGCTGGGAGAGATTCAGCCCAACAGTACTGTTATTCTTAGCTCAGGTTGGTGTGAGGGGGCTTCTCCACACTGCTCAAACTTTGGGCCACACCATCCTTCTTGCGCCATCATGGAGATTCTGGATCGTCTCTAGACCTGGATCTCAGTTAACAAGGCACAGCACAGTGTGCAGCTTGACATCTCCACCTGAATGTAATAAAACCAGTACCTTGTCAGAAGGCTTACCCTGCCGACCTATAAAAGGCGGTAGTTTCTGGAAGAGTTTTGGAGTTAGGAGTCGAGAGGAGAGTGTGTAGTGGTTCACTGAGGACACAAGAGAGAGAAGAGGTGGTGGATAGCAAGAGAGGTGGAGCAAAGCAAGAGGAGCAGAGTAAGAAGATAGGAGAAAGATGAGTTGGAGGGAGGAGAGGGTTAGAACAGGAAGGAGGTGCTGGAGAGGAGTCATCAGAAGGAGAAGAGAACAGCAAAGGGGGGGTTGAGGAGAAAAGAATAAGAAAGCAGGTGGTGGTGGAGGCCAACCAGAAAAGGAAAAGAACCAGCTGTGAAAAACTGAGGACATGATGAAAAAGAAAAGGCTGGGGAGGAGTGAAGTAGCAGAACATGCCGAAGCATTCAGGAGGAAAGGAGACCAGGTCCATGGAGTTTGAGAGGAAGGTGCCTTAGCCAAGTAGCAACCTGCTGATAGTTTGGCTGAGACATATCTGCTGGGAGAGACTATAGCAGGATCTGTCACCAGCGACTTTGTGGTAGAACCTAATAATCGTATGGGCACCAACATCTTTGGCAAGATCTAAAGGAGTCTGATGACTGGCCCTGGTGCTGATGACCCAGACCATCAGGGCTGCTGGCTACAGCTCAAGAGATGATTCCTGAAAACTTCAATGAAAACCAAGCAGCTAACTACAAAATCCAAAAAATAAGTCTTGGGGACCTTGAAGCCCAAAAGAATGTAAGTGACATTTGACCGCTGGTAGGCGGCCAATAATGGAGAAAGGGAAGGGTGATGGACTACGGACTGCTAAGCAGCTTTCATGGCTACCAGTGCAGTAAGAGGCTACACAGGGGTGCAGCCAAAATAAAAGTACAAACCCGCCTCCAACTTATGACTGACCCAGACACACAGAGTGGAGAAACTCACCAAGGGATAACATGGGGAACTTTATAGTGCCCCTGTCCTGGCAGTGACATGGCTGCTTAGGGCAGCACAGCCAAATGTAGTTGCAGCTTTCAAGGGACTTTGGAAAAAGTCTCCCTGTTAATAAAAATGAGTCAGGACACCAAAATGTCTAAGGGACTAGTAGAGTCAGCAAAGGAGACCAATATCGTTTTCTGACCTAAGTGCTGGGTATGTGTTGGTGGGTCTCTACCAATGAAGGCGCCACAAGTCAAGGAAAGATTAACAAACCTTTCTTTAGATCACAAAAAAATTAGCTTGGCTCATTAAGACTTAGGGTCCCTTAATTTCTCTGATTGCCCTTTCTCTCAGCTGGGGCTTGCGATTATTATGTTTTACAGTTCATGTTGTGCTGCTTTCCTTATTTACCTTTTGTGAAGGAGTCCTAGGTTTGTGGGGAGAGGATACGCTTGGGCGGCCAGGGAACACCACTTGCTTAGTGAAATAGGACCCAGAGGAGGTATAGTGTGAAGCCCAGCTCCAACCTATGCAAGAGTAGAACAGTGCTGGCAGGTGGAGCCCTTCCTTGGGATGAGGACACCCCTCCTGCCCCCCGAGAATGCATGCTGCAGTAAAGTGGGGATTAATGCTACACCCACTAGCCACGGTCTATTTCCATAAATGCTAAATGCTCACAACTGTAATTTTGTTGTTGTATAACTTCATTCGAATTGAGCATTACAATTCATAAAAGTAAAATATCGACAAAACAATGTACATACAAATAGAGAATACATAAAAATGTAATTTTATATACCTGAAGTAACATATCGATTAAAACATTTACAAAAAAATAGAGACCACATAAAAACAAAATTTCATATATCTTATAGTCGTTGTGTCAGATTATCTAATTTAATATATCAAAATCAGATAGCTTTTCTCAAAAAAATGGCAACAATGATGAATTAATTCTTTACATGAAATCAAATAGTTAAAAGCCAGAGAACATTTCCTTAGGTTAATATGTTTCAGTATGGAATCCAGTATTGTACACATAAAGTAGCATATTTTGGGACAGCAAAACAAAATGAATGCTTGCCTCGACTTCATCAGGACAGAAGCGACAGCAAGCATTTGATGCTTGAGCTTGTTTATTCCATAGTGCAAACCAGGAATTTAATGACAGTAGATTAGAGCTAAGCCTAGTGATGGTCCAACGCTCATGCAAATATATTGAAGTGTTTAAATATGTCTGTAAACCAAACGAAGACATAGATTGATACTCCAAAATGTTTTCTCTATTGCACCATCAGCAAAGTTGCCCCTTCTGAACTTTTGTCAGTGCGAAACCTGAGGACTTTAAATTGTGGATTCTCAAAACTGTAAGACAATGTAAAGCATAATTTCACCACGGAATCCTATTACCATCCCATTGATACATAATATCGTCTAAAATTAGGTTTAGTTGGCCGAGTGGCAAGCCATAACTTAAGTGGTGTGCTTTGCCAGTCTTGAGATAGATGACAGATTCATAGTTTAAAACCAGGGGAGCACTGTCTAGGCCTAACACAGAGCTCTGCAATCTGCAGCTCTCAAGATATTTTGGACAAAACATCTGGAGAGCCAAAGGATCTTTCGTGGTTCCTCAAAGTCCCATCCTCAAGACCAAGGGCCTCATTATGAGAAGTGCGGTAAAAACGGGGTAATTACCGGCATGGAGGAACTAGCGGGTCCATGCTCGTTTGACGCTGCTAATAGTGGCTGATTACGAGTGCGCGAGCATGCACGAACCCCCACGCCGGTAATGGCCATACCGGCATGCCGCTAAAGGCCCTCCAACCCCCTGATAGTGCCATCACGGGACCCGCCGATACCGCCTCCGCCTAGGAGGAACCCCTTAATACCGCCCCGGTAATAACACCATGCTAATACCGGGCTCGCCATACCGGACCTGGAAGTAATGTCATTGCGTCGGAACGGGAAATGCGCCGGCGGCCATCTTTAAAAACACAATCCATTGCAATCCTCCCAAACCACCAGTTGTGTACAGGAGAGATCAGTGCCAATCTATTCAACATGTCTAAGGCTACCAGGAAATCAAACCCCCGCCTGCGCAAGAAGCATTTTTCGGACGAAGAACTCAACATGTTGGCGGGCACCCTTGCTGCCCATGCTGAGGAGATTAACCAGCACAACCTCAAAAGGTAGGTGCAGCAGAGAAAAAAGGAGATTTGGGAGGAGGTAGCCCGCAAGGTCCGGCAGTTGGCACCACCCCACAGACAGTCAAAGACTAAGAAAAGGTGGGATGACCTCCGCCTCAGGGTACGGAACATCCTGGCCAGCAATAGGAGGGGGAGGCCATGGCCACAGGCGGGGGTCCCCACTCACCCACAAAACTAATGCGCTGGGAAGAGACGTGCAGTACCTTCATTCAGATGGAGTCCATCAAGGGCTTCGGGGAGATGGAGACGGGTGCCACAACATCTGTAGATGGAGGTGAGTGACCCTGCAGATCCCAGTAGGGGAAACCATGATGTAGCACAAGTGATCTGGAATAGAGTCTAGGCAAGGCAATGCATGTCCCAACACACACATAAACATATCATTGTCCAGATGGAGGCCCAAACCTTGCCACACTGAAATGCATGCTGAGTGCCAATCCCATTACCAACAGACAGCCAACACACACGGACCGTGCCCATGTAATACATCACACAAACCCCAATACAACGGCATGCCACCTGCCATGCAGCATTCCTGAATTGAGACGTCACGGCTAAGGCCAAAATGCCCCCTTCATACTACCCTGTGTGACACACCTGTGAGATATGAATGCATGATTAATTAAATTCTCCACAGCACCATATAATGCATCTTGCATGTAACACCATCACTGATGCCCTGCATCTCTTCTACCCCCCCACCCCCGGGCACCGATGTAGAGGATGCCAGTGAGGGAACACCCACAAGGGCATCCACATCCCGGCACAAGACAAATCCCACAGGTAAGACCACCTCCGGGGCAGCCTCGCAGGCCACAACAAAACCCAGGGCGAGTGCCCAGGTCATGGCCGCACATGAGGGCCCCACATCTACGCCTGAAACCGGGACCACAGAGTTGGCAACACCAGTGGAAGGTGAGGCCAGTGGCACACAATGGGCAGTAACAGGTTTGGTGGACGAGGCAGCAGCCACTGCCCCACTGAGCGACATTGAAACTGCAGTGGAGGAGTATGTGGACGAGGATGGACTAACCCATGTGGCATGTCCACACTCCCCAAGCCCCGTATCCACCCCCCCAACCCCACACTCACGCCACACCTACCAGAAGCATTGCAGATCCTTTGCTCCATGATTCGGACCTCAGCACCCCCTCTCCCCCCCGCTCCCCTCCCCCGAGTATAGCCCTGCCAATGCACGCCTGGTCGCAGCAACCTCAATCACAGCTGCTCCAACCAACCTTGAGGCATGGCTAGCAAGGGTGGAGGCTAGACATGACTCAATGCTGGACCTTGTCCGACAATATGTTGTGGAGAGAGAGGACGCGAGGCGTGAGATTGCGCGTCCATAGTGGCGAACACAGCCGCCATCAATGCCTCTGCGTTGATGATGCGAGACAGTCTGGGGGCAGTCATGCAGGTCCTCGCCTCAATCCTGCTGCACATGCAGCAGCAATAATCCGCACCAGCTGTGACAATCACCACGGCTTCCAACCCATCCACTACAACCCTTCCTCCACACCTGCTTCCTCTGCACCCTCCAGCCCTATGCGTCTGACAAGACGGAGTGCGAGGCAGTCCGAAATGCTGCCCCCGGACAAGAAAGCAAGGAAATAGTGTGGGACAACAATGGGAGTGGGTCAGATGGTGTCGGTGGTGTATAGGTGTATTAGGGGTAGTTCATTGGGGGGGTATGGGGAGTTCATTGGGGGGGTATGGGGAGTTCATTGGGGGGTATGGGGTGTTCATTGGGGGGGTATGGGGAGTTCATTGGGGGTATGGAGAGTTCATTGGAGGTATGGGGTGTTTTGGTGTTGTGGGGGAGGAGGGGGGTAGCACATTTGTGTAGTTGTAATTAATACACCCGTTGTGTGAAAAATAATTTAATGCCTGAACATTGTTCAGCCGCAGTCTGGCGAAGGCCGTTGGGAAAGGCCGACGCCGCTCTCTGCAGCTCCGCTGCGAGGGCCTCACACCAGGAACCCCCCCAGGATCCACAGCTGCAGCCCCCACCCCGCCGCCATTACGATGCACGCGGCCCGGCCCGCGGTGCACATGGAGGAGCAGAGCCCCTCCCACTCAGCGCGACTCGGCACAGCTGATCCAGGCACAGCTGATCTGCCTGCCGCGCCCGCCAGCCCCTCCTCTCCTGCTTTAAAGGGAGAGGAGGCAGACCGGCAGGCGAAGCCGCAGTCTGGCGAAGGCCGTTGGGAAAGGCCGACGCCGCTCTCTGCAGCTCCGCTGCGAGGGCCTCACACCAGGAACCCCCCCAGGATCCACAGCTGCAGCCCCCACCCCGCCGCCATTACGATGCACGCGGCCCGGCCCGCGGTGCACATGGAGGAGCAGAGCCCCTCCCACTCAGCGCGACTCGGCACAGCTGATCCAGGCACAGCTGATCTGCCTGCCGCGCCCGCCAGCCCCTCCTCTCCTGCTTTAAAGGGAGAGGAGGCAGACCGGCAGGCGAAGCCGCAGTCTGGCGAAGGCCGTTGGGAAAGGCCGACGCCGCTCTCTGCAGCTCCGCTGCGAGGGCCTCACACCAGGAACCCCCCCAGGATCCACAGCTGCAGCCCCCACCCCGCCGCCATTACGATGCACGCGGCCCGGCCCGCGGTGCACATGGAGGAGCAGAGCCCCTCCCACTCAGCGCGACTCGGCACAGCTGATCCAGGCACAGCTGATCTGCCTGCCGCGCCCGCCAGCCCCTCCTCTCCTGCTTTAAAGGGAGAGGAGGCAGACCGGCAGGCGAAGCCGCAGTCTGGCGAAGGCCGTTGGGAAAGGCCGACGCCGCTCTCTGCAGCTCCGCTGCGAGGGCCTCACACCAGGAACCCCCCCAGGATCCACAGCTGCAGCCCCCACCCCGCCGCCATTACGATGCACGCGGCCCGGCCCGCGGTGCACATGGAGGAGCAGAGCCCCTCCCACTCAGCGCGACTCGGCACAGCTGATCCAGGCACAGCTGATCTGCCTGCCGCGCCCGCCAGCCCCTCCTCTCCTGCTTTAAAGGGAGAGGAGGCAGACCGGCAGGCGAAGCCGCAGTCTGGCGAAGGCCGTTGGGAAAGGCCGACGCCGCTCTCTGCAGCTCCGCTGCGAGGGCCTCACACCAGGAACCCCCCCAGGATCCACAGCTGCAGCCCCCACCCCGCCGCCATTACGATGCACGCGGCCCGGCCCGCGGTGCACATGGAGGAGCAGAGCCCCTCCCACTCAGCGCGACTCGGCACAGCTGATCCAGGCACAGCTGATCTGCCTGCCGCGCCCGCCAGCCCCTCCTCTCCTGCTTTAAAGGGAGAGGAGGCAGACCGGCAGGCGAAGCCGCAGTCTGGCGAAGGCCGTTGGGAAAGGCCGACGCCGCTCTCTGCAGCTCCGCTGCGAGGGCCTCACACCAGGAACCCCCCCAGGATCCACAGCTGCAGCCCCCACCCCGCCGCCATTACGATGCACGCGGCCCGGCCCGCGGTGCACATGGAGGAGCAGAGCCCCTCCCACTCAGCGCGACTCGGCACAGCTGATCCAGGCACAGCTGATCTGCCTGCCGCGCCCGCCAGCCCCTCCTCTCCTGCTTTAAAGGGAGAGGAGGCAGACCGGCAGGCGAAGCCGCAGTCTGGCGAAGGCCGTTGGGAAAGGCCGACGCCGCTCTCTGCAGCTCCGCTGCGAGGGCCTCACACCAGGAACCCCCCCAGGATCCACAGCTGCAGCCCCCACCCCGCCGCCATTACGATGCACGCGGCCCGGCCCGCGGTGCACATGGAGGAGCAGAGCCCCTCCCACTCAGCGCGACTCGGCACAGCTGATCCAGGCACAGCTGATCTGCCTGCCGCGCCCGCCAGCCCCTCCTCTCCTGCTTTAAAGGGAGAGGAGGCAGACCGGCAGGCGAAGCCGCAGTCTGGCGAAGGCCGTTGGGAAAGGCCGACGCCGCTCTCTGCAGCTCCGCTGCGAGGGCCTCACACCAGGAACCCCCCCAGGATCCACAGCTGCAGCCCCCACCCCGCCGCCATTACGATGCACGCGGCCCGGCCCGCGGTGCACATGGAGGAGCAGAGCCCCTCCCACTCAGCGCGACTCGGCACAGCTGATCCAGGCACAGCTGATCTGCCTGCCGCGCCCGCCAGCCCCTCCTCTCCTGCTTTAAAGGGAGAGGAGGCAGACCGGCAGGCGAAGCCGCAGTCTGGCGAAGGCCGTTGGGAAAGGCCGACGCCGCTCTCTGCAGCTCCGCTGCGAGGGCCTCACACCAGGAACCCCCCCAGGATCCACAGCTGCAGCCCCCACCCCGCCGCCATTACGATGCACGCGGCCCGGCCCGCGGTGCACATGGAGGAGCAGAGCCCCTCCCACTCAGCGCGACTCGGCACAGCTGATCCAGGCACAGCTGATCTGCCTGCCGCGCCCGCCAGCCCCTCCTCTCCTGCTTTAAAGGGAGAGGAGGCAGACCGGCAGGCGAAGCCGCAGTCTGGCGAAGGCCGTTGGGAAAGGCCGACGCCGCTCTCTGCAGCTCTCCGCTGCTCGACGGCGCGCAAGGCGCCATTATGCTGTCCCACACAAGGTAAGGCCACTTGCCTTAATATCCGCATGTCCCACTCATCATGGGGGAAGGTCCCTCCTACTACTTTGCGCACAGTGCCGTGCAGCTTCAGAAACGCACGACTCCGGTCGCGCACCCGCCCCACCATCACCTACACCCCGAATCTAGTAGACCGTAACCTAAAGGTAGGTCTCAGATGTCTGCCACCGTCACGCAGGCACAACTCTAACTCGACTTACCCGGATGACACTCTTGTGCCCCACAGGCCTGCCTGCACCACGGCACCATTGTACACTGAAGCCACTGCACCTCTTCCCCGCCCAATCTCATCAGACGCTCAAATCAAACTCCCCATTACTAACACTGTCGCGGAACTATCATCTACGCCCAGGCCAAGTGATGCCTACAAGCCCAATGTTGCTACTATTGTCTCTGCTGCACTTACACCTCATGTGGACTATGTACCGCCAGTTATGCCTAGTGATGCCCCCATGCCAAATGTTGATATTGTTGACACTGTTGATACTACTGCCCTTATGCCTAATGATGTTTCTGCATTGCCTGTTATGCCTAGTGATGCCCCCTTGCCAAATGTTGATATTGTTGACACTGTTGATACTACTGCCCTTATGCCTAATGATGTTTCTGCATTACCTGTTATGCCTAGTGCCGACACCACGACCAATCCCAAAAACATATTACCCCCTATCCCTGACCCACCCACTACCCCCCCCAGACCACCCACTTCTATCACACCTCCTCCGGTCCACACCCTCAGTTGCGCCCTGCTCAACGCTCGCTCCGTACCTGCCCACGCCCTCGACATCAACGACCTGATCATTAAGGACAATCTTGACCTCCTATTCCTCACAGAAACTTGGCTCAATGAAAGTTCAGGCCCGGCACTATCTCTGGCTATTCCGTCGGGGTACTCCATATTCAGGAAGGACCGCACCTTTCAAAGAGGTGGTGGCGTGGCCCTCATCGCCAGGGAAACCTTTGCTATTAGGGAAATGGCAGGGCAACTTGACCACAATAGTGACTACCTCCCACTCAAAATCAATATTTCTCCTAACTGCACCATAACTGTGCACATTGTCTACAGACCTCCGGGTCCTTGCACTGACTTCCATGACACCCTCATCTTCGCACTGTCTAACAACATCAAAAAGACTTCACAGGTCATACTCCTGGACGACTTCAACTTGGGGCTCAATGACCCTAAGGACCCCCTTGCCAAAACCCTCAAGAACGCCCTATCCACCCTGGGCTTTGCGCAATCTGTCTCTGACTCCACCCACATCAAGGGGCGCACCCTCGACTGGATCAGTCAACATAGCTGCTCACTACTTGTCACGGAAAACACGCCCGTCCCATGGTCTGACCACCACTACATCCAATTCAACCTTCGCACCAAAAAAGAGACCAACTCACCTCCCGCCCCCTGCCCAGCTACTCTCGCCAGGAGCTCCCGCCAGCTCACAGCCGAGAATCTAGCACCCTACCTCCGCAACCCCGCCTTGCAGGCCCCATTCTCCAACAACCCAGAAACCCTAGCCAACACTTTCAAAGAAGTCATCACCCAAGCAGTTGACGCCGTTGCGCCATTGACGCTCAAAAAAGCTAAGAAAACCAAACACGCTAATTCATGGTTCTCCAAAGAACTCCTTGAACAACGGGCGCAAAAGAGGACTGCCCTCTCCATTTGGAAAGCTAACCCTTCAGAAACCACCAAAAATGCGTTCAAAGCCATCTCTAAATCCTACAAAACTAACATCACCCTAGCTAAAGCTGCCTCCTTCAACGCTAGGATCTACGATGCCAAATCTGGGTCAAAGGAAATTTTCACCATATTCAGGGAACTGGAAAAACCATCCTCTCCTCCTCCTGCTCTCATCAAAGATGACAACTGGTGCAATAGCATTCAATCCGCAATGCTAGACAAGCTTAACACTCTTCAAACTAAAATTCGTGGCCACCAAAAAGCCCTTTCCCGCCTCATAGCTAACCTACATAGTCAACCCACCACACCGTCCACCACTAATCCCTCTCCATCTTTTGACTTCAAAGATATCACTGAGCACGAGGTCATCACCCTGCTCAAGTCCATCAAACCCTCCAACTGTAAGGGAGATGCCTGTCCAGCTAGTCTCATTAAAGACTCAGCACAGATCCTAGCTCCTTTCCTTACAGCATTCATTAATTCATCCTTCCAGTCTGGCCACGTTCCAACCGGACTTAAGGAGGCCTGGGTACGCCCACTCCTCAAAAAACCCTCGCTGGACCCAACGATCCCGGGGAATTATCGACCTATCACCACTGTACCCTTCCTGCTGAAAATCTTGGACAAAGCAGCTTACCTGCAAGTCCAAAAGTTCCTTGAAGAAAACCGTCTCCTTGGCCTGCGGCAATCTGGCTTCCGCCCACGACACGGCACCGAAACGGCTCTCTTGGACCTAAAGAACCAAATGGACGATCTAAGAGACGCAGGGAAACCTGCTCTCCTTCTGCTCCTGGATCTATCCGCCGCCTTTGACCTGGTGGACCACAACACCTTGTGTCACCATCTAGCTACCCAAGCTAACTTTTCCCCCAAAGCTTGTGAATGGATTTCCTCCTTCCTCCAAGAAAGGGCCATGAAAGTCTTCTCCGACTCAGCCTGTGCCACCCCTAGCCACATCACCTGCGGTGTGCCTCAGGGCTCATGTATCGCGCCCACGCTCTACAACCTCTTCACGAGGCCACTGTTCAGCATCCTTGACTCCCTGGGCATCTCGTATACCAACTATGCGGATGACACCCAGGTCCTCATCCCACTCACAGGCGACTACCTGGCGGATACTAAAACTCTTACCACCATCTACTCCACTATCCAATCATGGATGGCAGACAACTGGCTATGCCTCAATAGTGAAAAAACCGAACTCCTCCTCATAGGAGCACCTTCCACGTTGGGGAACCTCGGTGTACAGTACTCTTCCTTCACTATCGACAACATTCCCATCAAGGTCTCCAATCATGTGAAGACACTCGGAGTCTACCTAGACTCCGACTTGTCAATGGATAGACAGGTCAATGCCATTGCCTCCTCCTCAGCCTATTACTCGAAAGTCCTCAACGCTGCCAGACCTCTCCTGTCACGCCAGAATTGCCTCACCATTGCCAGGGCAATAATTGGATCTAGGCTGGACTACTGTAATGCCCTACTCGTTGGGACCTCCAATAAGAACCTGGCCAAACTTCAGCTAGTGCAAAATAATGCACTTAGGGCTGCCACAGGCACCGCGAGAAAAGACCACATCTCAGAAGTCAGAAGACAGGCACACTGGCTTCCGGTGAAAGAGAGGATTGTTTTCAAAACACTTGCCCTCACCCACAAATGCCTCCATGAACTTGCTCCACCCTACCTGACCCAAAGAATCACCAAGCACTCTGCCACCAGACCATTAAGAACGTGCTATTCCAACACGATTGTCACGCCCAAATCACGCAAGGTGCGCACCGGTGGTGCCAGCTTTCCCACGCGGGCCGCCACCCACTGGAACGCACTGCCACCTCACATCAGAATGATTGAATCCCACCAAGCCTTCCGCAAAGCGGTTAAAACCAAGCTCTTTGTATGAAAAGTACCTGACTGCATTCTGTCACTGTATTATGATTATCATTCTTCACTTGTAACTATGCCTGTAATTATGTATCCATAAGACCTCTCGTCTCATGCATATCTGTTGAATTAAGAATCCAACACTTACTTGTAACAGCGCCTCGATGCCCATGGGCTGCAAGTGCGCTATACAAATGTGAATAAATAAAATAAAATAAAATTGTTAATTTCGTATGTATCCATTTTATTCATGACTGTGCACAGTGCCCAACTCCCCAGATACACTGTGTGCATGTACACATGGACCCAGTGCTCAGTGTAGCTCTGACACATATCCATCAACGTCCCTGTGGGTCAGAAGTATTCGTCAATCAGTGATTGGCGTGCTGCACGGCCATCTTGTGCATCACGTACTGGCAGGGGTGCTGCTTCTCCTCCGTCTTCATCCTCATCATCCACACCCGGTGCATGCATGTCAATGTCAGGTGGCAGTGGTACATTTCTCCGGACACACATGTTGTGCAGCATGACACAGGGCATGGTGATCTTTGCCACCTTCTCAGGCCAATAAAGGAGAGCTCCACCAGACCTACTTAGGCAGCGGAACCGCGCCTTCAACAGGCCAAAGGTCTACTCAATCACAACAAGGGTATGAACCTGATTGTACACTTCATGGCTGTTCCGCGGGTTCCGCACAGGGGTAAGTAGCCACGGCTTCAAGGGATATCCTCCATCACCTGCAAGCAAATACAAATAGGTCTGTGTGAGTCACTCTGAGCTGCCATCTTCAGGATTCAAAGCCATGGCCGCAGCAATTTGGTGTTGACATGCACATGTCCCTGTACGTATGCACAAATGTTATTTAGATGCATTGTATACTGCAATATGGTGTGGTAGTCTGGATGGCGTTGTACAGATGATGCAGGGTGATTACCTGCATGCTGATGCGGATGTACTCTGGATGCAGGACAATGTTTTGCCTCCCATTATTGTTTTGTATACTACACTATGCATGATCACACTAGCCACAATGGCACAGTTGCAATAATGTTTAGTCCTGCATTGCTTGACATACCCATGGTGGCCAGGTTGTGCGTCTTACATGTTGTCACTGATATACGGCATTGGTCCAATGTGGGGCAGTGATGTGTCTTGTTCGGATTGGGGGATTCAGGTCAGGAGTGTTTAGCTCTGTGTGCATTCTCCACTCACCGCCCATTCCCACCCTGGTGGAGTATGCATCCCTCCACCTCACAACCCAAATGCACTGCCATGGGACAGTCAGGCAACTCACCAAGCAGCCAGGCACGTCGTCCAGCATGTCGCTCCATGTGATGGGGTAGCGTGGAGTTAAGCAGCACCAGGGCATCATGTGTAGATCCGGGATATCGGGCGCAACAATGTGTGATGATCTTGCTGGAGTCACATACCATCTGCATATTGATGGAGTGGTATTGCTTGCGATTGCGGTACACCGCCTCTAGGGCATGGGGGACTACCAATTCTACATGGATGCAGTCGAGGGCACCGACGCAATTGGGCATGCCTGCCAGTGCATGGAAGCCTACTTTGGTGTCGGCAATCTCCTGGCTAGTCTGTGGTAGGGATATGTGGGTGCTAGCGTGCTTCAGTAGGGCATCCAGCACTTGGGTCAGCATGTGTGAAAAGAGTGGTTGTGAAATGCCATACAGCTGGCCCACTATGTGCTGGTTGGTGCCTGTGGCCAGGAAGTGGAGCACAGACACCACCTTTAGTAGCGGGGGCGGGGGTGGAGGGGTGGCAGTGCGTATTTCAATGAGGCTGACAATGTCATCATGTATTTTGTCCACAATGGTGGTGATGGTGTCCCGGTCCAACCGGTACTGGGTGTGGATCTGCTCAGGGGTTAGGTTGAATGGACTGGCTCTGATGCGAGGGATTGGTGGCTGCCTCCAAGGTACTACTCGCTGCACTAGTGGTAATTGCTAGGCCTATCTGACCCTCCTTCTCCTCCTGCGTCTCCTCTGTGCTGCCTGTTGCTGTAGTTGTTGTAGTTGATCTTGTTGCTGTAGTTGTAGCAGTATAGGCATGTCCTCCAGCCCCATGATTGCAACAGCTAGTGGTATAATTTTGGTGTAGGAAGGGGTGTGGTGTGTGGGTGTACTCCTTTTATACTGGGACAGGCTCCATTGACTCCACCTGTGGTGATTGTGTGCACCTGTGGCAGTTGCCTTGACTGCAGGTTGCTGTTTACGGGTGATCCGCAAAGCCTCAAAACCCCTTCCTATTACCATCCAATTGATACATAATGTCGTCTAAAATTATGTTTGATAGGACTGCCTTAGTAGTTGGCGCCAAGTGGTCATTGGGGGAGACTTCAATGGAGTCCCAGACCCCCTGATGGACAAATCTCACCCACCAGCCCCAAGGGACTTCAAGATGGCCACGGGGATCATTTACCTTTTTAGGTCATTGGGGTGGTCGACTCCTGGAGGGTATTACACCAGGGTGAGAGGGATTTCTCCTTCTTCTCACACATGCATCGGACCTCCTCACAAATAGACCTACTCCTGACATCCCCACAATTGCTCGCCTTCGTCGAGGAGGTGAGCTTAAAACTGAGACTCTTGCCGGACCACGCCCCAGTCATGCTGGCCTCCCGGGCCTACAACCCGGAACCCCCCCCCCAAGACCTCGTTGGAGCCTATATGACCCGATTTTGAATGACATGGAACTGAGGGACGCCATTGCTAAAGCAATCCGATTTTATTTCTAGGAGAAGCCCACAGAGAACACCTCACCAGCTAACACATGGGATGCCATGAAGGTGGTGATCAAGGGGGACCTTAAAGCCCACGCGGCAGCCTAACAAAGGCATAGACTAAAGGCATGCACAAGACTAGAAAAAGACACAATAACAGCCGAAGGGAAGCACAAGAAGGGACTGTCGCCCCATCGCTCCCTACAGATAGCCTGAAACAGACTTGAGGCGTACGATGCGGAGGCAACTGCCCACACTTTGGCCAGGACTAAGCAGGGCTATTATGCCAAAAGCAATAAAGCTAACAAGTTCTTGGTGGAAAAACTGGCCAACATAAAGCAACAGATTACCATAATGGGCCTTCGGGACTGACAGGAAAGGATCCAATACACAGAAGAAGCTAAATTACAGTTGGCAGCGGCCCACCTCACTGACACTATGACAGCAGCCCTCCCGCAATAGAACAGAACAAGAGCAATACATCAAAGCGGCCACCCTCCCACACCTCAAAAAGACAGACATAGAAGCCAAAAGGGCCAGATCTCTTGCAAAGAAGTAGACTCGGTCATTAAATCTCCAAAAACTAGGGCCCGATGGGTTTACAATGAGATACTACAAGCTCTTCCGCCCCCAACTCCTGGCTCCCCTTACGGCCCTTTTTAACTCCTTCGGCTTATCGGGCTCCGTCACCCCAACAATGCAAGAGTCCACGAGTATCCTCTTACTAAAGCCGGGCAAAGATGTCACGCCTTCCGCGAGTAGAAGTCCCACCCCCGCACATACACCATTCCCCGATCAGGGACACGTTCACATACACTCACCAGGTCAGCACGCTAGGGTCAGGCACCACCGTTCAGGACAATCGAGATGGGAGACAGTCACGCCGGGGCCTTTTTCCACCTCTGCCCCTCCCAGTAATACACAAGCAGTTTCCATGGCAGCTAAGCTTGCGCTGGCATTTCCCTTGGCAAGTTCAGGATTGTTCTCCGCTCGTGTGTGGCGCTTGTGCTGACGCGCTCGCGTCAACGTGTCTCCATGGTAACCAGATAAACGCCCCGCCTCGCATTCAACGCTTCTCAGCTGTTGTTGTTTGTGGCGAGTGGTGTTTTTCCTTGTTGGATTCACGGATCTATGACCCTTGCTTAACGGACTTTGGATTATTCTTTGCACAACCCTTTGGATACAACGCCCCGTTTTGCTAGCACACACAGATTCAACCTCAGCATTTCTCCACAGACTTTCTTGTATCTCCTTCTCTGTTACGGCGTCTTTTGGAACTGCTGAAACCATTGTCTATTTTTTGTCTCTCAGTCTCAACAACATTGTCATTCCCTTTTGGAAATGTGGATTTATCTTGGTATTTAGTTGACATCGGATTACACCACTCACTGGATAAAGCTCAAGGGTGACCCCTTAGCAGTGCCTCTGGGAACCTGCTCCATCCTGTTTCCTTCTCCACACTGCAACACTATACTAAGGGGGAACAGGCCAGCACCAAAAGAAGGGATCAAGTTCACACTACCCCTCAGGTACACATATTCAAGGCAACCCACGGGTCGATGTTTTTCTTTTATTGTGCAATTGTGCATATAACCAGACTTACCAATGTCTAACCATTTACATTGCCTGTTTACTTCTTTGCAGCCACGTGGAGCCCCGGTGCCCCCTGTTCCAGTTACCTGTGGCCCTAATAACTGATCAGCGAGTATTACCTATCTCTCTGACTGGTGCTTGGGGACAGAGGTATACATAGTCTATGTGGATCTCGAGTCTTGACAAAAGATCCTAGAGAGTGCACTTCATATAGACCCATCTCCTTATTAAATATAGATGTCAACATATGCTCTAAAGTCCTAGCGAAATGCCTGGCAGCAGTCCTTCCTAAAATAATCAACCCGGACCAAACAGGCTTCATACTAGGCAGATCAACAAGATATAATATCCAGTGAGCACTAAATCTAGTGGAAATAGTAACCTCAGACTACCATAAAACAGCACTATTACCGCTGGACGCGTCTAAGGCTTTCGACAAAGTACACTGGTCCTTCATGCAACTCACCCTTAAGGCTTTCCAATTCGGCCCACTGTTCCGTAAAATTGTCCTGGCCAGCTATCACTGGCCGAAAACCTCCCTGCGGGTTAAGCAAAGACTAACACTGCCCATATCACTGACCTGTGGGGCTAGGCAGGTGTGCCCTCTCTCCCCCCTACTGTTCGCTTTAATAATGGAACCTCTGGCCCAGCGAATTCGGAAGGACCCCAATATTAAGGGGTCGCAAATAGGCACCACACGCCACAAAATCTCGCTTTAGGCAGACAACGTCCTGGTGTCCATAAGAAACGTCCAGCCCCCACTGACACACTCCCTCTAAGAACTACACAAGTTTGGAAGGGTAGCCGGGTTCACAATCAATTACAGGAAATCTTCAGCCCTTGGGGTGAGATTGACTCCGGAGGAGATGCAAGTTCTCAAACCACTTTGCCCCATCCAATGGAACGAGAAATCTATAAACTAGTTAGGAGTACAGGTCCCGGCCCGACTGGGAGAAGTATATTCAGTAAACTCCCCCCCCCCCCTCTTTAAAGAACTAGAAAAAGACCTTGAGCGTTGGGCCTCTCAAGAAATATTACTCCTGGGACGAATTACAGCCTGTAAAATGAACCTGCTCCCACAATTTCTCTACTATTGCTCCTCCTTAGTGATGATGGGCAGCGCTCTCCTGGGAGGCCTAGGGGTCCTGATTTTATGCAAATACCAGGTGGCATGCCAACTGGCATGCTTCCAAGCCTGGCTCCCCTCAACGGAGCCTCTGAGGTGGGTGGAGATTGAACAATCAAGACTACCGTTACCCCTGTGCTCTCTTCCCTTCATCTGTGCCCCGTTACGAAAGTCCTGGCCAGGCATACTTTCATCCACGAAATGTACACTGCGTATATGGGACTGGCGTTGAAATTCAAAGGCATCCCCTGTGGCCTGGGCCCAAACACCCCGATCTTTCATAACCTGTCCTTCACTCCAAGAACAAAGTCCTAGCACAGCTGTTTGAAAATGGCCAACCACGCAAAAGCTACAAAACAACCTTCCAGCTGGCCGAAACTGATAGATTCACCTACACCCAGCTCCGCCACTGGTGTACTCACCCACTGGTCTGACTGGGGGCCACACAAGACCTCTGTCCCATCGAACTCACCATGCAAGGGGAAACGAGGGGAGGAAAGACATCTAACCTGTATACACTTATCAAGGAGGACATGCTGACCCTCAGGCCCACGTACATGACACAATGGGAAACAGACCTGGGACACCCGATCGAGGACCACACCTGGGTGGACATCTGGACAAGAAGCTACTCCTCCCCGTTATGCGTCACAAATAAAGCTGCTCCTCTGCTGGTACTACCCCCCCCCGGTGCGTCTCCATCACATCCAGAATTCTCTGGCGCAAATGTGGGCTGCAAGGCACCTACGTACACATGTGGTGGGACTGCCCCATCGTCCATTCTTTCCGGAACCAATGCCTCTCCACCATCAAGGACATCAGCCGGATCACAATTCCAAAATTTCCTGAGGTGGTCCTCCTCGGTTTCCAGTGCAAGGGGCATATCCAAGGATGAGAGTGACAGCCAAACATATCACGCAGCTGTTCCTCACAGGAAGAATTGTGATTGCCCACACCTGGAAGACCCCAGAGGGGCCATCGATGACCCTTTGGTGGATCAAAATATGGGACATTCAAGTGGCAGAAAAGCTTACTTCTGCCAAGGAAGGCTCCCTGCACAGGTTCACGGACATTTAGGCCTCGATTCTAGACTATGACCGGGACTTCCCAGCACAAACACACAAGCCCCATCTACCATGGCTGGTCTTACGAAACAGTACTTAAAAAATGCACTTCCTGTGACCTATAGAAAAGAGGAAGGAATTGGGACAAAGGGAAAGACGAGCGTGCAAATATGGGCGAAGGGAATATGCCCCTCAGCTGATGTTACAGTCGCACGCCAAATAACAATATACTTGTGATATTGTATTGATTCCCATGTATGCAACCAAACCAAAATAAAATTGTTAAAAATAGAAAAAATAAGTCAAGATTAACAGAGCAGAGGAGGCAAAGAAGGGCATACGTCATTATAAAAAGAGGAACAGGGTAGCAACCAAGAGAGGGGCCACACGAGAATGAGAGTGGCAAAGGCATCCCCATGAGAGGAAGGAGGTGATGGCAACAATCGAAAATGAATTGCTGACTGAAGAAAGACAACAGGAGGGGAAAGAGAAGGTGGTATTTGAGAAGTAGGTGAAAGAATAAGTTAGGGGAAGGTTGAGTAGAGTCCGGTGTAGCAGAGTTGCAGTCTGTTGCAAGTCATTGTGGAGGAAAGACAGGAAAGCCAAACGGTGGAAGGAAGCTTTAAAGGAGGGGCAGAAGGAAGAAGAGGAGGTGCCTGAGATCCAGGACCAGAGACTGGGTAAAAGCCTACTAACCACATGCCGTTGCTTCTCTTCCCGTGGAGGTTTTTTTCCCTGCTCCTGGGTTTTTCGCCTCCCTTCCTTTGTTCCATCCCCAGTGCCCAGTTAGGTAGCTGTCTTTATACTCTGTTGTTCTATGAGTTATTGTGTCCTAACACTGTCCTTCCTTTTCAGCTACCTGGGGATCCGGTGCTGCAGTTCCAGTCCACCTGTGGCCCCAATAACTGGTTAGCGAGTTGTTTTGACTTCTCTGACCTTTGCTTGGGGATGGAGGTATTTAGTCCACTTGGGAGTCTATGTCTTCACAGTTGGAGAGTGAGAGTCTATCTACGGCACCCAGGGCTCTCCCCAGCAATCCTAGTCAAGTCCAACAGAACAAGGAGTATCGGGCCAGGATCTAAGGGCCTTGCAGACCAGAGGTGGTGGAATGTCCTACAGAGGATGGTGCCACCCTGACAAGTATGATAGAAGGAGTGTCATTTACCCAAGTTAAGAAATAGGTTTTGGGACATTTTAAATGACAAAGACCCTTCTCCAGGAACCACCTCCACACTCATCAGCTCCTTCCTTCCTCTTGCTGATTGTTTGGTATTCAACCTTTTCTGACCTCCCCTAACAACAAGCCACAAGCCACACCTTCCTGTTGCTCCTTTTATGCTCCCTCCACCCCCTGTCTTTGGTTTACTCCCCCTGTCAAATATAGCCCTGTCTTTCCCACCAGGGTTGTGACACAATCAGCAAAATTGTTAAATATCAGATTAAGTCCCACCCCTTTTCTCCATACAGGCCTGTCGTTTTAGGGGGGTTGGTTCTGGGCTCCCCTCTGGTTATTACAGTCTGTTTGTGGTTCAATGCCCGCCGTTAAGTCCTAGGTGGCCTAGGAAACGATCTGCCGGATGCAGTGCATTGGTGCTGGCTAGCGTTGTGCGGCTTTGCTGTCTGCTGCGTAGTTTCAGGCCTACCGGTTCCCTCTCCCCATTGGATCTCTCCTTTCAGTGCTGGAATGCCAGTAGCGCTGGATGCTGGTAGGTTGCTTTTATTTATTCGGGTCCAAGCCTTTGATGACAGGTTGCAGACTGCATGTGGCGCATGTGTGAGAATAGGAACTGGGACCCTCTCAACTGCCATCGTCCTCCTATGGGAAGGACTGGCTCTTGATTTCTCCCTGGTAGGCCTCTCACCTGCAGCTAAGAGGGGTTCCCATTCTCTCTTTACAAGTGTACTGGCCTTGTCACATGTCACCTTTACGATTGTGGAGGAAAATTGGGAAATGAAAATGTTATGTACTACACATGCCTGGCACTGCAGTATTGTAGTAACTAGGCCCTGTAATCTGCCATGTTTAAACAAATTGTTTCTTGCTTATGTTAGGTGGACACTGTACAATGTACTGCGCATATATTTTCAATGAAAGCCTCTCGCCTAGCTTGTTGAAATGCTCGCTTTCTCATCTGATTTCACTACTTACCTGTTTCCCTTTTGGCATAGGCAAAAGGGAAAACGGCACAGCGGAGCAGAAGTCATCACATCGCTCTCAAAGCATATGAGAATCTTTAAGGAGTGTGGGCACTGTGATGATTCCTGGGGAATCAGTGATGACTCCACAGTGGTGGTTTCTTCCCATGTGACGGCAGGCACTACCTGATCCTGACCCTGGGGGCGGGTATATGAGGGAGGCACACATGGGAGTGGACAGCTACTGGGGGGAGGTAGTAACTCCATCGGATGAGATGCAGTATTTCCCCCTTTCCTGTAAGGAAGACCCTATAATACCAGAGTTATTAATGGCTTGTTATCACCTAACAGTTCCTCCTTATAGTAAAAGTCAGAAAACCTTTCCTCCATGTAACTCTAGTGAAACCCCCATCTGTGACTCAAACACTCACAACCTACATACAACATCTACTGTTTCTGATGTGTCTTTATACAAGACTTTTGAACAACACTATCCGAGAAATCCAGTGACATCTATGGTCTTCAACTCCCATAAGTCCTCCCGTACTGATATGAGGAAACCAAGAGAAGCCCAAAGCCTAGCATGCAGACTAGTTGTTTTGCTGGACCCAAAGTGTGCAGAACCTTTAAAAATGGCATCCGCACAGATAGAACAGGCAGTGCGGAAGAGAACCACGTAGGAGAAAGCAGTGCGAAAGAAGACATGCAAAAACAGGCAACGGCTCGCTAACATGAGGTCCACATACCAGTGTGGGAAGAAGGGAAGAGATGCACAGCAGGTACACCTGAAGGACAATGGAAGAACTGGGAGTTGCAGGGAAGCTGCCGGAGGTACGGTTGGGTCGGAGAGGCTGCGTTTCCAGATCAAAGCCACAAAAGAGAGCCGGCGAGTGATCGCGAAGCTGCAAAAAACGCTGGCAGAACGTTCACACAGTGTGAGAAGCAAAACCAGTGAGGGAGCTTCATTGCAGAGGCATGCCAAGAGTCGGAGACACTCGGAAAGACTGGTGAGTCCTACCAAAGCCATTGGGGACCCTGGGGCATACCACCACACATGCAACCGAGTGATTGAATGGTATGAGATTGCTAATACGGACAATACTCAAAAGTGGTTTGAATATAGACAAAGCCCAAAACAAAAGTCGATACACAGTAAGAAGAATATTTGAATGCAGACTAGACAAATTTCAGCAATGAACCCTAAGCAAGTACGGATGCATGAGATTCTAATGTGTGGGAAAAGCTGAAGCAAGTGTTACCATAGGCAAATATACTGAGTACCTCATGGTCTATGCTACGGTGGCATAGTGAAAAGAAAAATGAAACAAATAATAAGTCCTGGTAGAGGCACACACCAGGCAACAGACATTGCGGGATGATACCTGGCAGGAGAGTATACCAGGGGATTTGAAAAGCCCATAGAAGGATTCCTGGTAGAGGAGTATACCAGGCCATCCGCCAAAGTTGTATAAAGATTCTGACATTGTGGGAAGATACCTGGCAGGGGAGTATATCAGGGGATCTGAGAAGCCCATGAAAGAAGCACTGGCAGGCAAGTATACCAGGCACCTGAATGTGAATAAAGATTTTGACATTTTGAAAAGGATTCGTGGCAGGGGAGTATACTAGACAATCCGCCAAAGGAACTGTTAGATAAAAGAAGAGCTAAAGAAAGACTGTTATGGAATGTATTGTTTGAATATGAATGTTGTGAGTCCAGTGAAGACAAAAAGGAACTGTTGGATAAAGAGACACGTTTGTCATCTGACCTAAAAATCCAGGGGAAGGGAACCACCTTCCGGATCCAAGGATCTTTCCTTGTAGAACACTTTTGGTTGAAGGTATCCTTATATATTTTGGTTGTGTACATCTTTTTACTAAACATCAAGTCAAAGACCCTTTGTTGTTTGTTTTCTAGTGTGAGTTTCAGCTTGGGGCGTTTTGGAGTTACTGACTCCTTGACATAGACTGATTTTTTGTTTTCTGGGTTTGGAGGTTCCTCTTTTGAATAGGGCTAGAGAGGCATTTTCCCAAACCACTTCTGTTTAATAAAATGTCTGACTTTGAGAATACCATAACTTGCTCTCATTTCTGGCTCCTCACACCACCTTGACCAACTGAGTTTTGCCAGGGTGACCTCACTGACACTGACTTACATGAAAGGGCGCAGCTTGTGTCAAAGGCTGATATAATGAGGCTTTGATTTTTCCTAGCAGGAAAAGTTCTTTATGAATAAAATTGAAGTAATTCAGGACAGGATTGAACAGTATTTGTCAGAAGCTTCACCGGATGTAGGCACAACGATCCCCTTGCCTCACACCGTGTCTGTCTCAGAGGCCCTTGACACTATCTTTTTTTTTTTGAATTCATTGTTTTTGGTACAAGCACCTTTACAACAAACTTAAAATCATCATAAAAGCAAAACATACATTTTCATGGAATTAGTACACTTATAAATTCAAATAATGTATACACTTACATTTAAACCCTTACCCAATTATTAAAATAAGCAAATTAAAATAAGAAAACTTAATTCGACAACAGTTGAATTGTTCTGTTGAATTGATAACATGTATGAACACTCCCTATCTACATACATATTTTCCTATTCCAAGATTTCTTATATACAGATCTCCAAGTAGTAATGACAGAATTAGCCAACACACATTTAATACCTTGCGTTTGTAACCCTATAACCTAGAATGATATAACCATTATAAAAAGTAGGTAAACAGATACACAGATGAAATCCAGTTAATTGATCAACTCAACGTTCACTACTCCGAGACTGGTTTCAATACGTTTTAGCAAAGCACCCAATGCTATGAGTAAAGATTTTTCAAAACCCCACACACATTGCATCCACAATGTTTACAACATGAAAGGTAAATCATTTTAATGTATAATGTGCTGTATGACATTCCATTGCAGAATCAAAGAATGTAAACAAATACACACATTCCAGTTAATTGATTAACTCATTATTAATTGTTCTAAGACTGAATTCAATAGTTTTTAACAAAGGACCTGTGCTCCGAGACCCCCAACCGGCCCATAGATTCAGGGTTTGCTCAGAAGCATTTTAAGACAAGATAGCGGCACCTGTGAGATGGATGGGGGTGCAGATTTATTACTTCAACACCAATCAATAAGGACAACTCTGGCAAAGGGAGTCTGTTTAATGACAGGTACAAAAAACGGGAAGTTATGAATATCAGCAATGGAGCGATCTTACTTCTCGCTTCAACTCCAACAAATTTCATAAAAATTATAGTATTTATACTGAAAACTCGTCATCATCGACGTGTAACACTCAAAAGTTGCAATGCAATTCTATTGGTTAGGAAAAGGTAACTTTAATATATGTACTATATCTGTATATGGTAACGGAGTGAGGGGATTAGGTAAACACTGTCAGGTGGGCATCTAAGCCCTTCCTCCAAAATGACTACTGCAGAGGTCACTAAAAGTACGATGTCCTATTGTTATTACTTACTATAGGACCCTAGATTATTTGGTCTATTGTGATTGGGTTGGCAACAACCCCATGCATACTTTTCCACTTTGCTTAGCAGCATGCAGATTGGTCAGCCAGTTGCGAGGTGACCCTTAGTTACCCGGCCTTCCTCCAGTCGTTGTTACAATCAATCATTACTTTGGTAGCCATACGTCAATTATTTCACTGTGGTTGGCCTCGAGACGCATCTTGTGTCTGGGAAATTTCTGATATCTTCGCCTGGCCTTGTGCCATGTGTAGGTGTGAGCTCTCGTTTTCATCCGGCTCGGCTGGTCACGTGGTTCAGACACCGTGAATTTGCCTCCTTTCCATCAATTGGTGTATTTGATTCTTGTTTCACCCACCACCTGCCTTCGTCTTCTTATCACGACCTTTCAGAGTCAGGATATTCTGTTCTTAGTTTCAATTAAATGTAGCTACTGTTCCCCTCTTCTATTGGTACGACCTTGGCTTTCCTGGCACGAGTTGCCTCTGCTGAGTTTCGTTTCAGCCATCTCTTCTCGTTTTTGCCAAATATGAAGCTTTTCTTGTGTGGCATTTAGTAACCTGGGTTGATTCTGCTTCTTGTGCAAAGTAGAAATATACTTATAATAATGTGCTTCGTTTGAGGTAGATTATGTATAGTGGCGCTTGTGGCACTATTCTTCTACTAAGCATAGCAAGCCGCACTGTTTTCTTAGCTTTCTTGCGGTTCCAAGCATATGTACAAGTGTAAATTGGCTAAATATCTTTGCTATGCTTACAGCTTAAGCTTCATTCATTTTGACACCGTCTTTTCACTTTAGATTCACAATATCCTTGTTCACGGTGTTTTGTCTCTTTGCGTCCTTCTCTGGTCATCATTTCCTCTATATGTGAGTCAGTCCGGGCCCTAGTGACCTCACCATTCGTCTTCCATTAAGACCTTTTTGGTTTGTTCAGGGACTGTACTCAGACGATCTTCATTTCGTTTCATTTGTTAATATGGTTTTCTCAATGGATACCTTACTCTCCATTGTTTCCTTGGTATTGGTACTTCAATAGGTGCTGTTCTTCTAATAGGTACTGTGCAGAGCCATGCCGCGGATCTCTACTGGTTTATTTGCTTATCATACGTCACATATCATGGTGTGAACGTTCCTGGTACTTCAAAATGGGCGATTGGAGTGCAGGCTTTATTTGGGACCTCCTCTACAATCCCCCCCTCTGGGCGATTCATCGAACACTTACACTTCCTTCTTTGAATCCATCTTCTTTGATTCCTCTGTTTTCATTTTTACTTCATCGTCTGGGTCCATTCTTTCTTCATCTTCTGGGTCTATACATGATGGTCTGAAGAAATGTCTCTTTGGGGTCCATTACTCCTTTTAAATTTCCTGCAGTTCACACGTGTTCGTCCTTGCCCCATGTCATCAGTTGACATTGTCCATTTGGGCTGCAGTAAACCCATCTTCCCACATAATTTTGATGCTTCCTGGGATAGAGAAACTTTGTTCCCTTGGGTGCATGAATGCTAGATTTCACAAAGTCTCTTATTTCCGCATCAGCCAGGTCTCTGGGCTTCTATCCTGACTTGACATCAATCATGATCTTCATCCCTATGGCTTTCTTCGCAGTTTTCTGGCACTGAGAGGTTATTGTCTTAATAACACAGAATTCTAGCAGTATCATCACTAGCAGGGCTCCCAGGAACTTGAATGCATCTGCCATCCATTGTGGAACCCATGAGAATAGTTATCCAAACCAACGGTCATTATCAACTTCGTCAGTTTCATCAATCATTTCCTGCAGTTTTGTCAGCATACCTATGGCTTCTGTTAGAGTTCCATTTTCCTCATCATGAGAAGGTATAAATGTGCAGCAGGATTCTCCGATTTTTGCACAAACACCTCCATCCAAAAGTGTGATCATGTCGTGTGCATATCTGTTCTGGAGAGTCATCAGTCGGATGGCTCTTAACTGTTCTTTGATTGCATTGTATCCCTTTATGGTTGTGTTGATAGTCTGCAGTAACTCCCATCTGGTTATCTGCAACCATTTAGTAGTTGCTCCAACTTGGAATCTTGGCATGAAGTTTGTTGCGAACACTGATGAGGTGAGGCTAAACAGTCTGTGTTCATATGGAATTGCATGAAAAGCTTCTTCAGATTTGGCAGAAAAGAAATGTTCCCTCTTCAGTCGGGTCATCAGTTCCACAGATCTCTTCTTCCGTAGGTGAACATCTGCTTTAGGGAAGCTGTCAATATTCAAGTCACTTTTCGGGATCACCAAAGCCGCAACATGGACATTCACTATTGTGCATATACCTCCCCAGTTTCTCACCAATCTGATGTATGCTTTGGATACACATGCCCAGTAATGATCCATAATTACTGCAGTTCCGTGCTCCATTCCTGGGGCGTCAAAGATTTGTCCAAAGTTCTGATGCTCTCCCATCTTTCTTGTGCCATTATTCCAGAAACACAATTTTGAGCTTTCTAGTGGTACTATCTTCAAGGGTCCTCCTCTGTCTTCGACCCATGTCAGCAGTTTTGCAAGCTTTGGCCACAATGGCTTGCATAACCTTTGCGCATTTTCAATTGCTTCTTTGCAGGCTCCAAGGACCATCCATGCCCTGCAAATCACTACTCCTTTCTCCCATTCGTCTGGTGAAAGCACTGTTCCCCAAATCTGCATTTGGCCTCTGGTCTTCCAACTTCGAGCCTCTTCTGCAGTCTTTCCTTGGACGTTCATTTTCTGGTTTGCTTCTCTTCTAATCTCCGCTCCTTTAACTCCAGGCTTCTCATATCTGATCACAATGTGTTTTGTCTTCCCACTGTTTCTTGTCTTTATGTCCTGGACATAATCGTCTTCATTTGGATCGGTTTCTTCAGTTGCCCATTTCAGTGAGACATCACTACCCATGAACTGGCCTCTAGTTTTGCACATGGCTACATGCGAAAGACAGTGTGCTGTCTGGAGATCAATTTCTTTTTTTTTTAACAACTTTATTTTTCACGGTTACAGCGTTAATCATGCAGTACAAGGTTATTGCGAGTCCCTTTACCATTAGAATGTCTGCCGCGGATTCTCCTCCACCTCCCACCAACCCATCTCCCCCATCCCTTTAGTCTGCGGTGCTCCGGTGGGTTGGCGACCCATCAGGGCTTATGGGACCCAGATAATGTGCCACCAAGCGGGGTTGGAATGTTAGCACCGGGAATTTGGAGTGGTAGTCCAGTACTGGGGCCCAGCAGTCAGTATAACGGTGGAGTGCCCCCTCCTTTGCTGCCGTGACCTTCTCCACCACCAGGGTCTCCTAGACCTTTAACCACCAGAGGGCTAGCAGTGGGCCCTCCTGTGTCTTCCACTTCCGAGCCACTGTGATCTTTGCCGCCAGCTGTAGATGAGTCAACAGTTTGGCGGATCGGCCTGTTTTCGGATAGCAGTCCGGGCTTGCCACCCCAAAGAGGACCACCTCCGGGTCCATCGGCAGTTTACGCTGAGTGATGTCTTCCGCGACCTGCAGGACCTTCTTCCAAAAGGCTTGGACTGTCAGGCATTCCCACCACATGTGGAAGAAGGATCCCTGCTCGCCGCAGCGTCTCCAGCAGCCCGGGTCGACATCAGCGTTCCAGTGGTGCAGGCGGACCGGGGAGTAGTACCAGCGATGGAGGAGCTTCAAGGCGCACTCCTTGTTTGTGACGCATCTGGATGTTGAGTTGCTCCTGGACCATATCTCCACCCATGGGATGCCCCAAGTCCGCTTCCTGTCTGGAGATGTACGGTGATCTGGTCTGCAGCATGTCCTGCTGGAGGAGGTGGTACAGTTTGGTGATCTGGCCTCGACCTGTGTTTTCCGTTGACACCTGTTCAAGGGGGTGGAGGTCCCGGGTAGCTCCCTAGCGAACCTCTGGCTGTGATATCCAGTGACGGATTTGGATGCATGTAAACCACTCTCCTTCTGTTAGCTGAAAGCGAGCTTTGCATTCCTCAAAGCTGAGTGGGGTGGTAGCTGCGTAGAGTTGAGAGAGGGTTCGGAGGCCTCCTTTAGTCCAACGGTTGAATCGGGCTGCCTCCATACCTGGTCTGAAGACGGGATTCCACATGACCGGGGATAGAGGGCTCAAGCCCCCGGGGACCTTTCTCCTCTGTCGGGCCCATGCCCATGCTTCCAGGGTCGCCTTGGTTGACGATAGCATCCGGGGTTCTCGGCTCCGGGGGGATACAGGGATATGCAGCAGAGAGTGTAACTGCGGCTGGCATCTGGCTTGTTCAATGTGGGACCATTTCGGGGAGGCCTCCGGATTTACCCAGGCTCCAGCGCTTGCCAGTTGGGCCGCCAGGAAATAGTTAATCAGGTTGGGGAGCCCAAAGCCACCCCACTTGGCGGCACCGGTCATGACCCGTTGGAGGACCTCCTCCAGTTCCTTGAAAAGCGGGGGGAAGTTAGCAGCGAATAGTTGTTTCGGATCGGCTGTGAGGCGAACACCCAGGTAGGTTGTTGAGGAGGAGCTCCATGCAAGTGGACAGAGCGCTTGGAGGCCGGCCATGAGGGGAGCACTCAGATTGACGCCCAAGGCCTCTGATTTGGAGTAGTTCACTTGGAAACCGAATACTCCCTCGAAGGCCTTCAGCTCCTCCAAGGTAGCGGGCAGAGCGGACTGGCAGTTGGTGAGAGAGAACATCACATCGTCGGCATAGAGGGAGATTTTGAATTGTTCACCGTTTACTTCTAGCCCAGTGATGCTCTCGTTGCCACGGGTCCTTTGGGCGAACGGTTCCATAACCAAAGCAAAGATCAGCGGTGAGAGCGAGCAGCCCTGTCTTGTCCCACAAGAGAGCCGGATCGAGGTTGAGGTCTTTTGGTTCAGGCGGGGTAAAGTTCTCGGGGCTTTGTAGTTTGCTAGCACCATTTTCTGGAATATCGGGCCAAACCGGAATGCCTCCATGGTAAGGCGCATGAAGTTCCAGTCCACCCTGTCAAAAGCTTTGGTGGCATCCAGAGTCAGGACCGCCAGCCCCCGTTGCTCCTGGGTTGCGATCTCAATGAGGTTGAGCGCTCGTCGGATATTGTCCATGGTGCTTCTCCCCCTGATGAACCCCGCTTGGTCTTGGTCTATGATAGTTGGAAGGATTTGTGGCAGCCTGTTCGCCAGCACCTTGGAGTATGCATTAGCGTAGTTGGCGTAATAGTGCCTGAGTCCCGAAAGGAGTTAAATAGTTCTGTCATTGGCTGTAGCAGCATGGGGCAGAAAAGTTTGTAAAATCCTTTGAGTACTTCCTCTACCTCTTCGGGTGCGATTGGAGCTTCCAGGGCAACTCTGTTCGCCTGTGAGATGTGTGGGAGCTGGGCGTCCGCTATGTTTTGTTCCTGGAGCGTCTGTGGGCGTGGGGCTGAAGTTAGGGTGTCGGTGAGATGGGCCGTCGCTACCCGCAATTTCGCTCCTTCTCCATACAGGGTTCTGCCTGTCGGGTCACTCAGTGCGGTAATGTGGTTCCGCCGGCGGGTTTTGGCTAGTTTGCTGACCAGATATTTATTGGCTTTGTTGCCGTGCGCGTAGTAGCTCTGCTTGGTCCGAAGCAGGGTCTGGGCTGTGTCCTCTGCATAGTGTGCTTCCAGCTTTGTGCGAGCTAGTCTGACCATTTTAGCCGCTTTAGGTGACCATTTCCGCTTCAGGGCCGTATCCGCCTCTCTCATGTCCTCCTCCAGTTGGCTCCTATTCCTGGTGCGCCTCCTAGTATATGCGGCCGCTTGGGCTATCAGTTCCCCTCTGATTACAGCCTTCATGGCTTCCCATCTTGTCGCTGTGGAGGTAAGATCGGGGGGGTTCTCCCTCAAGTAGTTGCTAATCGCCTTGGCGATGGAGTCACGCACTGCCAAATCATGTAGCATAGGCTCATATAGGGACCATCTTCGCTGCTCAGGGGGATCCGGGTCGAAGATCCTTGTGGTAAGGAGAATTGGAGCATGGTCTGACAGCACCCTTGTGCCGATTTCCACCTCGTCCGTATACTGCCTGCAGGAGCTGCAGGCTGGCCAGAATGAGGTCTATTCTGGATGAGGAACGGTGGACATGCGAGAAGAAGGAATAGTCCACAGTGTCCGGGTGCAGGACCCTCCAGGTGCCCACCAAGTCCAAGACCTGAACATGTGGCAGAGGCCCAAGGCTAGCTTAAAGTCCTTCGCGGACGGGGGGCCCGATCTGTCCAGTGAGGGATTTGGTACCCCATTGAAATCTCCACCCATGACCACCTGGCCTTCAAGGAAGGGGAGGAGATAGGACTCCAGGGTAGCGTAGAAGGTCGCTTGGCCCTCGTTTGGCGCATAGACCGCAATCAGCCTGTGAAGCTGTCCGTACAGTTCCCCTTTCACCGCTACAAATCTGCCATCAGGGCTGCGTAGGGCCTCCTTCTCCTTAAACGGGGTGCCTTTTGCTAACAGAATCGCTGTGGCACCTTTCTTGAAGGGGCCAGAGGCCAGAAATTGTGTTGGGTATGCACAGGAGAGGAGCCTGGTGAAGTCTTCCGCTAGGAGACGGGTCTCCTGAAGAAATCCAACCGTGGCCTGGAGGTCTCGCAACCGTCAGAGGATGGACTTGCGTTTTGTAGGAGAATTCAGGCCTCCGACGTTTAGTGAGATGTAGCAGAGTTTGGTGTGCTCCGGGGGAGAGGTCAGTGGGCCGCTGCTATGGTCCAGAACGGAGGTGGATAGTCCTGAGTCCCGGTGGGCCCCAGGAGGGACCGATGTCTGCTTGGTTCCGCTGCAACCGAATTATAACTGTGTTGAACTCGGGGCCAACCGGGCCCTGGCAACCAAGGGGGCTGGGGGAAGGCCCTGCCCAACTAAAGAAACCAAAAAAGTAAAAGTCAACCAAACTGACCCCAACGGGTCTCGGGCCGGAGTGACTGTCCATCCACTCGGCTGGGGGCATTGCGTGGGACGCCCGAGTGCCAAGAGTGCAGGTTCCGGCATGGAGTGCTGAGGGTTAATTACTTATCTTGTGCGGCGGAAGTTCTCTCTCCTTTTGGAACCCTCCAGCGGTTATGCTGGGGTTTCGGCGTTGAGCACCATGGTTTGTCTGTCGGGGAGGTAGATGAGTCCTCCTCGGGTGTCGAGAGCTCGCCTCCCATGATGCTGCTTGCCTCCCCAAGGGTGTGGATTATCCTCATTTGGCCCTCCAGCGTAAAATGAAGCGAGGCGGGTACAGCCAGCAGTATTTGATTCCCTGCTCCTGCAGAAAGGTCGTTAGGGAGCGAAGGGCTCTCCGCCGTTGGACCGTAGGAGCGGCCAGGTCCTGAAACAGCTGTATTGGAGTCCCCTGGTATGTCAAGCCACCTTGCGAACGGCTTGCTGCCATGATCTGCTGTTTGGTCGAGAAAAAATGCACTCTGGTGATTACTTCTGGACTGCTCGTATCTGGGGTGTTCCTGCGGCTTCGCAGTCTATGAGTGTGGTCAAGTAAGAGCAGCGATTTTTCGCAGTCCGGGAGAAGAGTCCGGAAGAGAACGCCGATGTATTCCGGGAGGGCCCGGTCCGAGATCGAAGCGGGAACCCCCTGAATTCGGATGTTATTGCTGCGGCTCCTGTTTTCCAGATCTTCTTGCTTGCGGTGCACAGATTCAGCGCTCTCCTCTAGGGACTGGATTTTCTGTTAAGCTCCGCAATCTGTGCTGAGTGCTCCAGGACCTGGTCCTCCGTGTCCCCGACCCTATGTTCCACTTCCTCCACGCGGTTGTCCAAGCAATCTATCCTGGTTGTGACCTTGGTCATGCAATTAGGGAATTCTGTTTTGATGTCAGCCAAGAGGCCTTGTATATCGTCTTTCGTGGCCCACTGTCCTTGGGACCTTGCGGGTTAGGCAGGTAGGGCCAGGGGGGATCCGGCTGCTTAGGTTTCTCCTTCAGGTTGAGCAAGTCAGCAATGTCCGCCGATTTGGGGCCCTTCTGCTTAGTCATCTTGGTCACCGGGGCACCAGTTGCTGGGGTGCGTGTTATCCGAAGGCTGGCGTGGGGAGGGGAGGACAGCTCCGAGTGTGGACCCTTCTCTGGCTCCGCTGGACGCTTGTGTCTCTGGTGGGGAGGGGGTGGTCCAGGGGCAGACCCACCCCGAGAGCCTCAGCTGATGGGGCACTGTTGGCAGGCTCCAGGGGCTTCCGGAGACTATGCCGGAGTGACTATTTTTGGGCCGTGAGGTGTGCGCTGGGGTGCGGTTCTCCACCTCCACCCAGGTGCCGGGGCAGTGGAGGACCCCCCGAGAGGGTAATGGGGGTTAGAATCCTGCAGGTCGTAGCTTGTTGCAGTGCTCAGAGGGACCAGCCCTTTGTATGTTGTTTGGTTGTTGAGTGTTGAGTTGTTGTAGCCCTGATTTTGGAGTCCAGATCGGGCTCTGTGTCAGGTGAGTAGATGAGGCTTCCCAGCCTGGTGGCCGTGAGCGTTGAGGGTGAGCTGCAGCTCCTGTGCTGAGCAGAGGTGGGAGAGGGGCCCCTCAGGCAGATCAAGGCGAAGGGACCCCAGGGGGCCACAATGTTGGGCAGGCTGGGGCCTAGCAGGAGGGGGCGGCGGCTCAAGCCCCCAGGCTGTTGGGGGGGGGGAACGTTGGTCGGCAGCAGGCTAGGAGGCGAGATGTCGGTGTGCTGCAGCCTTGTCCTTACAGCCTCGGTGATGAGCAACGATGGGGGAGGAACCCCTCCAGCTGTCCAAGGCGAGAGGGTCCCAGGGGGCCGCTATGTCGGGCAGGAGGGGGCCCCACAGGAGCTCTCCTGAGCTGTCGGCGTGGATCGCTGGTTCGGTAGCTGAGAAGGTGGTGCGGCATCGTCCCTGTCCAGCAGTTGGTCGGCTCCGGACACTGCCGGGGCTGCATAGTTGTCCCCGGGGTCCCAAGGCCGGAGGAGGTGGGCCACAGGGGTGTTGGTGTTGCGTGGCAGCGTTTGTATCAGGGTTGGTGTGGGTGCTGTTGGCCCTGCCTCATGTAGTCCTGGGGCTCCTCACCGCTCCCCGCCGTCTCCGAGCCTCAATCCGCAAGGCCGCAGGGGAGGAAGCGCCGGGTGCGATCCGATGCCAGGACAGTTGGTGCTGGTGGGGGAGGGCGAGATCGGGCAGGGACGGGCCGCAAATGAGACTAGCGGGTCCAGGGGTCTCCTGCCGCGTCCCGCGTACCGCAGTCCGCCGGAACGGAGGAAAGCCGATTCCTCAGGGGGCTGGCACCCTGTAAACTCTCCACAGCGCCAAGCTCCGGTCCCCTCCTCTCTGTCGGTCCGGAGTGCAGGATCGGGGAAGGTGTCGTGGCTCCCCGGCGCCCGCCTGCTGGTAGCCCGGCGTCCTCGAGCCCGGGATGGAGTGTCGGGCTGGTCAGTTGGTCGGCTGGGCTGCGGCCTCAGCGAGGGTCCGTGGGGGCCGCCATTTTGGAAGGCAGGCCCGTCTCGGGGAGACTCTCAGGCCACGAACTGAGGCTTCCGCACTCCGGTTTCGCCTGCGGGTCCGGCTGCTGACTCCCTGGGGATTCTGCAGGTCACGGTATTTTCCAGCAGGAATTTATTGTTTTAAAGGCGTTTGGTGGCATAGAGGCCTGGGCGTCCCACGGAGCTCTCAACGAGGCAACCACATCGTCGGCGCCTCAAGCCACGCCCCCCTGGAGATCAATTTCTACAGCTACGAAGATCTTGGACTTCCCCATGCTATACGGTTGTAGTGCACAAACAAAGCATTCCCCTTCTGAACTTCGTCTTCCAACTTCTTTCATGTGCTAGTACCAAATGTTGTTTCCCAAATGTGCTGTGCTGTCCAAGTAATTGTTTATTTCACTGTCATCTCCACGCATGCTTCTCTTGATCCTCAAGGTTCTCATGTAGTTCGCTATAACTACGTCCCTAAATGCATCTATATGGCTCCTTCTTGCTGGAGGATCTTCAGGTATCCCGGTCCATGGTGCAGGCCTTCTCATCTGCGTCATTTGAGTAGAGAAAAGTCTGGCAGCTCTTTCCTTGTCCTCGTATATCTTTTTCTTTCTGGTTACAAATGCCCATATTCATGCTGGCATTGGGCCTGTGTATGGTTGTACTATAGAACTTGTACTTGTCCCTTTCATTGGAACATATGTGCTTGTCCATGCTGTCTCTATTGGTCGAGACTCCTCTTGTCTCTTCAGGGGTTCAGTTTCTTCCATTTGTCCTTTTACTTCACTTGTAGTGAGACTTCTCATAGTCGGCAGTCTTTTCTTCTCCCATGCTGCTTTGGATTGTGGTTCTGCAGTCATTGACACTAGACCTGGTGTATGTGCATTCAATGTTTGCATGCGTGTGGTTGTTCGTAACCTTTTCACATTCATACTTTGCCAACCCTGTCTCCAGCTTTTCGATTTGCTTGTTACCACAAGTGTGTGTGTGTCATTGCTAATCACATCCATCTCAAGTTCATTCATTCCACCATCAGATCTTCTAGGGACTGGAAAGACTATGTAAGGTCTGGGTACTTTTGTAGGTTTCGTGCGTGCATCATTAGGTGGGTGCACTGGAATCCAAACGCTTTGTGCACCAATAGAAAATGCAGCTCTGATCATCAATGATAGTACAACAATGATGAATATAATACATAAAAACATTTTGCCTCTGTAGGTCAGGCGGCAGCATTTACTTGCAGAAAAATGTGGACGTCTTTCCTCCTGCGGGAGGACGAGGTTGCTGCTCTGGATCCCCATCTCGATCATTCACCAAAATGTGAACTTTTAATATAATCCTTTAAACAATATTGTCTTCCGGATTCTTTGTGTGAGTTGCAGGTATTACACAATTGTCCCCCTTCGTTTGAATAATGAATTGTCTATTATCTCAGGATACAGTTCTCTTACTAGGCTATGGGAAGTGTCAAAATCAATCAATAATTCAGCAAGTCTTTTTACTGTGCATGTTCAAAATATGTCCGCTCCCAGTCTACGCCTCTGATCTGCTTCATTTCCGAAGACATGTTGTGTCCTTGTCAGTATAAAAATAAGAAATGAATTCTCTGGCAATGCTCTCTCGGTTTGTCCCTCGGCAGAAAGTCTAAAATCTTCTCAAATAGTTCTGTTGATGGTTAGAAAGTTCCACCTGCATCACTATTCCATGCAAGAACATGCCCATCTGTGTAGAATTAACTGGGTCTATGATGAATGTGAGGACGTAAACATCTACAGGTCTCCCCACTAGCTCTGGAAAATCTGTGATTAACTGGAAGACGACATTGCTGGCCAACCTACTGTCTTCTGGTGACAGGGACATTTGTCGTGTCTTGCTGAGGTCCAGGACTGTATGCTTTCACTTTACTGAGAACAGTGTTTGCACTTTCCGTTTGCGTGGCTTGCAACTAAGATCACAATGCTGTTGAGGATTATGCTCAGACGTTCTGTATTTGCTGGATTTCGAAGAAATGTTAGTAAGTCTGTCGTTCTCCCGACAAGATTTGGACAGTCTTCGATTAGGCGAAAGAACAATACGTTGATAAGCTCATTTACTCCCCTCTCTGCTTGGGACATTTGGCTTTTCCTTGCTGCACTCCGGAAGTAGGAGGAACTGCTCGGCAATCACAGTAAGCAATCTCTTTATAATCTTTTCGTTTTCAGGATCTTGCAGAAAGTCAGTGACACTGAGCCTCCCCACCATTGACGGGTACGATCTTAGCATTAGATCGAGGTATGTCACCACGTGTTACACTTCAGACTTCCCCGTCGGCATCCTTGCAGAATTCATCTTCGTTACAGGCTCCTCTATGGTCCAGGTACAAGCTACCATGGCGTCTGTACAAACGTCGACGTACTCCAGGTCACCTGACACGCCTTGTATGTGGAAGACGTACAGCAATCCACGCCCCTCTTACGACGACTATAAAACCACTGTCTTCCAAGGGGCTTGTTGCTGCTAATTAGCGTTACCAGCTACACGCGGTTTCATCCGTTTCTTCTTTGTGTATCCCTACACAAATCCTTATCTGAACTCCTGGTTTTGACCTTCTGCCTGAAATTGGATTCCCTTGTTCCCTTGTTCTTGTTGTGATCGTCTGGTTCTTGGACACGGAACGCTTCTGGATACGGCTCTCTTCAGTGTCTGGCGGTTCTTTCCTGGTTGCCGCTCTGCACATCATTTTTGGCTGTTTTTTCATCCGGATCATCTCAACAACTACTCAACCATAATCGTGTACTCAGGTACATATCTATTGTCTTCCATGGACATTGTTTTCTGTTGGATTCTGGGGCATTGAGTGACTTTCCTGTGAGATTATTCTTCAGTGCATATGAACGCTTTCCTGATCTGCACCAACTCGACCCTAGTGCGTCCCTCGTGCCGTCGGGGTTACTTACCTATACTAACTTCCCTGTTTGTTATTTTCTCCTGTCGTTGTCTCCAGAATTCTGAACTCCTTATCCTGGACTCCTCCTACTCCAATATTCTTTACTCAGGTCAGTTGTTATCAATACTATAGCTAAAGTGGGAAACTATACTGATTTAGATTTATTCCACTCATTCGTGTTATTCTTTGTAGATTATCCCGGGGAAACGCAATTCCACTCCAATATTCATATAGGTAGTTGTTCAATCATTTACTGTTCTAATCACTTGTTTATAACATCAACACTGTCTAATATCTTGGTATTCTTTTGCAGCATTGGTATTGGCGGTGTGTGTTCTCCCCGCTCTTTTATTCAATTGACATCTCTGTCTGTTCTACTGAAACAGCAGAGAGGTACATTGTGGAAAAGAGCCCCTCTTTGAGGAAGCCTGAGTCTTGTACTCAGGGGAGCTGGGATGGAAGGCTGAATTCGGAATTCTATATTACCAACATCTCCAAGGTCGTGTTCACCGCATCTTTGACCTATTCGGAGTGGTGAGTAACAGAATTAGCAGCCTTAAAAATGTCCACAGAGGCCAGTGATGCTTTGAATCAAATCTTGCAAATGGTCACGGATCTACGTACCGACTTAACCAATGCACAAGAAGCACTGCGCCAACGCATGGACGCCATTCAGTCTTTGGTTACCACACCAGCGTCACAGATGGCTGGTGCCGGAGCTACATCATCCGGTTCAGGGTTTCCACCTCCACAGCAGGAATCATCATGCTTACAACCCAGTTCCCGCTAGCTCCTCCTGAACGCTTCCTAGGCGATCCTAAACAATACAGAACTTTCATCAATCAATGCAAATTACATTTTCTGTGTCGCCCCACCTCACTTCCCACATCTACAACCAAAGCGGCTTTTATTTTGTCTCATTTGGGAGGCACTGCAGCCGCATGGGCTAATCCGTTGTTGGAATCTAATAGTCATGTCCTGTACAATTGTGATGCCCTTCTTGCTATGATGAGTAAAGTATTTGATACACGTTATCCCACTCAAGCTACTGATCTGGAACTCTTAAAACATAGACAAGGAAACAATTCTTTATTGGTTTATTTGGCTCGATTCAATCAGTTGGCAGCAGAGACCGACTGGCCTGAAGAAAAGAAGACAGCTGTCTTCTATCAAGGCCTATCAGATGATCTAAAGGACATTCTCTCCACTGTTCCTTTAGTTCCCGCAGCATTCGGGGAACTACTAGATTTAGTCCTTCAGATTGATGCTCGTAAGTCTGAAAGACGCGGCGAAAAGAAAACAGCATTGTTCAGCTCGGTTGCAGCAGAGGCCTCATCTTCATCATCTCCTGCGCCTGAGCCTATGCAGATTGGGGTGATTAGGGGACCTCTTACCTCTGCTCAACGAGAATATCGTCGATCACACACTCTCTGCATGTATTGTGGGGCCTCTGATCACTTGTTACCTGAGTGTACCAAAAAACCTAAAAGAAAGGCGGGAAACACCAAATCCCGACAGTAGACAGAGTCCCTATGTCGGGAAACTCACCCTTGGACTCTACAGTACAGAATCCGAGTCATTTAGTTCGCCTACCTGTTACATTTTCTTTAGATCATGGTGTTTCATTCCAGACTACAGCTGTGATCGATTCAGGTGCAACAGGTAATTATGTTGATCAATGTTTTGCCACCATGTCAAAAATACCATTAGTTCACAAAACTATCCCTGAAACAGTTAACGCAGTGGATGGTTCACTTCTTGTCTCTGGAATGGTAACTCACCAAACAGTTCCACTCCATATGAGTACTGACGAAGGCCATACTGAAGACATATCATTTGATATCATTAAAGCACCAGTTTACAAAGTCATTCTGGGTATTCCATGGTTGAAACTTCATAATCCTGCCATCGACTGGTCGACATCTCAGATTCAGTTCCCTTCCAATATGTGCAATACTCGTTGTACTACATTACTCGGTATTACCCATGACAGTCCAGTCAGGGCGCTAGTTTCACCTACTATGCATATCGGAGCTGTCTCTAAAACGTATCCTCTGTGATACCTTCGCAATATACAGATTATTCAGATGTTTTTGACAAAGGCAATGCGGAGACTCCACCTCCACATAGAGCTTATGATTGTCCAATAGACCTAATTCCAGGAGTAAAAATACCATCTGGCAGAGTGTACTCTCTCACTCTCAAAGAAGACGAAGTTCTTAAAGATTACATAGACAAGGGTTTGTCCATGGGATTTATTCGTTCTTCCAAATCACCCATTTCATCACCACTTTTCTTTGTCCCTAAGAAGGAAGGGGATCTATGTCCTTGTATAGATTATCGTGCTTTGAATGCAGCAACCATTAAAAACCAGTATCCTCTTCCTCTGATTTCTGTCCTTCTTGATCAGTTGGGTTCTTCCAAAATATTCACTAAACTCGATCTTAGAGGAGCTTACAATCTCGTCCGCATGAGAGAGGGGGACGAATGGAAGACCGCATTTAAAACACGTTATGGCCTATTTGAATATCTTGTCATGCCCTTTGGCTTATGTAATGCCCCGGCCACCTTTCAAGCTTTCATGAACGATCTGTTTTACGACATTCTCGATCAATTTGTTGTTGTCTACCTGGATGACATTTTGATTTATTCTCAAAACCAGGAAGACCACGAAAAACACGTCAAAATAGTACTCCAACGTCTGAGAGAACATAGATTGTTCGTTAAAGCCGAAAAGTGCATATTTCATGCCTCAGAGGTGGAATTTCTGGGATATGATCTTACTAACAATGGTGTGCGCATGAGTCAATCCAAAATAAGTGCGATTTTAGAATGGCCTGTGCCTAATTCAGTCAAATCATTACAATCATTCCTGGGATTTACAAACTTCTATAGACGCTTCATCAATGGGTTTTCTGAAATATCTGCACCAATTACCTCTATGACAAGTGTCAAAGTACCATTTGTATGGTCTTCAGAAGCTCAGGGAGCCTTTGATCAATTAAAATCAGCCTTCACTTCCGCTCCTGTCCTCAAGAATCCTGATCCCGAGCTTCCTTTTTTTGTGGAAGCTGATGCTTCAGGTTATGCCATTGGGGCGGTATTGTCTCAAACCTGTCCGCATTCGGGAGACTTTCATCCTGTTGCCTATTTTTCTCGTAAATTGACAGCTTACGAAAATAATTATTCCATCACAGAACGCAAACTTTTAGCCATCAGAGATGCATTCTTGGAATGGAGGCATCATCTTTTGGGGGCTTAACACCTTGTAACTGTATACTCTGATCACCGCAGTCTCTTAGCCTTCAAGTCTATGAAATGTCTTACTGCTAGACAGGCGCGGTGGCATTTATTCTTTTCACAATACCAATTTCTTATTACATACCGTCCTGCTAAAGCTCAAGTTCCGGCTGATACTCTCTTGCGTTTACATGCGGATGGCCAATCTCAACAGATCGAAGCTCTTCCTCTTCTACCAAACAAGGTTGTTTGTGGTTGTTCGGTTCAGCCCTCTTTGCGTTCAATTATCCTTGATTGGGTTTCAAAACATCCAAAAGAGATCAGTGACCTCAATCTGGAAATCATTCAGGGTATGCCATTCATTCAAGGGTGCGTCTATATACCATCAGGTCAAGCTAGAGAGTTAGTTCTTCAGTGGTCTCACGATTCCTTGATTGCTGCACATCCAGGAAGTCAAAAAACTCTTGAAGCCTTACGGCGTTGGGCCTGGTGGCCTTCTATGGTTCGTGAAGTAAAGGATTACATTTTGACTTGTTCCATATGCACTCAGTGTAAAACTTCTAGAGCCAAACCAGTTGAATTGTTACAACCTCTTCCTGTGCCGTACAAACCTTGGCAGATGCTGTCTATGGATTTCATTGTGGAACTTCCTGACGTTCAGGGCTATGACACTATTTGGGTAATCGTTGATTACTTCACTAAATACGCATTGTTCATACCTTGTTCTGGTTTACCCGCAGCTCCTGAATTGGCAAAACTGTTCTTGACGAATGTGTTTCGTTTCTTTGGGTTACCCTCGGTCATTGTTTCCGATCGTGGCACCCAATTTATGTCACGATTCTGGAAGGCTCTTACAGCTTCTTTGGGTATTGAAGACCGGTATTCCTCAGCTTACCATCCTCAAACGGATGGGCAAACTGAGAGAACTAATGCTACCATCGAACAGTATCTACGCTGTTTATGCCTTCAGTACCAACAGTCTTGATTTACTTCTTTGCCTTATGCAGAATTTGCATATAACAACTCTATGCATACATCAACTGGAGTTTCTCCTTTTTTCGCCCTCTATGGTGGTCATCCTAGAGCACTTCCACTTGATCCGGTATTACCGGCCATTAATCCTGCAGCAAAGGATTGCATCAGAGATATCGATAAGATTCATCGGGATGTATGCTGCCATTTACTTCGAGCTCAAGATCGTGCCAAGAAGTATGCCGATGTGCATCGATCACCTGCTCCAGTCTATCGCAGTGGCATGAAAGTGTGGTTATCGTCCCGCAATTTGCGAATTGCAGGTAAACGCTCACTTCTGCCTAAATTTGGGGGGGCCCTATGTCATTACTGATGTCATCAATCCCGTGGCAGTTAAGCTTTCTTTGCCGCGATCATGGCGCATACACCCATTCTTTCACGTCTCCTTGATCAAGCCTTTCATCCCTGGGACCCGCCTGCCTACTCGTCCTTCGCCGATTTTGGTGGATGGTGAGGAGGAATATGAGGTCTCGCGTATCCTGGACTGCAGGGTGTCTAAGGGTATGTTGTTCTACCTCGTGGATTGGAAGGGGTACGGGCCTGAGGACCGTACTTGGGAGCCACTCTCCAATTTGCATTGTCCAGTTCTTCTCAGGAGCTTCCATTCCGCCAGGGGGTTGCCGGTGTCTTTGGGGGAGGATGCTGTTACACTTCAGACTTCCTCGTCAGCATCCTTGCAGAATTCATCTTCGTTACAGGCTCCTCTATGGTCCAGGTGCAAGCTACCATGGCGTCTGTACAAACGTCGACGTACTCCAGGTCACCTGACACGCCTTGTACATGGAAGACGTACAGCAAGCCACGCCCCTCTTACGACGACTATAAAACCACTGTCTTCCAAGGGGCTCGTTGCTGCTAATTAGCGTTACCAGCTACACGCGGTTTCATCCGTTTCTTCTTCGTGTATCCCTACACGAATCCTTATCTGAACTCCTGGTTTTGACCTTCTGCCTGAAATTGGATTGCTTCGTCTCATCCCTTGTACTTGTTGTGATTGTCTGGTTCTTGGACTCAGAACGCTTCTGGATACGGCTCTCTTCAGTGTCTGGCGGTTCTTTCCTGGTTGCCGCTCTGCACATCATTTTTGGCTGTTTTTTCATCCGGATCATCTCAACAACTACTCAACCATAATCGTGTACTCCGGTACATATCTATTGTCTTCCATGGACATTGTTTTCTGTTGGATTCTGGGACATTGAGTGACTTTCCTGTGAGATTATTCTTCAGTGCATATGAACGCTTTCCTGATCTGCACCAACTCGACCCTAGTGTGTCCCTCGTGCCGTCCGGGGTTACTTACCTATACTAACTTCCCTGTTTGTTATATTCTCCTGTCGTTGTCTCCAGAATTCTGAACTCCTTATTCTGGACTCCTCCTACTCCAATATTCTTTACTCAGGTCAGTTGTTATCAATACTATAGCTAAAGTGGGAAACGATACTGATTTAGATTTATTCCACTCATTCGTGTTATTCTTTGTAGATTATCCCGGGGAAACGCAATTCCACTCCAATATTCATATAGGTAGTTGTTCAATCATTTACTGTTCTAATCACTTGTTTATAACATCAACACATCAACACTGTCTAATATCTTGGTATTCTTTTGCAGCATTGGTATTGGCGGTGTGTGTTCTCCCCGCTCTTTTATTCAATTGACATCTCTGTCTGTTCTACTGAAACAGCAGAGAAGTACATTGTGGAAAAGAGCCCCTCTTTGAGGAAGCCTGAGTCTTGTACTCATTGGAGCTGGGATGGAAGGCTGAATTCGGAATTCTATATTACCAACAGCTCCAAGGTCGTGTTCACCGCATCGTTGACCTATTCGGAGTGGTGAGTAACACCACGTCTTTTGTGATGTTGCTACTGTGGGACACCATAAGTGATTCCGAATAAAGTCTCTGTGTGGAAGGAATCTGGGTACTGTATTTTCTTCCAATGTATGTGTCCTCGATCAAAATTTGGCATATTATTTTCTAGTCAAGGCTTCAGTGTGCCTCAGTCCAAAGTTCAAAGTTAACAGACTATGTTGTGGTTTATAAATGCCGTTTTCTTCTTCACCCTGCAACTAGGATGCACATAGTGTCTAGTTTATCTGTCCTTATGCTCTTTTTTGCTCAGAGGAACGTCCAAAATGAAACCACAACTATCTCACAAAAGTTCTTGCTCTTTACTTTGCTACTGCTCATGCGTCCAGCTTCCTCGTGATGGATCTTGTCTGCACGTGCTGTGGTTCTTCCCCATCGTTCGTAGTCTCTTCGTGCTGGGGTGCAGGCAGGTGGCCTTCTCCAATGTATAGTTTGATGTCACCCAGGAATATCCAAGCGCTCCTTCCTTGTAGTTTCACTGCAGAGGGAGCACAGTCTTCCACTGTAAAGAGACCATTAAACCTTGGTTCGTACCACCCTTTTCTCGTATGGTTCTTTACCAGGACGGTATATCCAGGAAAAACTGATGGAACACAAAGTCCTTGAGCTGTGCCTGAAGTAGTATCTCCTTCTGTGTTCCGTGCTGCCCTGCACCCTTTTCGTCTTCGCTGCAGCTGGTCTGAAATTACAGTAAGGCAAGTCAGGTAATTTTGCATTTCTGACCCTAAGATTTCTACTGTTGACTGGGCATCACATCTAGGTCTGTCTCGGGGGGTCAGGGGAGTGTGCATTCTTCTTCCTGTAGCTATTTCGTGCAGCTTAAGTTGATGGTCGGAACTGGGTTGATTCATGAGTGCATACAGTGCCAAAGGAAGGCAGTGCAACCATCTCTTTCTTAGAGTAAGTGTCATGATGCCTACCCCCGGGGAACCAGACCAGGTCCAGCAACTCCGGAAGCAGGCATCAAGTTGTTTTGAGCAAGCCCAAAAGCCCCTGTTAGGGGCTATTTGGGTGCGGTCCTGGTGCCTATGGCGCCAGGATCTTATGGAGAGTCAGTCCTGGCGCCATAGGCGCCAGGCTCATAGAGTAAACTTACCTGGTGTAGACCATGCTGCAGAGTTCCAAGCCAAATGAGGCTTGGAAGGGACTATTTTACCTAGGGACTATTTTTTACTCGGGTGGGGCTGGGGAAGAATACTCACCTGGGACTACTTTGGAGGCTATTTAAACCACGCCCGAAGAGCAGCACATGCTTCGTGTGATTCTGCACCCAGCAGCGTAACGCTCATCGTGTCTGCAAGCCTGCATCCAGTCTTCTGCCACGCCCGCCTCGAGTCTGCAGCTCCTAGAAAAAGGATGAACAGAAGGAGAAAGGTTAGAATAAGAGCAAACCTTCGATCCTTACCTGGATTCCGGATCCACCGCACCGTCGAACTGGAAGAAAGAAGCATTTACGCGCGACGCCTCGCCTGCTGCAGCGCCGCGCTGAACTCACCAGCCCTCGCAGCACCCTCACCATCCACTGCATCCTTCTGCACGTTCTGCCGCTTTCTGGCACCTAAGGGGAACGCAAGAACAGCAAAGGTGAGCCAAGGAAATAAAAAGAGGCAATAGTAACTACCCTCATAGACTTACCTGATTACCGCCGGGGGTACTATTCCTCTTCACGGGTCAGCGCAGTCTCCATTGCATCCTTGCCGCACCCCGGCCCCTAAGGGGAACAAAAGGACGACAAGGTGAGACAACGGGACAAATAAGGGGAACTCTTCGCACCGCAATAGACTTACCTAATTTTACCGCTGGAGGCATAATTCCTCGAACTTCATATTTTCTCGCCACACCTGAATAAGGGAACAGGCAGCTTACATTCTGGCCTTATTTTATTGAACTGTTTAGGATAAGCCAAATCCTTACCTGAACTTCGTCAGCTACCACGAGAAACTCTTCGCTGGGGTTAAGCTGCAAACTTCAAGGAATCGGACAAGAGTGAAAGTCAGACAAGTGAACTCTTACGAACTACATATTTTTCGGAGTCATTGTTCTGGAACTCACCGATTCCTTCGAGCCAGTGAAGCAACTGGTTATCAATGCCCCCCTGTGCTCAATGCAGGATGGAGAGCTCATCTTTTCAAACCATCAGGTGAGACTATAGGAGGGGGACATCAAAGGTGATCTGTGGGGAGAACAGCAGGGGTGGGGGTAATATACACTCGACTCCACGAGTGGTTAATTCCCTTTCTCCCTTTGCAGAAGGATATTCTGACGGGCCAAGCAAACAAAGCTAGGTGGGCCAGTCCAATCTGTCATCTCGGCCCTACGCGTCACATTGGTGGAGACCGCAGCTGTCCAGTTCAGATCGACGCCTCTGTGGGAGCCAGGTGAGCGTAACAGAATGCGAAGACTACCCACAAATTCCCACCCGGGCGTTATGGATACCTCAGAGACTGACCAATTGGCCCAATTACTAGGGGAACTGAGGGCTGAAGTGCATTCGGCCCGTCAAGAAACTAATGCTCTTAGGAGAGAACTGATTTTGTCAAAGGAGCGAACTGATGATCTTGCTAGGCAGCTGTTGCAAAGCCAGGCTGGACAGGCACCGCTACCTGGTTCCGGGGGTAATACAGCTCCTGTGTTATCAAGTAACCCTGTGCAAATAAACCTACCAGGAAATATTCCCTTAGCTCCACCTGAACGCTTTGCCGGAGATCCCAAAAGGTTCGCCGTGTTTATGAACCAATGCCGCCTGAACTTTTTATGCAGATCTGGAGCCTTCCCAAATGACCAAGCCAAGGTAGTCTTTGTAATGTCATATCTCAGCGGCAGTGCAGCTGATTGGTCAATTTCACTTGTCACTCAGGATGACCCAATTCTTTGGGAATTTCAGGGCTTTCAAACTAGCATGGAAAGACTATTTGCCCGGCACTCCCAAGGACAGGCCCTGGATAACAAACTTTTGTCCCTACGACACGGTAATCAGGACCTTCTATCCTACATCGCGACCTTTAATAGGTTGATAGTGGAAACTGGATGGCCTGAGGAAAAACAAATCACGTTATTTCATCGAGGGCTTCGAGGAGAACTCAAGGATGTTTTGGCTCAAGTTGTGAACCCACCTCAAGACTGCGCTGAATATATAGACTTAGTGGTCTAGTTAGATCACAGACTTCAGAACAGAAAGGCTGATCGAGCCAAGTTTGAGAAGCGACTATTGGTCAAAACTCACGCTAACCCCAAAGGAGCAGATGCTTCAGAACCCATGCAAATCGGAGGGGTTAAAGGACCCTTAACCCAGAAGGAAAGAGAAAGGAGACGACAAATGCAATTGTGTCTATATTGTGGAACTTCTGGGCATTTTCTACGGGATTGCTCTGTAAAACCACCCAAGAAGGTGGTAGGAGCTGCTGATAAAAGCCATATGGAGTCAAACTCGGGGAACGACCACGCCCGACAAGCGTAGAGGTCCGCTTGCGGAGCTTGAAGAAGGATACTCAGACCTCGCATTTCATCATACCAATGGTCCTCGTAGATCCAGGGCAGCCATCGCGTATGCACGCAGTAAGGGCATACATTGATAGCGGGGCCATAGGAAACTATGTGGACTATGAATTGGCTTCCAGGATGAATCTACCTCTCTGCCGAAAAACCACCTCAGATGTCATCACCACAGTCGATGGAACTGAAATTGCCTCTGGGCCTGTAACTCATTCCACCGCAGAGATGACACTATTGGGTCAGGATGGGCATCGAGAGACTATTGTGTTTGATCTAATCAAAGCCCCACAGTTCCAAATAATACTGGGGATACCTTGGTTGGAAACACATAATTCTTCTATTGATTGGCGAGAGAAGACCTTCCCGGATTGTGCACAAACCTGTTACCCACAGAAAAATCAAAACGTAGGCCTGGCCACAGTAACCACAGCAGTCATGCAACTACCTCCAGAATACCAAGAATTCCAGGATGTCTTCCAAAAGGAACAGGCAAACACCTTACCTCCTCACAGATCGTACGATTGTCAAATCGATCTCATACCCGGTGCACAACCCCCTTGTAGCAGGATCTATGCCCTTACGGAACCTGAGAACCTTCACCTAGGACAATATTTAGACCAGTACCTTGCCAATGGCTTTATTCGCCCATCCAAGTCCCCTGCATCTTCAGCTTTGTTCTTCGTGCCCAAAAAGGAAGGTGACCTCAGAACGTGCATAGACTACCGCGCATTGAACCAGATAACTGTTAAGAACTGATACCCATTGCCTCTGATCCCTGAACTATTAGACCAAGTGAAGGACGCCTGTATATACACCAAGTTAGATCTCCGGGGGGCATACCATCTGGTACGTGTAAAAGAGGGCGACAAATGGAAGACTGCTTTTCGCACTAAGTATGGGTTATTCGAGTACCAGGTGATGCCTTTCAGGTTGTGCAATGCACCAGCAGCCTTCCAATACTTCATGAACGATGTCCTTCGTGAACTCATTGACGTTTGTGTTGTCATGTATATCGATGATATTCTAGTATACTCCTCTTCAGAATCTGACCATGTGAAGCACGTCCGAGCAGTCCTTGAGAAATTAGGCCAGCACAAACTATACGCAAAACTAGACAAATGCGTTTTTCATGTCACAGAAGTTGAATTCCTTGGGTTTATCCTGACCCCAAAGGGAGTCCGAATGGACTCACGAAAGGTGGACGCAATCCTTAAGTGGCCATCACCAAGTTCAGTTAAGGGAGTACAAAGAATGCTCGGCTTTGCCAATTTCTACTGCAGATTCATCCCAGATTTTTCACATGTCGTACATCCCATCACAGCACTCTTGCGAAAAAATAAACGCTTTATATGGACTGAAGAAGCTGAAAAGGCCTTCCAAGAGCTGAAAGCAAAATTCACGTCTGCACCTGTGTTAAATCACCCACACCCTGAACTTCCATACATAGTAGAAACTGATGCATCCAGTCTAGCTATGGGAGCTGTCCTGTCTCAAAAGGACCCTGAAACTGGCCAGCTTCACCCAGTAGCATTTTGGTCCAGAAAGTTCTCGGCTCCCGAGTTAAACTATGCGGTTACCGACAAGGATTTATTAGCCATTAAATCCGCCTTCAAGGCTTGGCAGCATTACCTTCTCAGTGCCAGGCATACCATTACTGTGATCACCGGAACTTACAGTATTTAAAAACAGCCAAGGCCCAATCGTCACGTCAACTCCGATGGGCATTGTTCTTTGCCGAGTTTGATATTGTGATAACCTATCGACCGGGTTGTAAGAATGGTAAAGCAGATGCCTTATCCCGAATAGGGATGGGAGAGGCAGAAGTGAACCCAGAACCAGTACCGATAATTTCCGAACAAAGGATCCTTGGCATGACTACTCTACAGACACTAGAGGACATTCAGGCAAAGATCCAGCAACTCTTTGATCCTACCGCCCTGCAGGACTGGGTAAAGAAAGGCCCGGACTACTCTGTCACCAATGATCTGCCTTATTACCAAGGGCGACTGTTTCTGCCACACAAGGAACTACAAGAGCAAGTCATTTCCCGTTATCATGATACCCTAATGGAGGGGCACCCAGGTATTGCAAAAACTGAAGCTAAGATTAAAAGACATTTCTGGTGGCCCACCTGGCGAAAGGATATTAAATCATTTGTGATGTCTTGTGGCATTTGCGCCCAAAACAAAAGTCAAAAGAAAAAACCAGCTGGACTCTTACAACCTTTAGACATTCCGCCTACACCATGGCACACCTTATCGTTAGACTTTATTACTGATCTACCTTCTTGTAATGGGTTTAACACCATTCTAGTTATTGTGGATCTTTTTTCCAAGATGGCCCACTTTAGTCCTTTAAAAGGACTACCTTCAGCCTTAATCCTGGCCAAAGAATTCCTCGAAAACATTGTTCGCTTACATGGATTTCCATCCGTGTTTGTAACGCTCACCTGACTCCCACGGAGGCGCTGGTCTAGTCTGGGTTGCTGTGGCCTCTTCGAGCGTGATGCGCAGAAGTCGGAACACCGACTGAACAGGACGCTGAAATCTTGCTTGTCTGGCCCGTAGGAATATCCTTCTGCAGATGAGAAAGGGGATTAACAGTCTGCAGAATAGTGTGCTTGCTCCCCCTTCCCCCCTTCGTTCTTCTCTAACTTCCTCTGAAATCCCCAGTTGAAGCTCACCTTATGGTTTGAAAGGATGAACTCTCCCTCCTGCTTCTGGTGCAGGGGCGCGTGTTTGTCCAGTTACTTCACTGGTTTTCAGAATGGTGCTGGCAAAATCCACTTGACTTTTCCGATCGGAACGCCGTAAGTATGAAGATTACAAAAGTTCAAGTGTTGAGCCTCCTTTTCTGTTGCCTTCCTAACCTGTGATCTGTCCTTTATTTCAGGTGCAGAATGAAGGCGATGCGTTGAGGGAGTGAATTGCCGATGGTAAACTCAGGTGAGTTAGCGATGGGGGCGATCCCTCTTAATGTCTTTATATTCCTCCAGTAATGTCTTTTGTCCTTTCCCCATAGGGGCCGGGTTGCAGTACCTGCCAACGAAGCGGCGCCGACCCGAAATGAGGAATGATCCACCAACAGAAGACCGGTAAGTGTTATGGCGGAAAATTAGGCTTTCCTCATATGTTCCTTCTGCTCACCTTTTGTCTCTTCTCCTCTCCCCTAGGCGCAGAGATGTGGCGACCGGTGCAGACAGTCGCGGTGGAGCCAGAAGAACTCCCGAGGACAGGTGAGTGAAGCACAGCGCTGCAGCGAGCAACGCGGTGCTTTTAAATGAAAGTCTTTTCTCAGGAACGCTGGCGTGAAGGTTCCGGATGCAGGTAAGAAGTTTGATAAAATTCTTGGTTTTCACCTTTCTCTTCTCTTCTTTCCTTACAGGTTTTCCAGGATTGAGGCGGGCGTGGCTGGAGACCAGATGCAGGAGCAGACACGTGAGCGTTCAGCTGCTTGGATGCAGAACAACGCGAAGCGTGAGCTACTGTCTGGCGTGGCTTAAATAGCCCCCAAAGTAGTTCCAGGTAAGTATCCTTCCCTGGCCACGCCAGAGTGGCAAAATAGTCCCAATGAAAAAATAGTCCCTTTCAGGTCTCAGGGAGGCCTGAATCTTGCAGCATGGTCTGCATCAGGTAAGTGCACAAAACACCTTCCTTTATGAGCCTGGCGCCAGGACTGATGTCCAACATGAGCCTGGCGCCAAAGGCGCCAGGACTGAGTCCAAAGAGCCCCTATAAGGGGCCGCTGGGCTTTTACCCGGGGACATGATGCCTGCTCCCGGGGGTGCTGGGCCTGGCCTGGTGCTCCGGGGGTAGGCATCATGACAGTGTTGGTCTCTGACCGGGGCAGTCAATTTGTTTTACATTTTTGGAAGAAATGTTGTCAATTGGCGCAAGTCGACGTGAGATTACCGACCAGTCACCATCCCCAGACCGATGGTCAAACGGAGAGGACCAACCAGACTCTTGAACAATATCTGCGTTGTATGTTACATCAAACTGAGAGTAATTGGAAGGACATCCTTTGGATCGCCGAATATGCATACAATAATTCAGTACATTCTGGAACTGGACAAAGTCCCTTTTATACCCTATATGGGCACCACCCTCGAACCTCAGACCTTGATTCACCTCAACACTTAGAAATGCCTGCAGTGGACCATCTACACGCTACGATTACACAAGCCTTTAAGCAGGCAACTGCACATTGGAAACAGGCGAAGGAGAAATATAAGAAAGATGCTGATCGGCATAGAAGTGAGACCCCACAGTACCAGATAGGGGACCAAGTATGGTTGGCCACAAAACACATACCTCTCAAGGGAACGCGGACCTTTAACCTTAGGTATTTGGGACCTTACTCTATTAAGGCCATTATCAACCCGGTGGCCGTCAAGTTTGACTTACCTGCTAATACGCAAATTCATCCCGTCTTTCATGTGTCACCTTTGAAGCCAGTGCAACCAGGGACAAGACTAACCAAGCCACCAGACCCCGTCCTTATAGACGGCGAACCCGAATTTGAAGTTAAGAATATCCTGGACTCCAAGATGGTGAAGTCTAACCTTTTTTATTTAATAGACTGGAAAGGGTACGGACCACAGGAAAGCTCTTGGGAACCCAGTGACCACGTGCATGCACCTCGAATAGTGAAAAGATTCCACCAAAATTTCACAGACAAACCAAAACCACGGGGAAGAAAGACTTTAGGAGGGGACTTGGGGGGGGGGGGGGGAGTGCTGTCATGATGCCTACCCCCCGGGAACCAGACCAGGTCCATCCAGCAACCCCAGAAGCAGGCATCAAGTTGTTTTGAGCAAGCCCAAAAGCCCCTGTTAGGGGCTGTTTGGGTGCGGTCCTGGCGCCTGTGGTGCCAGGCTCATATGGAGAGTCAGTCCTGGCGCCATAGGCACCAGGCTCATAAAGTAAACTTACCTGGTGCAGACCATGCTGCAGAGCTCCAAGCCAAATGAGGCTTGGAAGGGACTATTTTACCTAGGGACTATTTTTTTACTCGGGTGGGGCTGGTGAAGAATACTCACCTCACTACTTTGGAGGCTATTTAAACCACGCCCGAAGAGCAGCACACGCTTCGCGCTATTCTGCATCCAGCAGCGTGTCTGCAAGCCTGCATCCAGTCTTCTGCCACGACCGCCTCGAGTCTGCAGCTCCTAGAAAAAGGAGGAACAGAAGGAGAAAGGTTAGAATAAGAGCAAACCTTCAATCCTTACCTGGATTCCGGATCCACCGCACCTTCGAACTGGAAGAAAGAAGCATTTACGCGCGCCGCCTCGCCTGCTGCAGCGCTGTGCTGAACTCGCTGGCTCTCGCAGCACCCTCACTATCCACTGCATCCTTCTGCGTGTTCCGCCGCATTCTGGCACCTAAGGGGAACACAAGAACAGCAAAGGTGAGCCAAGGAAATAAACAGAGGCAATAATAACTACCCCCATAGACTTACCTGATTACCACTGGGGGTACTATTCATCTTCACGGGTCGGCGCAGTCTCCATTGCATCCTCGCCGCACCCCGGCCACTAAGGGGAACAAAAGGACGACAAGGTGAGACAACGGGACAAATAAGGGGAACTCTTCTCACCGCAATAGACTTACCTAATTTTACCGCCGGAGGCATAATTCCTCGAACTTCATATTTTCTCGCCACACCTGAATAAGGGAACAGGCAGCTTACATTCTGGCCTTATTTTATTGAACTGTGTAGGATAAGCCAAATCCTTACCTGAACTTCGTCAGCTGCCACGAGGAACTCTTCGCTGGGGTTAAGCTGCAAACTGCAAGGAATCGGACAAGAGTGAAAGTCAGACAAGTGAACTCTTACGAACTACATATTTTTCAGAGTCATTATTGTTCTGGAACTCACCGATTCCTTCGAGCCAGTGAAGCAACTGGTTATCAACGCGCCCCTGCGCTCAATGCAGGATGGAGAGCTCATCTTTTCAAACCATCAGGTGAGACTATAGGAGGGGGACATCAAAGGTGATCTGTGGGGAGAACAGCCGGGGTGGGGGGAATTTACACTCGACTCCACGGGTGGTTAATTCCCTTTCTCCATTTGCAGAAGGATATTCCTACGGGCCAAGCAAACAAAGCTAGGTGGGCCAGTCCAGTCCGGCATCTCGGCCCTACGTGTCACATTGGTGGAGAACGCAGCTGTCCAGTTCAGATCGACGCCTCTGTGGGAGCCAGGTGAGCGTAACAGTAAGCTTCAACTTGGCTATCCTGTCCTTTAATAGGCCGTTGAGATTCTCACATAATCCGTTACCTTGTGGGTTGTACGCCGACGAGAACTTGTGCTTTATACCAAGCAGAAAGCTAATCTGTTTGGAAACCTTGTTTACAAAGTGGGTCCCGTTATCTGATCTCATGACGTCACATACCCCCCACCTGGGAAATACCTCTCTTACAAAAAATGTGGCCGCACAGGTAGAGTCTGGGTGTGTACATGGACCTGCCTCTATCCATCTACAGAATGGACACACCACAACAATTAGGTATCTGTACCCTTTACATACTTGAATCATGTCAAGGTAATCGACATGCAAGTGCTGAAAAGGCCCATTTGGCCTTGGGAGGACTCCTCTCATTACTTTTAATGTGTGCCTAGCTGTGAATTGTTGGAAGATGATGCAGTTCACTATAAAAAATGCAACGTGCTCGGTTAAGTTTGGTATGAACTAGTCTCATGTGAGCTTTGCCGCTAGATTCTCTTTTGACATGTGTGCAGGATAGTGTCATTGTTCCAGCGCAAATTTTAAGACGGCTACAGGCATCACTGATTTACCAGTGCTGTCTTGTTGCCACAAGCTTTCGGAGGGGTTTAAAGAGCCCCCTCGCTGTTTCCATACATTTTTTTCCTCCTGTGGTGCCTCCCCTTAGAGTTCCATCAACTGTGTTTGTCCCAGATTATTATAGCTTTCAGCTGCAATCCGTGCAACCATCATTTTTTCATTTGTGTGGGCGACTTATACTTCCATGATCATCTCACTCTTGGATACCATATGTTTGGCTTCCGTGTCGGCTGCTTGATTTCCGCGTGAGATAAAATCTGTCCCTTTTGTGTGGGCGGTGCATTTCACGACCGCTCTGCCCACTGGGAGTTGTAGTGCCTTGATCAGCCTGTCCAATAAGGCTACGTGCTGCACTGGCGTGCCTTCTGCTCAGAGGCAGCCCCTCCTTTTCCACCGCGCTAGGCCTGCATGCACTGTCGACGTCACATAGGCGGAATCACTGTACACAGTTACTTCCTGGTCTGCGGGATTCTCAATGGCGAGTATCAACACCAATAATTCTGCAGCCTGTGCTAATTAATGAGAAGGTATTCATGCACTATGGAGTACCCTTAATTCTCCATTTGCGGTATGTTTCATTACAGTGACGCCTGTATATCTTTGCCCATTGCTTTGATCGATTCTCGAAGAACCGTCAATGAAGACACTTTCTCCTTCTGCCAATGCATTTTCTTTCACTCTGGGTATTTCGTCATAGAATTCTTCATAATTTGCACAGTCATGTATTGGCTCTCCTTCAGTGACTGGCTCTGCTATGAACATAGCTGGGTTTACTACCTTACATGGGACTATTTTAATCAATGGATTTGATATGATCACTTCATAAGCAAAAGCTCTCTGAGATGTCAATGTGCCCTTTGGTTTCTATAGAATAGCAAGTAGCGAGTGCTCTACGTACAACATCATGGAGCATCCCATTACAATGGTAGTAGCCTTTTAAATGGCGAACGCTGCGGCAGCTAAACTTTGTTCGCACGGGAAATGGCCTCTCATCACTGGGTCCAAATTTCCACTATACTATGCCAGGGGCTTATACCCCAATGTGGTTCTCTGTGTGAGCACTGCCGTCATAACGCTGCCATTTGTGTGTGAGAACAGGAAGAATTCCTCTGCGTAATTGGGGATTCCTAAAACTGGTGCTGTGCAAATTTCTTTTTTGAGTTCATCAAACCCTTCCTCCATGGTCTCAGACCATTCAATATTTTCTTTCGTCACTTGAGCTTTCTTTAGGGCCTGAAGCAAAGGCTTGGTGTAAGAGCTGTAGTCGAAGACCCATGCCCTGACATAATTGCACAGGCCTAAGAAACTCTACATTAGCTTTACTGTGTGTGGTTTGGCTGTGTTTATTATGGCTTCAGCTCTTTCTCGGGTGACCTTTTTCCCATCGTACGAGATCAGCTGACCTATGTATCGCACTTCTTGTTGACAATATTGTAGCTCTTCTTTGTCAACCTTATATCCTTTCTCAGCCAGTAGAGTCAATAGCTGAACAGAATCGTGTCTGCATTGCTCCTCTGTCGTGCTGCAAATTAAGATGTCATCCACATATTGCAGGACAACACTTTTTAATGCAATATTGCTTAGGACCAGCTACAGGACTCTGTTAAAGATAGAAGGAGACTCACAGTACCCCTGGGGTAGCCTCATGCTTTTCAGATGCATCTGTCGGAATGTGAATGACGTCAGATCGTGTGAGTCACGGTGCAGTTGGATTGAGAAAAATGGATTTTTCAAATCAATCATCGTGAAATGTTTTGCATCAACAGGTATATTACATAGAATTGTAGCCGGGTTAGGGGCTAAAGGGAACTCGGCCTCAACAATATTATTTATTGGGCGTAAATCCTGAATTAAACGCCAAGACCCTCCCTTTGATTTTTTGATAGGGTAAACTGCAGTATTGCATGACGATTCAGACATCACTAAGATGCCCTCCCCCATCATAGCCGAAATTGTCTTAAAAATCCCTTCATCTGCCTCCCTGGACATGTGGTATTGCCGTGCTTTTGTTAAAATTGCTCCTGGCTTCAGTTTGATTTTCACTTCTCTGACTCCTTTCAATAAGCCTACGTCATAGGGGCCTGTAGTCCATACAGAGACAGGCACCTGGGCCATTTCATCATCAAAATATTCGGGACAGTTCTGTGCTAACATCATTCTCTGGGGCACTTCCCTTTTGATCATTCTTACCCAAAAGGTAAGGCTTACCTCAACTGCTGTCTCTCCCATTGCTCATCAAACAGATCGTCATCAGTGATGTCAGTCAATCAGTCTCCTTCTTAAATGGCGATTACTGTGCACCATTGTCGGCCTTCATCGTCATAACCTTCAATCAAAGCCATTTTCCCTCGTACGGCAGCTGTGTGTAGCGCTTTATAAGCCTAATAAATACAATACAATACCAAGGGAAATACTTGTCCCTTTTCCTTGTGCATAGGTATTCTTGGCCTGAATAGAAATTCATCTGGAGTCCTCATGATTTTGTCTGTAAGGCCTGGCAGCCCTGCCATTAGCACACATATTCCATACGCAAATAGTTTGGGCTCTAATGGTATAGCCCTCATGGCTTTGTGTCCTGCTTATGCTCCAATCATTTCGCATACGTTTGAATAGTGTGTTCCTGGAGTTGAACATACTATGCTCTCCTCTGTGAACAAGATTGTCATATTTAACTTTGTCATTAGGTCTCAACCCAAAATGTTTACTGGGGTTTGCCGTGAATATAATAGAGGCACATTCATTTTACATTCTCCTATAGAGACTGGAAGTGCGTTTGTAAAGGAACCACCACTTGTAGCGCCTGTGAAACACTCAGTATTTATGGCATCGCCAGACAAGGAAAACCTGCCTTCATGTATACACAAACATGTTGCACCTGTGCCGAGGAAGGAATATTCTTTTTCCCCTATAGCGACATTCACCCATGTCCACCCTTGGTTCCCGGTGAGGGTCTGGTGTTACTGATAGGATATAACACACCAGGGTTCCCAGTGAGCTGTCCTAGTCCATATATAGGTTTGGCCCACCTCGTGCTGATGGATTTCCCCCATTACAAGTGTTACCCCTCATTCCAGGGTTTGCAGCTGGTCCTGTACTCACTGTCTGTGATAGTTGCATAGGCGACTGTTGAGACTGTCCCTGTGGAAGACTCACTACATTTTGAGGTTGTGGACTTTGCTGTGCTCCTGGCTTTTTCTGTTGCACCGTGTCATTCTGTGCAACTCCCTGATGTTCAAACGCAGGTGGATTCACCATGCCTGCTCCTATTCTTTGGCCGTTTTGCATCATGTCTTGATTTCTGCATGTGCGCACTAAATGCCCTGTCATCCCACACAACCAACATACTGGCAGTGGTCGGATCACTTGCCCATTTGACATATCTTGATTGCCATTTTGCATATTTTGAAAACCTCCTTGATTATTCTGGAAACCTCCCTGATTACTCTACCATCTTCTTCCTCTAAATCCTCTTCCCTTGGGGTAAAACCCCATACTGCCCTGATTATTCTGCTCTGGATTATTGGCTTGCATGTTTGAGCGGTCTGTGCTAGTTATCATTGCTCCTTCAAGAGCATATTTTGATAATTTCTTCTGCACTAATTTTGCCTCTTCACCTTTTCGTGCACCTTCTTTTTTGCAATTCTTTTCTTGCAGCAGCCTGCAATAGTGTGTGATGGTGAACTGTATTTCTGACCATGGCTTGGCCTCCATTCCTACCAATTTCTTGAGCTGTTTCTGGCAGTCCTTGACATAATATATGGTAGAACACAAGTATAGATTTCCCCCAAGATTCACAAGTCTTGAGTACCAAGCGTCTTGAAAATTCTGTATATAAAGTAACGGATCTTCCGACTCCTTCATTTTATGTGTCATGATAGCTCCCATGTGGGAAGTATCTCGGTATAGCACTCGTAGTGCTTTCCAAACCGCGGCTCTGCAATTGTTAAATGGAGCTCAGTCATGTACGGTATTAACTTTGGTCACATCAGAGTAGCCTGTCTGTGTCCACACGTCTGCTCTCTCACCAAGTATGGCGATTAAGAGACCCTTGATATTCCCTATAGCTAACGTGTTCCCTCCCGTCATTTTTTCTAGCTCGTGTATGTCACCATTGGAAGCTTGTTTTTCAAGTTTCCTCGATCCATGTGTGGCCATGGAATATACTGTCGTCTTACCCCTCCTTTCTCGAGCAACGGAAATTGGGATGCATAGCCCTTTCTCTCTTCTCTCATTGTTCTCCTGTCTATCGCAGGGGTAATATTTCTGCATCGCCGCCTGCCTGCCAATGTCCTAAGCCGGCTCACATAGGGTGGTGGAGACATCCCCCTCTGACCGCGAGATACTTCTTTGTGTCGGTCTGATGGTGTGGCTAACTCTGATGTCCTCAGTGCAGATTCATTAGTGTCTGACCATTTTATCCCTTTTCCCCTTGGGAATCGTCTTCCACATCTCCTCTCTTCCTCCTTTTCCTCCCACTCCTCCCTTTCGGTGTCGGACATTGTCTCCCCCCAACTTGTGCAACTTCTTGCATCCTCTTTGTTCTTGCTTATTTCCAGTCTATCTAGGGGCAGTTCTCTATTCCCACTACTTCGGGAGACATCCTCAGGGTTGTAAAGCTGAGTGCTCTCCAGGTGCTCGTCTTCCCCCTCCCCTTGGGGTACTTGTTCTAGCCCCATTTCGTCATATATTCTATCAATCGTTTCTCCGATGCTTCTGGTGTCGAAGTCATCCTCAATATCTGCCCTAGAGGTACCTGGTACTGAATCGTACTCAGGCAAGAATTCTTCTATATCTTCCCAATCTACTACTGGCTCAGGTTTTTTAACCTCTCTTTTCAGACATTGTCACGATGCATGCCTCCAGTCATCAGGGCCAGACCACCCTTTCCCAGTTGCAGGCTTCCATTGGGACTTTAAAGTCCGCAAAACATCTACAGAGGCCCTCCTGGAGCCAGTCCTGGCACCTTTGGCCTTTGGCGCCAGGCTCATACTGTTTGACCATGTGCGATGAGGATTTAGGGAACATAGAGGCACGCATAGATAAGTCCTGAAGAACTGAGCTACGCAGTCTAGTTTCCAGGGAGTAGCTGGGCTGGAGCTACTTTTCCTGGGACTACTTGACTTGGCTATATAAACCACACCCAAGGTACAGAACCTGCTTCGTGTTATTCTGCGCTCCTGCAGCGTAACGCTCATCGTATCTGCTCAGCTCCTGCTTACCTGGACTTCAGCCACGCCCTGTCATCTTCATCAGGAACCACGGACCATCGGCTCCTGTCGAAAAAAGGAAGAGAAAAACAAGAAGAACAACAGCGGTTAAGTTCTTACCTGAGAAGAAGCAGACTTCCAATTCCATCTGAACGGCTATCTCACCTGCCGCTCCTGAGATCCACCGCACCTGCAGAAAGGACACAAGAAGGGGGAATGGACACTTACCCAGAGGCATCAGTCTTCTCAGGATTCCATAAAGGCGGTCCACACTCCGGAGCATCACCACACCTGCAGAGGAAAAGACAAGAGACAGCAGGTTAGCCGCGCAATAGAAATAACCATTTTAAAACTACATCTCGACGGTGCGCACATGCGCCATCACCCACCTGTATAAATTTTGCTCAGCGTCGCATTTAGGAGTTCATTCCTTAATCTGGCACCTCCAAAACCGCTCCTGCAAAAGAATAAGGACAACAGTGAAACTTTGGCAACAAAATAACAAATCAAGAACAAACATCAAGCAAAAACAGTTACCAAGAACCAATTGGTACTAAGACTACTTACGGAGTCACAGCTGGTCTGGATTCCACTGCAGGCCGTAGGATCAATAACGGAACTAGATCCAGTGAAAGTACCTAAGAACATTAAAGCGCCCCTGCATTCAGACGCAGGACGGAGAGCCCATCGTTAAAACATCTACGGGTAACGCCCAAGCATGAGAGAAGTAGTGGGACAGGAAGAGACGCGCGCAGACATTCATAGCTCAGCTTCGTGCAACGCCCCCGTGTAGACCAGGTGAGCGTAACAGAACGCAAAGCCTCCATAAAATCCTGTACCTGGACATCATGGAAAGATCTGAGACTGACCAGTTAGCCCAGCTTTTGGGGGAACTCGGGGCCGAGGTGCACTCTGCTGGACAAGAAACGAATGCTCTAAGAAGAGAACTGATTGTGACTAAAGATCGCTCGAATGACCTAGCCAGACAATTACTTCAGTCGCAGGCTGGTCAAACACCATTACCTGGAATCGGGTAATCAGCTCCAGCTCCGTCAAGCAGCCCCGTACAGGTGGTTCTTCCGGGGGCTGTACCATTGGCTCCACCTGAACATTTCACTGGAGACCCAAAAAGATATGTGGTTTTCATGAACCAGTGCCGCTTTCATTTCCTAGGTAGACCCGTAGCTTTTCCAAACGACCAATCGAAGGTTGCTTTCATGCTTTCATATCTGGGTGGCAGCACTGCAGATTGGTCGGTACCACTTGTCAATCAGGATGACCCTCTTCTACGGGACTTCTAGAGGTTTCACCAAGAAATGGAAACGCTGTTTGCTCGGCACACCCAAGGTCAAGCACTAGACAACGAACTTCTATCTTTGTGTCAAGGGAATCAAGACATATATCGCAACCTTCAACCGATTGGTAGTTGAAACTGGTTGGCCCTAAGACAAAAGAACAACAATATTCCATTGTGGATTGAGAGGTGAACTAAAAGACGTTTTGGCTCAAGTGGTGAATCCTCCAAGAGACTGTGCGGAACATATTAACCTGGTGGTGCAATTAGACCACAGACTGCAGGATCGAAGAGCTGATCGAGCTAAAATAGAAAATCGGATTTATGTGCACCCTAAGGAAAGTGTTTCAAAACCAACTGACATGTCTGAACCAATGCAGATTGGAGGAGTTTGAGGTCCATTAACCAAGACTGAGAGAGACAAAAGGAGACAACAGTTGTGTTTATATTGCGGGACTGCGGCCACTTTCTTCGAGAGTGTCCAGTGAAACCACCCAAAAAGGCAGCTGGGGTCGCTGACAGAGCTGAGGCAGAACCGGAGACGGGAAACTTCCACGCCCGACAAGCGTAGACGTCCGTTTGTCGAGCGAAAAGAAGGATTCTCAGACCTCGCACCTAGCCTTGTCAATAATTCTAATCAGTCGCCAACAACCGTCTTGCATGCATGCAGTCAGAGCATACATTGACAGTGGAGTAATTGGTAACTGTATGGATCAAGAATTAGCTTCAAGGATGGATCTTCCCCTTTGCAAGAAGGCAACAACTGAAGTGGTCACCACTGTCGACAGAACAGAGATATTCACAGGTCCTGTAACACACTCAACAGTAGAGATGACACTTTTGTGCCAAGACGGGCATCGGGAAGCCATTGTGTTCGATCTAATCAAGGCTCCACAATTTCAAATAATTCTGGAAATGCTGTGGTTGAAAACACATAATCCTCGCATTGACTGGCATGCTAAGAGGTTGACCTTCTCCAATGAATGTGCTCATACATGTTATAAGGTGGAAGAATTCTTGCCTGAAAAGAAAAAACCTACCTCAGAAGTGGCAACGGTCATGAGCCTAACAAACCCACTACCCCAAGAATACCAAGACTTTTAAGATGTCTTCCAGAAGGACCAAGCCAATACTCTGCCGCCCCATAGACCATATGACTGCCAAATCAACCTTGTACCTGACGCACAGATTCCATGCGGTCGAATTTATGCGCTCACTGAGCCTGAAAACCTCCATTTAAAAACCTATCTGGACCAATATCTAGCAAACGGTTTCATCGGTCCATCCAAATCCCCGGTGGCCTCGCCCTTATTCTTCGTGCCTAAAAAGGAGGGAGATTTAAGGACTTGCATTGACTACCGTGCATTGAACCAAGTGACTGTAAAAAATCATTACCCCTTACCCCATAGTTATTGGATCAGATGAAGGACGCTCGGATTTATACAAAGTTAGATCTCAGAGGGGCGTATTATCTTGCACGAGTCAAAAAGGGAGATGAATGGAAAACCACCTTCCGTACCAAATATGAGCTATTTGAATACCAGGTAATGCCCTTTGGGCTTTGTAATGCTCAGGCTGCATTTTAGTACTTCATGAATGACGTTTTCTGAGAACTGATTGATGTTTGCGTCTTAGTGTCCATTGACGACATTTTGGTGTACTCCGCTTCCAAGCAAGACCATGTGAAAGGCGTCTGTGCTGCCCTTGAAAAACTCTGGCAACACAGGTTATACGTTAAACTGGAGAAATGCTCCTTCCATGTCACTGAAGCAGAGTTTATTGGATTTGTTCTTACTCCCCGAGGTGTTTGTATGGATTCACATAAGGTAGATGCCATCCTCAATTGGCCCTCTCCAACTTCAAGCAAAGGAGTCCAGAGTATGCTCGGCTTTGTAAACTTCTATCGCCAGTTTATCCTGGGTTTTTTGCAAATTGTGCATCCCATCACATCCTTACTGCGAAAGAATAAACACTTTCAATGGTCGGATGAAGCGGAAAAGGCCTTCCAGGAATTGAAAGAAAGATTTTCCTCAGCCCCGATCCTGAAACATCCTCGCCCGGATCTCCCATATGTGGTGGAAACCAATGCTTCCAGTCTTGCAATGGGGACAGTCCTCTCCCAAAGAGACCCTGAGACGGGTCAACTTCATCCAGTGGCCTTTTGGTCAAGAAAATTCTCAGCACCTGAATTAAATTACGCCGTGACAGACAAATAACTTTTGGCCATTAAAGCAGCCTTTAAAGCCTGGCGGCATTACCTCCTAGGAGCCAGAAACACTGTCACAGTGATCACTGATCATCGTAATCTGCATTACCTGAAGACAGCAAAAGCCCAGTCATCTCGTCAGCTCCGATGGGCCCTATTCTTCGCCGAATATGATTTTGTGATTACATACCGACCCGGATGTGGGAACGGAAAGGCTGACGCTCTTTCTCGTATCGGCGTAGATGAAGCATACACAACCCCGGATCCAGTAGCCATAATCCCACATCTCTGACCTTGGACAACATCCAAAAGAAAATTCTGCACTTAATTGATCCAAAGACTTTACAAGATTGGCCTACCCAAAGCGAACACCATACAGTTACGAACCACCTGCCATATTTTCAAGGACGCCTTTATCTACCCAGTAGAGAACTACAGGAACAGGTCATCTCAAATTACCATGGATCGCTGGTGGAAGGTCATCCTGGAATAGCCAAAACTTTAGCTAAAATCAAAAGGAACTATTGGTGGCCAACTTGGCGTAAAGACATCATGCAATTTGTGCTATCATGCGGTATATGTGCACAGAACAAGGCTCAAAAGAAACGACCATCCGGTCTGTTACAACCTCTAGATGTTCCACCTACACCCTGGCATACGTTTTCTCTTGATTTTATCACCGATCTTCCTCCTTGTAATGGGTTCAACACCATTTTAGTAGTAGTGGACCTGTTTTTCAAAATGGCCCACTTCCTTCCACTAAAAGGCCTACCCACGGCTTCCACCCTGGCAAAGGAATTCCTAGAACAGATTGTGCGAATACATGGATTCCCTTGCGTTCTAATTTCAGATCGTGGCAGTCAATTCATCTCACATTTTTGGAGAAAGTGTTGCGAGCTACCCAAATCGACGTAGGACTTTCCACTAGCCATCACCCTCAAACCGATGGTCAAACTGAGAGAACCAACCAAATGCTGGAGCAATACTTAAGATGCATGTTACACCAAACAGAGGGAAATTGGAAGGATGTTTTATGGATAGCCGAGTATGCCTATAACAATTCCTTACACTCCAGCACTGGGCAAAGCCCGTTTTATACAATTAACGGAATACACCCACGAACCTCCAATCTAGACCCTCCTCTACTTTTGGAAATGCCCGCCGTAAGGAATCTGCATGCTACCATCACACAAGCCTTCAAAAAGGCAGCAGGACATCTGAGACAAACCAAAGAAAAACTCAAAAGATTTGGAGACCAACGTCAGAGTGAAGCTCCAAAATATCAAATTGGGGATGAGGTCTGGTTGGCTTCTAAACATATACCAGTAAAAGGAACTCACACTTTCAATCCCAGATATTTAGGACCATATACCATTAAAGCCATCATCAATCCTGTGGCATGGAAATTGGAATTACCACTACATATGCGAGTTCATCCCGTGTTTCACGTCTCACTTTTGAAACCAGTACAACCAGGAACGCGAGTAAAAAAAACACCAAAGCCAATCATGGTCGACAGGGAACCTGAATTTGAAGTTAAAGGTATTCTGGATGTCAAAATTGCCTTTGGCGCCAGGCTCATACTATTTGACCATGTGGGATGAGGATTCAGGGAACATGGAGGCACGCATAGCCCAGTCCTGAAGAACTGAGCTATGCAATCTAGTTTCCAGGGAGTGGTTGGGCTGGAACTACTTTTCCTGGGACTACTTGACCTGGCTATGTAAACCACACCCAAGGAACAGAACACGCTTCGCGTTATTCTGCACTCCTGCAGCGTAACGCTCATCATGCCTGCTCATCGTGCCTGCTCAGCTCCTGCTTACCTGGACTTCAGCCACGCCCTGTCATCTTCATCGGGAACCACGGACCATCAGCTCCTGTCGAGAAAAGGAAGCGAAAAACAAGTAGAACAATCGTTAAGTTCTTACCTGAGAAGAAGCAGACTTCTTCCGTCTGAACGGCCATCTCACCCGCCGCTCCTGAGATCCACCGCACCTGCAGAAAGGACACAAGAAGGGGGAAACGAACACTTACCCGGAGGCATCAGTCTTCTCAGGATTCCATCGAGGCGGTCCACACGGTCGCAGCTCCGGGGCATCACTGCACCTGAAGAGGAAGGGAAAAGAGACAGCAGGTTAGCCTTGCAATAGAAATAACGATTTCAAAAATACATCTCGAAGCTGCGCACACGCTATCATCCACCTGTATAAATATTGCTCAGTGTCGCAGTTAGGAGTTCATTCCTTAATCTGGCATCTCCAAAACTGCTCCTGCAAAAGAATAAGGACAACAGTGAAACTTTGGCAACAAAAGAACACACCAAGCAAAAACAGTTACTAATTGATACTAAGACTACTTACGGAGTCACAGCTGGTCTGGATTCCACTGCAGGCCGTAGGATCAGTGACGGAACTAGAGCCAGTGAAAGTGCCTAATAACATTAAAGCGCCCCTGCATTCAGATGCAGGACGGAGAGCCCATCGTAAAAACACCTAAGAGTAACGCCCGTGAGAGAAGTAGTGGGACAGGAAGAGACACGCGTAGATGTTCATCGCTCAGCTTCGTGCAACGCCCCCGTGGAGGACCAGGTGAGCATAACAGATATTCAAGATCGCGTGCTCTCTGTCTTCGATTACGGTCTACATCGTCATTGAACTCTCTGCGCTTTCTCGCCTCTTCTCTGACCCTATCTTCTTCCTCTTTCTTTGCGTCTCTACGTTCATTTGCCCTTCGGATTTCCTCATCCCTTCGTCTCTTTATTCTATTCTCTCGTATTCTTTGCTCTTCCTCTAACCTTTGCTGCTCCTGTATGTCTTGATCATTGGTTGCTCTCTGTTTACGATCGAGATGCCTTTCTTGCTCTTCACGAGGAACAAGTTACTTACATGTAACTGTTGTTCTCCAGCATGGGTCTGGCATGGATTCACATGCTCATGAATATTCCCCGTCGTCAGGCTGGGAATCCTCGGTAAAGAAAAAATCAGTATCCGTTTCGTTTCTGATCTGTCTTTCGTAGTAGTAACCAATCACTGATCTCTGCGTCATACTGACCACAGCCAATGACTGCCCTCTACCTAAGCCCCGCCTCTGGCAGCCATCTTCAGATTTGGTAGCACATGAAGTGGCAGTATGACCAAGTGAAGAGCCGCAGAGGGGTAGGCGGGAGGGTTCGCATGTGAATCCAGGCCAGACCCATGCTGGAGAACAACAGTTACAGGTAAGTAACTTGTTCCTTCTCCAGCATGGGGTCTGGCATGGATTCACATGCTCATGAATAAAGAATACATAGCAGTACACACATGCACAACCACGGGAGGTGGCAAAGGCTCAACATTAAGCATTACATCAAACTCAACATTAAGCAATTCTTACCTCCTCACCAGGCTCACCTTAGGCAAACAGATTGCGCAGCACTGCTTGGCCGACCCTGGACTCCTCCCTGGAATCCCGATCGACGCAGTAGAATTTCGTGAAGGTGTGCGTCGACCTCCACGTAGCAGCCCTGCAGATGGCCAGCAAGGGCACACCAGATAGGAACGCTGTGGTAGCTGCGATCGCTCTGGTGGAATGGGCTCTCGGACGGCCAGGCAGCGGTCAGTTTGCCAACTGGTGACAGTACATGATACAGCCGGAGAGCCATCTGGAAATGGAGGCCTTTGAGAGAGCCTTCCCCTGATTGACAGGTCCAAAGTTCACAAAAAGTTGTGACGTCTTCCGAAAACACTTCGTGCGGTCCACGTAAAACTTCAGCGCTCTAGCCACATCCAGAGAGTGCAAAGTCCTTTCGGCCGGCGACGAAGGCGACGGGAAGAAAACAGGCAACACCAAGGGTTCGTTGAGGTGGAAGTCCGACGGCACCTTGGGCATGAAGGAGGGACGCGTCCTGAGCACTACCCGCGTGTCATGAAAAGTCAAGTACGGGGGTTTGCAGGAAAGGGCCTGGATCTCTCCCATTCTTCGTGCAGAGGTGATGGCCACAAGAAACGCTGTTTTCCACGAGAAGAACTTCAACTGAGCCGAGTGCAGAGGCTCGAACGGAGGTCCCATGAGCTTGGTCAGCACCACGTTGAGCTCCCACGCCGGGGCCAGAGCCTTCACCGGCGGGAACGATCTGAACAGTCTCTTCATGAATTCTTTCACCAGACGATGAGACCACAAAGACGTCCGCCCCGTGGTTCTGGTGTATCGGGAGATCGCAGCAAGATGAATCTTGATGGACGCGTGCGCCAGTCCAGCCTTGGCCAGCGTCAGAAGGTACGGCAGTACCTGGGGAGCCGTAATCCGTAGAGGGTTAATCTTCTGTGCGTGGCACCAGACAGAGAACCTCTTCCATTTGTGTCCATAGCATTTAAGAGTTGAGGACGCCCTGGCCTTTGCAAGAACCTCTCTGCAGTCGGCCGGTATGTCGTATCCTCCAAACTCTAACGCTGCAGGAGCCAGGCATGCAAGTTCAGCGACTTCGGGTCGTGATGGAGGATGGCGCCTCCTTCCCTGGAGAGAAGATCCGCGTCCACTGGCAGCTTGATTGACGGGACGCTGACAAGTCCAGAAGGTCTGGGAACCATATCTGCCTCGGCCACGCAGGTGCGACGAGGATCATCCTGCACCGTGACCTCTTCAGCTGGTTGATGAGCCAGATCAGCAATGGCAATGGAGGGAACACGTATGGAAACAGGCCTTCCCAGGGGAACGAGAAAGCATCGCCCATGCTCCTCGGCTGGGGAAACCTGCTGGCGAACCTCTGGCACTTGGAGTTCGTTGCCGTCGCGAACAGATCGATCTGGGGTGTGCCCCACCGTCGGAAGAGGCGGTCCACTAGATCCTGTCGTAGTTCCCACTCGTGGCACAAGCGCAGCTCTCTGCTGAGCGAGTCGGCGATGGTGTTTTTTATCCCTGCCAGATGAAACGGCACCAGAAACATCCCTTGGGCGACGGCCCAATGCCACAGATCCTGCGCCTCCTTGGACAGGGCTGGGGATCTGGTACCGCCCTGCTTCCTGATGTAGAACATGGTGGTGGTGTTGTCGGTGAAGATCCTCACCACCTTGCCCTTGAGGGAGGGAAGAAAGGACCTGAGGGCCCAAAACACTGCACAGAGCTCCAGGACGTTGATATGGAGGGACTTCTCCGTCGGAAGCCAAAGGCCTCTCGCATGCAGATTTTCGGTGTGCGCTCCCCACCCTTCCAGGGAGGCATCCGTGGTCAGCGTCTCCTGGTGGCCGGGGGTCTGGAAGTCCATGCCCGCCGTCAGATGCGCGCGGGTGCCCCACCACCGGATCGCTCGTCAGAAACTCTCGTCGAGTGTGATCCTCTCCTCGAAGCTGCCCGTCGTCTGGATCCAGCGCGCATCCAAGAACTCCTGCAACGGGCGCATCCGGAGCCTACACAGGCAGATGAGATAAATGCAAGAAGACATCATTGCGAGGAGGGACTTGATGGACCTCACCCTGGCCGCGTCCGCAACCAGCATCCGCTGCACCTTGCCCAAGATGGCCCTCGTCCTTTCCTCCGACAAAGAGGCCAGAAGCGACACTGTGTCGAGCTTCGCTCCCAGAAACAGAGCGTCTTGCGCGGGCACCAGGTGGGACTTGGTGTAGTTTAAGGAGAATCCCAGGTCCGTGAGTAGTTGGACGGTCCTTGCCGTGTGCTCCACGGTGCGCTCCTTCATCTTTGCTCAGATGAGCCAGTCGTCCAGGTAGGGGTAGACGTGGATCCCCTCTCGGCGCAGCTGCGCCGCCAATGGTGCGAGGCACTTGGTGAACACCCTGGGTGCCGACCTCAATCTGAAGGGAAGCGCTCTGAACTGGTAGTGACACCCTTGGACCACGAACCTGAGAAACTTTCGGTGTCCCTTTAGGATGGGAATATGGAAGTAGGCATCCTCCAAATCCAACGACAACAGGAAATCGCCCTCCTCCAGTTGACCCAGGACGTGTTGGAGGGTGACTATCCGGAACTTCTGTGCCTTGATGAATTTGTTCAGTCGTCGTAGGTCCAGGATGGGACGCCATCCTCCCGTCTTCTTCTTCATGAAGTATCTTGAGTAAACTCCGGAGCCCCGAAGCCTCTTTGGGACGAGCTCGATGGCGCCCTTCTTGAGCATCGCCTTTACCTCCAAGAAAAGTTGAGGGACGTGATGTTCTTTCCTGGCCACAGGGGGGACGCGCGGGCACCTCTTTAGAAACTCGAGCGCGTGACCCTGAGCTAGGGCGTCCAGCACCCAACGGTCGGTGGAGATGGACTCCCACACGCTGATGAAGTTCGCCAGCCGGCCTCCCACTGGGGTGCTTCGGTGGGGGCCCGACCCCACGGCCGGTTCAGTCCTGCTTCGACGAGGCTTTGCCGCCTTGTCCTCCTTGGCGACGACGGCGGGGTCCGCCTGACTTGCCTTGTCCCCTGTAAGCTTCCTGTGACGACGAACGGGCCGCTTGACGGTAGGTGGAAAATCCGCCGCTGGAACCTTTGGAGGCACCCTGTTTGCCTCCGCCGCTCCGAAAGGGCGGCCGCCGTTGCTGGAGAACCCCAAGAGCCCGGGCCATCTCTGTGTCCGCCTTGATGGCTTGAAGGGAATCGTCCACTGTTTTCCCAAACAGGTTGTTTCCGTCGAACGGCATGTCCAAGACTCTGGTTTGCACGTCCTGACGGAAGTCAGTAGCCTTGAGCCATCCACGCCGCCTAAGGCACACGCTGTTGCCCAACTGGCGAAATCCAGTGTCAGCGATGTCCGTCGCAATCGTAATGGCGTGGTCCGATGCCACCTCTCCTTCCTGCAAGATCTCTAAGGCTTCCGCCCTCTTGTCGTCTGGTAGGAAGTCCAGCAGGGGGGGCAGTTTGTACCACAACTCCCTGTCGTAGCGGGCTACGATAGCCAAGGCGTTGGCCGCCTTAATCGTCGTCGCTGCCGAGATGACTCTGCGTCCCATCGTGTCTAATTCCTTGCCCTCGCAGTCCGGCGGGGAGGTTGACGTAGAGGCCGCTGTAACGCTCACCTGACTCCCACGGAGGCGCTGGCCTGGTTCGCGCTGCTGTGACCTCTTCTAAGGTGATGCGCAGGGTTCGGAAGACGGACTGGACCGGGCCCCCAAATCTGGCTTGTCTGGCTCGCAGAAGTATCCTTCTGTAGGCGAAAATAGGGGATTAACTGTCTGGGGGGTAATGCAATCGGCCTCCCACTTTCCCCTCTCACCCTCCTCAAAACCTTTCTGTGATTCCCCGTAGCGTCTCACCTTAGGGTCTGGAAGGACGAGCTCTCCATCCTGCTTCTGATGCAGGGGCGCGTTGGTATCCAGTTACTTCACTGGATTTTCGGATTGGTGAGAACCAAACTTGCTTGGCTTCCAGGTAAGTTTTTTGATAAGAGGTTCCACTTGTGTCCATGAATTAATGTACTAATGCTAGTGTCTTTTTCCCCGTAGGGGCCGGGGTACGGAATGCCGGGGAACAGGCACCGACCCGAGATGAGAGGTGAAATCCTTGTAGAAATCAGGTAAGTCTTTAATGAGCGTTTTTTGGTAATGTCTTTTCATTCGCTCATTAACGCTGATGTCTCTTTTTCCCCTTTAGGGGCCGGGGTCCGGAAATGCCAGGATGCGGCGCGGACCCGAAATGAAGAGGGAACGAATCAACAGGTAAGTCTTAACGTGGAGGTTTAGCTTTCCTTATTCCCTTCTCTCTCCCACCTTTTGTTCTTGTTTTTTTCTCCCTAGGCGTTGGGGCATGACTGCGAATCCGGATGACCGCTGCTGAACATGGAGGCGCCCTGTAAAGGTGAATGGAATGCGGTGCTGCAGCGATCGACGCGATGAGCTTTTAAATAAAAGTCTTCCTTTTTAGGATTGTCGGCAAGATGTCTCCGGGATGCGGATTTAGCAGGTAAGGACTTTTCCTTCTTCTGTTCTCTTCTTCTCTTCCTTTGCAGGTGATCCAGGATGCTGGCAGGCGTGGCAGAAGTCAGGATGCAGGAGCAGACATGGTGAGCGTCCAGCTGCTAGATGCAGAACAACGCGAAGCACGTGTGGCTGTTCGGGTGGGGTTTAAATAGCCTTGGAAGAAGTTCCAGGTATGTATCCTTCCTCCAATCAGGTATGTATCCTTCCCCGACCACGCCCGGATGGTAAATTAGTCCCACAGGTAAAGTAGTTCCTTTCAGGCCTCAAAGAGGCCGGGATCCTGCAGCATGGTCTGCATCAGGTAAGTGCACCCAAGCACTCCCATAATGAGCCTGGCGCCTATGGCGCCAGGATTTATGTATTTTATGAGCCTGGAACCATAGGCGCCAGGACACTGTCCAAAGGGCCCCTATATGGGGTTGCTGGGTCCTTCCTTGGGGACTGGATGTCCGCTTTCAGGGACGCAGGGCTTGAACCGGCTCCCCGGGAGCGGGCATCATGACAGCCGCGCCCCCCCGCTTTCTTCCTGGCCGCCGCGGAGACGACCGAGTCCGGGGTCGGCTGTGCCCGTACCGATCCCTTCTAGCCGGCGTTGTGGATGGGTTCTTGAGGAGGGCGAGGCCCTCATCCCAAATATCGTCTAGTAGAGGTACAGCAAGGACCGTCTTCCTCTTGGTCTCGCGCCGTTGATAAAGGAAACCTTCCTTCTTCTTCTCTTCCGGGCAGAGCTGGAAAAGCTCGGATGCCCTGGCGATCATGGAGTGAAACGATCCAATCTCGTCGGGCGGGGAAGCCCGGGTGGGAGGTGACGACGGGAGATCCTCGTCGTAAACCTCGTCGTCTGTACCCGTTGCAGCCGTGTCAGTCCCTGTATCATCCCCACGTGTCGTGGACGGGGAGGAGGGCTGAACAGGGCGCAATGGCTGAAAAGGAGGTGGAGGATGAATCCTTCTTCTCTTAGGGGGAGGGCTCACAGAAGGGCCTGGCTCCGGGTCCCCCGTCGGGAGCGGTTCCTCCGTTGGTGGTAATGGCAGTGTCATCCTTATCTCCGAGCATAAGGACTGTATAGCCAACAAAATGGCCACCGAGTTGTCTTGCGGCACTGGTTGAGGCAGATCCGACGGGCGATCAGGAGCCCCGTCGGCATCCTCGACGCCCTCGTCGTCTTCCACGTCGGGGTCCCTCCCGACAGGATGGCCTTCTTCCATGCCAGAGCCGTGGCCTAAGACTTCGATCAGCTCCTCCTCAGAGGTTGAGGCTGAGTCCACGACGACCTCCTGCCCCCCCTTTTCCTTCTCCGTCGGAGGTTTCACGGGGGTCCTGTCGATGGGCATGAAAGAGGACTCCCTCCCCGGTGGCAGGGAGATTCTGGGCCCCGGGGTCGCCACCACTGGTGTAGCCTCCACAGGCTGAGCAAAGGCCGCCGCGACTGTCTCGATAGAGGCCTTGGCCGGATGGGTCAAGGCTTTCACCACCTTAGGTGCGCTCACCGCCTTCTCCTTGGGGGGAGGGTCACCACCTCGCTCCACCTCCGATGGGGCCTTAGGGCACGACCGAGGTCTCTCCAGGAGTTTCGCCGGGTGCTCGGCCTTCCTCTTACCCGAGCCAGAGCGTTGGCTCGTGGTTGATGGCGCCGGGGAGGATGCGCCCTGCCTGGCGCCCACAGAGCCCGACCGTTCGGCGCTCCCGGTGCCAGCGGACTCGCGGTGCTTGGCCCGTTGCCGGGGCGCCCTCAAAGGTCTTAGAAGACCGCTCAGACTTCTTCTTCTCGCCTGACGGGCTCTTTCCTTCCAGCCAGTTGGCGAGACATTGATGGCGGTCCTTCATGGTCCGCTCTGACATATTGCCGCAAAACGCACAGTCCTTCTCCACGTGCGTCTTGTCCTCATGTAGGCAGTAAAGGCAAAGGGAGTGTTCGTCCTCCTTAAAGACATTCTGAAGCTAGCATCCAGGGCAGACCCTGAACAGCTTTCCGGGCGTCGAGCTTCCCTTCTCCTGGGCCATGTTCGAGATGGGCCTGAGAAACTTCTGGAGTCCTCCAAAAGCGGGGCTCGACAAAATCTTCACCCTTGAGGGGCGTAGACGAATCCGACACGGGTCCCCGTTGATCGGATGAAGAAACGGTGGAGCTTGAGGCTCTTTTGACCGAAATAAGAGACATTTTTGGAGAAAAAACGTGAAAAATAGCACTAACGCTCGAGAGCAATAGCACGAGGATCCCAACACTTGAACGTGCGGTAAAAATCTGAAGATGGCTGCCAGAGGCGGGGCTTAGGTAGAGGGCAGTCATTGGCTGTGGTCAGTATGACGCAGAGATCAGCGATTGGTTACTACTACGAAAGACAGATCAGAAACGAAACTGATACTGATTTTTTCTTTACCGAGGATTCCCAGCCTGACGACGGGGAATATTCATGAGCATGTGAATCCATGCCAGACCCCATGCTGGAGAATATAACTGTTCTTGTCCCTGTCTATCTTTTTTCCTTATTCTCTGGTCTTTTAATCCTATTTCTTGTTCCTTCTCCTTCCTCTGTACATCGTCTAATCTCTCCTTTGATTTTTCGTCATAAATGCCTTTTCCATCGAGTTTCAATAAAATCTGCCCTCGCATCCATTCATTCTTTGCGAATGCTATCTCATTAGTTCTATCCTCGCTTCCTTTCCATCTTTTACCTTCTCTCTCCTTTTCGAGAGATGTACTTGTCTGTGTCAGGTCTTTTTTCTCGTCATCAAATCTCTCCTTGTCCCTTGGGACTTTGGAGGTGATATTATCTCTATCCTTATCTTGATTTTCGTCACTACTTTGCATAGGTGACTCATACGCTTGGTTGCTATACCCCGTAGCTGCTTTAAGTTCCCTGAGCGGGTATAACCCTTCCTCCTTATTGTTTTCAATCTCCGTTTCAGATGGGGCAGGTGGCGCTGAGGGCGTCTCACCCCCCTCTGTGCATACGTTAAGTATCCAGTCTGATGGCGGTTCCTCTTCCTTGTCTTATTGATACATTTTCCACAACTCTAGACTAGCTAGGCGTTTGTCTAACTTTTTGCCTGTGTATGTGGCATGCAAACATGTCGTCATGTGTTGCAAAACAGCTTTAGATAATGACCTGCCCTGTGGCCAAGGCATAAACATTTTATGGGCGGTTCCTTTAACCCACTCTGCACTGTATTTTTTCAGCTTAGGTGCATGTTTCGGCAACTGTTTGCACAGGTGTGCTAATGGAGTTATGTTCTCCATGCTCAAATCTGTTCCCCTTACCTTTATTTAACACTTGTCAAAGTTTCACGTGACTTAAACAATTTAAACAATATGAGCGAGCACCACTCATCGCAAGCTCCAATCCCGTTTTTTCCACAATATTTTATATCTTCTATTTTACTCATTAACCATCAATTCATATACTACAATATCTCAGTTATTTAATCGCGTAAATCTTATGTCAGTTCCTCCCAAAAAAATGTTTGATTTATGACGTCAAAACAAACAACACATAAAACAGACGTTAACAGACTAGACAAACTCCAGCTGGCCACATGTACCTCTGCCTCCAGTATTACCTCGACATGGAGTTTAAACTTATCCCTTTCACAGTGTCTTTAAACGCTAAGGTGGCCTATTTGTTCCCCTTTATTTGGGACTCTGGATACAAGTTTCTTCTAGCCGCTTGTACAAAAAGCGTAGGAATAAGGCGGAGCCTCTCTCTTCTCGGGTGTCCTCCACGGGTAACCTCTCTCTGCTCAGGTGTCCTCCCCGGTATCTTCCCTCTATCTACTTAATTATTCTTGAGTCATTATTCCCTTCCATATATATATATTCTTCTCTACTTCTAACTATATTTTGTATCCCGCCTCCCTCTGTTACCTTTTCCCTCACTTGTTCTAAGGCATGCACTTTTGCCAAAGCATTAGTCTTTTTCACTCACCGTTCGCATGTTTCCTCTCTGGATCCTTGGGATCACCGCCTGCGTCACCGCCTTCTCTGGCTTTTCTCCCGCTCAGCTGCCCTTAGGAGTGGGAAGGGGTTATGTGGGTAACACGGGTCCCTTCAGACCTCGTTCTGCAGATTTTTATTTTTATTCTACCACTTTCTACGGGGAGCTTCATGGTATACTCATCCGAATGGCAAAGGACTTGTGATATTGCTGAGGACCTAGAGTTACTTTATGCCGACAGTCAATGGGTGTCTTATTCTAATCGATAATTGATAACCATCAATCTCTGCTACCAAGTGTGCACAGAGACCCCCAACCGGCCCATAGAGTCAGGGTTTGCTCAGAAGCACTTTAAGACAAGATAGCGGCACCCATGAGATGGATGGGGGTGCAGATTAATTACTTCAACACCAATCAATAAGGACAACTCAACGGTTTGGCAAAGGGAGTCCGTTTAAGGACAAGTACAAAAAACGTGGAGTTATGAATATCAGCAATGGAGCTAGAAGGAACTTCATAAAAATTATAGCATTTATACTGAAAACTCGTCATCATCAACGTGTAACACTCAAAAGTTGCAATGCAATTCTATTGGGTAGGAAAAGGTAACTTTAATATAGGTACTATATCTGTATATGATAACAGAGTGAGGGGATTGGGTAAACATTGTCAGGTGGGTATCTAAGCCCTTCCTCCAAAATGACTACTGCAGACGTCACTAAAGGTACAACGTCCTATTGGTTCTACTGACAACAGGACCCTAGATTATTTGGTCCATTGTGATTGGGTTGGCACCAACCACATGCATACAGAAGGTCGGCCAGGTGCGAGGTGCGCCTTAGTTACCCAACCTTCCTCCAGTCGTTGTTACAATCAAGCATTATTTTAGTAGCCATGTGTCAATTATTTCACTGTGGTTGGCCTCGAGACGCATCTTCTGTCTGGAAAAGTTCTGATAAATTTGCCTGGCCTTGGGCCATGCGTAGGTGTGAGCTCTCGTTTTGTCTGGCTCGGCTGGTCACATGGTTCAGACACCGTGAATTTGCCTCTTTTCCATCAATTTGTGTATTTGATTCTCGTTTCACCCACCACCTGCCTTCGTCTTCTTATCTCAACCTTTCAGAGGCAGGATATTCTGTTCTTAGTTTCAATTAAATGTAGCTACTGTTCGGCTCTTCTATTGGTACGACCTGGGCTTTCCTGGCACAAGTTGCCTCAGCTGAGCTTCGTTTCAGCCGTCCCTTCTCGTTTTTGCTAAATATGAAGCTTTTCTCGTGTGGCCTTTAGTAACCTGGGTTGATTCTGTTTCTTGTGCAAAGTAGAAATATACTTATAATAATGTGCTTCGCTTGAGTTAGATTATGTATAGTGGTGCTTGCCGCACTATTCTTCTACTAAGCATTGCAAGCAGCACTGTATCTTAGCTTTCTTGCGGTTCCAAGCATATGTACAGGTGTAAACTGGCCAAATATTTTTGCCATGCTTACAGCTTAAGCTTCATTCATTTTGACATCGTCCTTTCACTTTAGGTTCACGATATTCTTGTTCATGGTGTTTCGTCTCGTTGCGTTCTTCTCTGGTCGTCCTTTCCTGTATATGTGAGTCAGTCCGGGCCCTAGTGACGTCACCATTCGCCTTCCATTAAGAACTTTTTGGTTTCTTCAGGGACTGTACTCAGACGATCTTCATTTAATTTCATTTGTTGATAAGGTTTTCTCAATGGATACCTTACTGTCCATACCTTACTGTCCATGGTTTCCTTGGTACTGGTACTTCAATAGGTGCTGTTCCTCTAATAGGTACTGGGCAAAGCCCTACCGTGGCTCTCTGCTGGTTTATTTGCTCACCATACGTCACATATCTTGGTGTGAACGTTCCTGGTACTTCAAAATGGGTAATTGAAGTGCAGGCTTTATTTGGGACCTCCTCTACAGACCCAATGCCATGAGTAAAGATTTTTGAAAACCCCACATGCATTGCGTCCATAATGTTTCCAGAACAAAAGGTGAATCATTTTTTTAATAATATACTAAATGACGTTCCCTTACAGAATCAAAATATGAACAATACACAGTCAAGTGCTTCAGTGTTTCAAACTCTTTGTGGCAAAATCGACAAAATCCTTCATTAGCAGTGCCAGAGCCATCCTTCCAATACCTCATACGTTGTTCCGTTGGAAAAAGGTTCAGTCTAAAACGCATATAGGTACTCCTCAACTGAGAACAGGGAAACTGAATGATATAAGGAAGGTAATGCTTCTGTTTGTGCCTAAAGCTTGCATATTCAGGATAAGATTTGTACATGCCCGATCCCATTGATAATGTTTTTTTTTACAATCTGGGGACGCACATTCATATCAGCTGGTTGTAATGCTATTGTCTCTAGTATCTCACACATTTGATTGTAAAACATTGTTACAGATGCTGGGTTGCCACTCACTATCATGGCAGCTAAGTCCTCGTACAGTGAGTTACTCGGTGGTTGTAGCATTTTTGCAAGGTTCCCCAATCTTCTCCACTAGAGCTTGGATGCCAATGAGTGCAAATTGAATTCATGTAATATAATAGGATTAGGGAGAGAATTAGGCAAGTGCAAAACTTTCTTCCAAATCATACTTTGTATTGAGTTTAAAACCCCATCAAAAGGTAGAAGACACAAATCCAGCCCATATAGGATTATGGATTCCACCTTTTAATAGATAAAAGTCAATAAGAGGTAATAAAGAAAATTGACACAGCTTTTGAAAAATTACCTTCATTTGTGCTATTAGGGTAACAACTTTTAATTTGATGGAAATCTGCCATTTGAGAATGGCATTTGTGTTGGTGAGGTTGTACCCTAGATATACCACACCCAATGTACGATGAATAGGGTTATTATTGATGATCCACTTATAATTAAGGACCTTTCTCTTGTTCGTAAAAAACATTATATGTGATGTAGCCGAATTTGGAGAAAGGTTATGCTGTTCACATTAAGAGGCAAAGTAATATAATTTCTTTTGAAGACCAAAGTGGGTGCGGTCAAGCAAGATAACAATCGGCAAATGCCAACCAGTTTAGTCGCAAAGCACCTAGTTTCACTGGAAAGGTATCTTGTAATGACCACAACACTTCTATGTTAGCGAGATGTAGATTAAATAATACCGCTGCAAGGTTGCAACCCTCTTTTACACCAATCTCAGTCAAAATTAAGTCAGATAATAAGTCAGTATGATCGATTCTCACCCTATAGTTGGTACAATCATGTAACAGTGCAATCATAGCAATAATGTGAGTGGGGATCTTGTATCTTAGCAATTTAGCCCACAAGATGCTTCTAATTACACTGTTGAAGGCTGAAGATAAATCAAGTAAGGCCAAAAAATAGGGACATTACTTGATTGGTGGGATGAGGCCAAGATGTGAGATTAGATTGTAGCATTTAGCTGGGTACCCATAAACTTCCTAAACCCTGTTTGAAAGCGGGATAAAATATGATATGTAGCGATAAATTGATTTAGATCTTTTAAGATTAGAGCTGCAAAGACCTTTGCTGCCACATCAATTAGCGCAATAGGCCGGAAGTTCGCCGGATTTCCTATTGATCCTTTTTTATGCAGGGGGATAATAATAGAAGTCTTCCAAGAATCAGGAATCCTTTTTGTCCAAAAAATAAGATTGTAACAACGCTTCAATACAGTAGCCCAAAAATATGGGTAATCTTTTATTACACAGGGCGGAAGTCCATCATGAACGGCCGCCTTGGAAAACTTACGTTTTTTGATAGCATCAATCACTTCCTCAACTGTCCATGGATTAAAGAGAGGCAATGTTAATCCAGGAACTTGTATATTAACAAGCTTATATCTGTCTGTCTGGCAAAGTGTATTTGGTTGAAAAGTACTCAACCCACATTTCACCGCTTATAGCTGTTTGCATACAAGTGGGAGATTTCCCTAAAGGATTCCTGAGCAAAGCCCATATCTCGCGAGTTTTCCTCTTACATAGGAATTTAATCATGGTTTGGTTCTTTTTTAGATCTTGATGTGATTTGATTTTTTTAATATCATTTTTATATCTCATTAAAATTGTGATCTTTGCCTTTTTATAATCCTCACTCTTAGGGGATCCTTTATGTAAATTCCGAATTGCTGCATTTTTATGCCGTTTGAGTAAGGAGATTGTTGAGCTGTTTAAATTACATTCGACAGAGGAATTAGGAGGCTTTTCCATGAGAGATAATTGAATTAGATGATTACGAATCATCTTTTCGTTCTTGTGTTCCAGGTTCCTACATTCAGCCTGTGACATCACTGTATCATCAATGATCATAAGATCACAATTTACTAAGAATGTTAATTTCCTACACAAAGAAGGCATCCAACGTATACACAACAGTTGCCTATCAATCACTGGAAGTGCCATGACTAAATTAGAGGAGTAGGTCGTAGTAGGAATGTCAATGGTACAGGTCAGAATGCAATGATCACTTGTTTTAGGGTTAAAGATGGAACACATACTGGATTTTCCAGCTAGATTGCGTGAAAAAGCCAGATAATCTATGCAAGAGGAATAATTCCCTTGAGACCATGTAGTTTGCATCCCGTTGGTGTTCATCGGAATCACATGTATATCCCATGCTTCTAGGAATTTACCCCAATGTAAACCTCTCTCAAGGGAGACAGTAGAATACTGTAACCCTTGGGTAGAGCCGTATGTTATGTTAGAAGTGCACAATGTTGAATTAAAGTCACGTCCTATTATAAATTCTACTTTTGGATTTTTTTTTACAAATCATCAGATCCAAGTCAATATATCCTGGATTCCAATATAGAGATACAACTAGCAAGTTACACACAATTGGGGAACACAAGAAAACTTCAATTACTAATAATTCAGATGATGCAAGAATTAACTGTGTCTTCGTTTGTTGGTAATTTTTTACCAAAATCGCTAAGCCACCACTAGGTCGTCCAGCAGATCCCCTTTTTGCTTTTTCACAGTAAGATGTATAATCATCCATCTGGATATACCTAATATACATGGTCTCCTGTATTAAAATCAAGGGTGGATATGCATGCAAGGGAAATTTAGCAAACCAGGCAAACAGATTTTTAAAGCCACAGCAATTCCACGAGCGTACAGATAAAGTGTTATTTTATGATTTCTCCAACTGAGAAGTTGCAGTGGCCATTGATCTTAACAAGGGTTCGAGCAACACAAGCCCATTTAGAATTTGTGAAAACGATTCACTCGGTTCTCTTATTTTTTCATTTAATAAGGATATATGTAAGTCCATTGCATTACAAGATGTGATGGCAACCACAGCCGGCAGTTGAAAATCCAAGAAACCTGTCGCATCGTTCATTCATTCAAAGACCAAAAGATTGTAACCCAACATCTCAAATTAAAAATGGTAATCCCAAATAATTTTTGCAATCATTGGAGTTTGAAGTTCACAGAGCATACAATGATTAGAAGCATAAGGCAACCTAATCCAGTCCACATCTGCTGATGTCAAAATGCGTAATGCCGGGATTTGATAAAACATCTTAATTAAAGCCGAGCGATTAAGGTTCAATTTATCAGTTTTAGCCAAATTTGCTTCCCATCCCAATACCAATTTCATCTCTGATGAGATCTCTTGAGATGTTGGGGAATGGGCAGCCAGTTCTGAGTTAAGATCAGGAGGACTGTCCGGCAACAACCCATCAGTGGACGAAGGAGCTGGACAATTAGAGCTTTGGTTTGCAGAAACAGCTTGACCAACAACAGAGTTCAGATCTGTAGATGGGCATGTTGCAACACTTTTCATAGATGCATCAGACTTGTTAGGTACTTTAGTGTTCGCACCCCCAGACCGCCCCATGGGATTGTCAGTATGAGCTAAGTTACCAGACCGCCCCATGGGATTGTCAGTATGAGCTAAGTTACCAGAGTGTTGTGCAATACTCATTGCTTGTGATGGCGTTGTGGTAGTTTTCTTGCCTATTTTGTCAAAGAATTGAGAGAACTGTGATTGAATTGGCAATGGATTAATGCTTTTGTCTGGATATAAAGATGCTTCGTCCACACAAGCTTCTATGTTTAAGATATCAGAAGAGGTATCTACAGACTGCCCACTCACCTGCAAAGGTGAGACTTTCCCCTCTTCTTTTTTCAGATTCGATTTGTTTAGCTCTAGGTGCTGTTGACTTTCAATATTCAGTTGATGCAAGTCAATTACTGCATCCTCACATGGAATAAGACCTATTTTTTTTAATTGCAGAACTATGTCCTTTCATTTTTACATTTGGCATGGTCTTTGATTTATCTTAGAAGCAGAAAAAACTTGAGCATTCGTATTGGACAAGTTAGCTTGAAAATGCCCTTTTTGTGCCCTAAGGACTAATTTTCTCGCTTTTCGTGACATAAATTGCTTATTTTCCTGAGACTCCAAACAAACAGATTGTTGGACTGGTGAGGCAAAACAACATTTGCTAATCCGTCATTAAGGTCTATAAGGTCAGTTAAGGCCGAAGTATTATCAGGAGTATCTGATGATAGTTCTATCTTGGCCATAGTAGCGATAGGAGTTACCTCATCAAATAGGTGCAGAGGAACAAGGTTTGCTTTGACTAATATGTTTTCTAGGATCAAAGTACGCTCATGCTGGAGTTTGCCAACCTCCATGTAGTCTGGTTGCGAATTAAAATCATTCCTGCATGGAACACATTTTTGTTGCTGAACTATTTGTGAAAAAGACATACTGGAGGGTTCCTGGTCTACCTCTATAAAAGATGTTTGTGTGCATTGTGTATGAGATGTAACAGGATCTAAATCCTTTCTACATTGCGTACCCTTAACACCATTATAAGCTTAGGGTTCCCAGTTCGATTGAAATTTTTCCTGTGCAAATATGAACCCTTCTATTTTGCTTAATTTAATCAGCATATCAGATATTGATAAACTAAGAGCATTAATAGCCCTGTGAGAGTATTCATGCCCTTTATCTAAGAGGTTCAGTATTCTAGTTAGAACGGGAAAGTTTTGAAGTTCTTGTTCATTTAAGTCAATCAATGTATCCTCCAGTGGATACAGAGGAAAAGAAGAATTAGGAAGGCGCTGTTCCTCTGTTTACATTTTTAAATGATTCAATACATGATTAGGTACTTTGGAGTGAGATAGTAAAGCATTGTCAGGTCCCAGTTCCAGAGTGGGAGAGCTTGCGTTAAACTGTATATGCCTTGGTAACTTCACCAATTCATCATAATCATTTACAGTAACTTGTTTATATTGAGACAGGGCGTTTGCATGGAACTGAACCTGTTCCCGAAATTTCAAGAATCTGAAAACTGGAGTTGATGGCCCAATCGACAGCCATGCTCATTTATGCAACTCTGCCAAAACTACAGGTGCCACTAAAGATGTATCTGTGAGAGAGGGGACATTATCTTCACCAAAGTTTCCCAGCAGGGAATTATCATTGATGGGAACATCATGTTGGTGTGCATGCTTGTTATACTCAAGGGTCGAACTGCTGTGAGTGTTATTGGAACTACCTAATTCAAGTAGACTACCAATATGCACAGCAGCTGTTACAGAGTTAGCAGTGTGAATCAATGCAGTTTCGACATGTAAGGTGTTACTACTAGCCCTAGGTACATTCAGACCTTGTGTTTCCTTCATCTCAGCTGGCAAGAGGTTCTTAGCCTCAGCAACTCCCTCACCAGCTTCAGGAGTATCGACACCCACTTGGTTGTGGGACGCGTTTAGTAACCGCTTTCCACTTCATAGGTTTTTTACCATAATTATGTCGATTCACCCAAACACCAAATCCTTATTACAAGGGTTGGATAATTTGACTTAAAATAACTGAGTGACGTTATATCACATAGATCTACCCACAGAATACGTCACGAAGCAGCTTTAAATGTTAGCTGTTATTATTCAGTTAGCTCACCTCAACAACCAAATTTGCCAAGTACCTTGCTCACACGCCTGACCCGACTACCCGAACAACCAGCCAGCCAGCCACTTGGTCCACTTGGGTGCGCGCGCGGATGCCCGAGCACAGGACGTAATATAGTGCTGCCGGGTAGAGGGGGGCAGAGCTCAAGGAGGGCCAAGCCCACTGCAAAGAAGCAAACGGAGGGAAGTAAAGCAATGGAGCGTGAAGTCCAAAGTCCAACAGTGAAGTACAGGTTAATGAATGGAAAAATGTAATTACATAGATTTCCACAACGAGCGTTTCCACGCAGTAAAGGCAGCAAGATCTTCTTCTTGCAGACGGAGCTGGCACTCGACACACGGCGATTCCAGCCAAACAGCCAGCCACTTGGTCCACTTGTGTGCGTGAGCACAGGACGTAATGTAGGGCTGACAGGTAGAGGGGGCGGAGCTCAAGGAGGGCCAAGCCAGATAGATTTCCACAACAAGCGTTTCCACGCAGTATAGGCAGCAAGATCTTCTTCTTGTAGACAGCGCTGGCACTCGATACACAGTGATTCCAGCCAAACAGCTAGCCACTTGGTCGCGCGCTATCATTAATTTGATAGAGAAACCTAAACTGACAAATGAAACGTTATTTGTACTCCCTACCTCTGCTACCCACTCCCTCGCTACAGATATTGCTCACTTCATGACCACATTTGTTAATTCATCATTAGTTTAGGGATGAGTTCCACCTGAGCTGAAACGCTATATTATATCCCCTTTGCTGAAGTAATACCCTCTTGACCCCTACGATTTCCAGAATTACCGACAAGTTGCAGGTACCAATCCAGTTTCTGACCCAGATACTGAACAGAGACCCCCCTGACAGTGGTCTGGGAAGAGTTATTACAGCTTTCAGATGCTGGGGAACTGTCCTTGTTGGTGATGCTGGACCTGGCCATGGCATTTGATACTGTGAATCACAGTATCTAACTATCACATCGGAAGACGGTTGGGGGGGGTTCAGAAAACACAATTAATTGGTTTAAATCATTTGTCTGTTCGCTGGCAACAGGTGAAAATTGGAGGATTTCTGTCAGACTCTTTACCCCACGAGGTATGGCGTCCCACAGGGCTCCTCACTGTCACCACTCTAATTCAATCTTTATATGCAGCCACTTATGAGTAGTCGGAGGAAACATGATGTCGGGTTTAAATCCTATGCCAACGACACACTTGCTGACTACCCTATTTGAAATTGGGTAATTTTGAGTAATCCTTTTACAAAATAGGTCAGTGATTGGATGAAGTAGGAACATGGATTTCTCAGAACTGGCTGCAGTTAAATCCAAGCAAGACCGAAGTAGCATTGTTTGGGCCCAAACATCTTTTGGTAGAAGACTCTAAGTGCCCCCCCCCTGTTTGTTGGGATTGAGTTTACATTATGCCCCCAAAATTAAGAATTTGGGCTGCATCTGGGAAGCAAACCTAGATGGTGAAAGCCAGGTTGGTGCTAAGTTACAGTCCATATTCTACTCCTTACACCGTTTGCGTCTTGCTCTTCTGTTCTTCCCACAAAAATATATGCCACTGTAGTCGGGAAGTGGTAATCTTTATCAGTGGATGGTGTGACCTAGTCACCCGGGAAGACCAAGTAAGCAGAGCACAGTAGGCTCCAGGGGTTGCAGAAGCCACCAACTACGTGAAGTAACCCCTTGTGATTGTATTGAGTGGATCCCCCCATGCCTTCCCAGCCTGCTATACAAGGAGATCCCAGTGGAAGTGATAGACTAAGCATGTGGACATCAGGCGGATATTTGAGGGGACGGCAGGGGCCCTGTAGTCTGCACCAGCAAACATACACTTTACTAACATGTGTACAAGGGAATGAGCGGGCAACGCGCCAGCCATATCACTCTGATAGTACGATGCACAGTGAACAATCTTCTAACAAACCTGCTCACATTGCATGTTCAATGCTCACCATTCACAGGGAAACAACAGAGTGGATGAGTGGATAGTACAGAGAAAGGAGAGATAACTGGAGCACTCAGTTGGGGATGCACAGAATCATATTATAGAGCCGCCATGAAGACAGGTCTGCTTGACCTCAAAATGGCAACTGCAGTCTTGAAGTGTTCGGCCTGTACTCCCCAGTCTAATCAAGCAATTGGACAGCATGGTAATACAACAGAATTATATCGCACGAGTACAGTGACATGGTCAGTAAGCTGACCTTGTCGAGTGGATGAGGACCCCTCTCAAACTGAGTTGAGAGGGCTACCAAAGTGGAGGTCAGAGCCATTTCTACCCAAGAGGGGGAAGGTAGAATTTGGGAGGGCACCAGTCCCTTTGTGCCTATATGTTTCTGGACATTACCACTTTCAATCACCCCATACCTCTTGACAAACACGCTGACCAGTTTATTTATTTCTTGTAGACAGATTAAAGAGGCAGTAAAGGCTGAACAAACTGCCTGCAAAACAACAACACTGCCCAGCGCCTCTCTTTAAAGGACTCCAGCCATCTAGCAACCAGGACCAATAAGAAGAGAGAGAGAGAGACAGAGAATGAAGCAACAGAGAGCCAGCACAACAGCCAGGGCATGGTGCACCACTCCCCGAAACCAGCACAATTGGAGAGTTAACAGCTGCGCCAACCCTGACACAGAGAATACAAAATTTACTTGCCACTGAGCGGCTTTGACAGTAAATCAAGGACTCTCACTTACTGTCTTTTGATTTCACTAAATTCCGGCCCCCAAACACAAACTGGGACCCTCTGCAATGTAAGATGCCATTGTTAACCGTCAGCTCCACGTGGAAGAAAGGGGCAAGGCTTGGCTCCAATTTGTAACCATTGAATGTTGTAACACCTTCCAGGTGGGGAAGACCACTCCAGATTGGTCAGGGCCATAGGTCCAATGGGAGAAGGAGGGGGAGGATAAAAAGAGGGACAGGAAGCAGGAGTTCTGGTTTGTTTGGGTGATTTCAGAAAAGAAGAAGGGGACAGATCAGCAGGAGAAATGGCGGTGGATTGGAATGTAGAAGCATTTTTGAAAAAAGGTGAGGTATTGGTTTGTAAGAGCAAGTGGTGAATGCATGTAAGTGAGTGAGTATGTTAGAAATAGTGTAGAGAGTGAGTGGTAAGTGGCTGTGAGAGTGAAAGGATGGTGACTGAGCAGAACGTGGGGTGAAGCAGTAGTGTGGAGGAGGGAGTCTTAGTGTGGCAGAGGGAGTCCTACTGTGGAGGAGGAAGCCATAGCGTGGAGGAGGGAGCAGCAGCGTGAAGAGTGGGGAGAGGAGTAGTGGTTCAGAAGAGGGGAGAGTTGTTAGAGGGAGTAACATCGGAGGTTGTAGGTTGATGTTAGAAGGAGTGTAAGAGACACAGGAGGGACAGACTGAGGAAGTATCAGGAAAGAAGGAGGGGAGAAGAGTGACAGGTAAAGGAACATCAGGGCCTGAGTGGAAGATGCCCGAGTGGAGCTTGAATGTCTGTAAGGCACAACCCTACAATGTTGGTAGGACTAATATCATTGCTATTGTAGACCCAGGCTAGAAAATTATGAGGGAGCTTAGACAGATAAGGTGCTTCCCATTAGGACCTCACTGATAGTAAGTTAGAACATAGATTGTAGGGGTCCTTAAGCTCTAAATACTAACTTGGGGAATAAGAACTCCTGGGCTAGGGATGACAACATTTTAACTAGATGAGAGTGAATGACAGCCCTAGTGCGCTGCAACACAATTCAATGAAATTCCTAGAACCATCTCTGGGAGTTTGTGTTCTTTAGGCCATCTGTGACAGTACACTAACATGGAAGAGGGAAATGCAGGAGGAGGAGGAGGATTAGGGAACTAGGCTAAATCCTATGACCCCTGAATAGGCCAATGGCTCCAGAAATCTGGACATTTTGGGGTCAATTACAACACACCATACAGTATAAAAACACTCAGAAAGGTAGAGGGGGAGTTAGAAGGAGATGTAGAGCTGGCGTGGGAGAACAATAGAGAACCATCTGTGGAACACTGAAACACATTCCTTGTCCAGGTAGACCATTCCTAAGAGCCTGCTTGGGTTCTTCACCATTTCCTGGCAAAAGCCAGAGAAAGAAAGGTAAAGGGGAGGAGCTGATTACAAGTCTGCTTGGGGTAGACTTGTGCCATAGAACCTTAAGGAGAAGAAGCACAGCTGAGCTAATGGCTATCATGTTGGGTAATGTAGTATAGTGTAGAATGATAGAATGTGGGAATGAGGGATTCGACTCCAGAATGCGCAGAGAGAGAAGACGACAGTCGGGAGACTAGAGAAGTGAAGGAGTGGAAGAGGCATCATTCATATCCCCTTTGTTCGTGTTTACTTACATAAATATAATAAATCTTGTCCCGATGTGTCCGCGTGCACTCCATACAGTATATGCCCATACTTCAAGTTGCGACGAGGATCCTCCTCAGCGAGACTGCATGCCAGTATTACGCAGAAGGGCAGAAGGAGCAGCAGTGACTTCCGGATCACACAGGTGAGAAGTCACAAGCCATAGTTCCTGTGGGACAATAAGTAAAGCTACGCATGCAGCAAGGATACACTTTTATCGGAACACCTATTGCGCTGCTCCGGCCTTTGGGAAATATTAGAGGAAAGGACCCTGCAAAGTGGGAATCCCCATGCAACGTGCAGCCATTTTGACAGACCAGGCAAAGCAAGGGCATCATCATAAGGATATCTCACTCCTAGTCGTCCCAGTTCCCCAATATTTTTTTGGGGGGGGATTTTGCATAAAAGAAAGAGGAACGAACACAGAGCAAATAAGAAGAGACCAGGAAAAGATTATAAAGCAAATACTTTCTTTTAAAGAGTCAAGACAAGACTGTCCTATATATATATATATATATATATATATAACATTTTAAAAAGACAACAGATAGCATACAGCTTAGCACTCAGGCCATGCACAGTGTTCCTCCACCTGCAATGTTCCTACCTGAACTTGGTGAACCTGCATTGCCATGGAAAAGATGGCTAAAAACATTCGAGCACTATGCCAATATGGTCTGCGGCACAAATTACAGCGTTGAAAGAAAAAAATCCCTATTTTTACATGGTTTAGGGCCAGCTGGCCAAGAGAAAATTGAGGACCTGCCTGATCTGATGGTTGCTGAGTGTAGGGATATAAATGAATATGAGAAGTCAATATTAAAGATGAAAGATGAACAAGCACTATGAGAAGAAACTAAGTATTATTTTAGAAAGTTACAAGTTTGGAAAGAATACAGGAGGAAAGAGAAAGTGTTGAACAATACATCACGGCTCTTAGGAAGTTGGCCAGGACATGTAAATTCAACCAACAATTGGAAGAAAGAGTGAGAGATCAATTTATGTTAAAATGTAATAGTAGCAAAGTACGAGATCAATTGTGGACCGAAGATGACCCACCTTTATAGTTGGTTCTACGGATGGCCAAAGAGGCTGGACACACTGAGAAATGTTTGAAGACTCTAGAAAACACAGTAAAGGAAGTCAGGGTTAAAACTATGTTGTCGATTAATATGTTGCGGCCATCCAATGAAGAACTAGTTGCTAGTGTGAGTAACCAGAACATGAGAAGGAGAAGGAACAGTGATATGAGAGACCTAGGTTTACCAGGTACAACTGGGAGAACAGAGATGCCAGAGAAACAATGAGGAGTCAAGGTCATGGTACTGAATTTGACGTGGTCGAAGTGGTCAACAAGGAGAGGCATGCACTACATTGTGAACATGCTATAGATGCGACAGTCCATCCCATTGGGCCAACAGCCCAGACTGCCCTGCTTTAAGGATAATATGCAGACATTGTAATGGGAAAGGTCATCTAGCTAGATGCTGCAAAAATAAAGGAATTAACACGAATTGGATTGGAAATGAGGATAGTGATGAAGGAGAAGAAGGTATCCGGTTAAATTCTCAAAAACATATTTTCGAAATGCTATTTTGTCGAGAAAAAAAAGCCGAAATTGTTTTTTTCAAATGTTTTTTATTTTATTTTATATGTTTTATTTTTGTTTCGTTAGTAAAAAAAAAGTGTTAATAAAAAAAAAGGGGGTTGGGGGAGCCCCCAATTTCCCAAAAAACAAACAAACATTTGAACATTTCTATTTTCCCCAATTTTGTGTGGACAAAATGGCATTTCGAAATTTGGCGTTCGAAAAAGTCACTATAAACCGGTGAAGAATGTGTGTCGGCAGTAGGCGGTAAAGATGTTAATGTTAAATGTATTTATATAGCGCACTGTCACTAATGTAGTTGTTATCCAGGCGCTCAGGCGGATCTGTAAACAAAGAGGTGGGGGATGGGTTAGTGGGTGAAGAGGGCGTATGAAAGTGAGAGGGTGGTGTCCTGTTGGCAGCTTGAGTTTGGTTTTCACTGCGCACTGAGCTTGGGTGTGGATATAGGATTGAAGCGAGTGCTCGTGTGCTATTGTTGCGCTCTATGTGTTGATTGTTTGTTGTTGCGGTGTGGTGAAGTCTGTGCGGTTTGCTGTAAGCGAAGTGGTTGTGTGGGTTTTTGTGTGAATTAAGTATGCAGAAATTTGAGGTTTTGGTTAGAGGGTTATATATCTCTTAATCCCTGTAGTTTGTTTTATGTATACAGTTGTCATACTGGGTAGGTATATTCTTCCTCTTGCATTTGGCTGTCTAGTTTCTAGGACGATGGCGTGGCTGGTTCCTAGCAAGGTTATTTGGGCTTAGTACACCCGGTTGGGCGAGCATTATCCCTAGTTCGATAGTGGTGTTATCATTCACCTGTTCCTTTCTATCTATTTACTGTTGGTAGTGCATTGTGTAGGTGTATTCCGTTCTTCCCTTTCCTGACTGTCTAGTTTCAGGGGCAGTGGAGGCTGGTCCCCAGCTAAGTTATTGAGCGTATTACATCCCGCGGGGCTAGCATTATCCCTGCTTAGGTAGTGGTGTTATATTATCATTCCCTGCTCCTTCCTATATATTTACTGTCCGTGGTCCATTACTGTTCGTGTTTACAAGGTGGGCCAGGTGTTATTGCTAGGTCCTGCCATGCCTTCCTTCCCGATTGATCGGTGGATGTTCTTTGGTATGATTCAATATGGTTTATCTTTTAGTTGATAAGTGGATATGTTGTAGATCCATATGTCCTTACTACTTTTAGGGTCGATGGCTTATGGAATCGGGATAGGTTTCTCTCTAAGCGTAGTTCCACTGTGTATGTCCACAAGGCCATTCTTTCTGGTTATACGGTGAAGAGCCATGATTTGAGGAGTTTTCTGAATTGTAGGTGATAGCTTGTGTTCCGTATGTTCTTTGATAGTTTGTTCCAGATTTTTGGGGCGAGGTGAGAGAAAGAGGATCCTCCGAGTTTACTCTTGTTGTATAATTTGGGTTCCAAATGGATGTCGCTGCTGGATCTGAGTGGCCTTGTAGTGTGATGTACGTTTAGTTTTCTTCTAAGGAACTCTGCACTTTGGTCGTGGGTTGCTCTGTGCGTTATGCACATTGATTTGAACTTGATCCGTTGTTTGATGGGTAGCCAGTGTAGCGTTTTCAGCACTGGTGTGATGTGTTCTCTTCGAGTTAGTTTAAGGAGCAGTCTTGCAGCTGCATTTTGTGTGCGTTGGAGTTTATTTAGTAGTCATTCAGGCATGCCTAGATATAAGCTGTTGGCATATTCTAATCTGGACATGAGAGTGATGACTGTAGTTGTTTTGTTGGTGAATGAGAGGAATGGTAGGATCCTTTTAGCAGCTCTCAGGAGAAAGAAGCATTTCTTGATTAGGGTGTTTACTTGTGGCTCTAGAGTGAGTTTGTTGTCCATCAGGACTCCCAGGTTTTTTACACTCAATGATGGGGCTGGGGTTTCACCAAGTTCAGTTGGCCATGGGATGTAGAGGTTGTCTTCTTCATTTTATGTGATGATCATTATTTCTGTTTTGCCTGGGTTGAGGTTGAGGTAATTTAAGTTCATCCAGTTGGAAATTTCACAAAGGCAGTTCTCTAGTGTTGATTTGTCTCCTTGTGAGTCTTGTATTTTATAGATTATTGTGTGTCGTCAGCATAGTTGTAACAGGTGAGGCCATGCGTTTCGATGATTTTAATTAGCTGTGACAGGTAGATGTTGAATAGCAGTGGTGAGAAGGATGAACCTTGTGGGACTCTTCATGATGATTCTCGTGGGCTTCATTTGTAAGGTTTCATCCATTTTGTTTCTGTTCTATTTGTTAGGAAGGATCTGATCCAAAGTAAGGCGTTGTCAGTGATTCCGAATTCTTCCAGTCTCATGATGAGGATGTCGTGGTTAACTGTGTCGAATTCCGGCTGAGAGGTGTAAAAGTATCAGACCGGTGCTGTTGTTTGAGTCTACGTTTGCCTGTAGATCATCCCAGATTGAAATACGTGCTGTTTCTCTCATCGGTCTGAAGCCTACTTGTGCCTGGTTTAATAGGCGTTGTTAGTCTATGAATTCTTGGGTTGTTCTATATATGTGTGTTTCCAGGAGTTTAGCTGGGTAGGGTATGTTGGAGATGGGTCTGTAGTTGGAGAGGTCCTCTACGTTTTCTGCTGTGTCCTTGAGGCGTGGTTTGATGTATGCTGTTTTGAAGGCTTGTGGCACTCACCCTTTTGAGATTGATTGGTTGAGGACATTCCTGTAGTATTCCATTAGTGTTCCTTGTGAGAGGATTGATGTGTAGATGTCAGGGGGGCAGGGAACCGCGGGGGAGCCTGATTTGTTGCTTTGATTTACCAGTTTGATGAAGGTCTCCACTGATATGTGCGGGAAGTTTCAGAGTTTATTCTGATGTTTCTTGCATCGGTGGGTGTCTTCAGTGTTGTGTCTGCATGGTCTGTTGGATGGTCATGATTTTATTTTTGAATTGGTCTGCGAGGTCACTGCATAACTTCTTCGATGGCATTGGAGCTTTGTTGCAGCCAGGTGGGTTTTTTATTTTGTTTATGATTTTAAATAGTTCTTTTGGGTGTTTGGTGCTTTGAGGATTCTGTTGTCATAGTATTTCCTTTTTGCTTTTTGTATTTCCTTTTTCTATGAACGGGTATGTTGTTGAAGTTTGAATTTTTTTCCGCAGCCTTTATTGATCCTCCATTCTAGTTCTAGTTTTCGTTTTTTCCTTTTCATGGCGCCTAGTAGTGGGGTGCACCATTTTGCCGTTGCTCTTTTGCAGGATGGATTGAAAGGTTTTTCTTTGGCGATCTCATTGATTGTTGTGGAGATCCAGTTGTGAAGTATATCTATTTTAGTGTCTAGGAAGCATTTAACAGCCCAAAGACCACCATAATAGTAAATGAAAACCCGATTATTATGATGGTAGACTTAGGAGCCAAATAAACACTCAACCCGAAGTAGTGTGGAGAAAATTTGGACCAGAGTATTTACATGAAGTTGGCCATAGGCCAAGAGCCTATGGTGGCTCAAAAATGTACCTAATTGGATGGTTCAAGACAACATTAGGATTCAAAGACAGATGGGCAGAAGTACGTATATATTTCTTGAAGAAAGGATCATCTCCACTACTCAGCTGGACACATCAGAGATTACTTAAAGTACGTCTAGATCCGAACGCAGCAGAATCAGCTTTCTTAATTGAATCACCTGAAATTAATAAAGGAGAAGTGAAAACTGAAATATTTAGAGATTAAATTGGGCGTGTGAAAGGATTGACACATCGCATTGTTTTGATACAAGGGTGCCAACCAGTGGCACAGATATTACGAGGTGTTCCGATATCCATGAGGGATGAGGTGAAGTTGGAACTTAGTAAACTGGAAGAACAAGGAATAATAGAAAGAATTGATGCATCGGAATGGGTCGCCACGCTGATAGTGGTGAGAAAGAGCTCAGGAAAGGTAAGGGTGCATATTGACTTAAGAGAGTAAAATAACTGTGTGATTCCTGAAAGACAAATATAAAAAAAAAAAATTTTCAACTCTTGATCTTACTGCTGCATATCATCAATTAACAATGCATAAGGAGATGACGCATTTAACTCCATTCATCACACCAGAGGACCTGTTCCAATACCGCAGAATGCCATTTTGCACGATGTAGGAATTAATGACGCTTGGTAGAAAAACATCAAAGATCAATAGGAGGGAAATTGAGTACTTGGGACATGTAATATCAAAGGATGGAATCACACCGAAGAAGGATTTAGCAGACAGATGCAATAGAAGCCATGGTCACTCCGATAGGTATGGCTGAGTATTACTCTAAGTTTATAAGAGGATTTGTGGACCACACAGTGGCTCTACATAGTATGATGAAAATGAGTGAGAAATTAATGTGGGATGAAGGATGTGAGATGAATTTCAATACATTAAAAATGATTTGAAGACAGCACTAGCATTAAGAAACTATGTGCGAGGGAGACACACAGTGATCACGACAGATGCAAGCAATGTAGGGGCTGTCATGCTGAGGAGGAACAGGAGATGCTTTATGAGATATTTGAATCCTCAATATCAAGGCAAGAGTGGTATGAAGAGTTGACTAAATATGTTAAAATGATGCTGTGGTCAAGGGTCTGTAGGAAGGTGATTTGTCTATAAACAAAGGGTGAGAAGCAGGAATAGAGGGATTCTGGAATGTGAGAGATGAACTATGTACGCAAGATGGTTATTTAATGAGAGATAAGTGGATACCGCCTGAAGGAATCAGGGAGAAGGTGATACGTCTTAGACATGAGGTCATCAAGGAATCGTGAAAACCAAACGCAGAATAAGGAATACCTATTGGTGGCCGGGATGCGATGTGCAGATTGAAAGAAGCATCAGAAACTGTATCCTTTGTACTAACTATGATAAAGTGTGTGTGAATGAGAAGTATCTCATAGACCTGAAAGACATACTGGAGAGATCCTAGAAAAAAATAGCTATTGGTCTACTGGGGCCTGTGTGGAGTGAGGGCTGTCAAACCTTTTGCATTGTTGTTATTGATGTGTTAAGATGGGCAGAGTTGAGGATGGCTCTGAATGTGACCACCAAAAGGCTGTCCAGTCAAATGGTCGAATATATTTCATCGAATGACAAATTGGTCAAATCAATTTGGTCGAAAAAAAAAGGTCGAATTTTTTTTTAAAGTATTTTTTTTTTTTGCTCTAGTATAGGTAAAAAAAAGGTAAAAAAAGGTGTTTTAACACCAAAAACAGGGGTTGGGGGGGGACCCCCCCAAAAAAAAAAAAAAAAAAAATTCGACCATTTTTTCGACCAAATTGATTCGACCATATTGTAATTCGATCAAATGCATTCGACCAAATGTCTGGTAACCCGCCAAAAGGGTGATTGATTTCCTGGAAGAGCTATGTGGTTGTGAGGGTTATACTGAGAAGACTTTGACTGATAATGGATCACAATTTAAATCTGAGGAAATAGTGGAGTACCTTAAAGGAAGATCCATTAACCACACAAAACCGGTGCCATATATCACCCCAGATCAATGGCATCGTAGAGAGGTACAATAGAGTGATAAAGGAAGTGATCAGGTGGGCATGGTCTAATGGGAGAGATTGGAAGGAAGTTGTGAAGTGGGCAGTCGTGGCTCATAGGTTCACGCCGTACAGCACACCTGGGGTGTCCCCCTTCGAACTTAGCAGGGGGACAAGAGCCAACACCAAACTATTTCCGGGATGGATGGGTGAGGTGACTGGTATGAGAGAGGAGCTTGATGAGGTGGAAGACATGGTTAGGAAGAGGCAATTGAGCAATATGACCCGGCAGTATAACAGGAATTTCAAGAAAGCAAGAATTCCACAGGTTGGATGTCGGGTTGGGATCAAATTACCGGTGGTCTTGAGGGACAATGGGTGTCAGTGGTACAAACCAATTGAAGTGGTGGAAGTGTTTAAACATGCTGTACGAACAAAGAATGGAAGGGTATGGAACAATAAAAGAGTTATGGTTATGACAGGGTATGGTGAAGAGAGAAAGAGTGAGTAGGAGTACAGAGAGGAGCAATGTTTACTTGTCAGAAGATTTGGGTACTTCTGCAGTGACTTCAGCAGCTGCATCAAGGTTCAGATAGAGCTATCTAAGACCAAGGCACTTAATGGACTTTGCTGAGTAGCAGAGTCACCCGAAGGGACTTTTGTGTGAAGGAAGAAAGATGTGTAGTATCATGTAGAATGATAGACGTGGGATTGAGGGATTTATCTTCAGAATGCGGGAGGAGAGAAGACAATGGTTGGGAGTCGAGAGAAGTGAAGGAGTGGAAGAGGCATCATTCATATCCCCTTTGTTCATGTTAACTTACTTAAATGTAACACATCATGTTCTGACGTGTCCGCATCCACTCCATAAAGTATATGCCCATACTTCAGGTATCCCCTAGGGTAAAGGGGAATCGCAAATTCTTTCCAGCTAGTGGTGTGCGAGTCTACATCCCAAAGGACTAGAAGGCCCTCTTGAAATAAGGAGTGACCGGGAAAGTATTAAAAAAGGATGCTGAGGCATTATAAATGCCCTGTGAGTGACTGTAAAATAGCTTGCAGGCGGGTATATCACTGGAACTGTATTTTGTAGACCAAGGAAGTGGATTTGGACTAGCCTATTAGGTCCTCTTAGATTAGATGCTTGTACTTGCGTTTTTACACCAATATCCTGATAGCAGTACACAAAGTTATATTTCTATTGTGTTTTAGTGACATCTCCACAGTTTTTTTTTCATTTAGAATTGTTGTTTTAGTTGTAATACAACTTTTTCAACATAGTAGTAACATATTAACATATATCGTAATGCATTATTTCTTAAAACATTTCAATCAGTTACATAAAATTAATTAATGTAACTTTGATTTAAAAATGTAATCAGTTTTATGCCATTACATTATATAGTCGCTATAGGTCTAACTTTTTCAGAAACCTTACAGTTGCCAAATTTAGTGATAATCTTTGTGCATTAAAGATACATTGCCACATATCCTGTTGCGAAAGCATGCGAAAATCACAAAAAAAAACTTGTAGCAATATTCCTTTGTCAGATCTTTCAGACCAGGGCATTCCACAAATAGATGTTTCAAAGTTTCTCAATCCTTTTGATGATTACAAAATCTGCACATATAATCCTTTATAGTTTTTGATCTCAAGGCTAACAATGATTTGGTGGGCCATAAATTAAATCTAAGTCTCATTATATCCACTCGATACATTTGGTCAGGGAATTTCGTCAAGTATAAGGGAACAGTATTTTTTTTTTTTGGCAAAGAAGCGTCCAGCAGTAAATGTCGGATACTTTTGGAACTCTGTCCAGGTGTTACCAGTCAAAGTACCACCATTTCAATTTCACCTTTACTGGGTTAGATGTCAAAAGATCTAGATCTATATCAGCTTCTCTCATTGCCTTATCGCATGATTTATACCAAGAGGCCAGGGGATTGGTGGAATTGAACCCCAAATCTATAGCAGTCAATAGAGAGGTTTGGTACCGTTCTTTGAATTTACATTTGGCATATAGCATCATGACATTCCAATTAACTATTGATTTCAAAGATAACAGCCCTGGTTCAAATTGCACAATCTTTGATGTAGAAGTTAAATAATATTGCTGCCAATATGCAGACTTGTTTCAGGCCTCTATTGGTTTGAATTGGCTGCGAAAGAAGTCCTTGTTGTGTTAGTTTAATTTGTATGGCTGTATCTGTGTAAAACTGTTGTAGAGTATATAGATATAGTCCGGACAACCTGCTTCACTTAGCTTTTCCCATAAGATTTTCCTTGATATGGAGTCAAAGGCGACTCTGAAGTCAATGAATGCTAAATATATGGGATAGTTGTTAGTTTGGGTTTGTTTTTTAATGCAGAAAGAATTATCAAATTTATTGAAGGGCCAAGTCCCGGGACAAACCCAGATTGATGCGAATCAGTAAGATTAGATGTTATTAACCATTTGTTTAAATCTCTCAATATTAATCTCGGATATAATTTTCCCGGGATGTCCAGAAGAGCAAGTGGCTGATAATTCGATGGCAAGCTCCTGTCGCCTTTTTAAAAAATGGGTACTAGGATAGATCTCTTCCAAGTAGCTGGGATACAACCAGTTCTTCTGATTCGGTTGAACACTATATATAGAATGTTTGCCCATTCATCAGGATTTGCCTTTAATGTGGCATTGGATAGCCCATCAGGGCCTGGTGCTCTTGACGTACTTGGCTTTTTAATAAGTAGTTTTATATCCCAATGGTCACATTTTAGCGATGTTTTATCCTCAGTTAATGATACAGATTTAGGAATATGCTCACTATCAGCATATATTTCCGCATAATATGTTGACCAAGTTTCTTCAGATATTGAATTTAGCATGGGTGTTCCATTGCTCTTACTAGTTTCGTCATTTAACAGTTTCCAGATTGTCTTACTGGATTTTGTTGCCAGCACTGCCAACATACATTCATTATTAGCTTGGATCTTCCTGATATTATGCTGGGCAACAACATTTCTATATTGTGTACGTATATTATTTACTAGGTCTTTAGTATCCTTATTCATTTTAGTTTTCAGTTGTCTCGTATCTTTATTTAGCTTCTTTTTAGCCTTAGATATAGTTTGATCAAAATTATCTTTATAGTGTGGGGGCATGCTTTTTTTCCCAGTAGCTACAAATAGGCTAAGTGAGTGTGTATAGTCAAAGACATCCTCATTTTGGCAATGATTGTTTTGCGTATTCAACGTTTCTTTAAGGTGTTCAAGCATAGGAGGAGTCCAAATTATCCTGCCTTGACCTTGAAAGATAGAGAGCTGATGGTAATAATACTGGCATGTTGCCACTGCGTCTTTCACTAGAGCAATTTTAAGTATGTTATGATCAATTAGACTGGAGCCTATAACCTTAAAATGTAGGGGGGGCGTGGCTAACTGGCCATGTAGCAAGACGTGCCTGCTGGGAGCTGCTCCGGCGATCCGACGTTGATCCCCATTTTCACATGCTGGAAATGATCATCCAACTTCAATAATAGAAACACGGGTGTATGAACAGATGCCCTGCCACTGCTAGGAATACTTAGCAGATCGTATGATCAACGAGGAAACTGACGGTGGAACGTTCGGCGACCCTGATACAGTGTATCTAAAATGGCGGACAACAATGGGCGAGCGACTGCGGATACTGGACTGGCAGACTGCGTTGTATATGAAGATACACTGTTGCCTAAAGATTAACGAAATCATTGCCGTTTCAACAGGGAGTGGCGACTTGGTGTGAGGTTGCGCTGCCTGAGGAGGCTAACAAGGTGGGTGTACCCAGGCTGGGGCTGAGGTTGCTGTGTGTGGAGGAGACGGGGGCCGGTGACCGAAGCCTGCGCGCCCCCCCAACAGCGTGGGACATCGAAGGAGAGGCTCCGGTGCCGCGTGCCAAGAGCGGAGGGGCGGCTGAGAGCCCGGACAGCAGACAGCTGCCGAGCGTAAGCCGAAGAAATGGAGGCCCAGCGAATGTGTGTCGGTGAATAAAGACACTTGTGTGTGTGGATCATGGTGCCGGGACTCGCTGAGTCCAAGAAAGCTTTGGGCACCGAGCCGCACATAATAAGGGAGCTGTGTGTCCCCCTGGAAGACATTTCCTTTGTCTCTCCGGAGCGGAGGATGGGGGGAGGGGCCACCATCCTCGCCTGAGACGAAGCGCCACTGTTGTACGGCAACAGCACCAGTGCCCGTGACAGCGAGGCATAGAGGCTTGCTGCCTCAATAACAACGTTACCCAAACTGATTGAAAAACGAAACCAGTGTTGCCTGCAAAACGTTCCTCCCCCACGGCAGACAAGCTAGAAGGGAGGCAACAGAAATGAGGTGCTTCTGACAACGGAGGAGGCTACCCCCGGTGTCAACATAGGGGAGACCTAGAGCCGGGGGTCAGATAATAACTGGTGCAGCCGCTGGACATGAGAGGTGTCTAGTGGAGCGCCTAATGTGGGTAGATTGCGCTGCTGTGGGTGCTGGATGAAGGTGAGGTCGACAGAGGAAAAGAGAAGGACTTCCTTAACCGCCTGGGGCGCGACAGCGCGCAGCGTGGTTGATGCACCACACGAGCCAAGAGGCACCGGGGGAAGGCAGATAACCTGCAAAACACAAGGGCTGTGCTCCAAAAGCAGAAGTTGGAGGGCGCACAGTGCGGAATTGCGCCGAGAGGCAGACGAGCTAATTGACACGTGGGAGGACATAACCCACTCGAGCACATCGCTCAGTGCGCAGGAATCCAAGAGGGCACCCCGAAAAAATAATAGTCGGAATCAGTAGAGACCCGCAGACAACACGGTGGAACATGGCGGGTTTGCTGTGCCATGGACGAAGAGGTGAGGGACACTTGCCCTGGACCACAGGATGACTGGGAAAGGGATCAAAAGCAAAAGCAAGAAACCCATGATGGAGGCGCTCGCTAAGACACAGCAGTCCCCAGCTGCATCGGCGCTAGTGGGTGCAAGTGGGTCCACGGGAAGCCTGACTGGAACTGAAAACCACCAGATCTTGTCACCGATAACAGAACTAAAGGACTCCTGGGGGATAGCAGTGGCAGACTTAAGGACCTCCTTGGAGGCTAAGATCGACGCGGTGGGGATAGATGTCAACTTGCTACGACAAGATGTCAGGGCGCTGGTGGACAGAACAAGCAGCCTGGAAAGTGCTGTCAAAACGAACACGACCACCAGCACTGACAATGCAAAGGAAGTCCACATACTAAAACAGCAAGTGGCCAACCTGGAGAACCGTGCAGAGGAGGCGGAAGGGAGAGCGAGAAGGAACAACATTCGACTGGTTGGTCTGCCGGAAGGAGAAGAAGGCCAGGACCCCACAGACTATGTGGAGAATATGATCCTGCAGGAAATAGGAGTTGACAAACTCTCACAAGGATTCACAGTGGAGCGTGCACACAGAGCCCTCACGAGGAAACCAAAGCCCGGAGCACCTTCCTGTGCTATAATTGCAAAGATCCTGAATTATAAAGATCGTGAGAAGATCCTGGAGTATTTCAGGAAAGAGGGAACGATAGATAGAGCCTCTGCTACCATCACAGCTTACCCGGATTATACAATGCTGGTCCAGAGGCAGAGATATAGCTATGTAGCGGTGAAGAGACGGCTGCGTGCGGCTGGCATCAAATATATGCTCCTGTACCCTGCAAGATTGAAAGTGCTACATAAGAGTCGAATGTTTTTCTTTGACGCCCCAGAGGAGGCTGCTGCATGGCTGGACCTACAGGGCTGCCTGGAACAGGATGCTGCACGGGCCCAAGGAGAACAAGATAAGTGACTGAGACAATTCATTTAGACTGGCATGTTACACTGTGAGGTATCCCAGCAGAGGCTCAATAGAAACATTAAAAGATAAGAAGGGATGGGTAGCGTGAAAGCTGGGTGTGGATATCCTTGATTCTATTTAGTGGCATTGGACTGGAATATAGAGCTTTGATTACATAGGCAAATAGGATACTAGCATGTGGTTGAATTGTGACCAACAGGAGCGGCAGAACACAGGCACCCCACCCCCCAAATAGTAGTGGAAGTAGTAGGATAGCCATTAGGGCTACCTGACCCTGCTGAGCTTCGAGTACAGGCTATCGCCAGAAAGTGCTAGATGCAGGGGTGCCTGAGATCCAGGGATGGAGCTGGGCAATTGTTGGGGGGGGGTGAAGTTGGGGAAGGGAAGGGTGGCGGGAGGGAGACAGGGAGGGGTGGTTGGGATGTTTGTAGTTAGGGGAAGTTTGAACTGGGGAACAAGCCTATATAGACAGGAACGGGTAGGGAACTGTTCTGCACAGATGGGGGGGGGAATTGGAACTCTAACAAGTCATGGGGGACCTTAAAATAATTTCATGGAATGTCAGGGGCCTCAATAGTTATCTAAAAAGAAACAAGGTTATGTTGTACATGCGCAGACAAAAGATAGATATTGCACTGCTGCAGGAGACTCACCTGACATGGGAAAAGCTGGGAATGGTTGTGAAAAAATGGAAAGGGGTCGTGGCGGGCTCAACATATTCTGCCTATGCTAGAGGGGTGCTCATCTGGGTGGCACTGCATGTCCCATTTCACTTATTGCAGGAAACTGCGGAAGCAGATGGGAGAATGGTAATACTGAGGGGACTGGTGGAGAATAGGGAGATAAGCATTGTGAATACTTGCGCCCCCAATCAGAATACGGCAACATATTTCAGAACCCTGAGTACTAATCTTAGCATGTGTATGGGGAGTGCGGTGATCTGGGGTGGGGATTTTAACTGTGTACTAAACCCTAGGGTGGACAGATCAGATCGGAAGTTTGACAGACCTGCCCCGGTGGCAAAAGCGCTGCAGACATTGCTAGACGACTTTGGTCTGGCGGATGTGTGGAGAATGAAACACCCCCAAGAAAGGCAGTACTCGCACAATTCTGCCCCGCAACAGTTGCATACGAGGCTGGACTATGTCTTCGCCACATCGGAAATAATTATGGAGACGGTGCAGGCAGAATATAAGGCGAGGTTCCTGTCAGACCACTCGCCCCTGGTTATTGGCTGGCAATACTGCCCCCCAAGAGCGAGGATCCCGACATGGCGTTTCCGGGCAGAGGCGCTTAAAGATTCCCTTTTTAGGGAAGATATAAGGGAGGAGATTATAAACTACTTTGAGGTGAATACGGGTAGCGTGGACTCAGCGAGCACGCTGTGGGAGGCTTTTAAGGTGGTGATGCGGGGCGTAGCCATAGCAAAATCTAAAAGCCTACAATGAGGAATCCTGGCCGATCTACATGAAGCAGAAAGGGAACTGGAAAAGGCGCTGAGGGGGAGTGATGATACCGAAAGAGACATGGAGTTGATACTTAAACTGTAACAGACATGTGCGGAGCAATGGGATCGACTGTGTAACCTCAACTATAAAAAATATATAGAGACAGCATGCAGGAGGAGATAAAACAGGAAGGCTTTTGGAATGGCTATACAAGAGTGAGATCCCCAGACCCACCATTAGGACAATAACAAGAGAAGATGGCAGTGTAACTGACAACCAGGAGGGAGTTAATCAGGAGTTTGCAAGTTACTACAGGGAACTATACGGGAATGAGGAGAGAAGCAGTTATGAAGAAATAATAGAAACACTAGAAGACATAGGTCTGCCTACAATAAGTCCCAAAGAAAGAGAGGAGCTGGATGCACCGATTACCTTGGAGGAGTTAGAAGAAGTGGTGAGGCAGCTACCTACTAGTAAGACCCCGGGGGCGGGCGGGTTCCCAAGTGAGTTTTATAAAGTGTATAAAGCAGAAATGCTCCTCCGATGTTGGATATGCTTAATGAAGTGTTTGAAATGGGACGGCTGCCAGAGTCACTTAGAGAAGCGATCATAATACCGCTTCCCAAACCTAATAAGCCTGGACATAGCTGTGGCTCCTATAAAACCATTGCCAGTGCTGAACCAGGACAGCAAAATACTGACGGCTGTCTTAGCAAGCCGACTGCGAAGAGTCATTGGCAAACAAATACACCCCGACCAGACGGGCTATGTCCCGAATAGAAACATAACTCATAATCACAGACTACTCCATCCGGTTGTTGAATGGGGAAGCAAGAATGAGGGTGAAATGGCAATAGTGTCCCTAGACGCTGTGAAGGCCTTTGATTCTGTCAAGTGGCCATGGCTGCTGGCAGCCTTGGCGGGCTATGGTATGGGGCCTGGATACATAAGATGGGCAAAGATGCTATATAGCGAACCGCTGGCCATAGTCAAAATGGGAGCAGTGATTTCCAAGAGATGGCAACTAGGCAGAGGTACCAGACAAGGGTGCCCATGGTCCCCTATGCTGTATATATTAGCCTTAGAACCATTGGCGATATACCTCAGACAACAGTATGATACTATAGGCATCGAAGTGGGAGGGTAGCGACACTTGATCTCCTTGTATGCGGATGATTTGCTGCTGTACCTGAGGCACCCGGTGGAGAATCTCCAGTACATCTTGGAGGTCATGGATAGGTATGCGGGGCTGTCTGGCATAGCGGTGAATCCTCAGAAGTATATTATTTTTCCGCTGGGTAGTTATAGAGGGATCCCTGTCGGGCGGTTGCTGGTGCTGCAAGCTCCTTGGGCTGTGGGTACTTTTTGGTACCTTGGGATAGATGTGTATCACACGGTGGAAGAAGAACATAGGCACAATACCGAGGTGGCCATAGTGAAAATTGAAAAGAGTATGAAATTTTGGGTGAAGTTGCCTCTAGCAATGATGGGACGAGGATCAATGCTCAAGATGGTGGTCTTACCCAGGCTCCTGCATTATTTCGGGAACATTCCGTACCTAATACCTAAGAAGTTCTTCACCAGACTGAATGGCATGTACAGGGATTTCCTGTGGCAGGGCACTAGGAATAGGGTGGCACTATGGAAGTTGCAGAACTTTTATGAAAGAGGGGGAATAAAACTGCTTAACTATGAGGTCTATTATGTGGCGAGCCAACTGCAATATGTCGCTAAATGGCTCTCAGACAAAGCGACCCCTGAATCCAGGTTGTTTAGAGCAGATTGTGCCCCATTTTATTTAAAAGAGATGATCTGGCTGCCCAAGACAGAAATGAAAGAGCGCCCTAAGATGAAGATGATGCTTGGGTGGAGGATGTGGCGCCGAGCATGCCAGATGATGGAAAACAGATTAAAACAGATACAATTATATATTAAGCACAGGGCATATATGACACCCCTGAGGATATCGAGGTTTGAAAATGCTGGCAGACAAGCGTGTCCCAAATGCAACAAAGAACAGGCTGATATGGTACATATGTTCTGGTCCTGCCCGCTGATCGAGCGCTTCTGGAGCGAAGTAGCCGGGAAACTACCGGAAAAGGGGTTCCCTATGGTCATAGATTCAGCCTGGGCCTGCTTACTGGGGGGGTTCCCCAGATCGCAGAAACTTAAGCATGTCAATAAACTGAAAGATTTAGCATATGTGCTCGCAAAAAGGAGGATTGCCATGGGATGGAAGACTTGTCATAGGCCACGAGTGGAGATGTGGTGGAAGGAGTTGCAGAAGTGGGCGGAGGCGGAGACCATGGTATGGCAGGAGGCAAGTAACATAGGGGGAGAGGGAGAAGTAGGAACCCTGATGGCATGGAAATCGTTGGTAGCAGAACTGTTTGGAACGATACAAGGTCTGACAGAATCCACAGAAAATGTGACCCCACCACGCAGTGTGGATGCAAAGTGAGTGGAATAAATAGGCTCGTAAGGGGGGGAGGGATAAGGGGAGCAGTGACTAAAATTGTGTAATTAACAATGTGAAAATTGCACTATTGATATTTGCACTGCGTGTTTGGTTTGTATTAGTTTTTTGTTTGAATATGCAATAAAAATTGTTTAATAAAAAAACGGTGGTCAGTCAAAATATCGAAAACAAAATGTTGAAAGACAATAATGTCGAAAACAAAACGTCGAAAAATAAAAAGTCGAATTATTTTTTTTTTTATGTATGTTTATTTTTTGGCTCTAGTATATAAAAAAAAAGTAAAAAAAATTAAAAAAGGGGGGGTGGGGTGGGAACCCCACCCACCCCCACCATTTCGAATAAAAAACGTATTAAAAAATAAATTTGACTTTTTATTTTTATGTTTTTTTCTCGAAATTATGACTTTCAACTTTTTTTTTTTCGATTTTATCACTATGAACCAAAAAAAAAACCTTAAAATGTAGGACTTGAGAAATCGCTTGGTCGGATATAAATGCATAGTCTAATATGGCTGTGGAAGCTTTTCTATGCCATGTTGGTTTAGGAGGATGATCATCTATGAAACTGCCATTCAGCATTATTAGATTTCATGATTTCATTAGATTTGACCACCTTTTAGTTTTTGGGTTGGTCTTGTATCTCTCTTGGTCAACGCACAATATATTTAGATCTCCTGCTACAAGAATTGTATATCGCTCAAGCTCACATGCTATCAAGTCAAGTAGTGATGTTACATGTTCAAAAAATTCTTCATCATTTAACGCCGCTGAATTCCAGTAAATATTTACTATAGCCATAGGGGGCATCGTGCTATTAGATGTATTGCTTAGAATACATTTAGCCAATTGCAGGCAAGGATGGGGGGCGTTCCATGGAATTAGATTTCCTTTTAGGTTTTTTTCACAGCAATCAATAGTGCAGCCATTGGACGTCCCCTTGCTTGTTCAATAGCAGGTAGCCACACTATGTCATAATTTGGCCAAACCGGGAATACTGTGATCCAAGTTTCTTGTAGAATTATTATATCAAATTTTAGTCACTGGTGTGGAGTCATTGATGTCAGTGAGATGGACATGCCCACGAGTATTCTACACCACAATCAAATAAGATAGATCGCTGATTACCTGGTTCTAGTGTTGATGAACATGTTTTTTTTCATCTTTAATGGTATTTCTGAGCCATGCCCATGATACTTGATGGTTTACTTCATCATTCCTATTTTCTGTTCTGAGAGATCGAGGAGTGGCCTCGAGATTATCATTTTCCTTTTTGTTACTGGGTGATATGTGGACATTGTTATCTTTAGAGCTCAGAGTCCTATGTGTGGCTCTTTCCTCAGAGTTACGAACATTCGCTTTATTCAATGACTTATTAGACTGAACTATTTTGGAGGTTGTCAATATTACACCTCTATTTTCTAACGCGCATCTTTCATTCCCGATGCATTCTCTCACGATTAAGGATGGTATTCTACCGGACACAGTATCTCATTTTTGGGAGCTAGAGAATCGTATGGATTTCTTTAACATCTTTATTTGTTTAAATATCAAAAGGATGGTTGTCCTATTTAGGAATGGGTCGCCCCTCTTTCTCTCCTTCATCTGTAACATAAAATGTTCTTCTTCTTTGATTGACTTCAATTCCTCAAGAAGTGATGTAGAAGTGCTTTTGGCGGTAGCTGGTTTAACCTTCTGTTCATTAATATGTGTTCTAGGAGGAGTTTTAATGTATTTCAGTTAATCATTCAATTGGGCATTTAATCTTATAGATATAACTTTGTCCAGTTCTTTGGCAATGTCAGGTTTTAGTATGATGGGTATGACAGAGCCCCAATTGCCACGATTAGAAGAATCCAGTCTTTTTTGCTTCAAGGTCAAAAATCTGCTTTGAGTTCAGGGGCCTCACTCAATGTGTTTTTACTTAGACTATCACCACTACTCATCTCACCTTGTGGCAAACCCTCGCCACAATCAGGAAGAGTAGAAATTGAGTATGTTGCACAATCCATGCTATCTATTTCATCTATAGGTTCAGCAGGTTGGTCTACCACTGACATTTGATGTGCAACTTGATTAGCTTTGCTAACGTATTTTTTACGTGTTTCTTTATTTTTCTTTTTTACTTTTTTTCATTTGTTTTTTTGTGGCATAGTTAACGCATTAGTAAATGTTTAGTATGCGTTTTAGGGATTGTTCCAGTTGCTTCTTGATTTTTAAGTTTTTTCTTTTGTCTATTTGATTTGTGTGTTGTTTTAATCTCACTAATTTGTCGTGCTTTATGCTTATTTATTTTTTACATGTGCTTTGGAATACCTCAAAGACACAATCTTGAGAGAGGTCATCCAATTCCTGCTCTTGAATTTGTCTTAATGACAGGACTTCTCCCAATATCTGATACAATTAATTGCACTCAATGTATTAAAACCTACAATTCCAGTCACAATGTCTTTGAGGCCCAATACAGTATCACCCTGTTGGGTCAGAGAAGGATTGTCAGACTTTGACACAATGATACATGAATTTTGTGTACGAAGGCAATTTAATTTTCGGTCTCTTTCATACATGCAATTAGCACATCTAGTTTCTCATCTATATTTAGAGATTTTGAGATGCCAATCAGAAAATCTAATTTTTTATCCATTTTCATTAGCTGGTTTTGTTGATTATCAACTTTTTGCAAAAGAGCCTCATATAACATAATTAATGTGTACACGCTATTATTCAGAGCTTTTAGAAGGGCCTCATTAGGTACAGGTTGGGGTTGTTTAAACCGAAAGGATGGGCGAGGAGTGGGACTCGCGAATGATACACTAGTTGCAGCAGATACATTTATAGATGATCTTGGAGAATCAATCGGGATAAAGAATAGGTAATTGCGACAGATTAAGCTCACGAGCTGCCGTGAGTTCACATGGTTGAGTTTCCAAGATCGTATTCTCTAAATGCAGGGGCAAAGACATGAGGCTGTGATGCTGATATAGATGGGGTATGTAGAGTGAGTGCCCCATTAGTAGGTTGTACAGCAATGGCACCAGCGTGTAACTGGTGAGACGACTTTATCTTCTTGTATTCCAGCATTTAGCTGGGGCATACTTGATGAATTGGTTAGAGTTTTAACAAACTGTGAATCTAACAGTGGAATATTCAGACTCGCTCCCATGTGAACTTGAGCCAGATGACAAGGAGGGCGATCATTCTTTATAGATAGGTCAGGTATAACAGTTCTGGTATCAGGTACTCCGCGTGCGTCTTGAGTCTGGAGCAGCTGAGCAAGTAAATCTGCATTAGATATAGAGGTGGCGGCCGCTCTTTCATGAGCGTTGTTTAATGTCCGTGGGTACGTTTCTTCTAACATTGGTTCATCGTTGCTAAGTATAATTATAGGTGCATAGTATGCACAGATTTCCGATCCAACAGATTAAGAGCGTGTCAGCTTCTTGGGGCACTTTGTCCAGGCAACATTTCCATTAGAGGTGAGAGTTGGTCTAATCACTTGATTTTCATGGAAGTTTGCAACAAAGGAGTTTATCAGGATGGGCCGCAAGCCGGATTTCAAAGTATAGGACGCCGTGGGGACCAAAAGCCGCAGACAATAAGGGAACAAAAAGATTATAGGAGTTACAGAGAACTTCCCGTGCACGGGCCTACCACCAGAACGGCTGAGGTCAAGGACCTGTGGAATACCAGAAGACTGTTAGGCTATTCAGCTGCTCAGCTTTGCAGCCGAACAGCACTCGCTGGAAGCACTCGCTGGAAGCACGCGCGGGCACTGGTTTATGAGGACTTCTGGGAAGTATGAGAGGGGCTTCTCTCGAGAAGAGAAAGAAATTATAATTTAATCCGTGTAGAAAGTCTTCTATATAGCAGGTTAGTTAAGAGCTGTGAGTTGTATATCCTAGCACGCATTCACTGTAGTATAGGCAGTCCAGCAAGATAAATCGAAGAATATTCTGGAGTCAAACAGTTCGAACAGCAGTACAGAGACCAAAGTATCACTGGCAGATCTGATCAGCACTGGCCGAAAGCACTCACTGGAAGCGTGCCCCACAGTACCTGCCAGAGTTCCTCCAACCCTTCGCGCCATACGAATAAAGAAAGTTTAAAGTCCTATCTATTGATCTTCACTGCGACACATGGTGTTAGGGGTGGTATCAGCAGATAGTGGGGCATGACACAGCTATATCCAGCTAGAATGATGGTGGGAACCATCTAAGGTATTTTGCTGCTGCAGACAAGGTTTGTTCAGTGGACCATTGTTCTTGTGAAGAAGTGAACAGCCCTAACATGGATGCGGGGTAACCCAACAGATCATGGAGGATGGATGAGAGACTGTGTGTTATGCAATGATAGGGAGGAGACACTGAGCGCTAGAACACCCACATCAGAAACCAGTGGACTTTTATTAAGGCTTATTTCGCCCAACATGAAGGGGTTAATCAGAATAGAAGGATAGTGATTGTGAAGAAGATCAAGAACACAGGGGTCTGAAAGTGGAGACTGAGGATGGTTGGACTGATGAAAATGAGTGGAACATTGGAAGGGAAAAGCAGAAGAAAAAAGTTTGTGTATTGCTGCCAAGCCAGAACACTGCCTTCTCCTCTGAAAGTGATGCAAATGTTCTCTGATGCCAAGATACCCTATTGGGCCACCTCTGAGGCTTCAGGAGTGGGCTTACATAGTGCCAATGACTGCTTCATTCATTTGGAGACAGATGACTGGTAATGTGAAGTTGCGCATCTTGCATGCTGTGAAAAAAACAGTAGTCTGGTTTGCTCAAGAGGAGATAGAACCATCAGGGGTGAGCGGTCTAGCAGGAACAAATCCAGAGTCAGTCTTACCCTGAGGTACAAGGAGGCAGTTTAGGGGGCCCCAATTTCATGCTGAAAGGTCAGGAGGATTGCTGCATGGCTCAAAACCAGGCTGCAAAGAAAAGGGACAGGTTAGTCAGAGGTCAACAGACGGAGCTAAAATATGCAGAGATATATGTAAACACACCTACCTGGGCACTCAGAGGGAATTTCTTGAGAAGGAACAGGATGGCAAAGGGAAAGGAAAGGAACAAAGGATCACAGTGAAAGGGGGGTGGGTGGTCCTGAACAGCACAAGGTGCGACTACCAGAAAGAGGAAGGAAAGGTATAGGAAGAATTGGAAGCTAGAAGGAAGGAATGGGTCTTTCCCAGGCATAACGAGGGTGCAACTAGGGAATTCATACAGGTAAAGGGCCAAAAAAGTTTCCAAACAAAAAAACTAAAACAAATGACAATTGCATATCCAGGGATGAGGCAAGATCGCAAGATCGATAAGCAAAGAAGCAGGAGAATCACGAATACCAAAGCCAAGGGAAGTCCAAAAAGCAGTCCAGATCCAAGATCAAACAACAAGAGGAAACAGATAAACAGACAAGGATAATTAAAGCACTACTCACGGTAATGTTGAGATGCAAGGTCTGCTATTCATCTGCTCCTATAGAGGGGGCAAGGGTGTTCGGCACTGCACTTCCGTGTAGACGGGTAACGTCATGCCATTGCGTTAGACAGCATATGACATCATGTCGTCGTTGGCGGCGTGCTGCACAGGGTGCCGGTATGTGTAGTCACCACTCTGCACCCAAGAGCCATGGCAATTACCATACGCTATGGCGTGGCATCTATCTGGGCCAAGTCACAAGCCTGACAGTGTTTGAGTAGCAGTTGGGGGGAATAGGAGAGCGTTGTAGTGTGGAGGAAGGAGTGTTGGGTGGATGAGGCAGTATTAGAGTGGAGGAGGAAGTAGTAGAGTGGAAGTGAGTAGATGAGTGGAGGGGAGTAGTAGAGTGGAGGAGGGAGCAGTAGTGTTGCAGAGGGAGGAGTAACATCAAAGGGTGGAAGTGAGGTTTAGAAGAAAGCAAGAGAGATCTGAGGGACAGGAGAGTGGAGTGAAAAAGGGAGTAGAGGCGGATGGAGTTGGGCGAAGAGAGTAGTGAGAAGTAAGGAAATGGAAATAACCATGGTAGAAGGGAGAATGAGTCAAGCAGGCTGTCTGTAAGGCACAATTCCCTTTGCCTGTAGAACACTAAACAGGTGTTAGAGTAGAGACATTTAGGAAGGCCCTTAGGGAGGTTAGCCAGATAAGGCATTCTGCCTTTAGGTCATCACCGCAGCTAAATGAGACTTTAGCATATTGAGGGAGAAACAATCGGTATCTACTAACCAGGAGCTAAGTATGCCTGGGTTATGAGGAAGGCGGTATCAGATGAGAGAGAGATTGAGTCGTCATAGAGCCCATTGAAAGTTCAAATAAAACCCTTGTGCCGCCTCAGAGATTTGGAGTGATTCATGTGCCATCTGTGACAATACCTATGAAGGAACCTGGACGACTCCGGACTGTCTGCGAAGAATCCCTCTTTGGATGAGTCCTGTAATGCAACAACCTTACCCCAACCCAACAGTGTTATGTGAGGGGTCTGAAATGCGAGACGGACATTTCTCAAGGTTTGCCATTTTATTAAATAAAAAGGGTTGAGATAAACACCTATCTTTTCCTATCCTAACAAGAATGTCCCTGCCTAGCAAACTAAAATAAAGGAAAATGATAATGTGTTCAACAAAACAATATACCAGTTCAAACTTAAAGGCACACTTTGTAAACTTGAGGAGAACCATCTCCGGTTCCGGAAGCACCTCAAGACCTTCCTCGTTGCTTCTGCTTTCTCTCCCCCTCTCCCCTGCTGATCAATTGGCTGAAACTGAAACTGCACTGGTTACCTGGCTACCCTTTGATCTCGGGCCCAGGTCCGCTCCCCACCAGTTGCACACCTGCCCTGCCCCCTGGCAACCCTTGCACTCGGGGGCTGCTTCTGTATCACTGCAGCCCCCTACCAGCACTTGACACCTTATGTCTGCACTTACCCTTACACTTGCCACTATCTGCCCCAAGTTTTTATGTATTGTTTCTATTTATTTTACTGTTTATCCTATGTACTGCACTGCCCCCTCCCCACCCCACACTTTCCCCCTCCCCATCTCCTGCACTTGCGCGATCTCAATGTCACCTAGCCTAGTAATATCGTTCTCTCTGTCCTCCCTCTGTTCTCCCTCCCTTGACTTGTCGCGCCTTGAAACACTTGTGTATAGGCGCTTTTTAAATGCCATATCATATCATAAATGCCATATCATAAATTACTCCATGTGACCAGGGTTGACTCCCTTCCCCTGGATCAATTCAGGAATACCCTGAGCAAAGTTCTTGTTCAACAAAGTTCTGTTCAATGTAACACAAAAAGTATTTTCCATCCAATGCGTCCTTTCCCTTTGTATAGTAAATGTCTTGTCCACAAATGTTTATTCACAAATCAAACCAACTGTTTTTCTCCACAGTATCCTTCTTGATAGGGCAAATGTCTCTCTCTCTCTCTCTCTCTCTCTCAAAACACAATCATTACACGGTATGCGGTAACCATGGCTCTATTAGCGCCATGATTGCCGCCGGTATTTTATCGTGTCCGCCTTGGTGGATGGCGGAATTACCGCCCTACTCCAAGGTGAGCGGGGGCGGTAATTCCCCATTCACCAAGACACTCGCCCATTCCCATTTTTGCCCCCATAGGGCTCAATGGGAATGGGGAAGGAGCTAATTACGGTACCGCAAATTGTGGTACCATAATTAGCACCAAGGTCCCTTTGCGGGCCCGTTCCTTAACGGCTGGTAAAACCAGCCGTTGAGGTCGGGTCCCGCAAAGGGACCTCGTAGAAAGGCGGTAAGGGTTTACCGGTACCGGTGCCCTTACCGGTACCGGTAAACCCTTAACGCATTCCGTGTAATGAGGCCCAATGTCATAAACCAAGGCAATTGTTCTCTTCAGAATGCCAAACAATTAGCAACATATCACATTTATTCTTCAAATGAAACACTTTTATCAGGATAGCAGAGCAACCACTTTTGATGATGCAACAATTTGTTAAAAGGATGATAGAAGTAACACGTTCTTTCCACCACACCTTATTGTCACAAATCCAGTTCTTCAAATCATCTTCTTCTTTCCTGGTATACTCCCCTGCCAGGACTAACTGCTATGATCCCTTTACTGGTGAACTCGCCTGCCAGAAAGAAAACTCCTACAACTACAATCAATTTTAGCTGCAATATTTGTTCCAAGATTTTCCACACCAATATCTTCTGCAAGCAGGACTGCCTCTTCTTATAGTCTCTTGACTCTTGGCAATGTGGTTTCCAGTTTTCCCCAAACTGGAACCCTAGGATAGGAATATTGCACCCAGGGTGCTTCTTAAATACTTCTTTGCAGCCTCTTGGCTGTTGGCAATGTGAGTTATAAGTGTCCCCAATTGGTGTCCCGTGTAAGGAGAATTATGCCCTGGTCGCCTCTGTATGGTTTCTTCACATCCTCTTGGCTGTTGGCAATGCGGGTTGTACGTTTCCCCCAATGGTGTCCCATATAAGAGGAATTATGCCCTTGTTGCCGCTGTATGTTTTCTTCACAGTCTCTTGGCTGTTGTCAATGCGAGTTATAGGTTTCCCCAATTGGTGTCCCATATAAGAGGAATTACGCCCTTGTCCCCTCTGTACTGTTTTTTTTCTTGTTCGGAATACAGAATTATGGTTTGTTAACAATTGTCTTGTTCGGAGCGCCGCGGGGTCAGCGTTAACATCAGGCCAACTTACCTGTCTTCTTCAGCATCTCCTCTTCGCAGTCAGTCACTGTGGCGGACCTCCTGTGTCCTGCCTGCTCTGACACCAACTTCCACGTACCTTGGGTGGACTGCGTGACTGCCCTGGAGCTCTGACAGCTCTGTTGCTCTTCCACGGCTACTCGCACACCGAAACGACATATGCTCTGTTGGGAGCATGTCTCCTCTTCAGCTGGGCTTCTTTTCCACACGCCGCTTCCCGCTGCGCACACTCTGCAATGCTCTTTGCCTTCACTCCTCCTGTCGGTATCAGCTGGCATTCTTCCTTCTTCGGCAATCCTAGCACCTCGGACTGCCTCTGCTTCAGCTACTCCTTCCACGTCTCTGTCTCCCAGCTGTAACTCATTCCTGAGTTTAAATGTCCTGCCCAGGTGCCTTGTTCTGTAAAAACTAGACTGCACATTCCCGTTAATAGCACTTTTGATCATTACTGACTCAGCCCTTCTACCTCGACCCAGTACCAAAGGCATTATAGATACTGAAGTCCATAGTGGTGTCTGCCTTTTTATATTTAGTTTTGACTGCTTTGTGAACTGAGAGTTGTCACAGTGAGGGGAGGTTGTGAAAAGGGTTTGTGGTTTAACAATAGAGTGAGGACCTCCACCTAAGGCACAATTATGAATATTAAGGGATGTCCTATTTAATTCCTGAACTCCCAGGTTACGAACCTTATTCTGTTTACATGGTTTTTCATAACATGTTCTTTGGGTAGTTATATGTGAGGGACTTGTACATTGACAGCCTGCCATTAAGTATTTGGGAATTATAGGACTCTCATCCTCAGAAGAAGATGAATACTGCATCTTCCTCCGAGAGGAGTCATTACTTCACCCTGACAGCCGTCTCTTCCCATGTGATCCTCCCTACTGATGCCACCTCAAGAGTTAGGATGAGGTAGCGGCTGTCTTCCCCTGGCAACATGGGAGGAGACTTTAGGCTGGGGTTTAGTGATGACTCTGCCAAATTCATCACATTTCCTAAAAACAGTAGCTACCCAATGCCACCTCTCGAAACAGTGACAGTATCCTGGTATTATTGTGGTGTAAGGAAGGACACTGTAAACATGGTACATGGTACCAATGAAGGGAACTGGTAGCCAATTGCCTAAGAAAGCAAAGGAACAAATGCAAAGAAAAAGGGGCAGAACGGGAATGGGGGCTGGAGAGGAAAGGCACGAAAAGGTGCGTTACCCACAGAATAGATGGTAGGACGATGGTAAGACATACAGGCCCCAGGGTGCCCCTAACTTACATAGCAGAATCAGCATCAAAGTGAGACTGTGCCTGTGTCTCAACGTTGCTAAGGAGCAAAGGCGTTGCTAGGAGGGGATTAGGCGGGGCTATAGCCCTGCATCTTTTGTTTGTAGGCCAGGAAAGAAGATCAGGGGCTACAACTAAAATGCTAGCTAGCACAGATATCCCGACAGTCCTGACATTAGCATAGCCCCAGATCTTTTCCCGACCTAGAAACACCCCTGCTAAGGGGATTTGTTAAACATGGAGCACCTCCGCGTCTGAACTGAGGGGATGATGAGTCCCAGGGGTCAAGCCTAAAGAAAAAGTGGGGTGATTCGGTCGCACACTATGAGACGTGGCGTCATAGAAAGTGAACTATAAACCTCAGGTCCACCCGTCCATTTCTTGGCTCTTCATTAACTGGGAAAAAGTATTAAATAACTTTCAATTTATTTATTGAATCATCAAAAGATTCATGTCTATTCTGTTTTACATATCAATTGCCATACAAAATATATATTTTATACAATCTACCTCTTAAACACATTTTTTTTATTTGATACAATCATAGGCAACATTAGTTTTTCTGACCTGTTATATCAATGTGAGCAACATCTTCTCTTCAATTTTAGTTCATAGCTCACTGTACAGCCTTAAGGCTAAAATAGATGTGCACTAACTTGTGCGTCACACTTTGTTGCTGGTTACATCTATAAGTTACGTAGGTCGTACAATATGTGCATCGTGCAAGTACATTATTTCATCATTTTATACAACATTTAATACGGCTTATTTTGCTGCCCACAGGTCGGCTAAAACATATGCTATATTGTATAGTTGTCCACACCTCTGCTTTTTAGAAACCTCTCACAGCTTGTCTCCCTTACAGCAGCAATGGCTCTTCTTCCTATGTTAGCCTGTTTACAAAAGTCTACAGTGAGCTATTCCCTAAACTTGGAGCGAAGATGTTGCTCACATTGATATAAGAGGCCGGAAATGCCCTTTGCATTTGTACAACAGGGTCTGCACCCCATTAACAACCATTGTCCCCTGACGAAGTTCCCGATCATTTTTAATAGATAAGAGGAACAAACCATGTTGTGTGTTGGGTTGTATTCAACAGGCGATCAGTAGTAGCAGCTAGACTTACAGACAGATTTTGTGATGTTGGTAATGGGGTAACGCACCACACTGCTTCAATTTTCACTATTGTATTCTGCTGTAGGTTGAGAAGGGGAGATTGATATGACTAATGTCGTTTATGATTGTATTAAAGTAAAACAAATGTTTTTTAAGAGTTCGAGTGTATTAAATGTATATTTTTGTACGACAATTTCTACAGAATCGCCATGAATCTTTTTGTTTCATTATAATAATAATAATAATAATAATTATCATTATTAATAATAATAATAATAATAATAATAATAATAATTTTATACGTTTATAGTAATGTTGTACTTTTTTGCATTTAATGAAAAGTCAAGAAATTGACTGTTGGACCCAGGTTTATAGATCAGTTGTTTTCTAGTGGTGGTAGAGCCGCATTTACCCTACAGTCTCTCTTGAAATAGATACGTCACAGGAAGTGAACATTTCCTAAGTGAAATAGGGCCTCAGCATGAGTTGGGCGGTAGCCCTTAAATGTGGTGTTAATGTAATTAGCGCCGCCAATACCATTCCGCCGGATCACGAGTCGGCACAAATACTGCTGGCCACAAAATGAACCAGAGCTACTAAAGCCGGCGCTATTAAGGCCGGCGCTGATATAGCCATAGTCAACACAAAGCGCAATTACAGCCATATCACAAGTCCATGTACGGCAGTATTAGCACTGAAAACCGGCACGAATACTGAGATTTACCTCCAGCTGAAGGTAAATGAAAACAGGTGCTTGAAATGAAGCCAGAGGTCCACTCCAGAGGGCTACATAAGGCACACCCCTATCCCAAACACTGTTTCCAACACCATGCTGCCATTATTTGCTGCAAGCTGGGACAGGAAGGCTGCTCATGATGCACCTGGAAGTAGAGATGCAGGACAGCTTCGGGGCACAGGGAGTACAGGTGGCAGGGAGGAGGAGGGTCAGGAGAGCCCAAGCAAGGCGTTCACCCATCCCCAAGGTCAGGCCCTCACCCTGGACCCTCACTGACACCCAGTTGGTGACTGTATCGCAGCAACAGGCAGACCATAACTGCGCTCCTTAGCACAATAAAGGATAACCTAGGGAGCAGGATAAACACCTGGACAGCTGTGCCCCCACTGCTGAAGCTAGTGTCTTTACTACAATTCTTAGGCACTGGTACCTTACAGCACCCTGTGGCCATGATGCACGGCATGGCACAGCCAAATTCTGTGCAGTGTTGCCCCAGGTGCTGGATGCCCTCCTGCAGCATGTGCATCAGCACATTGGACTGCCCATCACACCAGCCCAGGTAAATGCCACGAAGGCAAAGTTAAATGCCATAGCCCCGCTGCCAAATGTAATAGCAGCCCTGGACTACACCCATGTTGCCTTGGCAGCCCCCCCAGGCCCACAAAGCAGTCTACAGGAATCGGAAGCACTACCACTCCCTCAATGTGCAGGTGACTTGCGACCTCAACGTCATCATGACGCACTGCTTTGCCCGCTACCCAGGTTCCACCCACGACTCCATGGTCCTACGGAACAGCACACTGCCAGTATGCATGGAGAGGCACAGTGGACAATGGACGTGGATAGTGGGTGAGTAAATCTGCCTGCACGCATGTACTGTGAATTACCTGACCAAATCGGGGGTTGGGGGTGCGATGAATGACACAAAAAGCATGTCCTGACAAGTAAATGCAAATCTAGTACCTGGGTGGCCCCTGCACCGACGTCAAAGTACAGCTTAGGGTGCATGCACATGTTGGACACACCTGGATGGACATGCTGACAAAACCATACAGCATCAATGCAAACCACACACATGACTACATGTACCACAATGCATCATGCATGATCCAAAGCAATACCAAACAAATGCCGAAATTGCATCGCACAACTGCAGGCCTACCAGTGCCACAGCCATGTACCCTTGTACACCCACCCTGAAATGTTGCCCAACTGCCCCAAGAAGAGCATGGAAGTCCGATGGGAAACCCTGCATGCCACAATCAAGAGAGCAATGCACAGGCCCAAGTCCGCCTACAGGAACACATGTCACCAACCGACACATAACCGAACATCTTCTGCAATGTAACAAGGTGCACATGAAGGTCAAATAATGCATGATACCAGTGACACTGCATGCACAGAAATTGTAGAGGCACATGCCATGTGTTGAAGCCCTATATGCATGCACATGATGTCCATTTCCCTGATGCAAAATGTTAGTCCACCAACACACATTTCACAGTGTGTGCCTCTGCCCAAGCAGGTGACCCCGGATACCCGCAGCTGGCCTGGCTGATGACCCCTGTGCATGATCCACGAACACCGCATGACATGGCATAAAGGCTCCTGAAGGCACGTTGTCACTGCCTAGATCGCACAGGTGGAGCCCTTATGTACATACCTGAAAAAGTTGGGAAGATAGTGCTTGTGTGTGCTATGTTTTACAATATTTGTATAAGGCAGAATGTACCTCTACCCCCTGACGTGGACATGCCACCCCAGAGGATGACGCAGTGCCTGAGGCAGGTGCCAGACCAGACAACGTCAGAGATGACGAAAGAGATGGGAGAATGGCATGTCAGGGACTGATTGTCATGATCCCAGCACAGGAATACAGATCCCATTCAAAGATAATTGGGAGGCAGCAAACTTAATTTCTATCAGTGGGTCCGTTACCAGACATTTGGTCAAAAAAAATTGGTCGACCAGACAAATGGTCGAACCAATTTGGTCGAAAACCCCCAACCCCCTTTTTTTTTCTAAAAACCCATTTTTGTAAAAAACGAAAACCCGAAAAATAAATATATAATTAAAAAAAAAATTCGAGCATTTGGTTTTCGACCAAATTGCGTCGACCAAATGTCATTGGACCAGTTTTAGGTCGACCAAATGTCTGGACACCAGTGGGTCAACAGTGGCTTCAAGCTTGAAGCTTCAAGCTTGGCGCAAGAGGCATTTACTTTACTCTTAGCATTGTACCCATAGGCTCATTTCACTCACATTATCTTCCCTATCCTCAACATGGCCGGCGCTAATCCCTCAGATAACATTCTACACCTGTAGCAGAGGGAGCTACTTAAGCCCCGCCTGCGCCAAAGCTCTCGCTTCGCGTCTTCTACGCTGACAGCGTGTAACGCTTCCAGCGATCTCCTCACAGAACCTGTCAACAGAGGAAAACGAGTCAAAGATATTAGTTCCATAGCAAAATCAACAGAATAGCAGAAAAAACTGTAAAGACTTACCGAACCAAAGTTTTCCAAGTATTTTCCTCAGTCCGCAGTCATATTCGAAGTCTCTGCATCTTCTGTCAGAAGCTCCGTCGCACCGCAGCATTTCTTCTCTCAGCAGCCTTCGTCCGTGGTCGCAATGTATTCTACCTAAAGTCTTCCTCAGCAGTCCATGCATCATCCAAAGGTATTTTCTTCCACATTTTCTTCAAAGACCTGCAAAACAAAGGTATTTAATTAATGAACTTGTAAAAAGAAAAGAAAGAAGTTTCATATTTGCTTACCTGAAGTTCTAGCAAGGCTTTTCTTCGTTTATTTTTTACCACGCTTGTTTCTGAAGGCAGACATTACTCTGTTTTTTTTCGACGAACTGATGTAAATTAATGTTTCCTCAAAAACTAGTATAGCTGCAGCCTTCTCACAGCCTTAGCCCTTGTTAGGGAACCACAAACCTGCAAAAGATAAAAGGAAATTCTAGCAAGTGAGATCTCTCCAACGTAGGGACCATTTTCTATTCGATGAACTATAAATAATTATTATTTTCACAAAGAGACTTGCCCATGATACCTTAAAAGGGGTTTTGGACACTATTCAGATAAAAAGCTTTCGACACCATTGCCCCCTCAGAATAAGTCACCTACCCAACGCGCCCCAGAGAATACAGGATGGAGAGCTCCACAAAACAAAAGCACAGGTGAGAAGGGAGGGTTATTTTTTAAGGTACACTGTATCACAGTTATCAACTTGTGAATGGGAATTACAATAGTGGTTTTGTTATAATTGTTGTTTCCACAGAACTAGTTCCCAGACCACAGGTCATCAGCTGAAAAGGCATTACGCTCCCGCGGAGACTTAAGGTAAGCATTACTGAACGCAAAGCTGTACTTAAATAACTCCACCTGAGTGTAATGGAGGACTCAGGAATAGATAATTTATCCCAACTTCTGAGAGAGCTCATAGCAGAGGTTCATACACCCAAGTCTGAAACCAACTCTCTTATGAGAGAGTTGTTGGTTAATAGAGAGCGCACTGAGGAATTGGGTCGCGAGTTGCTACAGTCCCAAGCAGGGCAGGCACCACTCCCTGGTGGGGCTTTACATGGTCAAATTCCCACTTCCAGTCCTCCACTACAGGTAATCTTACCCTAGCAGCCCCAGAGAGATTTACAGGAGATCCACAGCGTTTTGCAGTATTTATTAACTAATGTAATTTATACTTTCTATGTAGACCTGGGGTCTTTCTTTCTGATCTGGCCAAAGTGGCATTTGTGTTATCTTATTTGGGAGGACATGCTGCAGATTGGTCCATACCCTTAGTGAACAGAGATGATCCATTACTGAGGAACTATCCTGGTTTTCGGCAGGAATTAGAAAAAAATGTTGCTCATCCTGCTCAGGGTCAGGCCTTAGACAACAAGTTGCTTTCTTTACGCCAAGGTAACCAGGAATTGTTGGCTTATATATCCTCTTTCAATAGATTAGTAGCTGAAACAAATTGGCCTGGGGAGAGGAGAACCACACTTTTTCATCGAGGCCTGAGAGGAGAACTTAAGGATATTTTGGCGCAAGTCATGAATCCTCCTAAGGGTTGTGCCGAATTCATAGATCTAACCATCCAGTTGGATCACTGATTACAGAACTGACGCTCTGATTGGGCTAAATCAGAGGTTACATCATTTTATGTACGTTCTAGAGACTCTGGAAATCATTCAATGACTTAAAGTCACCCTGAGCCCAAGCAGTTAGGGGGAGTTCGAGGTCCCATCTGTAAAGAAGAATGAGACAGAAGAAAACAGCGGAATGTATGTCTCTATTGTGGCTCAGCGGGTCATCAATTGCGAAACTGTCCAGTGAAACCACCATGGAAGCCAGTGGGAGCTGTAGACAAGGGGGGATAGAAAAGTCACCGAAGATGAACAGCAGGAAAACTCCAATGCCCGACAAGTATAGAGGTCGACTTGTATAGCCAAAAGAAGGAAATTCAGATCTCTCATTTCGTTGTTGCGGTCAAGTAGTGACCGTCAACCGTGCAAGGTGTATGCTCTGGAAGCGTATGTGGACAGTGGTGCGATTGGAAACTATATGGATTACGAACTAGCAGGCAAGATGGGTATTAGTATACATCCAAAAGCTGTGGTAGAAAATGTCACTGCGGTAGATGGAACACAATTAATATCCGGACCAGTGACGAAGTGTACTGAAGTTTGTAACTTGCTTTGCCAGGAAGGACATCAGGAAAAGATATCTTTTGACCTGATTTGTGCTCCACAGTTCAAGGAGATTTTAGGAATGCCATGGTTAGAAAAACACAACCCACGGATTGATTGGCGATCCAAGACCATTGTTTTCAACGAAGAATGCAGGACCTCCTGCTATGTTCAAGGCGGAACCCTTCAAGGCGGAACCCTGAAGAAAGAGTTATCGGAGATTTCTTGCAACACACCCACTTCAGGGGCCATAGGGACCCTTCCTCCGGGATATCAAGACTTTCGAGAGGTATTCAAAGAGGAACAGGCTAACGTGCTGCCACCTCATCGACCATATGATTGCCAAATTGATTTGATCCCCAGTTCCAAAACTCTGTGCAGCAGAATCTAGGCCCTAACTGAACAAGAAAATATTCATTTGAAAACCTATTTAGACGATTATCTGGCCAATGGGTTAATTCGGCCCTCTAAGTCCCCCATGGCATCCCTTCTATTTTTCGTGCCCAAGAAGGAAGGGGATCTGGGTGCTCAGTCCCGGGCCCCCTCCAAGCTGGCCAATGGACCAGGCTGGGGTGCATGACTATACAGTCCTGGTACCCTTTACTTAATACACAGGGGGGCTTTCCGCCGGCCCTCTAGGAGGACGGAGAAAAACAAGTACTGTTTATTGTGGGGAGGGGCAGATGTTCAGCCCTATGGCCCTTCTCAACCACTCAGGTGCTGATCTTCCTGCTTCACCGACAGGCCCCACTGCCTTCTCTCAGCCAAACAGTCCTGCACTTAGCCAGCTACGGTCCTCACCTCACTTGGAGCCGCCGGCCCCTGCCTGTTGCTGCTCCTCTAGGCCTTCCACTCCAGTTGCCGTGGCCTTGCATGTTTCTTCCGCTGCCCTCCCTGTGTGCCCCCGACAACGCTGACCTCGGGTGCGGTGCTCCCGCCTGGACCGCTCTGCCCCGCGCCGGCTAATGTTCGTTGGGGGAGCCTCTTCCCGCCTCTCCTGCTCCTCTGCAATGGAGGTGCAAAACCCCTCAGCCACCTCTCCTGCCCGCAGGTGCTTGAATTGCCTCTGATGTGGCTGCCCTACTCCGGGGGGGGGTCCGCTCCCCCAGCCCTCCCTGGCCCAGAAGCGGGAACTTCTGAGGCCGGAAGCGGGCTTCACCGTCTCCACCCGCATGCTCCTGGGGGCTGCCTTTGGATTCCAATGTGTCAGCTGGGGGATACCTCTTCACCAGCCGGGGCTGTCCTCCCCTGCACCTCCTTGCTGGTCTACCCCAGCCCCGCCTGGGTGCACCGGCCTGCACTGCCCGGCCCCTCTATGTGCGCCAGACCCAATGCCAGTCGCTGCTGCTCGCCTCCGCCCTTTTCATCTTATCAATACGGCGGCTGGAAGTGCACCACTTCCTCCAGGGATCACTTCCTCCGAGTTGCCACGACCTCTGTCTCCAGGGCCCCTCAGATACCCAGCGGGTCAGCTCGCTACCTCTCCTTCCAACTTTCTCCAGAGCGGTGTCTTCGGGGGCCTGCTGATGCTGGCGATTTGCGCCCTTGCGATTTCGCCTCCGTAGGGCTCTCCTCGCTTACCCTCCGTATGCTCTCCTCTTCACTATTCCATCCGATACAGGGCTCCCCAGTGCCTCGGCAAGCCCTCCTTGCTGGTCCACACTGAACCGTGCCTGGGGGGGAGTTCCAGCTATTGTTTTAACCGTTTTTGCAGAGGGGGTAGTGGAGCATGCAGTTTCAGCGTGTCAGCACCGCAGAGGCCATCTTGTATCCATGTGTTTGTTTTAAAACCTTTATTTACTAAGGTTCATGGATTGGTATAATGCCTGACTAGCCCAAAACCTAAAGGGATGGTTCCCTTAACTGATGTTTCTAGTGGCCGTCGTTGTCTAATAGTGTAAAATAAAAGTCTGTCTGTGTCTAAACCTATGCTTTCCCTCACTCTTTACAAAAATGTGATGGGAAGTATTTAAAAAGAAAAATAATGGTTCAACAGAAAATTAGAAACCAAAGTTGGTTGCAGGTGTTCCTCTCACCAGGTGTAGTTTGGTCAATGTCACAAAATTTAGTTCAATCCAAAAAGGGCTGTTCGTAGGACCTTCTCCAAAACCCTTCCAGTGGTTTCAAACACTTTCAGTGTCTTTGGGTTCCTTGAGGTTCCCTTCCCCAAGCTTCAACTTGTTCAAGTTCCAAACACCATAGAAGAAATATAACACAGTTCCTTTTTAAGCTTGTCAGGGTTCCCTTCCCCAAGCTTCAATACTTTCAACACTTACAAAAAAACAATAAGTCTCCAATTTGGTTAGGCCTCAAAGGGTTCCCTTCCCAAGCCCAGGCCCCTTTCAACTTCAAACACCAGTTCAACTTGTCAGGATGTACTGTTTCCTTATATACAGTTTCTCTCACAAGCAATCCTTTCGTGGGGTAGAATAATAGGCTTTTATTTTTTAAACGCCAAGCTCTTTGCTCTTCCTTAGAATGACCACTCTGATCCTTTGCCCCTCTCTTTATTCCTTACACTTGGTTTCCTTTGTACTTTTTTATCTTCAAGTTCTTCCTGAACCTCTTTCATCTATTTGTGTTCCTTTCATTCATGCACACTTGCACACCTGTCCTTTTCCTATTGTGCCTCTTACACACTTATTCAACTCTTTTGTGCCCAAGTGCACTTGTTTCCTTCTCTTTGGGCCGTTTGCACCCTTTTCTGCACCGCTAGTGTGCCTTTTCCCTCCTTCTGTGCCACTCGCGTGTTTTCTCCTTCTTTCCTCTTTCCTTGTTTTTTACTTTCTGTTTCTTTAAACTGTATTTCTCACTTTCTGCTCTGTGCTGCTTTACAAATCTTGCTTTTCTCCCTTTCCTGCTCCAGCCACCCGCACGCTCCTGAGTTTCTTTCTCTCTCATGAGAAACTCACTGGGTAGCCTATCGCTGGTGAGCGGTCTCTCCAGGATGCTTTGGGTCGAGGTCAGGGTCTCACCACTTGCCCCTCAGATACCCTTGGGCCCAACACATGGCCCAAGGGAACAAACAATTACACAGACACCACCAGCGGGATGCCGGCTGCCTCGCGCCAGCTCTCTGGAGACACAGCTTTCTAGCCATGCTGCATACCCTCACAAACACCGGCCAGAGTCACGACACATCATTCTCCTCTGGATGCTTCTTTTTGCAGCTCCTTGGCTTCTCTGGTCCCATGTTCCCCCTCAGCTCGCTCATTCACCTGTGTGAAACCACACCTTTTATAGGGGAAACAATAGTCAACTGGAGTCAGATGTGGGTGGTCATTATGAAATGCCTGACCCTGCCTGACTCTATTAGTGGGACACCTTGGCCCTCATTACAACTGAGGTGCTAAGTGCACCAACTTTACCACCATGGTGTAAACTACGTTTACACCATGGTGGATGGCGGATTTACCGCCCCATTACAAGGTGAGTGGGGCGGTAAATCCCCATTTCCCATTTTCCCTTCCCCATTCCCATTTTTGCCCCATAGGGCATAATGGGAGTGGGGAAGGCGCTAATTACGGCACCGTAAATTACGGTGCCGTAATTAGCACCAAGGTGCCTTAGCACCATGGAACTTAACACCTCCAAAAAGCAGGCGTTAAGGTGGGAATCAGGCGTTAAGGGTTAACGGTGGCGTTAACCCTTAACGCCTGAGTTGTAATGAGGGCCCTTGAGTTCTTTCTATGGTAGGTTTCCCTTACTTTCCCCATGCTGTTTCTATGGGTAATCTTTACTGCTCTTAGTTGCCTCCTCCTCATCTCAGTATTTGTTGGAAATGGGGAGGGGCAGATGAGTCGAGATTGGCAATAACCCAGGAAGGCTGAGGGAGAGTAGGGTGGGGTATTATTGGGACCAGGCAAATACCATGTCTTGCCCTTGGGTATCCTCCTCCCAATCCCTCATGACCCTCCACTTAGGTGATCCTCCCTCGCTTGTCCACCCCCAGGGTCAGGATCCAAAAGCAATGGCCCTTGTCTGGCAACCTAAATGGAAGATCCCAAAGGAGTAGGTGGAAGAATACCATCAGGTTTCTTATATGATCCATCAACACCCTCTACTGGAATCTGTATATCCTTTGAGACTCTGGGTAGTCCCTTACTTCTGGCCCATTGATCAGACGATCAATGGGCCAGAAGGGACAGTTCTGCAATCAATCAATGCAGAAATACTATGAATTTCTATGATCGCAAATGTCAAAGATATCCGTATTACTACCACATTTTGCCTCATATTGGTATTTGAAGGGGTTTGTTCAGGGGAACCTACATTGCCTTCCCTGATTGCGGTTCCCTGTACGATCGGAAGCTGGCATTTCCCAGACGTCTAGGAGGAGCCAGAGGACAATCTCGTAAAAGATATGTTTTAGATGCACATTCATACACAATCCTTGTGAATGTCTTCGGTTTCTTTCTTCGGCTGTTAATGGTCCTCGGGCCACTCCCAACTGCATGGGTTCATCTTGGTCATTTGCATTAGAAGGGGATTGTGCGTGTTCTACTGTTTGTCATACTTTTCGGCCCTTTCTACGTTTTGCATGTCTCTCTTGGAGACGATAGTCCAACTGCATTGTTAGAGTTATTGTTTCTGCCAGATAGGCAGATCGAGGAGCATGTGATATTTCATCTTTCAATTCTTCGGTAAGTCCTCATTGAAATAATGTAATGAGTGCATCGTTGGACCACGCTGTGTCAGCTTCCATTTGTTTGAATTTAGTAATGTATGTGAAAAGATCCATAGACCTTTGTTTGATGGAGACTGTTGCACTGCAACGGAATGTTGTGGTCAGGTGCTCATGCGGTGAACACGCTGATTCTTTGACCTTGCAGAGGAGGTTTAAGTGTTTCGGGCACTTGTCCTACGGGGCAAAAGAACCGTGTTTCTAAATGTTGCAATGTTTTCAGCTGAACAAATTTACATGAAATATATCGTCTGATGCTAAATGCCAGCTGTGCTTAAATCTAGTGGCGAGCAATGCCTGGATGGACTTACCAAATGTGTGCATAAAATCACAGACAGACTGCTGCCAGTAGCTCTCGGCATTCGATCTAGCATCGGGTTGCTAAGCAGCGCAAGCGCATGCGCATAGGAGTAAATAGATGCAACATGCATCCGGTTGCTAAGCAGCCATGGACGGATGCGTGTTGGAGTAGATTAAGTGTGTATGGCTAAATTAGTTTGCAGAAACAGCGCACTATCTTGAAAGTTTGTTTAAGAGTTGCGCCGAGCGTGTGTGGGTACGAGTTTTTAGAAACAAGTGTAATGTAATCTGGATATACATGTTTGGATGGTAAAAAGAAGGATGCAACATGTATCCACTGTTGTCTGGAGAGCACAAAGGTGAGTTAAATGAGATAGCAAAATGTGTATTCTGGTGTGTTAACTGAAACCTCTTATGTTTCATCCAGTCCAACTGTTTTGTAGAGATAATAATGTCATGGCTGAATTAAAGAGCTCAAGACCCAATGTGGATCTATTGAACGAGGAGACGCGGAATCAAGCCCATCTATTTAATGGATTTCCCATATAATTTATTTAGATAAAAGGGTTACAGGAAGCTACTCAAGTCCCAATCCAAATTCATTCCACAGGGAGGCATGGAGTCAAGCCAGTCTATCCAATGAATCTCTCTTTGTTGCATACATTTGTTCAAATTACCCCCTCTTCTAGGAAGGCTTACATGTTACAAATTCATAAACTGGATTTGTGCAATGGTGTGGCGTGCCTGCTTAAAATGCTGTGCTATTGGTGATCTTTCAGATCCTTGTCTGATATTAGATTTGTGTTCCACCCAGCGTGTTTTGGCTTTCCTAGTTGTCATGCCAACATAATATAACCTGCATGGACATTTAATACCATAAATAACATTCTTGGTCTCACACGAAGAGGTGTGGTGGAGTGCAATATTGTAGCCTTTATGTGGATGTGTTATAGACTTACCTTTGATCACATTGTGGCAGTTATTGCAGTTGTTGCATGGTAAGGTGCCCTTAAAGTGTTGTTGTTGCTTTGTTCCTTTGGTGGCAAAAGCAGCTTTAACTAGGTAATCACCTAAATATTACTTTTGTTGTGAGCAAACAGTGGTGGGGTTAGGAAATAGTTTGGCTAAGGTAGGGTCAAGAGATAAAGTTCTCCAGTTTTTGCGGATGATCTCCTTGAACTGAGTGCTTTGTTGCGAGTATGTGGTGACATACACAAGAACACTTTTGTTTAGGCGTTCTTTTGGCCGAAGTGCTTCCATTGTTGTGACATGTTTTACTTTCTCTGCACATTCCCATACCAAGTCAAGGTTATAACCTCTTTTGTTGAATTTCTCTGAAAGTATTTATGCTTGCTTTGAGGCCCCAGACAGCCTTGTGGATGATGCAGAGGGATTTCAATTTAATCCGAGCAGCAACCGGGAGCCAGTCGAGAGTTATTAGCACAGGAGAGATACAGTCCCTGGGTTTAAGTCCAAGGATAAGTCTTGCTTCCCTAATCTGGATGAGCTGGAGGGGTCATACAGTTGAAGAAGGTAGATACAGGAGAAGGCTATTGCAGAAGTCAAGCCTAGAGAGAACCAGTGCTCGAGTAACATTGAGCTTATGGGGGAAGGTGAGAACAGGTAGAATTCCTTTAAGAAGGAAGCATTGAAAGTGGGACTTCTTGTCAATGTCCTGAGTGTGAGGGAGGAAGGAGAAAGAGGAGTTGAAGATGACTCCAAGGATTCTGGCCTCAGATGGAGGAGCAGGGGGAGAGCCCTTAAAGGATGGCCAGTGTGAAGGGAAAAAAGAGGTTGGCAGGGTCCCAATGGGAAGGATCTCGGTCTTGCTAGCACTGAGGCAGAGATTGTTGGAAGTGCAAAGTTCAACAAACACTTGCAAGGAGGCTCCCTTCCCTGAAGCTTATTACACTTTGGGTCTCCCTCTGTCGGTCTCGGACCACTTTCGGATGTCGAAGACTTTCGAATGTGCCTGGCTTTCTTTACAGACTACCGCAGGATCATTTCGACTCAGGTTTCACAGTTTAACTTTCACTCTCCCCTTTTCTAGGAATTAATTTTGTGTCATTTTTGCTGTTCATTCGCTTTATTGCTTCAAGCAATGTACCTTTCACAGAGACCTTCGAGTGGGCTACTTCCTTTCCCCGGACCACTCCCTTACTTAGTATATGTGTTTTCACAGCTGTCCATACATAGTTAATTCACAGGTCTGCCTTTCTTCACGTCTCACAACACACGCATGCAGCCTTCACTTGCGATATAATGTTGCTACTTCAAACTTTAACACACAACGGTCTCCAAGTTTGCTTGCCAACTCACCGGCTGTGTACGTTTCTTTCTTGGTTTTATGATTTCCAATTCACAAGTCAAGGTTAGTACCACAGGCTTGACCTCACCTCCCCAACTCTGCCGTTCACCCGGGAGGGTTGCTGCCATCTTTGAAACACAATGCAGCCTTCTGATGTGGGATCTGGCCTTCTCCACATATCTTTTGCAGCCTTTCAAAGGCAAAGACCTTCAGTAGGGAACTCTTGGGAATATCAACATGCTGCACTCGTCCCTTGGTCCATCACTCTGCTCCAGTAGGTTTGCCTTCGCCCCGGAAGTTCAGCTCATACTCATATTCCGTATTGCTCAGAGTGTGTCTCTACGTTCTGCCTTTTATTCGTGCAAGGAGAGCTAATTGGTATCAGGTGTATGCACTTAGAATCAAGTGACTGACTTTGCCTGACCCAATTAGCAGCACATGTTCAGTCCAATGTGTGAATGTTAATGTTACTCTCAGTCACCCTCTTCCTCTGCCCAGTGTTTGTTTAAAAAGGGGGGGAGTTGGAACCTCTGGGAATCCTAAGCAATAGCATGGGTTAGATAAACAAAATAGGGAAGAATACTGCATCTCACCATCGGCTGCCTCACCCCCACTCCCGGAAGACGTCTCACACAGGTGATCGTGCTGCACTGGTCCACCCCCACGGTCTGGATCCAAAGGTGATGACAGTGCCCTGGACTTTCGTTGACTTATCCACACTTAAGTTGAGTGGTCAGTGACAAATGTGAACTTTCTCCCTAGAAGGTACTATCTTAGATGGTCAATACCCATTTGACGGCAAGGGCATCTAATTCCAACACAGAGTAGTTCTTTTCATGTGGGAAGAGTTTACGACTAGTGAATAGGATAGGGTGTTGTAGTCAATTGTATATTTGTGATAAAACTGCTCCTAACACTCAGATAGGCATCAGTTTGTAACACAAATTCTTTTGAAAAGTCTACTACTTTTAGGATTGGGTTCTGACACAAGGTTTGTTTTAGTTTGTTGTAACATGCATCATCCTCATCATTCCAATGAATCTTCTGGGGTTCAGCATTCCTTCGTTTGTCTATTAATCTGGGTGTTCTCTCTGAATATTTGGGATAAACCTACGGTAATAACCAATCAATCCTAGGAATGCCCTGAGGTCTCTCTTGATCTTTGGTGTGGTGCATCTAGGACGGCTTTCACTTTTTCTTGCTGGGGCTGGATATTGCCATTCCCTACAAAGAAGCCTAGGTATTTCACAGCTGATTGAGCCAGTTTACATTTGGATGGATTGGCAGTTAAGCTGGCTTCTCTGAGGGTTCTCATAATAGTAGAAAGATGAAAAAGATGGTCTTCTCAAGTTTTGCTATAAAAGACTGTGGGCCTCATTACGAGTCCGGGGGGTAACCGAGGCGGTAAAACCACCTGGTTACCGCCGGACTCGTATTACCATTCTGCCTCCGTGATTCCCGGAATTACCGGGGCATTACAACCCCGGTTTTCCGGGAATCACGGAGGCGGAATGGTGTAAATCCCCATTCCCATTGAGTCCTATGAGACTCAATGGGAATGGGGATCATGGAAACACCGGCAGCATCTCGTAATGCTGCCAGTGTTTCCTCGTCCGCCTGCAGGCGGGCGGTGTTAAACCCGCCAGGCCAAACATCACCTCCCGCCTACAGGAGTCGGGATCAGGCGGTCCGGAAATAACAGTGATGGCGGGTTTACCGCCACCGTTATTTCCGGACCTGATTTGTAATGAGACCCTATGTCATCAATATAAGCCCCACAGAAATCTGAGTAAGGCTGTAATATCAGTGGAAAGTGACTGGGCCCCATGCAGGCCAAAAGGGAGGATTTTGAACTGGAATAGTCCCAGGGGTTTCGAGAAAGCAGTCTTTTCCTCATCAGGTCCATGTACTGGGCCCTGCCAATATCCCTTGTTTAAATCTAGGGTTGATAAGAATGTGGCATTTCCAAGTTTATCCATTAACTAATCGATGCATGGCATATGATAGGCATTGAAGGCAGAGATGGCGCTAACCTGCCTGAAGTCTATGCAAAACCTCCAAGAATGTTCGAGTTTAGTTACCAACACAATAGGGGAGGACCATGGACTCAAAGACGACTCGATAATGTTTGCCTTCATCATTTTTTTCACTTCCTCAACCACTTTTTCTTTTCGAGCTTCTGGGAGTCTATTATTTCCTTTGGTGTTCTGCTATAATGATAAGTACCATGTACTCTACCAGGTGTCCCGCAGAATACATCGGGGAATGCTATAATAAGGTCGTTAAAATCTTCTTGTTTCTGTTTAGATAGTTCTTGGGGAATAAACTCAGAGTTGTCTATCTCCTCGTTTGTAAAATCTCTCTACCAGTCTGTCCGTTTGGGGGGGGGGGTAAATTGAGGTCCTTAAGGTGGTAATGTGTAGTAATTCCTTGACTTCACCCATAAGTTTACTCATGAAATTGGATCCCTGATCTGTCAACTTCCTTGGGGAGACCAACCCTAGAAATGAATGGTAGGAGGCATTTTAAAATGTGCTGGTTTGTGTTGTTCCACATGGGGAAGGTCCCTGGGTACCAGGTAGCTTAATCAACGATTACGAGAACATATTTATTACCCAGTCTAGAGGTTTCCAGTGGTCTAATGATATCCATCCCAATTCGGGAGAAAGGGACTTCTATTATCGGTAATGGGTTTAGAAGGGCAGGTGAGGGAATATGCGGGCTGGTTTTCTGGCATATTTCACATGTCTGAATGAAGTTCTGTATGTCAGCATGGATACCTGGCCAGCATAATTTCCCACTGATGTGAGCTTGGGCTTTAGACTGTCCTAAATGTCCCTGTGTCAAATGAGAACACGTAATCTCTAGCACGATCTTGCGATTGGTTTTAGGTATTACTAACTGGGTTTTACTTAAGCCTTCTCTGGAGGTGTCCTTTCTATATAGCAATCCCTGTTTCAGGAAGAAAAAGGAGCTCCCCTTTTCTTGTCCTTCTGCGTCAGGAATCGCTTGTAAGAAAGCCTCTGCAAGTGCTGGATTATTTAGCTGGGTGAAGGCTAGATCGGGAAGGATGGTAGGCTCTTCTTCTGTTTTGTTCTCAGTGATGGGTGTTTCATCAGCCTCTCCAAAGCCCAAGCTACCTCTCTGTTTCCCCTGTTTCACTTTCTTCCATAAAACAGGTAAATAGAGCCTTCTGAGGAATTCCCTGTGCAATTTTATCCTCAAAGTGTATTTCAAACAGAGTTTCGCCATGGTTCTGAGGGCAAACCTTTGTCCCCCCAAATGTTCTATGACGCCTGCCAGGACATCTAGGTCAAATTTCCAGGACAGACCAGATTTTGGAGCCAGTCTTATATAACAACCCGCAGGTGGTATTAGGGCTAAGTCTGTGGGAATCATCCCTCTTTTCCCAGGAGGCATAGTGATTTCGCTGCTGCTACAATGGATTCGTTTGTGTTGGTAGAGGGGTCTGAGGCTCTGTGACTAAGTTTCTGGAATTTTAGGGTCCCCAAATTTGTCTTAATTGAGTCGTATCCCATGCTTAATACTATATGTGGGGGAGGTATGGCATCACAAGTATGACACTAACACAATGGGTACAACTTTGCTCTTTAACTAACATGGGAGTAGTCTTGACCATCAAACGATAAATAAAACAGTCCTAGTGGAGTCCGCGAAATCAAAATGGCCTCTGCTAACAAAACTTAATGCCTGCCCTATCTCTGGTACAAAAAGTGTATAAAGGAGAAATGTATGCAAAGGAAAAATCAGTGTTGAAAAGAATAAGTGTGGTTGAGTAAATATGTCTCTGTAGGCAGGATGACAAACTCTGGCTCGGTTTCCTAAACAATACACAGTTCAACAGCATGGATCAAGACCCGCCTCTCTTTCCATGTTAAAGTCTCTTTTCCTGACTTCCAAATAATGTTTCAACAATAGTTCACGTAGGTCCCCTCTGTTGGGCTCAGATCTTTCACACCAAAGTTCACATAGGTCCCCCTCTGTCAGGCTCACACCTCTCACAACAAAGCTCAACAAAAACTTTCAAGAGGGCTCCTTTCCCCAAGATTAACACACTTCGGGTCTCCCTCTGTTGGGCTCAGACCACTTTCGGATATCGAAGACTTTTGAATGTGTGCGGCTTTCTTTACAGGCCACCGCAGGACTACTTAGACTCCAGGTTCACGGTTTAACTTTCACTCTCCCCTTTTCTAGGAGTTAATTTTGCTTCAGTTTTGCTGTTCATTCACTTTATTGCTTCTTACAATGTACCTTTCACAGAGACCTTTGAGTAGGCTACTCCCTTTCGCCAGACCACTCTGTTACTTAGTATAGCTGATTTCACAGCTGTCCTTACTTCAAAGTTAATTCACAGGTCTGCCCTTCTTCGAGTCTCACAACACATGCGTGCAGCCTTCACTTGCGATATAATGTTGCTACTTCAAACTTTAACACACACAGGTCTCTCAGGTCGCTTGCCAATGCACCAGCTGTGTGCGTTTTTTCTTGGTTTAACGATTTCCAATTCACGAGTCAGGTTTAATACCACAGGCTTGAACTCACCTTCCCAACTTTGCCGTTCACCCGCGAGGGTCACTGTCATCCTTGAAACACAATGCAGCCTTCTGATGTGGGAACTGGCCTGCTCCACGTACCTTTCGTGGCCTGTCTCAGGCAACGACCTTCGGTAGGGAACTCTCTGGGATTTTGATCCACTGCTCTCGTCCCTTGGTCTGTCGCTCTGCTCCAGTAGGGTTGCCTTCGCCCCGGAAGTTCTGCTCATACTCGTGTTCTGCCTTGCTCAGAGTGTGTCTCTAGGTTTTGCCTTTTATTCGTGTGAGGAGAGCTAAATGGTATCAGGTGTATGCAGTTAGAATCAAGTGCCTGACATTACCTGGCCCGATTAGCAGGATATGTCCAGTCAGATGTGTGAAAGTTAATGTTGTTACGCTCGGTCACCCTCTTCCTTGGCCCAGTGTTTGTGTAAAAAGGGGGTGGGGGTTGCAACCTCTGGAAATACTAAGAAATAGGATGAGTTTGATAAACAAAATAGGGGGGAATACCGCGGCTCACCATTGCCTGCCTCACCCCCACTCCCCGAAGGCCCCTCACCCAGGTGATTCCCCCGCACTGGTCCACCCCCAGGGACTGGATCCAAAGGCGATGGCTGTGTCCTGGCTACCTAGAGAGAGAGAGATACCTGGGGACTAGCGGGTGAGACACCCTCTGGTTTCTCACAGTAGATGCTGAAGAGCCAAGGGGAGAGGTTTGAGCCCTTGGGGACACCACAGGTAGAGAAGGAAGTAGGTGAGAAGGTTCCCAAAATGACTTGGGACGATCGATCAGTTAGAAAGGAGGTCAGCCAGCCCAGTACCTGCTCTGAGATGCCAAGGGTATCATGAAGCCTTTTTATGAGGATAGATTGGTTGTGTCAAAGGCAGAGGAGAGATCAAGTAGGATGAGGACAGCTGGAAAGTTAGAGTCAAGAGATGCGAGTAGTTCTTCACAGGTGTTCAGAAGAGCAGTTTCGTGCCTCTGGATGCTCAGAATCCAGATTGATTGTCGTGGGGACCACCGACAAGTTCAGTGTGTGAGGTAAGTTGTGGAAAGGCCAACTTCTCCAGCAGTTTCCCAAGGAAGGGTGTGATAGAAATTGGGCTTTAGTTGGCAGGACAGGTAGGGTCTGCTGAAGGTTTTTTCAGGAGGGGGCGTACACGGGAGTGCTTGAGTGAGGATTGGAAAGTTCCAGTGGCAAAAGAGTGATTGCAGAGATCAGTGCAGTGAGTGCAGGGGCAAGAGAGCTAATGTAGTCCTTGGTGGTTCTGTAGGAGCAGGGGGAAACCTGTTTAAAGAGACCTTCTAGAGCGGACAACTCTGGTGACTTCATCAGGTGTGACAGGGGAGAAGGAGGTGAGAGAGGAGGAAGGAGGGTGTGAAGGAGCCATAGGAGGCACGGGAGTGGGGGACAGGTTGGGCGGGAGTTTAGCAACGTTGCTGAGAATATCTAGGGTTTTAGTGGTGAAGTGTGTGGCCAGAGCGTTGCAGAGGGCCTGGGATGGAAGAGGGGAGGAGGAGACTGCGGAAGGGTTGGCTAGTTCCCTGCAGATTTTGAAATGTTTAGCCGTATTGTTGAAGGCACCAGATACCTGTTAGGACTGATTTTCTATACTCTGGCCTGGTGGACAGATGTATAGAAGGCCAACCTATATGGTTGTCAAACCGGATATTAAATTATGCCTCCTATTATAACGATTTGTATGTATATTGGCCTACACCAAGTTGCTTAAAATTGTACCCGAATAACTCTCTACGGCAAGGTCTTGACCTGAGAAATTGATGTAAGCCGCCATCTTGAATCAAGCCTCCATTTTAGGTTAGAACCGCTATTTTGGGGTTTTTGTACAAAGTCACCCTGTAATCTAAAATGGCCGACTCGTGTGCCCTTGTTCTTGCCTTAACCTCTCCAACCTCTGTAGGGGAGTTAATGTCCAACCTGCCTTCAGGCTACATGTTAGGGTCATGTAGACCTTGTCCTTTGTTGACCTCGGGAGTAGGGGATTACTTGAATTAGCAATGTTAAACTACAAGTATACAAGAACAGTAATGCTATCCAAATATAATATGTGAAACATTTGTTTGGTCTGTATTAAAACAGCATGTAAAAAGTGTAAATGTTAAATTAAAGAATAATGAAGTGTGTTAGTAAATATATTCAAAAGTAAACCGCATGCATGAGATATGTAAATTAGGAAAGTGAACCTGGCGCGACCCTAGACCAGTGTATAATTAACCTGTAAGAGGGCTGGACTTCATTTTACAAATTGTATAAATGCGTCGATGGCATTTTCAAGGTTGTGGGGACGTCCAACTCTGAAGTACGTGGATACCTTCCATACATGGTATAAAATGGACTCTTCCTAGTGCTGAAGTGTAATGAATTGTTGTAGGCATATTCGGCTCTCCACAGAACATCCTTCCAACCTTTTTCCACTTGATGTAGCATGCACCTTAGGTATTGCTCTAAAGTCCTATTAGTCCATTCTGTTTGACTATCAGTTTGTGGATGGTGACTGGTGGATAGACGGATATCAATTTGGGCTATTGCACAACTCTTCCTCCAGAAATTAGACACAAACTGGCTGCCTCGGTCTAAAATCAGGACGGAAAGAAATCCGTGTAGTCGCACGATTTGTTCCAAAAATACCTTCGCCAGACTGGATGCGTTTGGTAGACCCTTACGTGGTATAAAATGGGCCATTTTTGAAAAGAGGTCAACTACCACTGAAATAGTGTTGAATCCTTGGCAGGGAGGTAGGTCGGTGATGAAATCGAGGGAGAGTGTGTGCCAGGGCGCAGGTGGAATTTCCAAGGGCTGAAGCAGACCCGCAGGTCTTTGCTTTAGGGATTTATTCTGTGCACAGATGAAACATGATAGAATAAACTGTATAATGTCCTTTTGCCAGGTTGGCCACCAATAATGTCTTTTTATTTTGGATAAAGTTTTGGCAATCCCTGGGTGTCCTTCCATCAGGGAATCGTGATAACCTGAGATGACTTGTTCTTGTAATGTCTTATTAGGTAGATACAAACGTCCCCTGAAATACGGGAGCTGATCCTTGATTGTGCGATGTTCACTTTGAGCAGCCCACTCCTGTAAAGCCTTGGTGTTCATTAGGAGCTGAATTTCCTTTTGAAGTTCGTCCAGAGATAATATGGCGATGAGACCTAGTAGCTTGTCACCCAGAATGATGGCTACGGGATCCGGGGGTGAGTATGTATTTTCATCAACTCCCATGCGGGATAAGGCGCCTGCCTTTCCTTTCCGAACTCCGGGTCGATAGGTGATTATGTAATCGTACTCTACGAAGAATAAAGCCCACCGGAGTTGACGAGATGATTGAGCCTTTGACGTCTTGAGGTATTGAAGGTTCTGGTGGTCTGTGATTACAGTGATGGTATGTCTGGCGCCCAAGAGGTAATGTCGCCAAGCCTTAAAGGCTGCCTGGATTGCTAGGAGTTCCTTGTCTGTTATTGCGTAATTAAGTTCAGGTGCGGAAAACCTACATGACCAAAAGCCCACGGGATGTAATTGGCTGGTCCCAGGATCCCTCTGGGAAAGAACTGCCCCCATCGCCATGCTGGAGGTGTCTGTTTCCACTATACACGGGAGGTCCGGCCGGGGGTGTCGCAAAACTGGGGCTGAAGTAAACCTTCTTTTAAGTTCTTGAAAGGCTTTTTCTGCCTCTTCAGTCCATTGGAAATGCTTGTTATTCTTTCGTAATAAAGAAGTGATCGGATGTACGATCTGTGGGAAATCCGGGATGAATCGGCGATAAAAGTTTGCAAAACTGATCATACTCTGGACACCTTTAATCGAAGACGGTGATGGCCAATTAGGAATGGCATCTACCTAGTGCAAATCCATCCGGACGCCTCTGGGAGTGAGGACAAAACCCAAGAACTCTACTTCGGTGACATGGAAGGAGCATTTCTCAAGTTTTGCGTATAGCTGATGCTGTCTGAGTTTTTCAAGGATGGAGTGAACGTGCCTAACATGATCCTGTTTGGACGAGGAATACACCAAGATATCGTCAATGTAAACTAGTGCACATACGTCGATCAACTCCCACAGTACATTGTTCATAAAGTACTGGAATGCGGCGGGAGCATTGCAAAGCCCAAAGGGCATCACCTGATATTCGTACAGCCCATACTTGGTACGAAAGGCGGTCTTCCATTCGTCTTCTTTCTTTACCCGCACGAGATGGTATGCCCCCCTGAGGTCCAATTTGGTGTATATTTGGGCATCTTTGACTTGGTCCAGCAGTTCCGGGATCAGGAATAGGGGGTAGCGGTTTTTTATTGTTACTTGATTTAGTGCGCGGTAATCGATACACGTTCTCAGGTCCCCCTCCTTCTTGGGTACGAAGAATAGGGGTGAGGCTGCCGGTGATTTAGATGGGCGGATGAACCAGTTTGCCAGATATTGGTCCAGGTATGACTTCCGATGGACATTTTCTGGCTCTCTGAGTGCATACATGCGACTGCATGGGATTTGCGCACCGCGTACTAGGTCTATCTGACAGTCATATGGCATGTGAGGGGGTAAAGTATTAGCCTAAAAGATATTGGAAGTCTTGGTATTCGCTTGGTAGCATACTAATTACACCTAGAACCACTGCCTCTTTACCTTGGACTGGTGTTGACGGATTGGACATTGGCACTTCTGCTTGGTAGCAGGCGTGAACACAGTCATTGGAGAAGGTCAATTTCTTTGCACGCCAGTCGATGCTAGGATTGAGAGCCACCAACCACGGCATCTGCAAAATCACCCGGAACTGAGAGACCTTGATAAGGTCGAAAGCTATGGCTTCTCGATGTCCATCTTGGCACAGAAGGATCAATTCCGCTGTGCGCTGAGTGACAGGACCCAAAGCTATCTCTGTGCCTTCGACGGTGGTAACCTTCTCAGTTGTCGTTTTCTGACAGAGGGGAAAGCCCCATCCTTGTTGCCAGGCCTTGGTCTATGTAGTTACCAATGGCTCTGCTGTTTATATAAGCCTCCACAGCATGCATCTGAGACGGTTGTTGGTGACTGATCAAAATCACAGGCAGGGCAAGGTGCAAGGTCTGTGGCTCATCATTTTCGCTCGACAAACGGACCTCTATGCTTGCCGGGCCTGGAAGTTTTCCGACTCATGTTCTCCTCCTTCTTTTTCAGTAGCATCGACCATTCTCCTGGGAGGCTTCACTGGGCATTCCCTGAGGAAATGACCGGACTTCCCACAGTACAGGCATAGTTGCTGTTGCCTTCTTTTGTCTCTTTCAGCCTTGGTCAATGGAATGCGAACCCCCCGATTTGCATGGGTTCTGAAGTGTTTTCTGATGCTCATGGAATATACACCTTAGGACGTACATACACAGTACGATTATCTGTTCTGGCCCGATCTGTCTTTCGATCTTGCAGCCTGTGGTCAAGCTGTACAACGAGGTTGATGAATTCAGCACAGTCTCTTGGCGGGTATACTACCTGGGCTAGGACGTCTTTCAATTCCCCCCGTAACGCTTGATGGAATAACGTGGTTCTTTTCTCCTCCAGCCACCGGGTTTCAACAATGAGTCTGTTAAAGGTGGCGATGACAACCATTAATTGGTACCAGAATAAGAATCAGCCTCCACACTGAAAAAAGTGGATTCCAAAAAGTGTTCATGTGTGTTAAAATATTGTCCTAAGTAACACTTTGGATAAAACTTTGAAGTATAATTCATCATCTCCCTGAATGTGATCAAGTCTTTTCTCCTCCAGCCACCCGGTTTCAAAAATGAGTCTGTTAAAGGTGACGATGTATATCAACAAGTCTTTGCTGCCCTGGCGAAGAGACAGAAGTTCGTTATCCAGAGCTTGGCCCTGGGTGTCCAGGCGAACAGCTTCTCAATTTCATGTTGGAACCCTCCAAAATCTCACAAGAGTGGAACATCCTGTTTCACTAACGGTACGGACCAATTGCGGCACTTCCACTCAGATATGACAGAACAAAGGCAACCCGTGACTGATCATTCGGAAAGGCTCCAGGTCTGCAGAGAAAATGGAGGTGACACTGGTTCATGAACACTGCATAACTTTTTGGGTCCCCAGTGAAACGTTCTGGTGGGGCCAAAGGAACCGCCCCAGGGAGGACGACTTGTACTGGATTGACGGATGTGGCTGAAACCGATGGAACAGTTCCTGGCAATGGAGCCTGATCAGCCTGTGTTTGGAGTAATTGCCTAGCTAATTCATCGGTACGATCCTTGGCGACTATCAACTCCCTTCTAACGGCATTGGTTTCTTGCCGGGTAGAGTGTACTTCAGCCCGTAATTCCCCCAGTAACTGGGCTAGTTGATCAGTCTCTGATGTTTCCATGACACCCAGGTGGATGTTTTAAATGAGGCTTCGCGTTCTGTTATGCTCACCTGGTATCCACAGGGGTGCCACATGACACCAGATGGGAGACTGTGCGCTGTCCTGGACCCCTTCTGCTTGTTTGTATGTTGGCTGGTGGACAGATCCTGTGACAGGAGAATAGAGGGTTAGGTACCGAGCCTGAGATGGGGACTTCCACCTCCCACTGACCAAATCCCTTCCCTTGGAGGTTATGCCTCAACCTTAGGTTCTTGTGTGTTGAGCTCTCCGTCCTGCGTCTCTGCACAGGGGCGCGTGTTAGTTGTGGGCATCCAGAGGGCGAGGTTGCTTCACTGGTCCTGTGCTCTTGTGTCGGGTCCAGACCGGCTGTGACACCAACTCTGTTTATGGAGTTCAGGTAAGTCTTTCAGTTTCTGTTCCTTTTCCTGTCTTCCTTTCATTCTCTTGTGCTCTTAATGTCTCTTTCTGTCTTCCACAGGGGTTGTTGTGGTTGCGGAGCTGCTGCGCTGGATGGATAAGGCTGAGGTAAGTAGTTTAGCGTGAAGCGCGGTGCTGCTCAATGTGAGCTAGTTGCTAACCTGTATTTCTTTCTCGCTTGTCACCTTTGCAGATAGTGTTGCGATGTCAAATCCACTGCTTGCTGAGTACGGATTATTAGTAATGCTGTCCGTTTATTTCGCAGGTTGCGGAGCACTCCAGAGATGGCGAGACCACCGAGCGCGGATGGATGTAGGAGCTGTTACTCACAGGTAAATGTTCAGCGTTAATGCTGTTCTTGTAGGTTGCAGAGCACTCCGGGAATCGGCGAGGCCGCCGAACGCAGATGGATGCACAGATGGACGTAGGAGCTGCTACTCACAGGTAATGTCCTTTGTTAATGCTCTTCTTGTTCTTGCAGGTTGCCGATGGAATGCAGGTTGATGGCTTCAGATTTAAGCCGCCAGGAGTAGCTGCTGAGCTGGAGCTGGAAACAGTGAGCGTTACGCTGCAGGATTGCAGAATAACGCGAAGCGTGAATCCCAGTTCGGGCGTGGCTTATATAGCCAGCCACACCTGAAGATTTGACCACACCCAAAACATTATTCTGCAAGGCTCAGTTCTTGGAACTGAGCTGTATAAAGGACCTCCGTGTTGGATTAAGGTCCAAAGTGGTGCTTGCCTCATTGTAAAGAATGAGCCTGGCGCCAAAGGCCCTTGGAGCCATTGTGGGTGGCTGTAGCCTCACTGCTGTCAGGGGGCTGTTGCATCTGAGGGGATCAAGGATAGGGATTGTGACAGTATGCCATCGGCGACAAGTTCTGCCTTTCCTCTAGACTTTTGCCTCGACACCTACGACCCAACAAGCTGGCTCCACGATTCTATGGGCCCTTTGCGATAAAGGAGGTAATTAACCCTGTGGCATTTCGACTTCAATTACCAGAATCCTGGAAAAAGATCCATCTCGTGTTTCACAAGTCCTTGTTTAAACCCTATTGTCAAACCACCAGGACAGCTCTACGACCTACCCCCGTACTCATCAATGATCAAATCGAATTTGAAGTTTCCAGGATATGCGATTCTATATATAGAAGAGGTTGACTGCAATACTTAGTGAAATGGAAATGTTATCCTCCCAGCAAACGAACATGGGAACCTGTGTCCAACATGAATGTCTCCCGTTTGCTACGGAGGTTCCATCTAACCCATCCAGGTAAACAGGGTGGTTCACAGTTTAAGAGGGGGCATGCTGTCATGATTCACCGTTTCCGCCCCTTATGGACTACATGGTCCATCAAACACTGCAACACCCTTTCTTATACTCCCAACATTACGAAATTCCCTGTCTAGTGTTTCAACTGACCTGCCACTTCCTAGAAAACAGACACACCCCCGCGGCTCTGCACGTCTTAAGGCTACCTTTCCGAAGTTCCGGCAAGTGTGTGTCTAACTTCCCTCTACTCCCGTGCTACCCCCTTGTTTAGCGGTTCCCAATTCCTTCCTGGTAGTATTTGGTCCTGCCATGCTTACCGCTTGTGGAATTGTTCTTACCACCTTCTCCTCGGACCCTTAGCTTGGATCCGAACTGCATTCGTATTCTGCGTTCGGCACGGTGCGAGCTTCCCGATTCCTTCTTGGTTCCGAAACCCTTCCCGGATTCAGATCTATACTTGCCTGATCCTCCCTGGAATACTGAACGCCTGCATCTCTACGAAATTGGTACCCTACCTGCACACTGGCGACAGAGGACACTCACACGTATCTGTACAAGTCCCGAACCACCAGAAAGAAGGAAAGACCTCCAAACAACAAGACTTCAAAGGATAAACAGGCGAGATTCAAGGCAAAGTGTGACACCTGGTTTATATAAAAGTCATCTAAACAAGTGGCTATATGGGCTATGAAAGAGTCATTGGAGATCAAAGCAGGGTTCCAATATACATTTAGGATTAGGACCTTACAAGGAGTAGCACCTCCTGCCAAAAGGGACCCAAGTTCCCAATCGATCACAGACTCTTGTATAAGGGAATTCGGGGAGGCTGATTTCAGAAGTTTTAAACTGCTGCCCATTTTTACCGCTGTGAGTAGGCCCGCTGAGGGACGGCCAATGTCACCTTTCATAGCCGGGACGATTGCCGACTCAAAGCCGTCTAGCATTGGCGGTTTCCTCATCCAAGTTTCTTGTAAGTTAATTAAGTCAAACTCAGCCAACCTTATATTGCTAGGTTTAAATAGATGGGCAAACCCCCTACTGTTCCAGGATGCCAATTTCAATCTGGCTTGATTGGATGAAAAAAATTGCTTGATGTTCCAGTCGTTGGTTGATAATAGTGATGCTGGGTTGCTAAGATGAGGAATGGGGCGCCAAAGTATTTGCCAGCCAAGACCAGTCCGATGTTGGCAGGTTAAGTCTTTTTGGTGGTGCTTGAGAAGGAACGTTTCCCACTTGATGAGTCCTAGCGTTTCCCTTAAAGGACACATTTATTTTCAAAGCAGGGCCCGAGGGGGTCCTACCCACCATCAAAGGGTCCTGGAATAGAGGGAAAGGTTTAGGGTCGATTATCCCGTTGCCTCTCCAAGACTGAATTTGATCACTAAAAGTAACAGCCTGTGGCGGAGTTTGGTCCACTCCCGTGCAACTTGACAGGTCAAACCCCAGTAGTAGCAAACTCTCTGAAGAGTCCAGCAAAATGTTATTAACCACTGGAGACTAGGTGTGAAGGAACACTGAATCAAGACGCTTGTCATCGTGAAATTCAATAAGCTGAAAGTCAGCAGAACGAAGCAAGCGAAGATTTGGAATCAAGTGGAATAATTCCAAGACCGGTCGCCGGTTGAGGACGATGTTGTTGTTACGATCCAAGATCCCCTCCAGTTTCAGTGAGCGGTTCAGGGGGTTAACCTGTTTCGCTCTTCCTCTTGATTCCTCATGGTGACTACCACTGAAGTCATGGCGTCTCTCGTCATCCCTCCTGCTTTGATATTCGAGATTGTTAGAGCTTTTAGGCTGAAGATCTGGAAAGCTTGTAGGAGCCTGGTCACTCACAGCCGCTGAAGCGTGTGATCTTAATCGTTTCCATTTTTCTTCCAAAGGCTCGAACCGAGGAGACAGTGACTGATCTAAATTGACTGCTAGGGGGACCACACTAACTCCACTGTTAACACATTGAGGCACAGGTGTCACATCGTTGACAATATCATCCGAAATGTCCTCAATCGAGTAAGTAGAGAGGTCCATCAGTTCTTGCAAAGTGGGGCTCAACTGTGACCTAGCAGTACAAGGGCTAGAAAGGGGCCCCTGAGGGACCACCCACTTGACCCGCTCCCCCCCTGGCATGCCTCCTCATTGAGGGGACACAACTCTTCTTGGCGCCAGTCTTGGGGCTCGAGGTAAGACTTTTTGCTGTTAGTTTTATCGGTCTTCTTTAAGCTTCCCTGTTTTGACTGGGAAAAGATGTAAGTCTGATTTTCTCTGGTCCCCTCCTCCTCTGTTGAAATAATTTGTAAGGCCACGTCAGATTAAATACATGCACCGTTCACTGGCTTTAGGGAGACCAGCCAACCAGCAGGATTGTTTGGAGTGGTATCTGGAGCAGGGTCTAAATGAGCATTTGTCAGGTCCACAGAACAAGATGAATTCCATTTATGATGGGCGGATGAAACTAGAGGTGACGCAAATCCAGCGTCCACCAGGGGAGTCTCATCCTCACCCAGCTGTTGCCAGTCCTGTGCTGTTGTTTCCAAACGACAGACAATGATCAAAGGGACCACCAGTGGAGCCTTGACCATGTCTGAGACAACCACCCCCGGACAATTCCACAGGTAGCAAGAGGACCGGCTCCTTTATAGCGTTTGTCAGGTAGGCCGAATTTAAGGACCAAATGTCATTTCCTGGACCAGAGAGTTTCTCCTGACCTGGGCTCTCTGGGTTTCCTCGTGAGAACATGGGGGGAGGCACTTGTTTAGGCGTAGGGGCCTGATGCGCAGCCTTAAAGTTGAAAGGGATAATCATGGATGACAGTACTACATTAGCCCCCTCCAAAGGCTGCAGATCCTTGGGAGGCCAACCCCATGATTCCACAACTTCCAAGATGTCTGCGTCTGATACATCCCCCGCCAACGTACCAAACGTTGGAACGACTGATTTTTAAGCGAACATAGAGGCAACTGTGGGGCTTGGCAAAACGCTCCGCTTGTGGAGTCTGTGGTAAATGCAGGGATTATGAGGCAATTTGCCAGGTCTGGACGAATGGTACCCACCATCCACCCCTAGAGTTCTTGTTCCTTTACGATGAGTTGTGTGCAAGGTCTTGGGCACATGGGTGGTGGTGTCTTTTGTTACCGCAGAGGGGTCCTCCCCTCAGCACCGGCCTGTGGTCCCAATATGTCTCCAGCGGCCCCGAAATCCAAACCCGTGGGACCTTCCCCCAAAGGCGAGGCGGACGGGTTAATATCCCATGCAGCCAGGGCCGGCTCTGATGCAGGAGTTCCTTCTGTAATATCAGGGTTCGATGGCGATGCTTGCAAAATTGGAGAATGCCCACACCGGTCGTCTGAGGACGTGTGGACCTGAGCTTTTATCACCAGAGGTTTGTCACGAAGGGGCATCGCAACCACACTAGACCCACCTTCTGTAAGCTGTCCAACTTCCAGCTGACCCATGACATTCATTACCACCTCTTTCCCCTGGTAAGCAGGCAGGGCTAGAATAGCACCTACTGAGCAAGCACTCAAAGAGGCAGAGGGTTCATGCACAACAAGCTGGTTGTGGTTTTTAGTCCCCCAGCCAGGTCTGACGCAGGGTCGTGTGGGCTAAGAAAGTCATTTCCGGCAGGTGAAAAAGTCTGAGCTGAAAACCCTGTGTCCCAAAGAGCATCGCGGGATGAGAATGCTCTGGGGGAATATGGGATTCTATTAATGCCCAGGCTTACCAAACATACCACTGGTGGGGGCAGGACAGGGCGGTTGAGTTAATGGAAAGTTGGACATAATCAGTGTTTTTACTCAACGCCCTACCTTCTGCGTCCCCTTCCGAGAAGTCGGATGAAAATATGCACTTAGTGAGCTGTGATTGGAGTCTGGTTTTTGAGTTGCTCAACAGGCGATGTTTCGTACTTCTGAGGTGCATGGCCTCGTCCATCGGCCACCGGACACCAGACACTCAACCTCACTCCGCCACATTCCACTCCTCTGTGATGTTTTGAGGGCGAGCGCAGGCAGGAGGGGGAGTGTCTACCAGTAGAGCTGGTGAGCAGACTTCAGGAAACAGATGAAAGCAGATTTCAGGACAGCAAGTCTGTGATAATGCAGCAAGTCTGTGTACACGCGGCAAGTAGTAAGTCCAGGTTAAATGGCACGCAACAAGCTGGAATAGTGATAAATGAAGGCAAGGGTCTGCAGCACACCACACACTCACCCAACCCCTTTTCAACCATCAATAAATGTTTTGAAACTTGCAGCTCTTGTGTCAGTGTCTACTTGTGATACCATGCCTCCCTCAAAACAAACACACAAATGTTCAGGTTCTCCAATAAAATGTTGCTTTCTGTGTAAAGAATGTCACTCTGGTTAGGGTTCTTTTGGACCTCCCATCAGGATGCATTCTCATCAGTTGTCTTTTCACTCAGTACTGACTGCTTGGCCACCTGTAACGCTTACCTTTGGGGCCCTGCAGGAGTGCCTGGTCCGGTCTGTCGACGAGTGCTGGTCCGGTTTGTGCACCTCCTGTTGTTTACCCAAAAACTCTCCCTCCTCTCTACTCACTGCTGGTTCAAACATCCAGTGGTCAGAGAGGTAAGAGAGATCTGGAAGATCCGGTTTTGGTGCGCGTTGCGCCTCCCGGCGTTTTCGGCAAAGTCTTTCCAGTCCGAGAGTCTGGTAATGCTGCTGCCCAGTTTCCTCACTAGGCATTTACCAGGCCAGTTCAATCCGCCTCAGTTCCTTCACTGTGGCGAGGTGAGTAGTAGTTCTTCCACTAGATTGGTGGAATGCCCAGTCCAGCTGCGACACCCACTGTCCTCTCTTTTGTGTTTTAAAATGCGTTGTTTCAATGTGCTAATAGTTTCCTGTTTTCTTTTCCCCCAGGCGCAGGATTCAAAGTTCGGCACGGAAAATGCAGCGCTGTTTCTTGAACCCAGCTGAGCAGGTAAGTGATGCGTCGGTGGTGGGCGGGATGAATATGATTGCCAGGATCTCAGCTTACCCTTATGTCCTTTTGTTTCTTTGCTCAGGTGTTGCGGTGCACGAGGAACAGAAACGCGAGCAGAACCCAGAAGGTGATGCAGGAACAGAGCGGAAGAGGTCCGTGGTCTGCACGCGCTCAGGTGAGTATTGTAAAGAGTCTTACTTCGCGCCGCGTGGTCCATGTTGCACGGGCCTTGACATGTAGCGCAGAGTTGGTCTCAAGGCGTCTTGACTCGTAGTGCAGAACTGGTCTCAAGATGCCTTGACCCGTAGGGCAGAGCTGGTTGTACACGAGGAACTCCAAAGCAGGCAAGCGTCACGCTAGCAGCCGGAGAAAACGCTAAGCACTGGGTGTGGCCCAGGGTGGGGTTTATATAGCCCTGGGCCCACCCAGAACCACTAGACCATCAGGGAAGCTAGTAATACAGCCCTCTAGTGGCCATGTTGAATTCAATTAAAGTATCCAGTCCTGGGGGCCATTTTGGAAGGGGCTACACAGCAAATAGCCTGGATTGGCGCCAGGCAGCCAGCCTTTCGGCCTAGGTCTTTCCCTGAGCTTTGGAATTGGTCCGGATCGTGACACCACCAGGACCACCACTAACCCGTCCAAAAGGCATTCCGTTGGCAGATGAAAACCTCTGAGCTCTTCAGGTGCGAAGGTAGGGTTTGGAGTCCCCATAGTGAGGGAGTCTCTAACAACTCTGAACCTTAGGATCAGGTCTACCTTCCTTGTCAGCATGCCACATGATCATTCCTCCGTACCCTTTGGATCCATCACTTCAGATCAGGGTCTTAGCCCTAACCAGGAGAACCCTTCCTTGGTCTCCTTTCTCTCTCTGTCTTTACCCAAACTCCGTATTCCTCCTTATCCCATTTCCTCTAATCTCCTGCTATTGCTCCACCTTTCCTTAACCTGTTCTCCCCTTGTAAAATGATCTCCCTTCAACACCACCAGGGACTTTTCTACCTTTTCCAGCCACTTAGCCACTTCCCAACTACCTCCCTTTGATATTTCTCAAGTTCCTCCAATAACATCTCACATTCCTCCACAACTGGCCACCCACCTTCCCTTTATGTTTCCACACCTCCTCCAACAATCCTCAGATCTCCGCCAACAACTGTGCACCCTCCTCCTTCTAATGTTTCCCAACTTCCTCCAACAATCTGTCAATGTCCTCCAACAACTGTACAACCTCCTTCAGCTTCTTCTCTTCCACTAGCCCCTAAACCTTCCTCCCCCATCATTCTCCTCTCTCCGGTCTCCTCCTCTTGTCTCTGCTTCTCTTCCTCTTGTAACCTGCCAACTCTTGCCAAATCCCCTGTACTTCCTCTGTTTCAACAACCCACAAAATGAGATGCATGGTCTGGCTTTTTATAGTGTCTTGGTCCTTTCCCTTGGTTGGCTCGCTGCCATTGGCTTATAAGTGGAAAAGTGGGGGATCTTGGGTGTGATTCGCTAGCTTTTGGCACCCCTTCCTCCCCTGGGGCAAGGCCAGCGAAGTAGAGGCTATCAGGAGAGGGACAGTGTGAGGCAGACATGGTATCAAGAGAAACACAGACTGAAAAGTATTTGTTTTAAAACCTTTATTTACTAAGGTTCCTAGGTTGATGTAATGCCTCACTGGCCCTATATCTAAAGGGATGGCTCCCTTAACTGATGTTTCTAAAGGCTGTCGATGTCCAATTGTCCAAAATAAAAGTCTGTCAGTGTCTAAACCTATGCTTGCCCTTAATCTTTACAAGAATGTGATAGGAAGTCTTTAAAAAAGAAAACAGTGTTTCAACAGAAAATAGGAAACCAAGGTTTAAGTGTAGTTTGGTCAATGTCACAAAAATGTATTCAATAAAAAAGGGCTGTTTGTAAGACCTTATACACAGAGGCCTTACAATATTCTCAAATACCTTCTTCAGTGTTGTTGGATTCTTTGGGGCTCCCTTCCCCAGGCTTCAATCAAAACAACAAGTTAGGCCTCTCAGGGTCCCTTCCCCAAGTTCAGACCCCTTTTCCCTCGTCCAAGTAAAAAACAAAAACACCACAAAAGAAATATAACAGTTCTTTGCGAAGCTTCTCAGGGTTCCCTTCCCTGAGCTGTAATCCTTTGAACACTACGTAACAATAAGTCTCCAACTTGGTTAGGCCTGTAAGGAACTCATGGTAGCAACAGTAAAGACAGACACAAGTGATCACAGTTCAACAGTATTTATTGAACTTTATGCAGGTTGGGAAAACGCCTAATCTAAACTTAAATCTAAGATGGGAGCAAACAACCATCAAATGAAAAATAAGGTAGTCCTTGTGAAGTTGTGCCAAATAAAAGGGCCTATACTAAGAAACCTATTACCAAACCTTACAACTAATACAAAAAGGGTGTGGGATAGTTCTCACAAATAATATGTCACAATGTGGTAACCTGAGTCTTCCTTCCCCACGTTTTGAGCAAGGGGTAAGGTGGGATCTTGGAGTACAGCACACACTCAATCTTTCCCAGCACTAGTCGACCGTTCTACTTGCAGCTAACAGGAACGTCAATGGCCAGGTCTCGTTTCCTTGAAAGTCTCTTGCCTTCGAGGGCCTGACGTATTAAAAAACAAAACAAAAGTTCCTTCAACAAAATTAAAGTTTGTTTCCTAGTTTTGCTTTGGGTGAGGATTCGTCGCCCCTGGGTCCCCCTCTTCTGGGGCTGACTCTTGTTCCTTGGTGTTTTGGGTGATGGTATTCACCTCTCGGATCTCCCTCTTCCGGGCTTGGATCCTAAAACAGTTCCTATCGACATCCAGGCCTTTTGGGGTGTGGTTTCCTGGCCCGCTGGCCTGATAGGTTTATCAAGAAAAGCAACAAACAAACACAAAGTTCTGGTCTATGTATTTCTCGGGTGATGGATTCACCCCTGGATCCCCCTCTTCCGAGCGCTGACCCTTCACAAATTGTATTCCACAAATCAAATAATAGTTCCTTCTCTTAATGAACTTTGGATGATGACTTCACCCCTGGATCTCCCTTGTTCAGGTTCAGACCCCTCTCCACTGCTAGCCTCCCTCCTCTGGGTTCACTATGGCTCTTCCAGCATTCGCTAGTTGCAATGTCTTTTTAAACAGTTGAAATCTGTTCAGTGTTTCCAAAAAAGCGCTGGGAAAAAAGCTAAATTAAATGTTTTATTATATTTATATTTAACTTCCCACATGTCCTCTGTTAACACGTGTTTCGGCCCCTGGCTTTTATTAAAACCGTACATTAGATATCACAATCCCATTGGTTTCCGAACCAGAGGGCATAAAATAAAACATTTAATTTAGCTTTTTTCCCAGTGCTTTTTTGGAAACACCAAACAGATTTCAATTATTTACAAGAAGGAGGGGGTATAACTTTCAGGTGTTCCTACGAGCGACGGGCTCACTTCATCAATATATATACCTACAATGCTATGACACTCTCCATAATACCCCAAGTCTAAACAAAGTCTTTTTAAACAGTTCCAGTGGACATCCCTCGGCTGGGTTCACTTTTGTCAACAAACTGTTTCTTGGGACTTTAGATTTTTCCCCCTTCTCGTCAATATCCCTCGTCCAGGTTTACACTTGCTGTTAGGCAGAAACCTGTGCAGTTCCCTCTGGGACCACTGCAAAAGATTTAAGACTACAGGTGGTTGGCAGTAAACCCAATTGGTAGCAGTCTGTACCACCCAGATTTACCTGGTAGCTGTGGCTGAGCAGTCAGACGTCTCTCAAGAAGAACCAGGCAGTATACAGAGTATTCACAATAGGTCAAAAGAACCTAGTAGAACAAGCAAACACTGACCAGAGCTTGGTGTAAAAGAGATATGGGATACATTACTCACCGTAATCGTATTTCTGATGTTTGTATCTGCTTAGATTCACATGCTGTGCATAGGCCGACATCTAGTGTAAGCTGCGGAGTATTACAGTTTGTTTTTTCGAAACTCGAAAATGGGCGTCGACACAGGGCTTGCCAGTAATACTATCCCTAGTCTGATGTCCACTGTACCCAAGATCCCTCACGCGTCTAGGATCCTCAGATTGTATTTTTTCTGACATGAGGTAGCATGAGGAGTAGCATGAGTACAGATAATCCAAGCAGATAGACAGAAAGGTAAGACTACAAGTAATCATGCGCCTTCTCTCAGAGGGGAGGAAGGGTGGGTCGCATGTGAATCTAAGCAGATACAAGCATCAGAAATACGATTACAGTGAGTAATGAATCCCTTCTGAGGCTTGTGGAATCTGCTTAGATCACATGCTGTGCATAGATTAGCGAGCAGTACCTGAAGAAGGAGGTGGGATGTGAGAAGGGTCATGAGCAAATAAGTGTCTTAGAACCGCTTGTCCCACTTGTGTATCTGCCTTGGAATGGGTGTCAATGCAGTAATGCTGAGTAAAAGTGTGAATAGAGCTCCAAGTAGCTGCTTTGCAAATGGTGTCAAGGGGTACATTTGCAATGAAAGCCAGAGTGGCCCCAATGCCTCTAGTAGAGTGGGCTCTTGGCGTGAAAGGCAGAGTTCTTTCAGAGAGTGAGTAACACAGCTGGATACAGTTAATAATCCACTTCAAGATGGCACCTTTAGAGACGCGATCCCCCTCTCTGCCTGTAGCTACGGAGACAAACAGTTGATCTGTTTTTCTTAGCGTCTGGTTTTATTTACATAGTAGAGGACCGCCCTACACACATCTAGGGTGTGTAGTTTCACCTCAGCCGAGCTTTGCGGGTCCTGGAAGAAAGACGGAAGCTCGATGGACTGGTTTACATGGAATTTTGATATAAACTTAGGTGAGAACCTAGGGTGTGTGCGTAAAACCAGTTTGTCTTTATGGACAGTAAAGAAGGGATCCTGCACTGACAGAGCCTGAATTTCACTGACCCTTCTTATAGAAGTAATAGCTACTAAGAAGGCCATTTTATAAGTCAGGAGTTTGAGACTGCTTTTATGCATGGGTTCGAAGGGGGGTCTCATGAGCTTGGCTAGCACCACATTAAGGTCCCACCCTGGTGGTGGGTTTGAAATAGGAGGGTGAAGTCTCTTTACTCCTTCCATGAAGGCTTTAACTACTGTTACTTTCCACCACGAGAACTTGCTATGGGAAGTGGTGTATGCCGACAGGGCTGCCAGGTGTACTTTCAGTGAGTTAAAAACCAGTCCTGCATCTAGCAGGTGGAGCATGTATGTAACAATAGTGGAAGGAGTGCAATCAACAGGGTTGATTTGTCTACTCTGGCACCAGATAACGAACCTCTTCCACTTGTCAAAGTAACAGTGCCTTGTGTTTGGTTTCCTAGATTCCTTTAGGATGTCCATACACCGCAGAGGCAAATTGAGATGTCCAAACTCTATGACCTCAGGAGCCATGCTGCCAGGTTCATTGAGTTGGGTTGCTGGTGCACTGTTTGACCTTGGTGCTGGGAGAGTAGGTTGTACCAGGCTGGAAGTTTGATGGGCTCGCACACCGCCATCCTGCGTAGGTGTGGGAACCACGGTTGTCTTGCCCACATGGGAGCAACTAGGACGAGCGTCATCTACTCTCTGTTCATCTTGTTCACCACTTTCCTGATGAGAGGAGTTGGTGGAAAAGCGTACGCAAACATCCCTGACTAGTTCATCCACAGGGCGTTCCCCTGGGAGTCTGGTTGGGGGAACCTGGATGCAAATCCTGGGCATTGTCTGTTTTCACTTGTGGCGAATAAGTCTATAATGGGGAAACCCCACTGAGAGAAGATATCTTCTACGACCTCTCTGTGTAGAACCCATTCGTGTTCCTCTGGGAGGGAGTCTCTGCTCAGAGCATCCGCTAGGGAATTGAGCTCCCCTGGAACATGTTGTGATGACAGGAAGATGTGCCCATATCCATATTTTCTGGGCAAGCTTGGACAGTTTTGGCGAACAAGTCCCCCCTTGCTTGTTCAGGTAGAACATGGCTGTTGTGCTGTCCGTCCGGATTTGCACTGACAGGTTTAGTAGGTGGGGCTCGAACGCTTGAAGCGCTCTGAATACTGCCAGAAGCTCTAGCAGATTGATGTGGTTCTTGGCCACTGAGGGAGACCAGAGACCCTGAGCTGTGTGGTGGAGATGGTGAGCTCCCCACCCCGTCAGACATGCATCGGTAGTGACTACTGCCTGTACTTCGGGATCGTAAAAGGGTTTCCCCTGTGCGAGATTCTCTCTTGTCCACCAGTGAAGGCTTTGTACTAGTGTTGGCGAAACAACCACTAGATCGTCCCACTGACCACTTGCCTGAGACCACTGTTTCGCCAACCATTCCTGCATGGGACGCATGCGCAGGCGCGCGTGGGTGACCAGGTAAATACATGACGCCATCATGCCCAGTAAATGCATTGCTTTGCCTACCGTTATTTGTTGACCGGTCTGATAATGCGGAATTCGCAGTAGTATATTCCGAATTCTTTCTTCTGAAGGAAAGGTCAACCCCTCTTGAGTATCTAGGATTGCTCCTAGGAACTGTTTGGAGGTGCTTGGCACCAGGCTTGACTTTTTCTCATTGATTGAGAAGCCTAACTCGTGGAGGAGGTCGATAGTCCTTTGAATGTTTTTCCTGCAAATTCCTGGGGTTTCCCCCGTTATGAGCCAGTCGTCCAGATAAGGGTACACTGGGATTGCCTCCCTGCGTAGGTGTGCAGCCGCCACCGCCAGTACCTTGGTGAATACCCTTGGTGCTGAAGCTATCCCGAAGGGCAGCACCTTGAATTGGTAGTGTCGACTGTCCACCTTGAAGCGCAAGTACTTTCTGTGCGCTGGGAACATGGAAATATGAAAATAGGCATCTTTCATATCCAAGGTTGCCATGTAATCCCCCTTTTTTAGGAGGGGGATTACCTCTTGTAGCGTAGTCATACGAAACTTTTGGGGCTTGACATACTTGTTGGCAGGCCGTAAGTCCAATACTGGGCGCATTGTCAAATCTTTCTTTGGCACAAGGAAGTAAGTTGAATAAATACCCTTGTTTACCTGGTGTCCCGGGACGAGTTCTATCGCGTCCTTTTCTAGCAGAATGGCGATCTCCTCGAGGAGAATCTTCTGATGTTCTAAAGAGTGTACTCTTTGTCGTGGAGGATGGTTCAAGGGACGCTGCAGTAGTTCTATACAATATCCTGTGGATACTGTTGACAGCACCCATCTGTCTGATGTGATCCCTTCCCAAGCCTGGATGAAGTTGGAAATGCATCCCCCTACTGGGGTTGCGTGAGAAGGGAACCTGAACTGAGCGTCACTGCTTTGGTGGAGGCGTGCCGCCTCCCTTGCTGGGGCTGCCTCTGCCTTTACCACAAACTCTCCTATTACCCCTGCCGTAACCCTGGGTAGACTGTTGGTCCACTGTGTACCCTGCCCCTGGGAATAGTTAGATCCTCTCTGTGAATTTTGGCCGCGTGGGCGACGAAAATGACTATTCCCTCTCTGGTTAGGGGGTTTATTGGCTAACTGGCCACGGGACTTGAGTGCCTCGTATTCGTCCTTGGCATTCTTCAGTGCGTCTTCGACCGCCTTAACAAAAAACAGATCGGCTTCCACCGGTTTGTCCAATAATGATGCCTGGGTTTCTGCCTTAAAACCAGACTGCCGTAACCACGCATGTCTCTTGATAACAGTGCCTTCTGCTATCAATCTGCCTGCGTTGTCCGCGGCATCAAAGGTTGCTTTCAAAATGCAACCAGACACGGCTCTACACTCTGAGGAAATCCGAGCTAACTGGCCCAGTAAAGGTTCAGGAGCAGAGGCTATGAGTGCCGCGACTTCTTCCCACTGATGGCAGTTGTAGCTGGCCAACAGGGTGGTGGAGTTTGCAATCCTTGCTTGATAGGCGGACGTTGAGGCTACTTTCCTGCTGAAACCATATAGTTTTTTGCTCTCCTTGTCGGGAGGAGCTTCGGACGATGACAAGGGTGTTCCAGCCCTCTTACGAGTGTTAGTGACAACTAGGGTGTCTGGCTTCAGATGTCCTCTTATATAGAGAGGGTCAGACTGGGCTGCCCTGAAAAGTTTTTCAACCCTGGGATTGACTGCTCTGGTGAGGTTCGTGTTCACCAGGGATGGGTCTATTCTTCGCTGAATGGACTTAAGGATAGGGATGGTCTGGGCAACAGGCCTCCTTTCTCCCACTAACTCCTCTGCGAAGTCCCTCTCCTCCTGGACACCGTGGGTGTCAATATGGAAATGTTCTGCTGCACGTGCGAGAACCTCGTTTAGGAGGGGTTGGTTATCGACAGTGGAGTCTGTAACCGGGGCTTTGTTTTCTACCGGGGAATCTACTCTGTATGTTTCCGGGTCCTCCTCTTCCTCTTCTTGGTCCTCATCATCCCCATAGTAGCCCGTCCCGGTTTGCTCTTCTACCATGCCAAATTCTTGGTCCTCACCAAAGGAGGCCTCTCCTTGATAAAGTGAGTATGGTCTTGAGTATGGTTGTACCTCGAAGGGGTCTGTAGACCTCATCAGTGTTTCAAACCGGGGCTTCTTACTCGGGGGGATAGGATCATTAGAGCCTGAGGGTGTCACCCCTTGTGGATCATACGAAAGGAAATGTTCTGGATTTTTATCGTAAAAATCAGCCAAAGAAGACATCCTTGACATGACCCTATCTATGTCTTCACTCAACCATTTTTTGGAACTGGGAATGACTCTCTCAGCAAGTCTCTGGGATTTATCTTGAGAAGATTTGCTGGTTTTAGACATATCAGCAGACCTGGTCTTGTCTGTCTGTTTAGGGGGAGTGGTGTGTTTCACAGGTGTGGAAGAGTGCAAAGGCTGTTTCTTCTGCTGTTTTCCCCCCTCCCTGTGAGTGGAAAAATGTTTTCCCTGTCCTTTTATGGCTCCGGAGGCTTTCGACGCCTGGCGTCGAGGATCGGGGGTAGGGTCCCTGTCCTTCGAGCGTGGGGCCATGCTGATTTTAACTGCGGGCTCCGACTCCTGGAGCGCGGCTTGGGGGTGGAAGTCGTCTTCGTCTTCCGACGATCGAACTTCTGTTAGCCTAGGGAGCGAGGCACTCTTGGCAAGAGTGGATGATTGCCTGGAGTCATGCGGCGATCTCGATCGAGAGCGCCCAGAGGACACCGAATCGGACCGTTCTGTTTGTGCCTCTTTCCGAGAACTCGACGTCGTCGAGTCTCGGTTGGACTTCGTGTGTTTAGTGTGTGTGGTGTGTGAAGCGCTTGTGTCGCCGGGGGTCTTTCCCATAGCCGCCCTGCCGGACGACCTTCCGAGGTCGGGGACTTGCGATCGGCTGTCTTTCGACGCCGTAATGCCCTCGCCGTCTGAAAGTACGGCGTCGCTGAAGGCGCCCTCCGCTGCCATGGCCGCCTGCCTGGCGTGGTGGGCCCAACGCTTCGTCGAACGGTCCTTAAGTGTCTTAGGTTTAAACCTACTACACGCTCTGCAGTTCGCTTCGGGGTGGTCCCTCGGCAAGCAGAGATTACACGTGGCGTGCCTGTCGACCCAAGGGTATTTGCGATTGCATTTGGGGCAGAATTGAAAAGGGGTACCCTCCATACGCACCTTGAGGCAGCGGGCTGTTAAGTGTAGGAAATGTATAAGGTGTACCTATATACCAAGAGTGTAGAGTATGTACAACCCCCCACTCTCCCTACTTGCAGGGCCGAGGCCAGAGGCCTTCCAAGGCCCGGGCCGAGGCCAGAGGCCTTCCGAGGCCCAAATCCGTCATGCAGCAGCCGACGGTCGATTTCTTCTCCAGCCGGCGTCGAGTGTCGAAGTTCGACGTTGGGAAGGGGAAGGATGTAAATAAATTAATATTTTAGCAAAAGTATGGCTAAGGCCAGGGGACTCCGCAAAATGCTTCCGACCAGTATGGCGGAAAAAACAATCTGAGGATCCTAGACGCGTGAGAGATCTTGGGTACAGTGGACGTCACACTAGGGATAGTATTACTGGCACGCGCTGTGTCGACGTCCATTTTCGAGTTTCGAAAAAACAAACTGTAATACTCTGCAGCTTCCACTAGATGTCGGCCTATGCACAGCATGTGATCTAAGCAGATTCCACAAGCCTCAGAAAATTATTTATTTAAAAGCACATCTAATAAACACACTAGCACTAAGTTTTAAGCAGTTCAGAAACACGGTCACTAAAAGATATACACTCCCTTCAACGATTAATAGACAAGTCTTAGTTAAAGCAACACTTATTTTCAGACAGCGGTGAGCGCTTAATGCAGATGACCCTCTATTCAATCAGTAAAAAAGGGAGAGAAAGGCAGGGCAAAGATAGAAACAGATCCCAACACTTTTAGAAGAACAGTATAGGAGGCAAAGGCAGGTTAAAACCGTAGAGTCAAAGTTCAAAAGGTCGGACCCACTTTAAGAGGCTCTGGTCGAAATGTGTCCAAGGTCACATGCTTGAAAGTGCACAAAGAAGTCTCGCAAAAGGTTCGTAAAAGAGTTGGACCAAAGAAAGGGACCAGTTAGATGGTCAAGGCGGCCAGCCCAGTCCAGAAGGTTAAGGGATTAATATTACCTTGTAGCAATCTTTAGAAAGGGAGGCCTGGTGGACACAGTACCTTAGAATGGTGAGAACGCTCCAGCGGGGGCAGTTGTTCCTGGCAGCGGGTGCAAGTCGATGCTTCGTCCGGGGGAAGAGAGGATCTCGTCGTGGAGGAAAACAGGAGTCCGTTGCACTGCCAGGGAAGAAACCAGCCGCGGAGTTCTCAATTAAAAAGAGCGGTCCTTTTATTTGCGGTACAGGTGTATGTGGCTATCCGGCTGTGGGGTGCTTGGCACGGGCAATTCGACCACTGGACGTCCTGGGATGCGAAGAAGAAAGCAAACTGGTTGTGCCCACCAGTCAAGGGAAGAAGACTCTCCAGCAGGGAGATCTCCTCTGTCCTTGGGAAGTGGTGAGTCGATTTAGCAGGGCTCCGCCGGTGGTGTCGTCGTGGCTCACCACTTGGGACAATCACACAAGAGTGCGACCTGAGTTGGCAAGGAAACCTGGTCTAAGGTGACTAAACCCCCCTCCCACATACCCAGACAGAGTGGCACCACTTTGGAGGGCTTCTGTGCAGAAGCCCGCCAAAAGTGGAACAAAGGCCTCGACCTTTGGTTTGGAGTTATAGAGGTGAACACAAAACGCCATTTTAAAACCGAGTTCTGGCAGAAAATACCAACCGGTGAATTAATATTAAATAAATAAAACGGCGGTATGCTAGAGGCTATGTTAAAAAGTATTAGCCTCGAACAATGGGACAATCCCACAGAGATATATTTGCGGTTGAATATAAAAAGTAGTATCCACTGCCACCAGCCAAAACTCGACGAGGGGGGACGGGACAGTGCCCCCTCGAATAACAGACCCAGGGGCAATCAAATTGCCCCTACCAGTACGTCCACAATATGATGGTTTGTACTGGTTCTGTTAGTAATTTGGGACTAGTAAAGCCAATGGTGACTTTACATGCCCTGGGAGACAGTAGTCAGTCCCAGGGTATAGAGTCTATGGTGGGGTGGTCACTATGACACCCCAGTGTTACTGCACGGAGGGTGCTGTGTAACACACATACAAAAACATATGAGACCCTATGGAGTAAAAGACCCCATAGCCCATGAAACACATTAACATTCAAAGGAACACCATAGATCATGTCCAAGAGTGGAAGAAAACGAGTCTGACTCTTGGCAGGAGAAAAAAACAAACTCCAGAAATCCAGCAAAGCTGCTGGGGGACTCACTAGGTTAGGAAATTCAGCCTAAACAGAGAATTCTCCCTAACACTCGCCCACCCGCTTGCTCTCCCCCCCAGACTAAGGGACAGGAGGATTTAATCCACTCCTGGATGAATCTCATACCTCTAGTCGATGACATACATCCTAGAGAGACCATCAGCATTTTGGTGGTGACACCTTGACCTATGTTCTATGGTCAAATAAAAGGTTTTCCTTTGTAAGCTATATGACCTACAAACCCTTTGGGGAACATTAGTCTTTTTAAAGTTATAGGGGATCTGGTTGACCAGTCCCTCAAAAGTTGTTACAACTTCTGAACCTGTGTTAGGCTTTTTCAAGGGGTCCTTATAAGGGATTCCCTTAGATCTAGAGGGGCCTCCAGTGGTCCTCACCACCCTTCTGTTGGGAGAAGGTGGGGTTTTAGGCCTCTTGGTTGGAGGGGATGGAGATAAGCAAGGTACATGCTTCTCCTTCCTCTTAGATCTACCTTTACCTAATTTAGGAGTTTCCCCCTTAAGACTAGGAATTGGGCTGGAGTCTTCTGTGGAAGGTCCAACAGTCTGAAGGTTTTTGGCCTTAGACTTTTCTTTTCTGGTTTTCCACCAGCACTGAGAATTACCAGTTCTCTTAGGCCTAGTTAGGGTTACAGTAGGTTTATCCACCTCTTCCTCAGAAGCAGTGGGAGTCACAGACTCTATAATTGGGGGAACAATGATGGAGCTTGGTTGGGGCTCCCATTTCCCTAACATTTTAGCCTGAAATTTGCCTGCGTTAGAGGTCAACTTACCAACACCCGGGCTTGTAGTGGGGGTCTCAGTAGAGGTTCGCACAGGCTTAGAGTGGTTCCTTAAGGTGGCCTCTCTAGCCAATTTGGTTTGGTTCTGGGTCTCCATACTGGGAGGCCTGGGGGTACTGGATACTAGTCCTAGAGTTCTTAGATCATTCCCCAACAGGACTCTCCCAGGCACCTCAGTCTGAACACTGACAGGAATCAACACTGTCATGTCATTACACTGAATGAGGGCTGGTAGAATTGGAACCATTTGGACAGGGCCTCCAGACATCTTAGTGGGACCTTTGGGTGCCTTAGCAACATCCTCAGGCCTGAAAAAGCTTTCGTCCACTACTGTTCTGCTGGCCCCAGATTCTCGCCTGGCAGGCGTATCCTGGCCATTGACAAGAACAATGCCCATATAATAAACTTTAGAGTTTTCTGGTATGGAGTTGTACACACTCCTATTCTGATCACTAACCAGACCCATAGACTCTACTGTTACACTTGCTTGAAGACCCAAAGGTTCTTCAGCAAAGACTTCAAAGTGAGCACTAGCCATTTGGACTTCCTCCTCAGAAGTGAAGGCTAAGGAGACTGTGCTGATCCCTGCAGGTTTACCCTTACATCTGGGATCTCCTTTGATGTGGTCAGTTGCCCCACAGAGGTAGCATGTTCCAAATGCTCTCTGGAAGGGTGGCTTGGCCTGACCTCCTCCTGGTTTGTGACCAGAAGGTGCACTAGCCTGTTGTGGTTTACCCTGGTTATGTTGTTGTTTGGGGCCCTCTTTGGGTTGGGAGGTATTAGAAATCTCTTGGTTCCCTTTTGGTGGCTGCTTTCCCTCATCCTTTTTCTGAGTGACCCCAGAATCCTTGTGAGTGGCCCTGTTGGCAAACCACAAGTCAGCAGCCTTAGCTAGCTTCCTGGAATCTAATTCCTTTGAATCAGCCAAGTGCTGTCTGAGCTGAGGAGAGCAGGCATCATAAATTGACTCCAACATAACAAGATTTCTCATTCCCTCATAAGTGTTCACCTTGTAACCCTTAATCCATTCCTCTAGGTTTTTCAAACACTCACTCACCCAGGTAGCCCAAGGGGTACCATCATGCTTTTTGAGGGTCCTAAACCTCTGAAGGTACTGGGAAGGGGTCTTCCCAAATCTAGCTATCAAAGCTAGTTTCACACATTCATAATCCTTCTTATCCACCTCCCCCAACTCCATTACCACATCAGTTGCAACAGGGGGAAGCCTAGAGAACAACCAAGGAAGTAACTCATTCCCTGTGATGTCCTGGAGCCCATGATTATACTCAAACATTTTCAACCAATCTAACACATCCAATTTAGGTTCATACATACCCACTAATTCCTTAGGCATCCAGGGTCTTTTGGGACTGGAACTCCTAGAGGAACCAGAGGAGAGAGAAGCATTTTCCACAGACAACATTTTAATTTCAAGTTCATGATTAAGCTCTATTTCTCTGAGCTTCAATTCAGCTTGCTTCTGCTCAGCTTGGGCATTAATTCTTCTGAACTCTAGCTCTTGGTTTCGTTCAGATTGAGCAATAAAACGTTTGTATTCTAATTCAAGCTTCATTTTTTCAAGTTCAAAATAAGCAGGATTACATGTGGGACCTTGTATAGGTCCAGTAGGTACAGTAGGTAAGGCAGACAGAGGCTCAGAGTGGCTAACTTCATTAGGTTCACTTTCCTCTTCTGACTCATTCTCAAGACTTTGATTCAGATCAATACCATTACTGTTTTCTACATTTGCTAGTGGGGTAGATTCCTCTGTACCACTCAGACTTTGGTTTTCTAACAATCTTTCTACAAGTTCCATTTTATTGCCCTTCTCAGAGAGATTCTTATGTCTACACAATATTTTCAAGCAACCAGCAGTTTTGGCAGACAATGATTCTAAGGTATAACTCTCCCTAGCAGACATAGTTAGAAAAACAGCTTTTTAGTGCTAAGCTTTGTGGTTAGCTGTCCTAAAGTATTCACAAGCACACTAAAGTGTATACTCGATACAAATTCCGCCGCTGTACACCAGTGTTAGGCAGAAACCTGCGCAGTTCCCTCTGGGACCACTGCAAAAGATTTAAGACTGCAGGTGGTTGGCAGTAAACCCAATTGGTAGCAGTCTGTACCACCCAGATTTACCTGGTAGCTGTGGCTGAGCAGTCAGACTTCTCTCAAGAAGAGTCAGCCAGTATACAGAGTATTCACAATAGGTCAAAAGAACACAGTAGAACAAGCAAACACTGACCAGAGCTTGGTGTAAAAGAGATACAATTATTTATTTAAAAGCACATCTAATAAACACACTGGCACTAAGTTTTAAGCAGTTCAGAAACACGGTCACTAAAAGATATACACTCCCTTCAACGATTAATAGACAACTCTTAGTTAAAGCAACAATTATTTTCAGACAGCGGTGAGCGCTTAACGCAGATGACCCTCTATTCAATCAGTAAAAAGGGAGAGAAAGGCAGGGCAAAGATGGAAACAGATCCCAACACTTTTAGAAGAACAGTATAGGAGGCAAAGGCAGGTTAAAACTGTAGAGTCAAAGTTCAAAAGGCCGGACCCACTTTAAGAGGCTCCGGTCGAAATGTGTCCAAGGTCACACGGTTGAAAGTGCATAAAGAAGTCTCGCAAAAGGTTTGTAAAAGAGTTGGACCAAAGAAAGGGACCAGTTAGATGGTCAAAGCGGCCAGCCCAGTCCAGAAGGTTAAGGGATTATTATTACCTTGTAGCAATCTTTAGAAAGGGAGGCCTGGCGGACACAGTACCTTAGAATGGTGAGAACGCTCCAGCGGGGGCAGTTGTTCCTGGCAGCGGGTGCAAGTCGGTGCTTCGTCTGGGGTAAGAGAGGATCTCGTCGTGGAGGAAAACAGGAGTCCGTTGCACTGCCAGGGAAGAAACCTGCAGCGGAGTTCTCAATTAAAAGGAGCGGTCCTTTTATTTGCGGTACAGGGGTACGTGGCTATCCGGCTGCCGGGGTGCTTGGCACGGGCAATTCGACAACTGGACGTCCTGGGATGCGAAGAAGAAAGCAAACTGGTTGTGCCCACCAGTCAAGAGAAGAAGACTCTCCAGCAGGGAGATCTCCTCTGTCGTTGGGAAGTGGTGAGTCGATTCAGCAGGGCTCCACCGGTGGTGTCATTGTAGCAAGTCGGCTCAGCTTCTCCCTCTTCGGATTTTCAGGTCCTGTGGCGACTTCTGAAGTTCCAGTCCCCAAAGCCCTGCTTTTATGCAAGAAACCCCCATTCATTCAGCCTAGCTGTCAATCAAACATGCTAAGTGGTGAGCGGGGTGGCTCACCACTTGGGCCAATCACACAAGAGTGCGACCTGAGTTGGCAAGGCAACCTGGTCCAAGGTGCCTAAACCCCCTCCCACACTCCCTGTGGTACCCAGACAGAGTGGCACCACTTTGGAGGGCTTCTGTGCAGAAGCCCGCCAAAAGTGGAACAGAGGGCTCGACCTTTGGTTTGGAGTTACAGAGGCGAACACAAACGCCATTTTAAAACCGAGTTCTGGCAGAAAATACCAACCGGTGAATTAATATTAAATAAATAAACCGGCGGTATGTTAGAGGCTATGTTAAAAAGTATTAGCCTCGAACAATGGGAAAATCCCATAGAGATATATTCGCGGTTGAATATAAAAAGTAGTATCCACTGCCACCAGCCAAAACTCGACGATGGGGGACGGGACAGTGCCCCCTCGAATAACAGACCCAGGGGCAATCGAATTGCCCCTACCAGTACGTCCACAATATGATGGTTTGTACTGGTTCTGTTAGTAATTTGGGACTAGTAAAGCCAATGGTGACTTTACATGCCCTGGGAGACAGTAGTCAGTCCCAGGGTATGGAGTCTATGGTGGGGGGCCACTATGACACCCCGGTGTTACTGCACGGAGGGTGCTGTGTAACACACATACAAAAACATATGAGACCCTATGGAGTAAAAGACCCCATAGCCCATGAAACACATTAACATTCAAAGGAACACCACAAATCATGTCCAAGAGTGGGAGAAAAAGAGTCTCACTCTTGGCAGGAGAAAAAAACAAACTCCAGAAATCCAGCAAAGCTGCTGGGGGAATCACTATGTTAGGAAATTCAGCATAAACAGAGAATTCTCCCTAACACTTGCCAACTTCACATTCACATTTGTTTTCAATGTTTGCGGGATTCACTTCCCTTGCTTTTTCAAAGTTCTTAGGTGAAAGGCTTTCGGCTGTATGGGGATTTTGCTTGATCTCCTGTATGACCACGTTGACCTACCTTGGCAGCTCTTCTATGGCCTTCTGGTACCTGTAGTTTTTATTCAAACAGGTATCAACCAGAGTCTCTTGAGTTAGCACCCACGTGGTGGCGGTTTCTCTCTGCAGCTGGTCTCCCATCAACACTTTAACAGTTCTTTGAACTTAGTTCAACTTGCCACTTTACGTCTTTCATTCACCACAGCCCAGATCTTATCGGATCTCCCCTCAACTCATCAGCTTGGCTTTCCTCGTAACTGGAGTCAAGGGCGATACCACGGTAGCAGGGGTTTCCCTCGCTGCTGCTTATCAGCATCAACATGCTTTGTGTACAGTTGAAATCTGTTGCAGCACACTTGGGCTATTGGCCTCGGTTTTATGGTTCTCTCTGCAGCGGTTTCGTCGGTCCGTGTTGAAATGGGCAAGGTCATGTCTCGATATTCGCCACCTATCTCCTCCTCTTCAACTGCCGGACCCAGCTAGCTGTCTCATCGTGCAGTCTGCCTGCTTGTACTGTGCTCTTTTGCTCCACCTTTTATCCCTGTGGGGAAAAGGATGTGCCATCAGTTGTGTGTGATTTCAGTCAATTGCCTGACTTTTTCTGACCCTTGTGTGGGGACATGTCAGGTAAACCGTTTTATTAACAGTCCGTTGTTGGTTGTGGTTTGTGTCAAAAAAAGGGGGTTAAGAGTGTTCGAGTATCTTGCAGAACAGACTGGGGAAGAGTTGGTATATGAAATTATAGTGTTTGTACCAGGGGCTTTGATAAACTTAGAAGGGTGAAGATAGGATTTGTCAGACAGACGGGAGTGACTGGGTTTCCTATCCTGAAATCAACAAGGAGGAGTGTGGGAATGGTAGTGTTTTGTCCTAGTAGAGTGGGTGTTCGGAAAAGAATAACCAGATGTCATGACCCTTACACCTGGCCTTCACTGGCAAGTCAGCCTTCCAGTTAAGGCCAGGTCAAAGGCCTTAAAACCTCATCCAAGACTCTCTTGGAGTCAGTCCTGGGCCAGGCTCATACCCATCATGAAGACCAACATTAGAATGGAACTATTTAACTTGGGGGGTTTAGCCAACATCAAGGCACACACATAGCTCAGTTACAAGGAACTGAGCTATGCAGTCTAGTCTTTTGGGTGTGGCAGGCCTGGGACTACTTTACCTGGACTACTTTGGGTGTGGCAGGCCTGGAACTATTTTACCTGGACTACTTTACCTGAGACTATTTAAACCGCACCCAAACAGCAGAACACGCTTCGCGTTAATCTGCGGTGGGCAGCATAACGCTCACCGTGTCTAGTTCTTTGATGCCAGCTTACCTGAAACCAAGGACCTGCAGAGAGAGAAAGAACACTACAAAACTTACCTGGAATAGTATCCTGTCTTCAATCCATCGCCGACTTCAGTTCCACTCACCTGAAGGTACGAACTCCATCATCCGGCACGTCATGCATCCTGGAATACCATAACCTGGAAAGAGGAGAAAGAAAGACAGCATTAGTAAGCATTTACTCACGTTTCCTCCCGAACGAAGAAAGCCACACAATTTTTACCTGGGTAGTCCTCTCCTGGTCAGTATGATCACGGCGCTCGGCGGGGAATATCGCGACCTGCAAGGAGAGAAAAGACACAGGTTAGCAATATAAAAGGCAAAACAGTGCCCAATTCCTTCCTGGTAGTATTTGGTCCTGCCATGCTTACCGCTTGTGGAATTGTTCTTACCACCTTCTCCTCGGACCCTTAGCTTGGATCCGAACTGCATTCGTATTCTGCGTTCGGCACGGTGCGAGCTTCCCGATTCCTTCTTGGTTCCGAAACCCTTCCCGGATTCAGATCTATACTTGCCTGATCCTCCCTGGAATACTGAACGCCTGCATCTCTACGAAATTGGTACCCTACCTGCACACTGGCGACAGAGGACACTCACACGTATCTGTACAAGTCCCGAACCACCAGAAAGAAGGAAAGACCTCCAAACAACAAGACTTCAAAGGATAAACAGGCGAGATTCAAGGCAAAGTGTGACACCTGGTTTATATAAAAGTCATCTAAACAAGTGGCTATATGGGCTATGAAAGAGTCATTGGAGATCAAAGCAGGGTTCCAATATACATTTAGGATTAGGACCTTACAAGGAGTAGCACCTCCTGCCAAAAGGGACCCAAGTTCCCAATCGATCACAGACTCTTGTATAAGGGAATTCGGGGAGGCTGATTTCAGAAGTTTTAAACTGCTGCCCATTTTTACCGCTGTGAGTAGGCCCGCTGAGGGACGGCCAATGTCACCTTTCATAGCCGGGACGATTGCCGACTCAAAGCCGTCTAGCATTGGCGGTTTCCTCATCCAAGTTTCTTGTAAGTTAATTAAGTCAAACTCAGCCAACCTTATATTGCTAGGTTTAAATAGATGGGCAAACCCCCTACTGTTCCAGGATGCCAATTTCAATCTGGCTTGATTGGATGAAAAAAATCGCTTGATGTTCCAGTCGTTGGTTGATAATAGTGATGCTGGGTTGCTAAGATGAGGAATGGGGCGCCAAAGTATTTGCCAGCCAAGACCAGTCCGATGTTGGCAGGTTAAGTCTTTTTGGTGGTGCTTGAGAAGGAACGTTTCCCACTTGATGAGTCCTAGCGTTTCCCTTAAAGGACACATTTATTTTCAAAGCAGGGCCCGAGGGGGTCCTACCCACCATCAAAGGGTCCTGGAATAGAGGGAAAGGTTTAGGGTCGATTATCCCGTTGCCTCTCCAAGACTGAATTTGATCACTAAAAGTAACAGCCTGTGGCGGAGTTTGGTCCACTCCCGTGCAACTTGACAGGTCAAACCCCAGTAGTAGCAAACTCTCTGAAGAGTCCAGCAAAATGTTATTAACCACTGGAGACTAGGTGTGAAGGAACACTGAATCAAGACGCTTGTCATCGTGAAATTCAATAAGCTGAAAGTCAGCAGAACGAAGCAAGCGAAGATTTGGAATCAAGTGGAATAATTCCAAGACCGGTCGCCGGTTGAGGACGATGTTGTTGTTACGATCCAAGATCCCCTCCAGTTTCAGTGAGCGGTTCAGGGGGTTAACCTGTTTCGCTCTTCCTCTTGATTCCTCATGGTGACTACCACTAAAGTCATGGCGTCTCTCGTCATCCCTCCTGCTTTGATATTCGAGATTGTTAGAGCTTTTAGGCTGAAGATCTGGAAAGCTTGTAGGAGCCTGGTCACTCACAGCCGCTGAAGCGTGTGATCTTAATCGTTTCCATTTTTCTTCCAAAGGCTCGAACCGAGGAGACAGTGACTGATCTAAATTGACTGCTAGGGGGACCACACTAACTCCACTGTTAACACATTGAGGCACAGGTGTCACATCGTTGACAATATCATCCGAAATGTCCTCAATCGAGTAAGTAGAGAGGTCCATCAGTTCTTGCAAAGTGGGGCTCAACTGTGACCTAGCAGTACAAGGGCTAGAAAGGGGCCCCTGAGGGACCAACCACTTGACCCGCTCCCCCCCTGGCGTGCCTCCTCATTGAGGGGACACAACTCTTCTTGGCGCCAGTCTTGGGGCTCGAGGTAAGACTTTTTGCTGTTAGTTTTATCGGTCTTCTTTAAGCTTCCCTGTTTTGACTGGGAAAAGATGTAAGTCTGATTTTCTCTGGTCCCCTCCTCCTCTGTTGAAATAATTTGTAAGGCCACGTCAGATTAAATACATGCACCGTTCACTGGCTTTAGGGAGACCAGCCAACCAGCAGGATTGTTTGGAGTGGTATCTGGAGCAGGGTCTAAATGAGCATTTGTCAGGTCCACAGAACAAGATGAATTCCATTTATGATGGGCGGATGAAACTAGAGGTGACGCAAATCCAGCGTCCACCAGGGGAGTCTCATCCTCACCCAGCTGTTGCCAGTCCTGTGCTGTTGTTTCCAAACGACAGACAATGATCAAAGGGACCACCAGTGGAGCCTTGACCATGTCTGAGACAACCACCCCCCGGACAATTCCACAGGTAGCAAGAGGACCGGCTCCTTTATAGCGTTTGTCAGGTAGGCCGAATTTAAGGACCAAATGTCATTTCCTGGACCAGAGAGTTTCTCCTGACCTGGGCTCTCTGGGTTTCCTCGTGAGAACATGGGGGGAGGCACTTGTTTAGGCGTAGGGGCCTGATGCGCAGCCTTAAAGTTGAAAGGGATAATCATGGATGACAGTACTACATTAGCCCCCTCCAAAGGCTGCAGATCCTTGGGAGGCCAACCCCATGATTCCACAACTTCCAAGATGTCTGCGTCTGATACATCCCCCGCCAACGTACCAAACGTTGGAACGACTGATTTTTAAGCGAACATAGAGGCAACTGTGGGGCTTGGCAAAACGCTTCGCTTGTGGAGTCTGTGGTAAATGCAGGGATTATGAGGCAATTTGCCAGGTCTGGACGAATGGTACCCACCATCCACCCCTAGAGTTCTTGTTCCTTTACGATGAGTTGTGTGCAAGGTCTTGGGCACATGGGTGGTGGTGTCTTTTGTTACCGCAGAGGGGTCCTCCCCTCAGCACCGGCCTGTGGTCCCAATATGTCTCCAGCGGCCCCGAAATCCAAACCCGTGGGACCTTCCCCCAAAGGCGAGGCGGACGGGTTAATATCCCATGCAGCCAGGGCCGGCTCTGATGCAGGAGTTCCTTCTGTAATATCAGGGTTCGCTGGCGATGCTTGCAAAATTGGAGAATGCCCACACCGGTCGTCTGAGGACGTGTGGACCTGAGCTTTTATCACCAGAGGTTTGTCACGAACGGGCATCGCAACCACACTAGACCCACCTTCTGTAAGCTGTCCAACTTCCAGCTGACCCATGACATTCATTACCACCTCTTTCCCCTGGTAAGCAGGCAGGGCTAGAATAGCACCTACTGAGCGAGCACTCAAAGAGGCAGAGGGTTCATGCACAACAAGCTGGTTGTGGTTTTTAGTCCCCCAGCCAGGTCTGACGCAGGGTCGTGTGGGCTAAGAAAGTCATTTCCGGCAGGTGAAAAAGTCTGAGCTGAAAACCCTGTGTCCCAAAGAGCATCGCGGGATGAGAATGCTCTGGGGGAATATGGGATTCTATTAATGCCCAGGCTTACCAAACATACCACTGGTGGGGGCAGGACAGGGCGGTTGAGTTAATGGAAAGTTGGACATAATCAGTGTTTTTACTCAACGCCCTTCCTTCTGCGTCCCCTTCCGAGAAGTCGGATGAAAATATGCACTTAGTGAGCTGTGATTGGAGTCTGGTTTTTGAGTTGCTCAACAGGCGATGTTTCGTACTTCTGAGGTGCATGGCCTCGTCCATCGGCCACCGGACACCAGACACTCAACCTCACTCCGCCACATTCCACTCCTCTGTGATGTTTTGAGGGCGAGCGCAGGCAGGAGGGGGAGTGTCTACCAGTAGAGCTGGTGAGCAGACTTCAGGAAACAGATGAAAGCAGATTTCAGGACAGCAAGTCTGTAATAATGCAGCAAGTCTGTGTACACGCGGCAAGTAGTAAGTCCAGGTTAAATGGCACGCAACAAGCTGGAATAGTGATAAATGAAGGCAAGGGTCTGCAGCACACCACACACTCACCCAACCCCTTTTCAACCATCAATAAATGTTTTGAAACTTGCAGCTCTTGTGTCAGTGTCTACTTGTGATACCATGCCTCCCTCAAAACAAACACACAAATGTTCAGGTTCTCCAATAAAATGTTGCTTTCTGTGTAAAGAATGTCACTCTGGTTAGGGTTCTTTTGGACCTCCCATCAGGATGCATTCTCATCAGTTGTCTTTTCACTCAGTACTGACTGCTTGGCCACCTGTAACGGTTACCTTTGGGGAACTGCAGGAGTGCCTGGTCCGGTCTGTCGACGAGTGCTGGTCCGGTTTGTGCACCTCCTGTTGTTTACCCAAAAACTCTCCCTCCTCTCTACTCACTGCTGGTTCAAACATCCAGTGGTCAGAGAGGTAAGAGAGATCTGGAAGATCCGGTTTTGGTGCGCGTTGCGCCTCCCGGCGTTTTCGGCAAAGTCTTTCCAGTCCGAGAGTCTGGTAATGCTGCTGCCCAGTTTCCTCACTAGGCATTTACCAGGCCAGTTCAATCCGCCTCAGTTCCTTCACTGTGGCGAGGTGAGTAGTAGTTCTTCCACTAGATTGGTGGAATGCCCAGTCCAGCTGCGACACCCACTGCCCTCTCTTTTGTGTTTTAAAATGCGTTGTTTCAATGTGCTAATAGTTTCCTGTTTTCTTTTCCCCCAGGCGCAGGATTCAAAGTTCGGCACGGAAAATGCAGCGCTGTTTCTTGAACCCAGCTGAGCAGGTAAGTGATGCGTCGGTGGTGGGCGGGATGAATATGATTGCCAGGATCTCAGCTTACCCTTATGTCCTTTTGTTTCTTTGCTCAGGTGTTGCGGTGCACGAGGAACAGAAACGGGAGCAGAACCCAGAAGGTGATGCAGGAACAGAGCGGAAGAGGTCCGTGGTCTGCACGCGCTCAGGTGAGTATTGTAAAGAGTCTTACTTCGCGCCGCGTGGTCCATGTTGCACGGGCCTTGACATGTAGCGCAGAGTTGGTCTCAAGGCGTCTTGACTCGTAGTGCAGAACTGGTCTCAAGATGCCTTGACCCGTAGGGCAGAGCTGGTTGTACACGAGGAACTCCAAAGCAGGCAAGCGTCACGCTAGCAGCCGGAGAAAATGCTAAGCACTGGGTGTGGCCCAGGGTGGGGTTTATATAGCCCTGGGCCCACCCAGAACCACTAGACCATCAGGGAAGCTAGTAATACAGCCCTCTAGTGGCCATGTTGAATTCAATTAAAGTATCCAGTCCTGGGGGCCATTTTGGAAGGGGCTACACAGCAAATAGCCTGGATTGGCGCCAGGCAGCCAGTCTTTCGGCCTAGGTCTTTCCCTGAGCTTTGGAATTGGTCCAGATCGTGACACCACCAGGACCACCACTAACCCGTCCAAAAGGCATTCCGTTGGCAGATGAAAACCTCTGAGCTCTTCAGGTGCGAAGGTAGGGTTTGGAGTCCCCATACTGAGGGAGTCTCTAACAACTCTGAACCTTAGGATCAGGTCTACCTTCCTTGTCAGCATGCCACATGATCATTCCTCCGTACCCTTTGGATCCATCACTTCAGATCAGGGTCTTAGCCCTAACCAGGAGAACCCTTCCTTGGTCTCCTTTCTCTCTCTGTCTTTACCCAAACTCCGTATTCCTCCTTATCCCATTTCCTCTAATCTCCTGCTATTGCTCCACCTTTCCTTAACCTGTTCTCCCCTTGTAAAATGATCTCCCTTCAACACCACCAGGGACTTTTCTACCTTTTCCAGCCACTTAGCCACTTCCCAACTACCTCCCTTTGATATTTCTCAAGTTCCTCCAATAACATCTCACATTCCTCCACAACTGGCCACCCACCTTCCCTTTATGTTTCCACACCTCCTCCAACAATCCTCAGATCTCCGCCAACAACTGTGCACCCTCCTCCTTCTGATGTTTCCCAACTTCCTCCAACAATCTGTCAATGTCCTCCAACAACTGTACAACCTCCTTCAGCTTCTTCTCTTCCACTAGCCCCTAAACCTTCCTCCCCCATCATTCTCCTCTCTCCGGTCTCCTCCTCTTGTCTCTGCTTCTCTTCCTCTTGTAACCTGCCAACTCTTGCCAAATCCCCTGTACTTCCTCTGTTTCAACAACCCACAAAATGAGATGCATGGTCTGGCTTTTTATAGTGTCTTGGTCCTTTCCCTTGGTTGGCTCGCTGCCATTGGCTTATCAGTGGAAAAGTGGGGGATCTTGGGTGTGATTCGCTAGCTTTTGGCACCCCTTCCTCCCCTGGGGCAAGGCCAGCGAAGTAGAGGCTATCAGGAGAGGGACAGTGTGAGGCAGACATGGTATCAAGAGAAACACAGACTGAAAAGTATTTGTTTCAAAACCTTTATTTACTAAGGTTCCTGGGTTGATGTAATGCCTCACTGGCCCTATATCTAAAGGGATGGCTCCCTTAACTGATGTTTCTAAAGGCTGTCGATGTCCAATTGTCCAAAATAAAAGTCTGTCAGTGTCTAAACCTATGCTTGCCCTTAATCTTTACAAGAATGTGATAGGAAGTCTTTAAAAAAGAAAACAGTGTTTCAACAGAAAATAGGAAACCAAGGTTTAAGTGTAGTTTGGTCAATGTCACAAAAATGTATTCAATAAAAAAGGGCTGTTTGTAAGACCTTATAAACAGAGGCCTTACAATATTCTCAAATACCTTCTTCAGTGTTGTTGGATTCTTTGGGGCTCCCTTCCCCAGGCTTCAATCAAAACAACAAGTTAGGCCTCTCAGGGTCCCTTCCCCAAGTTCAGACCCCTTTTCCCTCGTCCAAGTAAAAAACAAAAACACCACAAAAGAAATATAACAGTTCTTTGCGAAGCTTCTCAGGGTTCCCTTCCCTGAGCTGTAATCCTTTGAACACTACGTAACAATAAGTCTCCAACTTGGTTAGGCCTGTAAGGAACTCATGGTAGCAACAGTAAAGACAGACACAAGTGATCACAGTTCAACAGTATTTATTGAACTTTATGCAGGTTGGGAAAACGCCTAATCTAAACTTAAATCTAAGATGGGAGCAAACAACCATCAAATGAAAAATAAGGTAGTCCTTGTGAAGTTGTGCCAAATAAAAGGGCCTATACTAAGAAACCTATTACCAAACCTTACAACTAATACAAAAAGGGTGTGGGATAGTTCTCACAAATAATATGTCACAATGTGGTAACCTGAGTCTTCCTTCCCCACGTTTTGAGCAAGGGGTAAGGTGGGATCTTGGAGTACAGCACACACTCAATCTTTCCCAGCACTAGTCGACCGTTCTCCTTGCAGCTAACAGGAACGTCAATGGCCAGGTCTCGTTTCCTTGAAAGTCTCTTGCCTTCGAGGGCCTGACGTATTAAAAAACAAAACAAAAGTTCCTTCAACAAAATTAAATTTTGTTTCCTAGTTTTGCTTTGGGTGAGGATTCGTCGCCCCTGGGTCCCCCTCTTCTGGGGCTGACTCTTGTTCCTTGGTGTCTTGGGTGATGGTATTCACCTCTCGGATCTCCCTCTTCCGGGCTTGGATCCTAAAACAGTTCCTATCGACATCCAGGCCTTTTGGGGTGTGGTTTCCTGGCCCGCTGGCCTGATAGGTTTATCAAGAAAAGCAACAAACAAACACAAAGTTCTGGTCTATGTATTTCTCGGGTGATGGATTCACCCCTGGATCCCCCTCTTCCGAGCGCTGACCCTTCACAAATTGTATTCCACAAATCAAATAATAGTTCCTTCTCTTAATGAACTTTGGATGATGACTTCACCCCTGGATCTCCCTTGTTCAGGTTCAGACCCCTCTCAACTGCTAGCCTCCCTCCTCTGGGTTCACTATGGCTCTTCCAGCATTCGCTAGTTGCAATGTCTTTTTAAACAGTTGAAATCTGTTCAGTGTTTCCAAAAAAGCGCTGGGAAAAAAGCTAAATTAAATGTTTTATTATATTTATATTTAACTTCCCACATGTCCTCTGTTAACACGTGTTTCGGCCCCTGGCTTTTATTAAAACCGTACATTAGATATCACAATCCCATTGGTTTCCGAACCAGAGGGCATAAAATAAAACATTTAATTTAGCTTTTTTCCCAGTGCTTTTTTGGAAACACCAAACAGATTTCAATTATTTACAAGAAGGAGGGGGTATAACTTTCAGGTGTTCCTACGAGCGACGGGCTCACTTCATCAATATATATACCTACAATGCTATGACACTCTCCATAATACCCCAAGTCTAAACAAAGTCTTTTTAAACAGTTCCAGTGGACATCCCTCGGCTGGGTTCACTTTTGTCAACAAACTGTTTCTTGGGACTTTAGATTTTTCCCCCTTCTCGTCAATATCCCTCGTCCAGGTTTACACTTGCTGTTAGGCAGAAACCTGTGCAGTTCCCTCTGGGACCACTGCAAAAGATTTAAGACTACAGGTGGTTGGCAGTAAACCCAATTGGTAGCAGTCTGTACCACCCAGATTTACCTGGTAGCTGTGGCTGAGCAGTCAGACGTCTCTCAAGAAGAACCAGGCAGTATACAGAGTATTCACAATAGGTCAAAAGAACCTAGTAGAACAAGCAAACACTGACCAGAGCTTGGTGTAAAAGAGATATGGGATACATTACTCACCGTAATCGTATTTCTGATGTTTGTATCTGCTTAGATTCACATGCTGTGCATAGGCCGACATCTAGTGTAAGCTGCGGAGTATTACAGTTTGTTTTTTCGAAACTCGAAAATGGGCGTCGACACAGGGCTTGCCAGTAATACTATCCCTAGTCTGACGTCCACTGTACCCAAGATCCCTCACGCGTCTAGGATCCTCAGATTGTATTTTTTCTGACATGAGGTAGCATGAGGAGTAGCATGAGTACAGATAATCCAAGCAGATAGACAGAAAGGTAAGACTACAAGTAATCATGCGCCTTCTCTCAGAGGGGAGGAAGGGTGGGTCGCATGTGAATCTAAGCAGATACAAGCATCAGAAATACGATTACAGTGAGTAATGAATCCCTTCTGAGGCTTGTGGAATCTGCTTAGATCACATGCTGTGCATAGATTAGCGAGCAGTACCTGAAGAAGGAGGTGGGATGTGAGAAGGGTCATGAGCAAATAAGTGTCTTAGAACCGCTTGTCCCACTTGTGTATCTGCCTTGGAATGGGTGTCAATGCAGTAATGCTGAGTAAAAGTGTGAATAGAGCTCCAAGTAGCTGCTTTGCAAATGGTGTCAAGGGGTACATTTGCAATGAAAGCCAGAGTGGCCCCAATGCCTCTAGTAGAGTGGGCTCTTGGCGTGAAAGGCAGAGTTCTTTCAGAGAGTGAGTAACACAGCTGGATACAGTTAATAATCCACTTCAAGATGGCACCTTTAGAGACGCGATCCCCCTCTCTGCCTGTAGCTACGGAGACAAACAGTTGATCTGTTTTTCTTAGCGTCTGGTTTTATTTACATAGTAGAGGACCGCCCTACACACATCTAGGGTGTGTAGTTTCACCTCAGCCGAGCTTTGCGGGTCCTGGAAGAAAGACGGAAGCTCGATGGACTGGTTTACATGGAATTTTGATATAAACTTAGGTGAGAACCTAGGGTGTGTGCGTAAAACCAGTTTGTCTTTATGGACAGTAAAGAAGGGATCCTGCACTGACAGAGCCTGAATTTCACTGACCCTTCTTATAGAAGTAATAGCTACTAAGAAGGCCATTTTATAAGTCAGGTGTTTGAGACTGCTTTTATGCATGGGTTCGAAGGGGGGTCTCATGAGCTTGGCTAGCACCACATTAAGGTCCCACCCTGGTGGTGGGTTTGAAATAGGAGGGTGAAGTCTCTTTACTCCTTCCATGAAGGCTTTAACTACTGTTACTTTCCACCACGAGAACTTGCTATGGGAAGTGGTGTATGCCGACAGGGCTGCCAGGTGTACTTTCAGTGAGTTAAAAACCAGTCCTGCATCTAGCAGGTGGAGCATGTATGTAACAATAGTGGAAGGAGTGCAATCAACAGGGTTGATTTGTCTACTCTGGCACCAGATAACGAACCTCTTCCACTTGTCAAAGTAACAGTGCCTTGTGTTTGGTTTCCTAGATTCCTTTAGGATGTCCATACACCGCAGAGGCAAATTGAGATGTCCAAACTCTATGACCTCAGGAGCCATGCTGCCAGGTTCATTGAGTTGGGTTGCTGGTGCACTGTTTGACCTTGGTGCTGGGAGAGTAGGTTGTACCAGGCTGGAAGTTTGATGGGCTCGCACACCGCCATCCTGCGTAGGTGTGGGAACCACGGTTGTCTTGCCCACATGGGAGCAACTAGGACGAGCGTCATCTACTCTCTGTTCATCTTGTTCACCACTTTCCTGATGAGAGGAGTTGGTGGAAAAGCGTACGCAAACATCCCTGACCAGTTCATCCACAGGGCGTTCCCCTGGGAGTCTGGTTGGGAGAACCTGGATGCAAATCCTGGGCATTGTCTGTTTTCACTTGTGGCGAATAAGTCTATAATGGGGAAACCCCACTGAGAGAAGATATCTTCTACGACCTCTCTGTGTAGAACCCATTCGTGTTCCTCTGGGAGGGAGTCTCTGCTCAGAGCATCCGCTAGGGAATTGAGCTCCCCTGGAACATGTTGTGATGACAGGAAGATGTGCCCATATCCATATTTTCTGGGCAAGCTTGGACAGTTTTGGCGAACAAGTCCCCCCTTGCTTGTTCAGGTAGAACATGGCTGTTGTGCTGTCCGTCCGGATTTGCACTGACAGGTTTAGTAGGTGGGGCTCGAACGCTTGAAGCGCTCTGAATACTGCCAGAAGCTCTAGCAGATTGATGTGGTTCTTGGCCACTGAGGGAGACCAGAGACCCTGAGCTGTGTGGTGGAGATGGTGAGCTCCCCACCCCGTCAGACATGCATCGGTAGTGACTACTGCCTGTACTTCGGGATCGTAAAAGGGTTTCCCCTGTGCGAGATTCTCTCTTGTCCACCAGTGAAGGCTTTGTACTAGTGTTGGCGAAACAACCACTAGATCGTCCCACTGACCACTTGCCTGAGACCACTGTTTCGCCAACCATTCCTGCATGGGACGCATGCGCAGGCGCGCGTGGGTGACCAGGTAAATACATGACGCCATCATGCCCAGTAAATGCATTGCTTTGCCTACCGTTATTTGTTGACCGGTCTGATAATGCAGAATTCGCAGTAGTATATTCCGAATTCTTTCTTCTGAAGGAAAGGTCAACCCCTCTTGAGTATCTAGGATTGCTCCTAGGAACTGTTTGGAGGTGCTTGGCACCAGGCTTGACTTTTTCTCATTGATTGAGAAGCCTAACTCGTGGAGGAGGTCGATAGTCCTTTGAATGTTTTTCCTGCAAATTCCTGGGGTTTCCCCCGTTATGAGCCAGTCGTCCAGATAAGGGTACACTGGGATTGCCTCCCTGCGTAGGTGTGCAGCCGCCACCGCCAGTACCTTGGTGAATACCCTTGGTGCTGAAGCTATCCCGAAGGGCAGCACCTTGAATTGGTAGTGTCGACTGTCCACCTTGAAGCGCAAGTACTTTCTGTGCGCTGGGAACATGGAAATATGAAAATAGGCATCTTTCATATCCAAGGTTGCCATGTAATCCCCCTTTTTTAGGAGGGGGATTACCTCTTGTAGCGTAGTCATACGAAACTTTTGGGGCTTGACATACTTGTTGGCAGGCCGTAAGTCCAATACTGGGCGCATTGTCAAATCTTTCTTTGGCACAAGGAAGTAAGTTGAATAAATACCCTTGTTTACCTGGTGTCCCGGGACGAGTTCTATCGCGTCCTTTTCTAGCAGAATGGCGATCTCCTCGAGGAGAATCTTCTGATGTTCTAAAGAGTGTACTCTTTGTCGTGGAGGATGGTTCCAGGGACGCTGCAGTAGTTCTATACAATATCCTGTGGATACTGTTGACAGCACCCATCTGTCTGATGTGATCCCTTCCCAAGCCTGGATGAAGTTGGAAATGCATCCCCCTACTGGGGTTGCGTGAGAAGGGAACCTGAACTGAGCGTCACTGCTTTGGTGGAGGCGTGCCGCCTCCCTTGCTGGGGCTGCCTCTGCCTTTACCACAAACTCTCCTATTACCCCTGCCGTAACCCTGGGTAGACTGTTGGCTGTTGGTCCACTGTGTACCCTGCCCCTGGGAATAGTTAGATCCTCTCTGTGAATTTTGGCCGCGTGGGCGACGAAAATGACTATTCCCTCTCTGGTTAGGGGGTTTATTGGCTAACTGGCCACGGGACTTAAGTGCCTCGTATTCGTCCTTGGCATTCTTCAGTGCGTCTTCGACCGCCTTAACAAAAAACAGATCGGCTTCCACCGGTTTGTCCAATAATGATGCCTGGGTTTCTGCCTTAAAACCAGACTGCCGTAACCACGCATGTCTCTTGATAACAGTGCCTTCTGCTATCAATCTGCCTGCGTTGTCCGCGGCATCAAAGGTTGCTTTCAAAATGCAACCAGACACGGCTCTACACTCTGAGGAAATCCGAGCTAACTGGCCCAGTAAAGGTTCAGGAGCAGAGGCTATGAGTGCCGCGACTTCTTCCCACTGATGGCAGTTGTAGCTGGCCAACAGGGTGGTGGAGTTTGCAATCCTTGCTTGATAGGCGGACGTTGAGGCTACTTTCCTGCTGAAACCATATAGTTTTTTGCTCTCCTTGTCGGGAGGAGCTTCGGACGATGACAAGGGTGTTCCAGCCCTCTTACGAGTGTTAGTGACAACTAGGGAGTCTGGCTTCAGATGTCCTCTTATATAGAGAGGGTCAGACTGGGCTGCCCTGAAAAGTTGTTCAACCCTGGGATTGACTGCTCTGGTGAGGTTCGTGTTCACCAGGGATGGGTCTATTCTTCGCTGAATGGACTTAAGGATAGGGATGGTCTGGGCAACAGGCCTCCTTTCTCCCACTAACTCCTCTGCGAAGTCCCTCTCCTCCTGGACACCGTGGGTGTCAATATGGAAATGTTCTGCTGCACGTGCGAGAACCTCGTTTAGGAGGGGTTGGTTATCGACAGTGGAGTCTGTAACCGGGGCTTTGTTTTCTACCGGGGAATCTACTCTGTATGTTTCCGGGTCCTCCTCTTCCTCTTCTTGGTCCTCATCATCCCCATAGTAGCCCGTCCCGGTTTGCTCTTCTACCATGCCAAATTCTTGGTCCTCACCAAAGGAGGCCTCTCCTTGATAAAGTGAGTATGGTCTTGAGTATGGTTGTACCTCGAAGGGGTCTGTAGACCTCATCGGTGTTTCAAACCGGGGCTTCTTACTCGGGGGGATAGGATCATTAGAGCCTGAGGGTGTCACCCCTTGTGGATCATACGAAAGGAAATGTTCTGGATTTTTATCGTAAAAATCAGCCAAAGAAGACATCCTTGACATGACCCTATCTATGTCTTCACTCAACCATTTTTTGGAACTGGGAATGACTCTCTCAGCAAGTCTCTGGGATTTATCTTGAGAAGATTTGCTGGTTTTAGACATATCAGCAGACCTGGTCTTGTCTGTCTGTTTAGGGGGAGTGGTGTGTTTCACAGGTGTGGAAGAGTGCAAAGGCTGTTTCTTCTGCTGTTTTCCCCCCTCCCCGTGAGTGGAAAAATGTTTTCCCTGTCCTTTTATGGCTCCGGAGGCTTTCGACGCCTGGCGTCGAGGATCGGGGGTAGGGTCCCTGTCCTTCGAGCGTGGGGCCATGCTGATTTTAACTGCGGGCTCCGACTCCTGGAGCGCGGCTTGGGGGTGGAAGTCGTCTTCGTCTTCCGACGATCGAACTTCTGTTAGCCTAGGGAGCGAGGCACTCTTGGCAAGAGTGGATGATTGCCTGGAGTCATGCGGCGATCTCGATCGAGAGCGCCCAGAGGACACCGAATCGGACCGTTCTGTTTGTGCCTCTTTCCGAGAACTCGACGTCGTCGAGTCTCGGTTGGACTTCGTGTGTTTAGTGTGTGTGGTGTGTGAAGCGCTTGTGTCGCCGGGGGTCTTTCCCATAGCCGCCCTGCCGGACGACCTTCCGAGGTCGGGGACTTGCGATCGGCTGTCTTTCGACGCCGTAATGCCCTCGCCGTCTGAAAGTACGGCGTCGCTGAAGGCGCCCTCCGCTGCCATGGCCGCCTGCCTGGCGTGGTGGGCCCAACGCTTCGTCGAACGGTCCTTAAGTGTCTTAGGTTTAAACCTACTACACGCTCTGCAATTCGCTTCGGGGTGGTCCCTCGGCAAGCAGAGATTACACGTGGCGTGCCTGTCGACCCAAGGGTATTTGCGATTGCATTTGGGGCAGAATTGAAAAGGGGTACCCTCCATACGCACCTTGAGGCAGCGGGCTGTTAAGTGTAGGAAATGTATAAGGTGTACCTATATACCAAGAGTGTAGAGTATGTACAACCCCCCACTCTCCCTACTTGCAGGGCCGAGGCCAGAGGCCTTCCAAGGCCCGGGCCGAGGCCAGAGGCCTTCCGAGGCCCAAATCCGTCATGCAGCAGCCGACGGTCGATTTCTTCTCCAGCCGGCGTCGAGTGTCGAAGTTCGACGTTGGGAAGGGGAAGGATGTAAATAAATTAATATTTTAGCAAAAGTATGGCTAAGGCCAGGGGACTCCGCAAAATGCTTCCGACCAGTATGGCGGAAAAAACAATCTGAGGATCCTAGACGCGTGAGAGATCTTGGGTACAGTGGACGTCACACTAGGGATAGTATTACTGGCACGCGCTGTGTCGACGCCCATTTTCGAGTTTCGAAAAAACAAACTGTAATACTCTGCAGCTTCCACTAGATGTCGGCCTATGCACAGCATGTGATCTAAGCAGATTCCACAAGCCTCAGAAAATTATTTATTTAAAAGCACATCTAATAAACACACTAGCACTAAGTTTTAAGCAGTTCAGAAACACGGTCACTAAAAGATATACACTCCCTTCAACGATTAATAGACAAGTCTTAGTTAAAGCAACACTTATTTTCAGACAGCGGTGAGCGCTTAATGCAGATGACCCTCTATTCAATCAGTAAAAAAGGGAGAAAAAGGCAGGGCAAAGATAGAAACAGATCCCAACACTTTTAGAAGAACAGTATAGGAGGCAAAGGCAGGTTAAAACCGTAGAGTCAAAGTTCAAAAGGTCGGACCCACTTTAAGAGGCTCTGGTCGAAATGTGTCCAAGGTCACACGCTTGAAAGTGCACAAAGAAGTCTCGCAAAAGGTTTGTAAAAGAGTTGGACCAAAGAAAGGGACCAGTTAGATGGTCAAGGCGGCCAGCCCAGTCCAGAAGGTTAAGGGATTAATATTACCTTGTAGCAATCTTTAGAAAGGGAGGCCTGGTGGACACAGTACCTTAGAATGGTGAGAACGCTCCAGCGGGGGCAGTTGTTCCTGGCAGCGGGTGCAAGTCGATGCTTCGTCCGGGGGAAGAGAGGATCTCGTCGTGGAGGAAAACAGGAGTCCGTTGCACTGCCAGGGAAGAAACCAGCCACGGAGTTCTCAATTAAAAAGAGCGGTCCTTTTATTTGCGGTACAGGTGTATGTGGCTATCCGGCTGCGGGGTGCTTGGCACGGGCAATTCGACCACTGGACGTCCTGGGATGCGAAGAAGAAAGCAAACTGGTTGTGCCCACCAGTCAAGGGAAGAAGACTCTCCAGCAGGGAGATCTCCTCTGTCCTTGGGAAGTGGTGAGTCGATTTAGCAGGGCTCCGCCGGTGGTGTCGTCGTGGCTCACCACTTGGGACAATCACACAAGAGTGCGACCTGAGTTGGCAAGGAAACCTGGTCTAAGGTGACTAAACCCCCCTCCCACATACCCAGACAGAGTGGCACCACTTTGGAGGGCTTCTGTGTAGAAGCCCGCCAAAAGTGGAACAAAGGCCTCGACCTTTGGTTTGGAGTTACAGAGGTGAACACAAAACGCCATTTTAAAACCGAGTTCTGGCAGAAAATACCAACCGGTGAATTAATATTAAATAAATAAAACGGCGGTATGCTAGAGGCTATGTTAAAAAGTATTAGCCTCGAACAATGGGACAATCCCACAGAGATATATTTGCGGTTGAATATAAAAAGTAGTATCCACTGCCACCAGCCAAAACTCAACGAGGGGGGACGGGACAGTGCCCCCTCGAATAACAGACCCAGGGGCAATCAAATTGCCCCTACCAGTACGTCCACAATATGATGGTTTGTACTGGTTCTGTTAGTAATTTGGGACTAGTAAAGCCAATGGTGACTTTACATGCCCTGGGAGACAGTAGTCAGTCCCAGGGTATGGAGTCTATGGTGGGGTGGTCACTATGACACCCCAGTGTTACTGCACGGAGGGTGCTGTGTAACACACATACAAAAACATATGAGACCCTATGGAGTAAAAGACCCCATAGCCCATGAAACACATTAACATTCAAAGGAACACCATAGATCATGTCCAAGAGTGGAAGAAAATGAGTCTGACTCTTGGCAGGAGAAAAAAACAAACTCCAGAAATCCAGCAAAGCTGCTGGGGGACTCACTAGGTTAGGAAATTCAGCCTAAACAGAGAATTCTCCCTAACACTCGCCCACCCCCTTGCTCTCCCCCCCAGACTAAGGGACAGGAGGATTTAATCCACTCCTGGATGAATCTCATACCTCTAGTCGATGACATACATCCTAGAGAGACCATCAGCATTTTGGTGGTGACACCTTGACCTATGTTCTATGGTCAAATCAAAGGTTTTCCTTTGTAAGTTATATGACCTACAAACCCTTTGGGGAACATTAGTCTTTTTAAAGTTATAGGGGATCTGGTTGACCAGTCCCTCAAAAGTTGTTACAACTTCTGAACCTGTGTTAGGCTTTTTCAAGGGGTCCTTATAAGGGATTCCCTTAGATCTAGAGGGGCCTCCAGTGGTCCTCACCACCCTTCTGTTGGTAGAAGGTGGGGTTTTAGGCCTCTTGGTTGGAGGGGATGGAGATAAGCAAGGTACATGCTTCTCCTTCCTCTTAGATCTACCTTTACCTAATTTAGGAGTTTCCCCCTTAAGACTAGGAATTGGGCTGGAGTCTTCTGTGGAAGGTCCAACAGTCTGAAGGTTTTTGGCCTTAGACTTTTCTTTTCTGGTTTTCCACCAGCACTGAGAATTACCAGTTCTCTTAGGCCTAGTTAGGGTTACAGTAGGTTTATCCACCTCTTCCTCAGAAGCAGTGGGAGTCACAGACTCTATAATTGGGGGAACAATGATGGAGCTTGGTTGGGGCTCCCATTTCCCTAACATTTTAGCCTGAAATTTGCCTGCGTTAGAGGTCAACTTACCAACACCCGGGCTTGTAGTGGGGGTCTCAGTAGAGGTTCGCACAGGCTTAGAGTGGTTCCTTAAGGTGGCCTCTCTAGCCAATTTGGTTTGGTTCTGGGTCTCCATACTGGGAGGCCTGGGGGTACTGGATACTAGTCCTAGAGTTCTTAGATCATTCCCCAACAGGACTCTCCCAGGCACCTCAGTCTGAACACTGACAGGAATCAACACTGTCATGTCATTACACTGAATGAGGGCTGGTAGAATTGGAACCATTTGGACAGGGCCTCCAGACATCTTAGTGGGACCTTTGGGTGCCTTAGCAACATCCTCAGGCCTGAAAAAGCTTTCGTCCACTACTGTTCTGCTGGCCCCAGATTCTCGCCTGGCAGGCGTATCCTGGCCATTGACAAGAACAATGCCCATATAATAAACTTTAGAGTTTTCTGGTATGGAGTTGTACACACTCCTATTCTGATCACTAACCAGACCCATGGACTCTACTGTTACACTTGCTTGAAGACCCAAAGGTTCTTTAGCAAAGACTTCAAAGTGAGCACTAGCCATTTGGACTTCCTCCTCAGAAGTGAAGGCTAAGGAGACTGTGCTGATCCCTGCAGGTTTACCCTTACATCTGGGATCTCATTTGATGTGGTCAGTTGCCCCACAGAGGTAGCATGTTCCAAATGCTCTCTGGAAGGGTGGCTTGGCCTGACCTCCTCCTGGTTTGTGACCAGAAGGTGCACTAGCCTGTTGTGGTTTACCCTGGTTATGTTGTTGTTTGGGGCCCTCTTTGGGTTGGGAGGTATTAGAAATCTCTTGGTTCCCTTTTGGTGGCTGCTTTCCCTCATCCTTTTTCTGAGTGACCCCAGAATCCTTGTGAGTGGCCCTGTTGGCAAACCACAAGTCAGCAGCCTTAGCTAGCTTCCTGGAATCTAATTCCTTTGAATCAGCCAAGTGCTGTCTGAGCTGAGGAGAGCAGGCATCATAAATTGACTCCAACATAACAAGATTTCTCATTCCCTCATAAGTGTTCACCTTGTAACCCTTAATCCATTCCTCTAGGTTTTTCAAACACTCACTCACCCAGGTAGCCCAAGGGGTACCATCATGCTTTTTGAGGGTCCTAAACCTCTGAAGGTACTGGGAAGGGGTCTTCCCAAATCTAGCTATCAAAGCTAGTTTCACACATTCATAATCCTTCTTATCCACCTCCCCCAACTCCATTACCACATCAGTTGCAACAGGGGGAAGCCTAGAGAACAACCAAGGAAGTAACTCATTCCCTGTGATGTCCTGGAGCCCATGATTATACTCAAACATTTTCAACCAATCTAACACATCCAATTTAGGTTCATACATACCCACTAATTCCTTAGGCATCCAGGGTCTTTTGGGACTGGAACTCCTAGAGGAACCAGAGGAGAGAGAAGCATTTTCCACAGACAACATTTTAATTTCAAGTTCATGATTAAGCTCTATTTCTCTGAGCTTCAATTCAGCTTGCTTCTGCTCAGCTTGGGCATTAATTCTTCTGAACTCTAGCTCTTGGTTTCGTTCAGATTGAGCAATAAAATGTTTGTATTCTAATTCAAGCTTCATTTTTTCAAGTTCAAAATAAGCAGGATTACATGTGGGACCTTGTATAGGTCCAGTAGGTACAGTAGGTAAGGCAGACAGAGGCTCAGAGTGGCTAACTTCATTAGGTTCACTTTCCTCTTCTGACTCATTCTCAAGACTTTGATTCAGATCAATACCATTACTGTTTTCTACATTTGCTAGTGGGGTAGATTCCTCTGTACCACTCAGACTTTGGTTTTCTAACAATCTTTCTACAAGTTCCATTTTATTGCCCTTCTCAGAGAGATTCTTATGTCTACACAATATTTTCAAGCAACCAGCAGTTTTGGCAGACAATGATTCTAAGGTATAACTCTCCCTAGCAGACATAGTTAGAAAAACAGCTTTTTAGTGCTAAGCTTTGTGGTTAGCTGTCCTAAAGTATTCACAAGCACACTAAAGTGTATACTCGATACAAATTCCGCCACTGTACACCAGTGTTAGGCAGAAACCTGCGCAGTTCCCTCTGGGACCACTGCAAAAGATTTAAGACTGCAGGTGGTTGGCAGTAAACCCAATTGGTAGCAGTCTGTACCACCCAGATTTACCTGGTAGCTGTGGCTGAGCAGTCTCTCAAGAAGAGTCAGCCAGTATACAGAGTATTCACAATAGGTCAAAAGAACACAGTAGAACAAGCAAACACTGACAAGAGCTTGGTGTAAAAGAGATACAATTATTTATTTAAAAGCACATCTAATAAACACACTGGCACTAAGTTTTAAGCAGTTCAGAAACACGGTCACTAAAAGATATACACTCCCTTCAACGATTAATAGACAACTCTTAGTTAAAGCAACAATTATTTTCAGACAGCGGTGAGCGCTTAACGCAGATGACCCTCTATTCAATCAGTAAAAAGGGAGAGAAAGGCAGGGCAAAGATGGAAACAGATCCCAACACTTTTAGAAGAACAGTATAGGAGGCAAAGGCAGGTTAAAACTGTAGAGTCAAAGTTCAAAAGGCCGGACCCACTTTAAGAGGCTCCGGTCGAAATGTGTCCAAGGTCACACGGTTGAAAGTGCATAAAGAAGTCTCGCAAAAGGTTTGTAAAAGAGTTGGACCAAAGAAAGGGACCAGTTAGATGGTCAAAGCGGCCAGCCCAGTCCAGAAGGTTAAGGGATTATTATTACCTTGTAGCAATCTTTAGAAAGGGAGGCCTGGCGGACACAGTACCTTAGAATGGTGAGAACGCTCCAGCGGGGGCAGTTGTTCCTGGCAGCGGGTGCAAGTCGGTGCTTCGTCCGGGGTAAGAGAGGATCTCGTCGTGGAGGAAAACAGGAGTCCGTTGCACTGCCAGGGAAGGAACCTGCAGCGGAGTTCTCAATTAAAAGGAGCGGTCCTTTTATTTGCGGTACAGGGGTACGTGGCTATCCGGCTGCCGGGGTGCTTGGCACGGGCAATTCGACAACTGGACGTCCTGGGATGCGAAGAAGAAAGCAAACTGGTTGTGCCCACCAGTCAAGAGAAGAAGACTCTCCAGCAGGGAGATCTCCTCTGTCGTTGGGAAGTGGTGAGTCGATTCAGCAGGGCTCCACCGGTGGTGTCATTGTAGCAAGTCGGCTCAGCTTCTCCCTCTTCGGATTTTCAGGTCCTGTGGCGACTTCTGAAGTTCCAGTCCCCAAAGCCCTGCTTTTATGCAAGAAACCCCCATTCATTCAGCCTAGCTGTCAATCAAACATGCTAAGTGGTGAGCGGGGTGGCTCACCACTTGGGCCAATCACACAAGAGTGTGACCTGAGTTGGCAAGGCAACCTGGTCCAAGGTGCCTAAACCCCCTCCCACACTCCCTGTGGTACCCAGACAGAGTGGCACCACTTTGGAGGGCTTCTGTGCAGAAGCCCGCCAAAAGTGGAACAGAGGGCTCGACCTTTGGTTTGGAGTTACAGAGGCGAACACAAACGCCATTTTAAAACCGAGTTCTGGCAGAAAATACCAACCGGTGAATTAATATTAAATAAATAAACCGGCGGTATGTTAGAGGCTATGTTAAAAAGTATTAGCCTCGAACAATGGGAAAATCCCATAGAGATATATTCGCGGTTGAATATAAAAAGTAGTATCCACTGCCACCAGCCAAAACTCGACGATGGGGGACGGGACAGTGCCCCCTCGAATAACAGACCCAGGGGCAATCGAATTGCCCCTACCAGTACGTCCACAATATGATGGTTTGTACTGGTTCTGTTAGTAATTTGGGACTAGTAAAGCCAATGGTGACTTTACATGCCCTGGGAGACAGTAGTCAGTCCCAGGGTATGGAGTCTATGGTGGGGGGCCACTATGACACCCCGGTGTTACTGCACAGAGGGTGCTGTGTAACACACATACAAAAACATATGAGACCCTATGGAGTAAAAGACCCCATAGCCCATGAAACACATTAACATTCAAAGGAACACCACAAATCATGTCCAAGAGTGGGAGAAAAAGAGTCTCACTCTTGGCAGGAGAAAAAAACAAACTCCAGAAATCCAGCAAAGCTGCTGGGGGAATCACTATGTTAGGAAATTCAGCATAAACAGAGAATTCTCCCTAACACCTGCCAACTTCACATTCACATTTGTTTTCAATGTTTGCGGGATTCACTTCCCTTGCTTTTTCAAAGTTCTTAGGTGAAAGGCTTTCGGCTGTATGGGGATTTTGCTTGATCTCCTGTATGACCACGTTGACCTACCTTGGCAGCTCTTCTATGGCCTTCTGGTACCTGTAGTTTTTATTCAAACAGGTATCAACCAGAGTCTCTTGAGTTAGCACCCACGTGGTGGCGGTTTCTCTCTGCAGCTGGTCTCCGATCAACACTTTAACAGTTCTTTGAACTTAGTTCAACTTGCCACTTTACGTCTTTCATTCACCACATCCCAGATCTTATCGGATCTCCCCTCAACTCATCAGCTTGGCTTTCCTCGTAACTGGAGTCAAGGGCGATACCACGGTAGCAGGGGTTTCCCTCGCTGCTGCTTATCAGCATCAACATGCTTTGTGTACAGTTGAAATCTGTTGCAGCACACTTGGGCTATTGGCCTCGGTTTTATGGTTCTCTCTGCAGCGGTTTCGTCGGTCCGTGTCGAAATGGGCAAGGTCATGTCTCGATATTCGCCACCTATCTCCTCCTCTTCAACTGCCGGACCCAGCTAGCTGTCTCATCGTGCAGTCTGCCTGCTTGTACTGTGCTCTTTTGCTCCACCTTTTATCCCTGTGGGGAAAAGGATGTGCCATCAGTTGTGTGTGATTTCAGTCAATTGCCTGACTTTTTCTGACCCTTGTGTGGGGACATGTCAGGTAAACCGTTTTATTAACAGTCCGTTGTTGGTTGTGGTTTGTGTCAAAAAAAGGGGGTTAAGAGTGTTCGAGTATCTTGCAGAACAGACTGGGGAAGAGTTGGTATATGAAATTATAGTGTTTGTACCAGGGGCTTTGATAAACTTAGAAGGGTGAAGATAGGATTTGTCAGACAGACGGGAGTGACTGGGTTTCCTATCCTGAAATCAACAAGGAGGAGTGTGGGAATGGTAGTGTTTTGTCCTAGTAGAGTGGGTGTTCGGAAAAGAATAACCAGATGTCATGACCCTTACACCTGGCCTTCACTGGCAAGTCAGCCTTCCAGTTAAGGCCAGGTCAAAGGCCTTAAAACCTCATCCAAGACTCTCTTGGAGTCAGTCCTGGGCCAGGCTCATACCCATCATGAAGACCAACATTAGAATGGAACTATTTAACTTGGGGGGTTTAGCCAACATCAAGGCACACACATAGCTCAGTTACAAGGAACTGAGCTATGCAGTCTAGTCTTTTGGGTGTGGCAGGCCTGGGACTACTTTACCTGGACTACTTTGGGTGTGGCAGGCCTGGAACTATTTTACCTGGACTACTTTACCTGAGACTATTTAAACCGCACCCAAACAGCAGAACACGCTTCGCGTTAATCTGCGGTGGGCAGCATAACGCTCACCGTGTCTAGTTCTTTGATGCCAGCTTACCTGAAACCAAGGACCTGCAGAGAGAGAAAGAACACTACAAAACTTACCTGGAATAGTATCTTGTCTTCAATCCATCGCCGACTTCAGTTCCACTCACCTGAAGGTACGAACTCCATCATCCGGCACGTCATGCATCCTGGAATACCATAACCTGGAAAGAGGAGAAAGAAAGACAGCATTAGTAAGCATTTACTCACGTTTCCTCCCGAACGAAGAAAGCCACACAATTTTTACCTGGGTAGTCCTATCCTGGTCAGTATGATCACGGCGCTCGGCGGGGAATATCGCGACCTGCAAGGAGAGAAAAGACACAGGTTAGCAATATAAAAGGCAAAACAGTGCAGCGCATCGCACATTACTCACCGGACAGTATCGCACACACTGCGCTTTCGCCTACCGGCCCATGCTCATTTTCAAACTGCATGACAACACCAAAATACCTTTCCATTCCTAAAAGGAAAGGAGCAAGACATTATTATTTGAACTAAGAAGAATATAAGAACTGCATATAAAGACTGTAAAGCAGCAAACCTACGGAGTCGCAGCAGGCCTGGACTCCCACGGGGGGCTTGCACCAGTGAAGTAACTTGGTCGCTGCTCGCCCCCCACATCTACGCGCCCCTGCCACGAGGAACAGGTCGGAGAATCCATTTTTTACAATATTAAGACACATCTTTAACCAGAGGCCTTAGCAAGGGACCGGGAGAGGGTTTGAGAGTGCAAATCATCCAACCAGGGCTAGGTGGCGTCCCTGTGGATACCAGGTGAGCGTAACACCAGAAGGACGTGGAGATGAAGGATAGGGAGTGGAAAGCAATAGCAAACAGATTCTGGGAGTTGTGAGTTTTAAGTGCAACAAAGTTTGGGCTCCTAGGGTATCTATCAGATACAAAAGGTTATTGGGATTGGGAGAAGGGTCACGTTTGGGTGAAAGGGAGGTGAGGTGGCATAACCTATAAAAGTTGAGGAAGCTCATCTTCCTCGTCCCTTTCTTCAGCATAATACTGCGTCTCACCTTGGATATTTCCGAGAGTATAACCCTGGGCTCCCCTACCCAGGTGATCCTCCCCCACTAGTCCTCCCCCTTGAACTGGATCCAACAACGATGGCTGTGTCCTGGCCACCTGAATAAGGATTCCTGGGCTCTACAGGGGAGAATACCCTCTGGTTTCTCACATGTCCTTCCCCCATGCTGGTTGGATTGCAGAGTTTCATGGAGCGATTCCACCATGGAATACCCAGACTGCTGGTCCAAGCCTTCCAGCATGTAACCGCGGTTGTTAGGACTTTGAACTCCTTCTTCATCAACCAGGGTTTGCCTAGAGGATCGGTTCAAGAGTTCCTTCATCTCGCTCTCTCTTCCATGAGTTCCTCCTGTAGATTGTCCAGGCAGATCTCCATAGTGTGGGCCCCACTCTCCTCAGAACATGCACTGTTCGAAATGAGAGGTTTCAGACTCATTTAGGGATACCGTGGATGTTGATCCTCTCTTATTCTTATTCAGGGGGCTCAAAAAGAATTCTTGGGTGTTACGGTTCTCTGGAGTTTCCTCTACTCTTCTTTGTTCACCCTCTATTTTCTCCTCTGAGTAGTAAGAATGGGGTTCCTGAATTTCATTCTCGCTAGAAGGGTTTTTAAAATGTCCTCCTGCTGTTTCACAAGATGATATTTCTTTGGGTACTTTTCTCAGCTCGTGTTACCTAGGTGTTTCATCTCCCAAATGTCCATGTTCTCCTGTCTTCAACCTGTGGGAGTTTGATGCATCTTGTGTATATTGTCTTTTCCCCTGAAATGAGTTTGAGAGGAATTTCTCTAACAATGGAGCTTTATATCTCTGGTGTTTCAAAAGACAGAGATTTTCTGGGAAGAGGAAGGGAGGTCTTACTGGAAGCTTATTAACCCCATCTGGGTTTTTAGTGGGGTTCTCCGGTGGGCAGCTCCATAGCTGAATAGTTCTGGGAAGAGGCAAAAAGTTGAGCACAGCAAATCTTGGCTTATTTCCACATGATATGATGGGAAGGATTTCTATACTTTGACATTTAAGGCTATCACATCGATGGCAGAGGTGGTAGAATAGCTCATCTGTAAGCCCAGAGAAATCATAATTTTGTCTCTCGCTGGGATGTGATAGGTGTATGGACATCAGAGACAATAGCTATATCCTTCTATCGTTTTTCGGTCGGAAAAATAGCTTGAGCTTAAGCAGATGAATTGGACTCATATTTTCTGTTCCAAGGACGGGAAGGGAGGTGTCATGCTTTCCAATGTTTTCTCACCATTGAGGGCAAAAGGGTTTTGATAGGGTTTATCTTGTGATTCTAAGGATTGCCAAGGGGTATGGAGGTCTCTATTTGGATTCTCTACAGGTAACGTCGTTCTCCAACTAATATCAATTGGATCAAATCCCACCTCTCACACCATATATAAGGAACTCATGGTGGCAACAGTACAGACAGACACAAGTTATCACAGTTCAAGGGTGTTTATTAAACTGTATGCAGGTTGGAAAAACACTGAATCTAAACCTAAATCTAAGATGGGAGCAAGCGTCGACCATCAAATGAAATATAAGGCAGTCCTTGTGGAGTCTTGTCAAATAAAAGGGCCTATACTAAGAAACCTATTACCAAACCTTACAACTAATACAAAAGGGTGTGGGATAGTTCTCAAGAAAAAAAAGAAGTGTTCACAAATAATATGTCAGGATGTGGTAGCCTAAGTCTTCCTTCGCCATGTTTTGAGCACAGGGTAAGGTGGGATCTTGGAGTACAGCACACACTCGAGCCTTCCTAGCACGATTTGACAGCTCCACTTGTAGCGGTCAGGACTGTTGATGGCGAAAGTCCTTTGCCTTCGAGGGCTTGACGTATTCAATAAAAAAACATCAACAAAATTAAAGTTTGTGTCCAAGTTTTACTTTGGGTGAGGATTCTTCACCCCTGAATCCCCCTCTTCTAGGCGCTGCCCCTTGTTCCTTGGTGTCTTGGGGGATCGGTTTTCACCCCTTGGAGCTCACTCTTCCGGGCTCGGATACTAAAACAGTTCCTATCGACATCCATGCGTTTGGGGTTGCAGTTTCCTGGTGCCACTGGCCTGAATAGGTTTATCAAGAAAAACAACAAACAAACACAACGTTCTGGTCTACGTATTGCTCGGGTGATGGATTCACCCTTGGGTCCCCCTCTTCTGAGCACTGACCCTTCACAAATTGTGTTCCACAAATCAAATCATAGTTCCTTCTCTTAATGGACTCTGGGTGATGGCTTCACCCCTGGATCTCCCTTGTTCAGGCTCGGACCACTCTTGACTGCTAGCCTCCCTCCACCGGGTTCACTACGGCGCTTCCAGCATTTGCTCATTGCAATGTCTTTTTAAACAGTTCCAGTGGACATCCCTCGGCCGGGTTCACTTTTGTCAGCACACTGTTTCTTGGGACTTTCGACTTTGCCCCCTTCTCGTCAGCATCCCTCTTCCGGATTTACACTTGCCAACTTCACATTCGTTTGCAATGTTTGCAGGATTCACTTAAAGGCTTTCGAATGTATGGGGATTTTGCTTGACCTCCTGTATGACCACTTTGACCTATTTTGGCGCCTCTCCTACGGCCTTCTGGTACCTATAGTTTTCATTCAAACAGGGATCGACCAGAGTCTCTCAAGTTAGCACCCAGGTGGTGCGGGTTCCCTCTGCAGCTGCTCTCCCCTCAACACTTTTACAGTTCTGTGAACCTAGTTCAACTTGCCACTTTGTGTCTTTAATTCCACACAGACTGGATATTATCGGCTCCCCCCTCGACTCACTGGCTGTGATGAACCGCTTGGCTTTCCTCGTAACTGGAATCAAGGCCAGTCCCATGGTAGCAGGAGTTTCCCTCTCTTCTGCTTATCAGCGTCGACACGCTCCGGGCACCGTTGACATCTGTTGCAGCACACTTGGGCTATTGTCCTCGTGTTAGACCAGAACCGTAACCCTATATTCAAATGATATGTATAATATGTTGGCCTGAAACCAATCGCATCATGTGACAAACATTGCGATCAACGAATCGTCAATGTAACCAAAGGGCGTCCATTTTCTATAATGTCGGCCATTTGCTTTTTTCCTTTCTGCCAAAACGCTTTGCAAATATATTCTATGCTTCGAACTCACACACAGTGCGAGGCCACGGCCTGAATGCAGAAATACTAACACAGACAGGAATGTCAAACTGTGCAGAAATACATTGTTTTTCTCTCTCACTAAGTCTTTGAAGGCGAGCAGAAGCCGCATCTAATCAACTGACCAGGTGCCGGGTTGTCTTGCAAATGCGGTATTAAAAGGCAGTTAAAACATGAATTATATTCTTCTAGCGGTGCTCCTTCGTGGAGGATGGAATTTTCTGCTTCAGAACTATCTGAACCTTAGCTCATGACCCAAGTCACACAGATAACGTAGTAAGGAATGTTTCCCTGCTAAGAACACAATATTCTTGCTGAGCCAGAAGCTCCATGTTCCCCATAACAGAAAACTGTCTCTGCTGCCTTTGCTAAAATAACTATGTTTAGGCTGAAGGAAGACTTGCCAGAACGTGTCATAATTGTCATAATTGTATAATTGTCAATCACTGAACCCTAGCCTAAATGACATGAATATGGGCGGATTGAATTGCCTTCACAAAGATTATGTCTAATGCATATATATTGCTGCTTGAGTGCTGTTCGCTCTCTCATCTCACAGCGTTTGGGGACACACGTCGTGAGGCGGTGAGACCCAGTCGGCCGACTGAGAATTCTTTGAAATAAACCAGACTTGTTTGGGAACCGAACCTCGTGTCTGACGTGTCACTTTAGTTTCCATATGCAGTCTTTATAGCCTAGCAAATATGGTGCCCGAATAAGGACCCTCCCACTAATGCTCCATCGTATACGTTGAAGGTGAAGAAGGCAAAAACGAGTCGAGGACGAACCCGTTGAGCCGGGATCGGAAGGTGTTCGGGGTACCCCTGTAGAAGTGATGAGAGACTCCTCTGCAGATCTGTACACAGCCGATCCCTGATCGACGCGCAGCGCCCAAGGTGAATCAAGGCGAGGGTCCTGGAACGAGGCAGATTAAGCCAGACACGCAGTCACAACGATTCTTGATTGCGTCTGTACGCGGGCGAATTGCGTCCTGAGTGACGAATTGGTTGATCAGGTGAGTCGTGCCCTGATTCCTAAACGTCCTGATATTGGTTGAGTGTTGCTCTTGCAAGATCAAATGCCCAAGATAAGAAAAGGGTACGAATTAACCATGCCTGGGAAATATATTCCTGTTTAGTGAGTTTTTTTCACTGTGGTAGACAATCTTTGGAAACTGGCTAGGTCGCACCACCCGAAGGGTCACCGGCAGATGAAATGTACATAAAATACGGTATAGGGGCAATAGTGTTTAATGCGATTTGGCATAGGCAGACCAGACGTGTATCAGACCTTCAGTGGCCTAATAATGGGAGCTTTGAATTAGCACATATAGAACACCTAGAATCAGTATTGCTACGCAAAAAGGCCCGAACAGCAGCGTTCGACGTTGTAAGAGACTGGAGAAAGGAAGCTAATCTCGGATTGAAAAGTAGGGAGATAACACGGGCGCAGACAAAAAACGAATGTAGAGAAAGCGCTAGAGCATGACCAACATCAGCAGACAGAAGCCATTAGGAACATGAACATGGACAGGGCTTTCCAATCAGATGTACACAAAATATATCCTCAACAATATTTGCATACATCAGATGAACTCATAAAAAATGTTTTAAATGAGCGAAGAAATGAACATCAAAGTACTGACCCGGTTGCACCTCCTCCTTATGTACCTCCCATTCCCATTATTCCATCTGCACCAGTAGTAAGCAGTTCCTCTACCCCTGGCCTGTGACACCATTTCCTCCACCGCCGTCAGAGCATGAGTTAGCCGCTTTAGCAGGCAGTTCTACAGAGATGGGGCCTGCGCAAGGAAGCATTAGACAGACTCGTAGCACGATTAGCAAAGGAAGGAAAGAAGAACTGAAAGAATGGGCCGAAACCTATATGAATGATGACAATGAAGTCGGTGTGCAAAGTTCCATATCTGATCATAGAGGCCTTGGTGAACAACATGTATTGTTAGAATGCATGGGGAATTATCTTGTGAAAATATGGGGTGATTTGACTGATACAGTGGTACTGCAAGAGTTGCGCGATTTGGTTGTTCTGTCACATTTGCGAGATAATGCGACGAAAGTACGAGAACATGTAAGCCGAATATTTGTGTTTAAGCGAGAATTTGATCGTTTGCATAAAGAGCTATTGAAAAAAGATAAACCGCATATGTCGTATGTCCAGCAGCGATTTTTGCCACTGTTGAAACCTGTTAGTGAAGAGATGCGGATTTGTACGCGAGATGCGCTTAGATGGATTACGGATGCCGCCATTTCCCCAATTGAAGTGCATGATATGTTTAGTCAGTATATACCAGAAATGCAGAGAAAGGTATTACAGGTTATGGTAGAGTACCTACAAGATGAATGTATGAAGAATAACATATGTTGCCCCGCTGATCTAATGACGATTTATAAAAGAGCATTTTCGCCTGAAACTGGAACGACTGTTTTTTCACTTGATTTAGCTTTGTTGCTTAATAGACAAACAAATGTAGAATCGCCTAGTTTGCAATTACCCATGAGGGAGGTGCCTCCCACGTTTGTCCCAAAAGTAGAGGTTGCCGCCGATGGAGCAGCTCCAGCATGAACGATAGAAGCTCATTATATCACACAGTTTGTATATGTCCCTTTTCCGGGGCAAGAGGTAAATACCATAAAGCAGACGATCTCCGATATTAGGAAAAACCTGCCCGGATTCTATAAGGAAATTGAATCTGTTTTGAATTCATCTGTTTTTACATTGAGTGACATTGATTTATTGTTTCCCGGAATTCTTCCTGTAGACATATGGAAACAGGTTAGAAATATAAGTGGTGCACCGATGTTAGGCGATAGATGGGAGAATTTGACCAGAATTGATAGTGAGGGAAAGGCTGGAGAGAAACCACCGCAGGTAACGTTGGCTTTACCATCACGAATAGTAGAGAAATTGAAAAATGTGGTGCCCGAGAAGAGAATAGTTTGGGATAAATTGACTGCTTGTTTAGAGGGCAAAGAGGAAGGAGCGACAGATTATTTTGATAGATTTGAAGAAGTATTTGCAGATTTTAGTGGTCAAGATCGAAGCACTGAACCCGGGAAGAGATTGTTTGTTGATAAGTTTTTGCGAGGGTTGTTACCGAAAATTCAAAGTTTAATAATGACATCTGAAAGTGCTTGGCAAGCAAAAACACAAAGTGAAGTATTACATATGGCCCAGCATTATGAGAACAGAGTACATTTGGAAAAGGATAAGGAACTAAGGGACAAAGGGGATTTGAAAACAAGAGTACTGTTACAGCAAGTAGCGAACAATAATACAGGTGGTGGGAACGCACCGTCCAGAGTCCAATTTGCATTAACATCCAATATGCAAGGGGGTCCAATAGGGATGAATCAATGTGCCTATTGTAGGCAAGAAGGCCATTGGCGAGCACAGTGCCTGCGTACACAGAATAGAAATGGGACTTTTCTGAGAAGACAGAATAGAGGTCGTCCGGGAATACAACGACAGAATAGAAACCAAAGAGCGCCTCAATTTCAGGATAACCAGGGTAATCAGAACCAGAATCAGAATCAACAACGAAACAATACAAATGGTGGGAACGTTTTTGACAATCAGTCCAATGCATATTACTCTGGCGACTTTATATCTGATGATGTACTGTTCTACTAGGACAGCCCAAGACAGGGGTTGGAACCGGTATCTATTCCCGTAGACCAGAAATGGCCCGACGTAGAAATGAAGGTTGGGAATAGGGAGCACATTTTTTTAGTGGCCACAGGTGCACAAAAATTTTCAATTGACCATCAGCGGGTTCCATAAATACCAATTGCCCCTATACCGTAAAATAGGGCATAAGAATGTCTCAGTAGGGTTTTCAGGTATGCCACTAATTAGTCCAGTGTCACAACCAGTACCTATAACACTAGGACCCTTCACAGAGCCTTGCCCATTCCTTCTGACAAAAAATTGTGGGGAAAATTTGTTAGGATTAAATATATTAAAGAAATTGAATACGATCATTTATTGTTCTCCGGATGGAGTGTATTTGACAATCTCGCCACAAAAGACTCCTGGGCCTCATCACGAGTTGGGTGTTAACGCCGGCGCTATTAGCGCCAGCGCTACTAGCCCTACCGCCAACCCCCCGGCGCTATTAGCGCCGTATCACGTGTTTGGCGGAACGGTTATTGCCCATTCCCCATTGGGCCCATTCGGGAATTCCTCATTCCCCATTGGGTCCAATGAGGAAAATTCACGCTATTACCGCTGGCGGATTTCTAGCCGGCGGTAAACGTGCCAAAAATTGGCAAATTTGCTGCAGATTTCCCCCCAGCTTAGAGCTGGGGGGAAATTTGCCAAGATCATGATCTGGCGGACCCTTAAATGCGGCAGTAATAGCACTACTGCCGCATTTAAGGGTTACCGCTAGACTCGTGATGAGGCCCTCCTGTATCACAATATGTATCTAAGCCACTACCGACTGAATTGAGTAAAGTACCGGCTTGTATATGGGCAGTGAACGACAATGATGTTGGTTGTTTGAAAGTAGAGCCAGTAAAGATTGTTTTGAAAGAAGGAATTACATTGCCACGTATTCTGCAATATAAAATTTCGACCGTGGGAGAAAAAGCGTTGAAATGCATTGTATCAGATTTGATTAAAAGAAACGTAATTGAAGAAACTTCTGGTAGTACTTGCAATAGTCTGATTTTTCCGGTTTACAAGAAAGGAGGTAATGATATACCTTACCGTTTTATAATTGATTTACGCAGAGTAAATAAAGTGGTTGATCGCAATTTCCATTAGTCCCAGATGTGACTACACTTTTGACTATGATTCCAACCTCTGCTTCATATTTTAGTGTCATTGATCTGAAAAATTCATTTTTTAGCGTCCCATTGCATCCACATAGCAGATATTTGTTTGCTTTTACTTTAGGAGGACGTTCATTTACATTCACACAAATTCCACAGGGTTACACTGAGAGTCCAAGTATTTACAGTAGAGCTTTGAAGGAACAACTAGATATGCTAGAACTACCGGCAGGCTGCGTATTACTACAATAAATAGACGATTTACTGATAGCAGCAGACACAGAAGATATTTGTAAAGAGAGTACAGTTGCATTATTGACACATTTAGTAGCACATGGACACAAAGCTTTGCTAAAAAAATTCCAGTATTCTTGAAAGGAAATGGCCTACTTGGACTACCTCCTTTCGAAGGAGGAAAGGAGATTGACACCAGAAAGAATAGAAAGCATCTCTGATATGCCTATTCCAAATACGCAGAAAGAAGTCAGGGCTTTAATTGGCATGGCTTCATATTGTAGGCAGTGGATCGCTAACTTTTTGATGATTGTGAAACCAATAGTGGCATTGACAAGGAAGGATGTTACCTTACCTCTGCCATGGAACATGGAATGTCAAGAAGCATTTGACCTGCTCAAAGCTGCATTATGTTCAGCTCCAGTTGTGGGCACGCCAAATTACAACAAGAGTTTTAAGTTATTTGTGCATGAAAACAATGGATGTGCTTTGGCTGTTTTGACCGAGGTACACGCGGGGAGAAATAGACCATGCAGTTACTTCTCTTCCACGTTGGATCCTGTTGCATGTGCTTTGCCGCGTTGCTTGCGAGCTGTTGCTGCAGCCGCTGCGTCAGTAAAACAAACCGAGGGAATGATTTTAGGTCACGCTTTAACCGTAATGGTACCTCAATCAGTGGACGTTCTTTTAAATAGAACGCATACGTAACACCTTACATCAGCCAGATTAACAAGGTATGAAATAGTCCTATTTGCACCGCATATCCAAATTAAAAGTTGTTGCGCTTTAAATCCAGCCGAGTTAATGCCCCCTCCAAATGAGAAAGGGATGAAAAACAATTCCCCATGATTGCTTAACGATTACTGAACAAGAGACAAAAGGAAGAATTGACCTAACTGACACCCCACAGAAAGAGCCAGATGGAGAACTGTTTTGTGACGGTTCCTGTTTTAAATTATCATATGGCACATCAACTGCTGCTTATGCCATCACTACACTGAAAAGCATTATAGAAAGCAAAAGAATCCCATAAAACTCAACACAAGCTGCAGAAATAATAGCGTTGACAAGAGCATGTGAAATCTCTGCATATCTCAATGTAAACATATATACTGATAGTCAGTATGCATTTGGGGTGGTACACACTTTTGGTCGATTATGGGCTGAAAGGGGTTTCCTGACATCACACGGAACCAAAATCCAGCATGGCACTTTGATAGTGAAACTGTTGTCAGCACTTGCGCTTCCCAAGCGATTAGCAATAATGAAATGTGAAGCACATAAAAAAGTAACATGTAATGTTGGAAAGGGAAACGCATTTGTAGACAAAATTGCGAAACAAACTGCCACTGATTTACACACGAAAATGTATGTTGAAAAAAGGGAGGAAGTACCCGGCATGATATAAAATGGAATTGCAACAGTTAAGGAAATGCACGCAGAAGCTACTATAGATGAAATAAAAAACTGGTCTGAGGGCCCAGCAGAATTAGATTTCGGAAGGTTGTTGGGTGGACAAGAAGAATAACCGATTGATGTTACCAAATGCCTACGTGACGGCATTGGTCACTATGGCCCACAGTCCGACACATATGTGCTAGAAAAATGATTCAACACCTGAATTCTGTATGGCAGAATCCACACATTAGAAAAACTGCTGAAAGATTGGTTCAAAATTGCATGACTTACTTACAACATAACATTGGAAAGGGAACAGTAACGCCAACAGGAAGTTTTGGCCCGCCGTCGATGCCATTTGAAGTCATCCATTTTGATTTCATAGAAATGGAGAGGTGCCAAAACTATAAGTATGTTCTCGTGGTGGTCTGTGCATTTAGCAAATGGGTAGAGGCCTATCCCCTGAAAGATTGTACAGCTATGACCACAGCTAAAGCCATGCTAAAGGAATACTTTCCCCGTTTCGGGCTGCCCCATGTCATATGGTCAGATAACGGCCTGCACTTTATTGCGGCCGTGAAATTGCAAATCTGTGCAGGTCTCCAGATTGATAAACGATTCCATTCGGCCAGACACCCGATGAGTGCCGATTAAGTAGAACGTCAGAACGGTATTTTGAAAAACAAGTTAAGTGAAATATGTGCCGGGAGATATTTGAAATGGCCCGATGCACTACTGCTAGCCTTACTCTGCATGTGCACAACTATACAGGCGAGGACTGGTCTCTCCCCTTATGAAATTGTGATGGGAAGACCAGCGAATGTTTGGAATGCCCCTCAACCGAAAGAGTTGAGGGACATAGAGTACCCATTACTTATTGATTACTGTAAACAGTTAACTCAAAACTTGCATTTGATTCATCAGCAGGTGCAGGAGGTTCTTCCTGTCAGATATACCAGCCCAGGACATTGTCTGCAGCCTGGGGACTGGATGCTTGTCAAAACATTTGAAAGATAATCTTGACTTGCTCCACGCTGGACGGGCCCATCCAGGTGCTACTGGCTACGCAGACTGCAGTCCCAGTGAATGGACAAAAGCATTGGATCCACGCAACACACACAAAAAGATGTCCGTTTCCTTTGCCACATGAGAAAGAGCTTGATGATCCCGACATCGAAAGAAAGACAGCTGCACTTGATCACAAAGATGATATCACCAGTCCTCTGTCAGAAGTGCTTCCTAAGCCTGAGAAAGGGCCTGGGGAGATTGCAACGAAGATCGAAAGGCCAAAGGTGCCTCAACTTTGTCCGACTTCTGCCTCATCATCATCATGCAGTAAATCTCAAACTGGCACTGATCTTGCATCTGGAAATGAGAGTGCATTGTTCATCGACCATACTGTACCTGGAGCTGTGAGGTACGATCTACGTTCACAAAATTGGAAATTATCAGCTTTTGTTTCACCTTTGTTCCTAGCTCACAGATGACGCTGGGAACAGAGGCCTAGGGAAAAGGAGCGTATGAGCTGTATCAAGTTGAAATTGAAAGTTCTGACACGCGGTTTCCCAGTGCTAACTTTTAAAAGTGAAGGACCATTGCAACCTAGCATGGACAAGCGGGGGCATATGGTACCGACACAATCAAATTGATACTTGCTCCTGCCTTTTTGGAGCTCTGTGTAAATTTACATCAGCTTGCTGTGATCAATAAGCAGGCTAGCCTGAACGTTTGTTGCTAACGTGTGTTGCTGCGGAGAACTTTCCTGTACATCATTTTCCACTTAATACCGCCTGTTACGCATCATTAAGAGTGCTATTTTTCAGAAAATGGAATGATAGTGTCACTGGTCAGTTTGATGGAACAAACATAAATTAATTTGAAAGATTGGTATTGGAACCGTTGGGTTGTTCCGTTTTTACAAGCAGAAGCAAACCCGGTAACAACAAGTCCAGTAGATAGGCACGCTAAGCCTTACAAGTCCCTAATCACTTTTAAGATGACCCTGGTAGGAAATAAAGATGCTGTGCCTCCCTCTTATACTATTAATCATAGTCCACATTCTGTCTCATTTTGTTTACGGATAAAAGGCTCCCACCCGGTGGGAACCTTTACTAGATGCATGAACATTGCTGTGCTTCAGCAAGAAGAAAAACCATTATATATAGGAGGTTCTGTCTATTTAATATGTGGAGATCAGGCCTACCCATGGTTACCTAAAACTAGGGAAGGGACCCATTATTTAGGTATACTTTTACCTGGTGTATTTCTTTCCAAAACATCTGAGATAGCAAATCTATCTAGATCTCGGCCACGTCGAGATGATACTGCAGGACAGATCGTAGGGGATATAGCGAAATCATTTATACGATTTTGGAGACAAGCAATAAATTCATGGAATATAAGGAAACTGTCTAGGGTGTTACAGATATACTCTATAATATGACATTGGAACAAAAAACAATCAGATTAATTGCACTTCAAAATAGACTGGTTCTTGATATAATTTTGTCTGATCGTGGAGGAGTATGCAAATTGGTGGGGTCGGCATGCTGTGTATTCGTAAGTGACTCCTCCCCCACGATATTTGAAACAATTAAAAAATTGCATGTCCTAAACTCCAAAATTCATGTTCCCACAGGTGATTGGAATCTGAATATAAGTTCATGGTTTTGGGAACTGCTGCGATCATGGGGATGGAAACTAATAGCAATTCTGGTTATGATATTTGGAATCCTCATGTTCTGCTGTTGTTGCATACAATGCCTGTCAGTGCTCTGCTCCCAAATTACAAATGAGTGTGTACATGCAATTATAACGAAACCTCCTTGCATGTTAAGTGAAGGGGCACAGTGAAGGGGCAGAACACGAAAATTAAATAATTAAAGAATTCATGGCAATTAATATTTCTGATGACGATTATAGCAGCATGGGTAGTTCGGAATTGGACACGTGGTCCGATGAAGATGCAATGTATGGATGATGGTATTGGTTTACGGCCAAAAGGAGGGTTTGTTAGACCAGAAACGTAACCCTATAGTCGAATGATATGTATAATATGTTGGCCTGAAACCAATTGCATCATGTGACAAACATCGCAATCAAAGAATCGTCAATGTAACCAAAGGGCGTCCATTTTGTATAATGTCGGCCATTTGTTTTTTTCCTTTCTGTCAAAATGCTTTGCAAATATATTCTATGCTTGGAACTCACACACAGTGCGAGGCCACGGCTTGAATGCTGAAATACTACCACTGACAGCAATGTCAAACTGTGCAGAAATACATTGTTTTTCTCTCTCACTAAGTCCTTGAAGGCGAGCAGAAGCTGCATCTAATCAGCAGACCAGGTGCCGGGTTGTCTTGCAAACGCTGTAGTAAAAGGCAGTTAAAACATGAATTATATTCTTCTAGCGGTGCTCCTTCACGGAGAATGGTATTTTCTGCTTTAGAACTATCTTACCCTTAACTCATGACCCAAGTCACACAGATAACGTAGTAAGGAATGTTTCCCTGCTAAGAACACAATATCCTTGCTGAGCCAGAAGCTCCATGTTCCCCATAACAGAAAACGGTCTCTACTGCCTTTGCTAAAATAACTATGTTTAGGCTGAATGAAGACTTGTCAGAACGTGTCATAATTGTCATAATTGTATAATTGTCAATCACTGAACCCTAGCCTGAATGACATGAATATGGGCGGATTGAATTGCCCTCACAAAGATTATTTCTAATGTATATATATTGCTGCTTGAGCGCTGTTCACTCTCTCTCTCGCATCTCACAGTGTTTGGGGACACACGCCGTGAGGAGGTGAGACCCAGTCAGCCGACTGAGAACACTTTGAAATAAACCAGACTTGTTTGGGAAATGAACCTCGTGTCTGACGTGTCACTTTAGTATATGGTTATTGTGCCTTAGTTTCCATATGCTGTCTTTATGGCCTAGCACTCGGTCTCTGCAGAGGTTTCTCGGGTCTGCGTCAAAAAGAGCAAGGTCGTGTCTCTCCTTGTCAGCCTCTCGATATTTGCAGCCTTTCTCCTCCACCTGAACTGCCGGACCTAAATAGCCGTCTCGTCGTGTGGTCTGCCTTGCTCGTATTGTGCTCTCTTGGTCCACTTTTTATCCCATTGGGGAAAAGAAAGGGCCATCAGGTGTGTGTGATTTAAGTCAATTGCCTGATCCATGTGTCAGTACATGTCAGGTAAACCGTTTTATAACCAGTCCGTTGACGGTTGTGGTTTATGTCAAATAAAGGGGGATTAGAGTGTTCGAGTATCTTGCAGGACAGATCGGGGAAGAGGTGTTATATGAAATTATAGTATTTGTATGAGGGGATTTGATAAACTTAGAAGGGGGAAACTGATAGGATTTGTGAGACAGACAGGAGTGACTGGGTTTCCTATCTTGAAATAAACAAGGGGGATTGTTGGAATGGTAGTGTTTTGTCCTAGTAGCATGGGTGTTCGGAAAAGAATAACCAGAAGGACGTGGGGATGAAGGCTGGGGAGTATTTGAGTGGAAAGCAATAGAACACGGATTCTGGGAGTTGTGGGTTTTAAGTGCAATAGGGTTTGGGCTCCTAGGGTATCTATCAGATACTAAAGGTTCGTGGGATTGGGATAAGGGAGATCTTTTGGGTGAAACGGAGGTTGAGGTGGCACAACCTATAAAAGTTGAGGAAGCTCATCTTCCTCATCCCTTTCTTCAGCATAATACCCTGTCTCGCTTTGGATATTTCTCCGAGCATAACCCGGGGCTCCCCTACCCAGGTGATCCTCCCCCACTAGTCCACCCCCAGGAACTGGATCCAAAAGCGATGGCTGTGTCCTGGCCACGTGAATAAGGGATTCCTGGGCTCTACAGGGCTCTACCATCTGGTTTCTCACAGACCTCTCAGGGTTCCCTTCCCTAAACTCAGGCCCCTTTCAGTTTCCAACACATATTCATTTCTGTCAGGATGTACTTTGCTTTTTTTGTTAGGCCTCTTAGGGTTCCCTTCCCCAAGCTTAGGCCCCATTTTGGTTTCAAATACAAGTTCAACTTGTCAGGATGTACCTTTCCTTTTAAGAACAATTCTTTCACACACACTTTACTTCTGGGGCACAATCAGAGACTTTTGAAACTGCCTCATTCTTTGCTCCTCCTAGACGCGACCACTGTGATCTGTAACCCGTCTCTTTATTCCTTGCTCATCTTTGTAAATCTTTCACCTTCACCCTTCTTGTTTTCCTTGGCTTCTTGCTCTTGCACACTTGCACCTTCCCTTTGCCGTTCCTTTTGTTCCACCATGCACTCTTGCACTTTTCTTTCATTTCTTATCTTGCCTCTTATGCACCTTACATCCTTTTGTTTCACTGCATACTCCTGCACTTGTCTGTTTCTTTCTCATGCTTCATGCACACTTAACACATGTCCTCTCTTTACCGTGCACGCTTTGCACTCTTTAAACTCTTCACATGCCTTTCTTTTGCTTTTAGTTTTCTTTCGTGCCGCTAGCATCCCTTTTGTTCTTTCTATTTCTCGTCATCTGTTTATTTCTTATACTTTCTGTCCTTCACACACTTTCAAACCTTACAGCTCTGGCTTGCTTTAAAACTGTGTCTTTCTCCCGCTCTGCTTCAGTCAAACGCATGCTCCCGTGTCTCTCTCTCTCTTACCGTGTAGCGTCAAGTTGATAAGCGTTTCTCTGGATGCACAGGGTTGAGGTTAGGGAAACAAGCATTTCCTAAACGCCACCAGCAGGATACACGCTGCCTTACTCCGGCTCCTTGGAGGCACGGCTCCCTAGCCACGCTGCAGCCCCTCACAAACACCGGGCCAGCCTCTCGGCACACCGTTCTCCTCTGGGCTTTTACTCATGCTGCTCTCTGCTCCTTAGCTTCTTGGCTCATGACAGCATCCCCAGCTCGCTCTCTTTCTTGTGAAAAACCACACCTTTTATAGTTGAAAAAACAGTTATGTGGAGTCAAGTGTGAGTAGTCATTATTAAATGCCTGACCGGGCCTGACTATTAGTGGGACAACTTGTGTTCTTTTTACAGTAGGTTACCCTTTCCCCATGTTGTTTCTATGGGTAATCATTACTGCTCCCAGTTGCCTCTTCCTCGACAATGGACATAGTAAAATCCTGTAGTGTGGTTTTACCGCCAGAGGATCGTTGGCCCTCTTCCATATTCCTGATGGTTGCTTATACAAACATGAGTTTTGATGGTATTTCCTGTGATTTAAATTTGTAGAGTATTAATGCATATTAACATCAGACTCCTAGCTTTGTTTTAGTTGTTTTTTCTTCCTTCCACACCTTGGGCAATTCACTCTTTCCTTCCTCCCCTTCGGGTCATTGATGACAAGATTGGAATTAGGGAAAGTGAAACCTGGATTAGTGTGATGGGAATCAGCATATTCCAAGAAGGTGTCCGGGACTTCCTCCTCCTCTTTTGTCGCCCCATAAGAATACCACGATTCAACTGGGGTTTTCCCATGAAGGTAACCTCGGATTCCCCTATCCAGGTGATCCTCCCACGCTCTTTCACCTCCAGGGTTGGGATCAAAGAGCAATGGCGCTCCAGTGGCCACCTAAACAGAGGGCTCTCTGGATCATAATGGGAGAATACCCCTACTTTTCAAACAGCCACCTTAGAACTTTCCCTGGGATATTGGGAAATCAGAAGCAGCCTAGTCTGGTCTTCATAACGCTGTTTGGGAACTGTGGTCCGTGCACCTAGTGTCTGGTTTGCCAATCACGCAAGGTTCAAACTTCATCTTTTTTTTGGATCAAATGTTTGCAGACCCGGCAGCAGGACTGTATATAGTATGCTGCCTAAGAACAGCTATGGGAGCAGAAAGGGTTGCTCCTTCAAAATTCTTGTGTCCACATTCATTTTCTGCAGATTTCGAGGGACCCAGGAAATTTCCTGAGGGACCTAAGTGTATGGCTTCATTTCTCTAGTCATGCCTCTCAAGGGGCTCAGGAATACAACTGAACCACCTCAGGGATAAACCTTGTTGTAATTTCACCAACAAACAATCCTGGCATACTGTATGAAAAGCCTGTGAGAAGTCAATATAGGCTGCATAAAGCAACAACGCCCCTTCCTATTTGCATCTTTCGATAGAGCATTAAGTATCACTAAGTCGTTTATCATTGAACATGCTTCTCTGAAGCCTACTTGAGAATCAGAGAGAATAGTATTCATTCTAACCCACTCATGTATCCTACTGAGCAGGATTTTACAGAATGCCTTCCACAAAGCACCCAACAATGGCCCTTATAGCACTAAACCTCTTGTAGTGGGGTTTAGCCAAGTTTGGCTCGATGTACTTGGTCAATTCTCCCTAGAAATGGGCAGTTATCTATGCTTGTCTAAGTTGTTATCATTAGTGAACAATCTCCAAAATGTCCTGAAATCCTTAAATTGGATAGTATTGGACATATTTTGCCATCGTTTTTCAGCTGTCTCCAAATTAGACATAATGTCATGGCCACTAACCAAGGGCCCTTATTTCCTCCTTCCAAAGGGTCCAAATGGACCCTGTCCTGGTGCCTTTGGCGCCAGGCTCATAAGAAAGTGTGCTCTGCACACTTTTTATCCAAGGCATGTGTATCCAGGCCGGGCGTGGCCATTGGAAAGCATTGAAAGGCACGTGAAATCATCTATGGGAGTGGTGAGGTGGGGCCACAAGGCGGTGCTAAAGGGGAGTGGCTAGGGCCAGACTATTTAAGCCGGCCCCACCCGCATGTTGTGGCTTCGCGTTAATCTGCTGTATGCAGCGTAACACTTACCGCCGTCTGAAGCTCTTACCTGTCTCCAGTTCTGCATCTTCTGATTCCAGCTTCACATCGTCGGCGCGCACCTACCTGATTCCAGCTGTACATCGTCAAAGCGCACCTTACCTGGATCCAGCCATACCATCGCCCGGAGCGCACCCAACCTCGATCCAGCATCCACAGCACGCACCTTACCTGAAGCTAGCCATACCACTGCTTGAAGTACTATGAGCTTCACGCCAGTATCTCCAGCGCGCACATTACCTGTCTTCGAATCCATCTTCTGTTGGGCACCTCTTCCTCACCTGTCGGAGTCTTCATCCACTCAGAAGTCTTCTTCTCATCAGGCATGCTCGCGGTTCTTCCACCTCGCAGCTACGGACAGCTTCCCGGATAGCCATTCTTCACTTTCCGACGCCAGGCCATCCCTGCAAGAAATAAAGATAGCACAAGGTTAGAAACCGCATAAACATTTAACGCTTAGCCGCGCAAAACCTAAGCCTTGCGTTTCATTTAGAAACCCTACTTATCTTCTAGTGGGGTCTGCTCCATTATTTTCTGACACTGCGTGGGTACACTGTCAGCAACGCGACTCAGCCGAGTCATCTTCAACACCTATTGGGGAAAAGAAAGACATTATTAAGGATACGGACAATAATCATTGGGAAAGACTTTACAGAAACATCCGGACAATAATCATTGTTATCGACACTCACCTCCCACGAGAATTGGTCGCAGCCAGTCTGGGCCATTACGCATACGGGCCAGTGAAGCAACTGGGTCCATCTATAGCGCCCCTGCTGAAGAGAAGCAGGACGGAGAGCTCATCTTTGCAAAATAACAGGTGAGAGCCTATGGGAAAACATTTGCGCATCTCATTCTGGCAAGAGGGGTTTGAGGGGGATCGCAATTCAGTCACAGCATTCTCACTGCCTCTTACCTTCCCCCAATGGCATTGCCAGCAACCAGACCAGACCAAATCAACGCAGCTTGGGGTAAAGCAAGATCCAGGGTAGCCACATCCAGGGAGGGCTCCAACCGTGCCCCAACATCCCAGCAGAGACCAGGTGAGCATACCAGAACGCAAAGCCTCTCCGAATCGCTGCCTGGGCGTTATGGAAACCTCCGAGACTGAGCAGTTGCCCAATTGTTGGGAGAACTGCGGCCTGAAGTGCATGCCTCCAGACAAAAAACAAATGCACTAAAAAGGGAGCTTATTGTCGCTCGGGAAAGAACTGATGATCTGGTAAAACAGATGCTTCAAACTCATGCAGGGCAAGTTCCTTTACCCAGGGTCGCACCAACCCCTTCGCCGCAGCCATTACCACCAGTCCAAGTGGTCCTCCCGGGGGCTGTGCCTTTGGCCCCGCCCGAACGTTTTACCGGCGATCCCAACAAATATACTATATTCATGAACCAGTGTTGTCTCCATTTCCTGTGCCGCCCTGAGGCCTTCCCTAACAACAGTGCCAGAGTTGCCTTTGTACTTTCATATTTGGGAGGCGGCGCAGCAGATTGGTCCATACCATTAGTTAATCAAGATGATCCAGTGCTTCACAATTTTGGTGCATTTCAACAGGAATTGGAATATTTGTTTGCTAGGCACACCCAAGGACAAGCCCTAGACAACGAAATGTAATCTCTCAGACAGGGGAGCCACGATCTGCTGATATATATCTCCACCTTTAATCGCCTCATTGCACAAACCAATTGGCCCGAAGAAAAGAGAGCCACACTGTTCTATCGAGGGTTACGTGGGGAATTAAAGGATGTGCTAGCCCAAGTGGTCAACCCTCCGGAGTGTTGTGCGGAATACATTAATCTGACGGTACAACTGGACCATAGACTACAAAACCGGAAAATGGACCGCACAAGATCTGAAGGGAGGTCGGTTTACATGCGACCCAGAGACAATAAAACTAAAAATCATGAACCAACTGTACCTTTGCAGATTGGGGGATTACAGGCCCCTATATCCAAAGGTGAGAGAGAAAGAAGGAGGCAACAACAACTTTGTTTGTATCGCGGCAAGGCAGGACATTTTCTTCAGGATTGCCCAATAAAACCTCCCAAGAGAATAGTAGGTGTAACGGATAACAGCATGGACGAAAAGGATCAGATCCCGGAAAACTCCAATTCCCGGGAAGCGTAGGGATCCACTTGTCGAGCGAAAAGAAGAAAGTTGTTCAGACCTCACACCTGGTCATTCCAGATCTTGTAGTCCACCACCAGCAACCATCAAGGGTACATGCCTTGGAAGTGTATATTGATAGTGGAGCTGTTGGAAACTATATCGATCAGAATCTGGCCGCACAAATTGGCCTTCCTCTCCAGCAGAAACAACAATCGGAAAACGTCACCGCAGTGGATGGCTCTCAGTTGTCGTCCGGCCCAGTAAAGCAACACACCGATAAAGTTATGCTGATATGTCAGGACGGTCATCGTGAAGACATTTCCTTCGATCTTATTGGGGGCCCTCAGTACCAAATGATTTTAGGAAGGCCATGGCTAGAAACTCACAACCCCAGGATTGACTGGCAAACCCGAGTGCTGACCTTTCCTCCAGAATGCGCCAAGAGTTGCTACCACAAGAGTCCAAAAGTCAAAGCTAAACTCATCCTGGGGCTCTCTGCTAGCTTAGCCCCCCGAGTATCTGGACGACCAGGACGTGTTCCAAAAAGAACAAGCAGATACCCCGCCTACGCACAGGCCTTATGACTGCCAGATCGACCTGATTCCTGGAGCACAGATTCCTTGCAACTGAATCTACGCTTTAACAGAGCAGGAAAACCAGCATCTACGGACTTCCCTAGATCAGTACCTAGCTAACGGATTCATCTGCCCATCTAAGTCTCCTTGTTACGCTCACCTTGTATCCACAGGGACGCCACCCAGCTGGGTTACTCGCTGGTATGCTTCTCAGCTTTGCCCTGATATGGTCTGCGGGGAAGGTTCTGCCTGAAAATACAGGAGGACTGTGTTCAAGACTGACCGACTGGGGTAAGTATCCTCCCTCCACCCCTGTATGCTTTCAGTCCCTCTGGCGCCCTCACCTCACCTTGTGGTAGAATTAGGCGTGCTCTCCGTCCTGCCTTCTTTGCAGGGGCGCGTTGTCTTTCATGGGCGAGTGCAGTCCAGTTACTTCACTGAGGCCGACCTGTTAGATATTGTTCAGGTCGGTCTTATTGCTGTTCTTTAGTTTTGTTGCTATCCTCCACGCCTTTCTTTGTTTAAAATGTCTCTTTTTTCTCCCTTAGGTATGCGGAGCTTCAGCGTGGCAAACTGGCTTGGTTGAGCCCCGCTGGTAAATTATGGCGCATTAAGAGCGCTATGATGCGGTAAGTAAGCGCTATACGCAGAGCTGCGAAGTCTTGCCTTTGCTAACCTGTGTTTTCCTTCCTTGTAGGTCGCAATGTTCTTCAGCGAGTGGAATGTCCGGAGTGGTGACAGCCGAGAGGCGACCAGCCAGATAAGCCTTTTGAGCAGTTCGTAATTTGTAAATGTCTCTACAGCTTTCTTTAATGTTGCCTAGATCTTCCTCTTTCAGGTCGTTCTGTCCGGGAGGCGTGCAGATTCGAGGAAGCTGTTCTCAGTAGCTGCAAGTGTTTAAAGATGAAGACTGCAGGTAAGATGCTGCTGCTAATGATGTTCCTTTTGTCTCCTTGCAGTTCTGCTTCTCCGAGGTTCGAGCGAATAGCTGGACACAGTGAGCGTCACATTGCAAGCTGCAAAGTAACACGAAACATGTTCTGCAGTCGGGGTGTGGCTTATATAGCCCAGGTAAAGTAGTACCAGGGAAAGTAGTTCCAGGCCTGCCACACCCAAAACACTAGACTGCATAGCTTGGTTCTTAGGAACCAAGCTATGTGGATGCCTCCATGTTGGCTGACAATACAATAAAGTAGTTCCCAAGCACATTGTTGTTCATGGTGTATGAGCCTGGCGCCATGGAATACCACGATTCAACTGGGGTTTTCCCATAAAGGTAACCTCGGATTCCCCTATCCAGGTGATCCTCCCACACTCTTTCACCTCCAGGGTTGGGATCAAAGAGCAATGGCGCTCCAGTGGCCACCTAAACAGAGGGCTCTCTGGATCATAATGGGAGAATACCCCTACTTTTCAAACAGCCACCTTAGAACTTTCCCTGGGATATTGGGAAATCAGAAGCAGCCTAGTCTGGTCTTCATAACGCTGTTTGGGAACTGTGGTCCGTGCACCTAGTGTCTGGTTTGCCAATCACGCAAGGTTCAAACTTCATCTTTTTTTTGGATCAAATGTTTGCAGACCCGGCAGCAGGACTGTATATAGTATGCTGCCTAAGAACAGCTATGGGAGCAGAAAGGGTTGCTCCTTCAAAATTCTTGTGTCCACATTCATTTTCTGCAGATTTCGAGGGACCCAGGAAATTTCCTGAGGGACCTAAGTGTATGGCTTCATTTCTCTAGTCATGCCTCTCAAGGGGCTCAGGAATACAACTGAACCACCTCAGGGATAAACCTTGTTGTAATTTCACCAACAAACAATCCTGGCATACTGTATGAAAAGCCTGTGAGAGGTCAATATAGGCTGCATAAAGCAACAACGCCCCTTCCTATTTGCATCTTTCGATAGAGCATTAAGTATCACTAAGTCGTTTATCATTGAACATGCTTCTCTGAAGCCTACTTGAGAATCAGAGAGAATAGTATTCATTCTAACCCACTCATTTATCCTACTGAGCAGGATTTTACAGAATGCCTTCCACAAAGCACCCAACAATGGCCCTTATAGCACTAAACCTCTTGTAGTGGGGTTTAGCCAAGTTTGGCTCGATGTACTTGGTCAATTCTCCCTAGAAATGGGCAGTTATCTATGCTTGTCTAAGTTGTTATCATTAGTGAACAATCTCCAAAATGTCCTGAAATCCTTAAATTGGATAGTATTGGACATATTTTGCCATCGTTTTTCAGCTGTCTCCAAATTAGACATAATGTCATGGCCACTAACCAAGGGCCCTTATTTCCTCCTTCCAAAGGGTCCAAATGGACCCTGTCCTGGTGCCTTTGGCGCCAGGCTCATAAGAAAGTGTGCTCTGCACACTTTTTATCATCCAAGGCACGTGTATCCAGGCCGGGCGTGGCCATTAGAAAGCATTGAAAGGCACGTGAAATCATCTATGGGAGTGGTGAGGTGGGGCCACAAGGCGGTGCTAAAGGGGAGTGGCTAGGGCCAGACTATTTAAGCCGGCCCCACCCGCATGTTGTGGCTTCGCGTTAATCTGCTGTATGCAGCGTAACGCTTACCGCCGTCTGAAGCTCTTACCTGTCTCCAGTTCTGCATCTTCTGATTCCAGCTTCACATCGTCGGCGCGCACCTACCTGATTCCAGCTGTACATCTTCAAAGCGCACCTTACCTGGATCCAGCCATACCATCGCCCAGAGCGCACCCAACCTCGATCCAGCATCCACAGCACGCACCTTACCTGAAGCTAGCCATACCACTGCTTGAAGTACTATGAGCTTCACGCCAGTATCTCCAGCGCGCACATTACCTGTCTTCGAATCCATCTTCTGTTGGGCACCTCTTCCTCACCTGTCGGAGTCTTCATCCACTCAGAAGTCTTCTTCTCATCAGGCATGCTCGCGGTTCTTCCATCTCGCAGCTACGGACAGCTTCCCGGATAGCCATTCTTCACTTTCCGACGCCAGGCCATCCCTGCAAGAAATAAAGATAGCACAAGGTTAGAAACCGCATAAACATTTAACGCTTAGCCGCGCAAAACCTAAGCCTTGCGTTTCATTTAGAAACCCTACTTATCTTCTAGTGGGGTCTGCTCCATTATTTTCTGACACTGCGTGGGTACACTGTCAGCAACGCGACTCAGCCGAGTCATCTTCAACACCTATTGGGGAAAAGAAAGACATTATTAAGGATACGGACAATAATCATTGGGAAAGACTTTACAGAAACATCCGGACAATAATCATTGTTATCGACACTCACCTCCCACGAGAATTGGTCGCAGCCAGTCTGGGCCATTACGCATACGGGCCAGTGAAGCAACTGGGTCCATCTATAGCGCCCCTGCTGAAGAGAAGCAGGACGGAGAGCTCATCTTTGCAAAATAACAGGTGAGAGCCTATGGGAAAACATTTGCGCATCTCATTCTGGCACGAGGGGTTTGAGGGGGATCGCAATTCAGTCACAGCATTCTCACTGCCTCTTACCTTCCCCCAATGGCATTGCCAGCAACCAGACCAGACCAAATCACCGCAGCTTGGGGTAAAGCAAGATCCAGGGAAGCCACATCCAGGGAGGGCTCCAACCGTGCCCCAACATCCCAGCAGAGACCAGGTGAGCATACCAGAACGCAAAGCCTCTCCGAATCTCTGCCTGGGCGTTATGGAAACCTCTGAGACTGAGCAGTTGCCCAATTGTTGGGAGAACTGCGGCCTGAAGTGCATGCCTCCAGACAAAAAACAAATGCACTAAAAAGGGAGCTTATTGTCGCTCGGGAAAGAACTGATGATCTGGTAAAACAGATGCTTCAGACTCATGCAGGGCAAGTTCCTTTACCCAGGGTCGCACCAACCCCTTCGCCGCAGCCATTACCACCAGTCCAAGTGGTCCTCCCGGGGGCTGTGCCTTTGGCCCCGCCCGAACGTTTTACCGGCGATCCCAACAAATATACTATATTCATGAACCAGTGTTGTCTCCATTTCCTGTGCCGCCCTGAGGCCTTCCCTAATAACAGTGCCAGAGTTGCCTTTGTACTTTCATATTTGGGAGGCGGCGCAGCAGATTGGTCCATACCATTAGTTAATCAAGATGATCCAGTGCTTCACAATTTTGGTGCATTTCAACAGGAATTGGAATATTTGTTTGCTAGGCACACCCAAGGACAAGCCCTAGACAACGAAATGTAATCTCTCAGACAGGGGAGCCACGATCTGCTGATATATATCTCCACCTTTAATCGCCTCATTGCACAAACCAATTGGCCCGAAGAAAAGAGAGCCACACTGTTCTATCGAGGGTTACGTGGGGAATGAAAGGATGTGCTAGCCCAAGTGGTCAACCCTCCGGAGTGTTGTGCGGAATACATTAATCTGACGGTACAACTGGACCATAGACTACAAAACCGGAAAATGGACCGCACAAGATCTGAAGGGAGGTCGGTTTACATGCGACCCAGAGACAATAAAACTAAAAATCATGAACCAACTGTACCTTTGCAGATTGGGGGATTACAGGCCCCTATATCCAAAGGTGAGAGAGAAAGAAGGAGGCAACAACAACTTTGTTTGTATCGCGGCAAGACAGGACATTTTCTTCAGGATTGCCCAATAAAACCTCCCAAGAGAATAGTAGGTGTAACGGATAACAGCATGGACGAAAAGGATCAGATCCCGGAAAACTCCAATTCCCGGGAAGCGTAGGGATCCACTTGTCGAGCGAAAAGAAGAAAGTTGTTCAGACCTCACACCTGGTCATTCCAGATCTTGTAGTCCACCACCAGCAACCATCAAGGGTACATGCCTTGGAAGCGTATATTGATAGTGGAGCTGTTGGAAACTATATCGATCAGAATCTGGCCGCACAAATTGGCCTTCCTCTCCAGCAGAAACAACAATCGGAAAACGTCACCGCAGTGGATGGCTCTCAGTTGTCGTCCGGCCCAGTAAAGCAACACACCGATAAAGTTATGCTGATATGTCAGGACGGTCATCGTGAAGACATTTCCTTCGATCTTATTGGGGGCCCTCAGTACCAAATGATTTTAGGAATGCCATGGCTAGAAACTCACAACCCCAGGATTGACTGGCAAACCCGAGTGCTGACCTTTCCTCCAGAATGCGCCAAGAGTTGCTACCACAAGAGTCCAAAAGTCAAAGCTAAACTCATCCTGGGGCTCTCTGCTAGCTTAGCCCCCCGAGTATCTGGACTACCAGGACGTGTTCCAAAAAGAACAAGCAGATACCCCGCCTACGCACAGGCCTTATGACTGCCAGATCGACCTGATTCCTGGAGCACAGATTCCTTGCAACTGAATCTACGCTTTAACAGAGCAGGAAAACCAGCATCTACGGACTTCCCTAGATCAGTACCTAGCTAACGGATTCATCTGCCCATCTAAGTCTCCTTGTTACGCTCACCTTGTATCCACAGGGATGCCACCCAGCTGGGTTACTCGCTGGTATGCTTCTCAGCTTTGCCCTGATATGGTCTGCGGGGAAGGTTCTGCCTGAAAATACAGGAGGACTGTGTTCAAGACTGACCGACTGGGGTAAGTATCCTCCCTCCACCCCTGTATGCTTTCAGTCCCTCTGGCGCCCTCTCCTCACCTTGTGGTAGAATTAGGCGTGCTCTCCGTCCTGCCTTCTTTGCAGGGGCGCGTTGTCTTTCATGGGCGAGTGCAGTCCAGTTACTTCACTGAGGCCGACCTGTTAGATATTGTTCAGGTCGGTCTTATTGCTGTTCTTTAGTTTTGTTGCTATCCTCCATGCCTTTCTTTGTTTAAAATGTCTCTTTTTTCTCCCTTAGGTATGCGGAGCTTCAGCGTGGCAAACTGGCTTGGTTGAGCCCCGCTGGTAAATTATGGCGCATTAAGAGCGCTATGATGCGGTAAGTAAGCGCTATACGCAGAGCTGCGAAGTCTTGCCTTTGCTAACCTGTGTTTTCCTTCCTTGTAGGTCGCAATGTTCTTCAGCGAGTGGAATGTCCGGAGTGGTGACAGCCGAGAGGCGACCAGCCAGATAAGCCTTTTGAGCAGTTCGTAATTTGTAAATGTCTCTACAGCTTTCTTTAATGTTGCCTAGATCTTCCTCTTTCAGGTCGTTCTGTCCGGGAGGCGTGCAGATTCGAGGAAGCTGTTCTCAGTAGCTGCAAGTGTTTAAAGATGAAGACTGCAGGTAAGATGCTGCTGCTAATGATGTTCCTTTTGTCTCCTTGCAGGTTCTGCTTCTCCGAGGTTCGAGCGAATAGCTGGACACAGTGAGCGTCACATTGCAAGCTGCAAAGTAACACGAAACATGTTCTGCAGTCGGGGTGTGGCTTATATAGCCCAGGTAAAGTAGTACCAGGGAAAGTAGTTCCAGGCCTGCCACACCCAAAACACTAGACCGCATAGCTTAGTTCTTAGGAACCAAGCTATGTGGATGCCTCCATGTTGGCTGACAATACAATAAAGTAGTTCCCAAGCACATTGTTGTTCATGGTGTATGAGCCTGGCGCCATGGCGCCAGGACTGGCCCCATGAGGGCTTTTGAAGAGGATGCCAGGCTCTAGAGGCCCGAGTCCTGACTCCACCTGGCCAATGGGTTTGCCAGAGGGGGTTTTGGGTGAGGGTCGTGACACTCCTGCCTCCTCAGCTCTCTTCTTCGTACCCAAGAAGGAGGGGGACCTTAGAACGTGCATAGATTATAGGGCATTAAATCAGATCACTGTGAAGAACAGATACCCTCTGCCACTCATCCCCGAATTACTCGATCAAGTGAAGAATGCTCGAATCTACACCAAACTGGATCTACAAGGAGCCTATCACCTCGTGAGAGTTAAAAGGAGTGACGAGTTGAAAACATCCTTCCGAACGAAGTATGGGCTTTTTGAATATCAGGTGATGCCCTTTGGGTTATGCAATGCACCAGCGGCGTTCTAGTTCTTCATGAATGATGTGCTTCATGAACTATTGGACATCTGCGTCCTCGTTTACCTCGACAATATCCTAATTTACTCAAAATCTAAGGAAGAGCATGTTGGTCATGTAAGGGCAGTCCGGGAAAATCTCTGTCAGCATCGGCTATTTGCCAAATTGGAAAAATGCTTCTTCCATGTCACGGAAGTCGAGTTTTTGGGCTTCATGCTTACCCCACGAGGAGTTCATATGGACACAACTAAGGTAGATGCCATTCTTCAATGGCCATCTCCAACAAATACCAAAGGAGTGCAAAGTGTGCTCGGGTTCGCTAATTTTTATAGAGGATTTATACCAAACTTTTCACAGATTATCCACCCAATCACTTCTCTCCTTAAAAAGAACAAATAATTCTTCTGGTCCTGCGAAGCAGAGAACGCCTTCCAAGAATTGAAACAAGCATTCACCTCAGTGTCTGTTCTTAGACATCCTCGACCTCACCTGCCTTATGTGGTGGAAATGGATGCCTCCAGTGTAGCCATGGGGGCGGTACTATCACAAAGGGATCCATAGACACAGCAGTTACATCCCATAGCATTTTGGTCCCGCAAATTCTCAGCACCAGAAAAGAACTACGCAATCACTGACAAAGAATTGTTAGCAATTAAAGGGGCCCTAAAGACCTGGAGACACTATCTCTTAGGGGCAAGACACACGGTCACTGTTATCACAGACCACAGGAATCTGCAATATTTGAAAACTACTAAGGCTCAATCTTCGTGTCAGCTTCGCTGGGCCCTCTTCTTTGCCGAATATGATTCCATCATAACGTACAGACCAGGTGTACGAAACGGTAAAGCAGACGCCTTATCACGCATGGGAGAGGATAAAGACGCCTTCTCTCCATCAGAACCAGTAGCCATTATTCCTGAAGTACAGATTGAGACTCAGATTGCTACAACCACCTGCTGGGAAGACTTGAAGGCTGATCTACAATCTCAAATGGATCAATCAGCCCAACAGGAATGGTTGAGTAAAGGAGATCAGTACTCCGTCAAAGACAACTTACCCTATTTTCAAGGAAGACTATATGTCCAAGACAAGGAAATGCAAAACAAAATAATATCCAACTACCACGAGTCATTAGTGGAAGGACATCCAGGAATAGCAAAGACTCTGGCCAAGATCCAAAAGAATTATTGGTGGCCCACCTGGAGAAAGGATGTTACACACTGTTTATTACAACCTGCAGAGTTTGAGCACAACTTAAATCCCAGAAGTCACGTCCTGCAGGATTATTGCATCCGTTAACAGTACCTCCAGCACCATGGCATACACTATCTATGGACTTCATTACCGATAACCACCCTGTGAAGGGTTTAACACAATCCTGGTCGTAGTGGATCTATTTTCAAAAATGGCAAATTTTTTTCTGCTAAAAGGACTTCCCACTGCTGCTACTCTGGCGACGGTATTCTTGGAACAGATTGTCAGATTACACGGTTTTCCATCCGTATTGGTTTCGGACCGAGGAATGCAATTTATCTCAGCCTTCAGGAAGATTTTGTTGTAAGATCACCCAAATGACCTACGGTTGTCCACAAGTCACCACCCCCAAACCGATGGTCAAATAGAAAGGACCAACCAGACTCTCGAGCAATATCTGAGATGTATGTTGCAACAGACGGAAGGATCCTGGAAAAACATTCTCTGGCTATCTGAATTTGCTTACAATAAATCTATTCATACCAGCACTGGACAGACACCATTCTACGCAATGAATGGTCGGCATCCTAGGACATTTTCCTTTGGTCCGCTGGATGAATTAGAAATGCCTACAATCACTTCCTTACATAACATCATCACCCAGTCGCTTAAAGAAGCTACCAAAAATGTCAACCGAGCTAAGGAACAACAAAAAAGGTTTGCGGACAGACACAGGAAGGAAGCCCCGCAGTATCAAGTCGGGGATTAAGTTTGGTTGGTGTCCAAAAATTCGCCATTGAAGGGACCGCGGGCCTTTCGTCCAAGATATCTCGGACCCTATCCCATCAAAGCCATCATTAATCCAGCTGCCATGAAATTGAAGTTACCAGTCAACAGGCGGATTCATCCAGTGTTCCATGTTTCCCTTCTAAAACCAATGAAACCTGATACTTGGATTTTGACACCACCTGAGCCAGAGATCATAGAGGGAGAACGAGAATATGAAGTTAAGAACATTTTGGACTCCAAGGTAGTACAATCAAAACTATACTACTTGATTGATTGGCAAGGTTATGGACCCCAAGACTGAACCTGGGAACCCGCTGAGTTTGTCCATGCTCCACGACTAGTGAAACATTTCCATTGAGACAATCCCACCAAATCGGGGCCCGGAGGAAGAACACCCTTGAGAGGGGCCTTGAGTGGGAGTGCTGTCATGGCCACTAACCAAGGGCCCTTATTTCCTCCTTCCAAAGGGTTCAAATGGACCCTGTCCTGGCGCCTTTGGTGCCAGGCTCATAAGAAAATATGCTCTGCACACTTTGGATCCAAGGCACATGTATCCAGGCGTGGCCATTAGAAAGCATTGGAAGGCACGTGCAATCATCTATGGGAGTGGTGTGGTGGGGCCACAAGGCAGAGCTAAAGGGGAGTGGCTAGGGCCGACTATTTAAGCCGGCACCACCCGCATGTTGTGGCTTCGCGTTAATCTGCTGATTGCAGCGTAATACTTACCGCTGTATGAAGCTCTTACCTGTCTCCAGCTCTGCATCTTCTGATTCCAGCTTCACATCTTCGGTGCGCACCTACCTGATTCCAGCTTTACATCTTTGGCGCGCACCTACCTGATTCCAGCTGTACATCTTCAATGTGCACCTTACCTGGATCCAGCCATACCATCACCCGGAGCGCATCCAACCTCGATCCGGCATCCGCAGCGCGCACCTTACCTGAAGCCAGCCATACCACTTCTTGAAGTACTACGAGCTTCACGCCAGTATCTCCAGCACGCACCTTACCTGTCTTCCAATCCATCTTCTGTTGGGCGCCTCTTCCTCACCTGTCGGAGTCTTCATCCCCGCAGAAGTCTTCTTCTCGTCTTGCATTCTCACGGTTCTTCCATCTCGCAGCCGCGGACAGCTTCCCGGATAGCCGTTCTTCACTTTCCGACGCCAGACCATCCCTGTAAGAATTAAAGACAGTACAAGGTTAGAAACCGCATAAACATTTAACGCTTGGCTGCGCAACACCTTGCCTTGCATTTAATTTTAAAACCCTACTAAAGTCTTTACAGAAGCATACGGACAATAATCATTGTTATCGACACTCACCTTCCATGAGGATTGGTTGCAGCCGGTCTGGGCCATTACGCAGATGGACCAGTGAAGCAACTGGGTCCGTCTATAGTGGCCCTGCTGAAGAGAAGCAGGACGGAGAGCTCATCTTTGCAAAATAACAGGTGAGAGCCTATGGGAAAACGCTTGCGCATCTCATTCTGGCATGAGCGGTTCGAGTTGGATCGCAATTCAGTCACAACATTCTCACTGCCTCTTACCTTCCCCCAAGGGCATTGCCAGCAACCAGACCAGACCAAATTTCCGCAGCTGGGGGTAAAGCAAGATCCAGGGAAGCCAAATCCAGGGAGGGCTTCAACCGTACCCCAACGTCCCCGCAGAGACCAGGTGAGCGTTGTCCCCGTGTGACTTAACAAAATAGTGTAGCCGATGAGTCGCAAGAAAGTGACTTTGGTATTCTGATTGCTACAGTTGAAAACCAGATATTAGGGGACAATGCAACAATATTACAAAAGGAAAGTCCTTCAGGAATAGAGAGATTGAGTTCCTTTTCTATCACTCCACCTTTAAGTCCCTCTTTGCTGAACACGTCTTCAATGTTAATTGAAGAAGAGAGCATAATGTGTAATATCTTGGAATCCTTGCTGAGTAATGAGGGTAGTAAAAATGTGACCGCAAATAGGGTATTTAAAGTGGAAAGAAATAAACCTATCACTTCTGATCTTAAGTATGTGTTATTTAATGTAGAGAAGATGTGTGGAAAGGTTTTTGAGGAATAATAAATTCACTCAAATTTGTTAAGATAATCAGAAAAGAATGGAGTGTTTTGGAATTCAAACTGAACATTGTGAAGAGGGATTTGTGGATAATTTAAGAGAAAGAGCTGCATACTACAAATTGATGAATATGTGAGTAAAGCTCCGTAAATTATTGGAGAGGTACCTATAGTGGTGGTTAAAAATGGACTGAGAAAAAGCAGGCAAAAGAAAAAGAAATTGTGGTTAAGAAGTGCCAAAAAATGGACCCAAGTCATATAGAAATATTTTACGGAACTTGAAAAAGACATTAGCAGTTGAAAAAAATGAGAAAAGATGGGGACTTGTGATTCAAGGAAAGTGCGTAGTACTGAGAAGGTGGAGAACCTAAGACCAATCTTGAGCAGCACAATGTTATCCGATGATCATCGTGTCTCCATATTGACAATTGGTAATATGACTGAGGGAGAAAGTGGTGAATTGGTATTATCTGTGGTTGAATCTTCCCCAGTGCCTAAAGAACAAAGGAAAACAAAATGGGACACGAAGTAAGGGATTGTGGAGGAAATTTGCGCAGTAGACCTGAATTGTTCGAAATCTTTAGAAATGGGGTTGGCAAACGGCAGGAAAAGTTGCACACTGATGCAATAGAAACAATGGGCAATCAAAAAGTGCTAAGGTTTGGTGATTGAGAAGTTCAGAATGCTTGTTTTGTGGGAATAACTAAGAAAGGGAAGAATGTGGAATGTCAAACAATGAGTAATTTGAACATGGGTATAAATGGTGGGGCTGCTGTGACAGTTTGGTAGAGGGTCCAGGATGATGGTGTGAAAGGTATGTATTCACATATAACTTGTGAGTTGATTGAGAGGGCATGGATGGATAAAGATGCTTGTTGTCAAACTACTTGGGGTGAGCAGAAGAATGTGGGGATGGTGGCTAGACCATTCCAAGATGTGGTGAAATCCAGACAGAAATGGGTGGTAAAGGATGACCAAGAGAATAAAACAGAGGTCATTATTGGAATATTTGTTTGATGCTGAAGGACCCCAAATTTTAAACCGAGCAAGAATATTAGCACTATTCTCTGAGATACCAGGCTAAAGATTGATAACTAGTAATGATATTGACGTGGTGGAATGCATCTACCCACATCAAAATGATTGTGTTGCTCTCTTGGTCCCTTTAAAGGTGGTTTAATTGATGGGCAAACTCTGCGTAAACCTGGCTATGGCCTTGTGCCATATATTCCTATGTTAGTTGATAAAAATGTAACCTCCTGTAAAAAAGGTGGATATGGGATGGAGCCAAACATGATGGGAGGATCTGGATCTGGTGTTCAGATGGAGGGTTGGGTGTCGGGAGGTTTAAATGACAAATGTCAAATGATATCAGAAAGTAGTGAATGGCGATGGTTAGCATTGGCACTTAAGGAGTCTATACAACAACTAAAGGAATTGAGGCCAAATCTTTAACAATAAGGGTGCATTATCTTGGATTTTGTGGAGCACAAAAAGCTTTTCTGAGTTATTGCATAATAATGTTTTACATTACCAATGTTGCAGGAAGTATGGTTGATGGTATGTCCGATTTTTGATGGATACCCGACAGTATTTTTGCCAGAAGTCCAGGGGATAAGGGGCTGCCCATCGGGGGGGCTCCTAATTGGAATTAAGAATGACTCTGGACTTACTATCATAAAACAGGTAGTGGTATGTAACAGCGGTTTAGGCCTTGTCTTAAAAAAAAGAAGTGAATAAAGTAGTTACTTATTTTTTGATTATTAATATATATTGGCAGCATTTGCAAGGAGAACTTTTAGAAATAATTACGAAAATCTGTGATCTATTGGAAGATTGGTACATATGTTTCCCAAGTGCCTTTGTGATGGTGGCAGGAGATTTAAACTCCGATTGTGGTTGTGATATTAATGTTTTGTGGGTACAGATGCCTGGTTGGCATAGAAAACTAACAGAATGAATTATCTGGAGGAAATAATTTGAGGAATGGGGTTTGCTTCCATTAAATGATCAAATAAGTGGTAATGCAAGACAGCATGGAACATGGCATAGGGGCCAGTCCTACAGAGTCCTTGACTACATGTTTGTCAATAAGAAACTCTTAGATATTTGTGTAGTTTTTCATATGGGTGACAACGAGCAGAGTGATTGCCTCCTCTCCAATGAAAATGGGAAATAGAAATCAAATTGGGCCTAGAGACTTAGTAGTAAATACTGTACAAAATCACTTGAGATATACAGATAATAATATAGATTTTTTAATAATCATATAGAAATGTGTTTTAAGAAATCCAACTTTGTTCAAAAGAGGTTATTGTATTCGGTAGATGCCATACATTTACACAATTCTCAAGCGGTGCAGCCTTTGTTTCTTTGCCCCCGGGCTTATAAGGTGGGTGAATAGCATCAGCATTGTTTTGATATTGCTGTGACGAGGCAAAAGCAGATTAGTAATAAGATCATTCAGACTATTAAAAATAGCAAGAAAGGTATGATCTATTATATCAGCAGGATGGTGAAGCAATGCTGAGGATAGCTGCTGGAAATCAAATTGTACATTTTTTGGCATTGATAAATGCGATGGAACAAAACAGAATGAAGCATAGGTTAATCCTATACAAGAAGTGTGGGTTTAGTATTTTTTGGAATTGTACAAAAGAAAAGAAGAAGAAAAATGTGCACAAACGGGGAGTGGCAATGGTAGTTGGTGGATACATTTTGGGATTGAAGATGTGGACAAATTGATTATGCGCGGTAGTAGTTAGCGAGCAGGAGGCCCAAATCTATTGTGTTTAAAAAGTCACCTGCTCTTTGGTCGGGAATACTGTTAATTCTGTTCAGAGATATAATGATGACACAGAAGACTCTGAATTCGTGGAAAAATGTATATATTGTCACTGTGTTCAAAAAAGGTAATAGAATGTCCCCTGGCAATTAGTGTCCAATAACGTTAATGGATGCAGACTCAAAGATATTTGCTGGTCTAATTTTGAAAAAAAAATTAATGAATGGGTGGCGGAAAACGAAACACAGAGTAAGTATCAGGCTGGCTTTCAGAGTAACATAGGCACTGACTGCAATGGGCTTCTTTTGAGTTGCATCCAAAAATTGGCTTGGGGGGGACTGTAGAATGCCGACCTATGTACTATCATTTGACTTGACTATGACATTTGATCTAGTAGACCAGCATATTTTATGAAATTAAGTATATGGGGGCTTCCAACTGGCTTATTATCAATAATAATTTATCTATTTGAGAACATGACAGTGCAGGTTAGGCTTAGTAGTAACAGTGTGTTGTCTAGGAGGGTGGAAACTCAAAATGGTTTGCGACAGGGATGTTGTTTGGCACCTTGCCCCTTCAACCTCTATGTTGCTGATATAGGTGAAGTGTTGGAAGGGGCAGCATTTGTAATACCAAAGATGGGTAAGACTCGGCTAACATGGATGGCTTATGTGGATGATTTCATCCTATTGGACAATACACCGGTTGGTCTGCAATGTCTTATTAATGCCTTTGGACTAACAATGACTCACCGGTCAGAAGCCAACATTACAATGGTTACTGAACAATTGATGTTGGACTGTGCAATCGTTGGTACTTTTAAACTGTCAACAGAAAGGGGAGACATCGATTAAATGTTGGTGAATATCTATTGGAATGTTGCCAATCACTCAAATGAACAGCTATTAAATCTGTTCAATATGCTAAACCAAAAGATAAGTGATTGGCTAGAATTAAATATGGGTGGTGCACTGTTGCTTTCAGGTGACCTGAATGCGGATTGCAATTTGGAAAATGGTGACGCATCCTGGATTCTGGCATCAACAGGTTCTGATTGTGCGGGAGCATCTAACAAAGTATATAGAGGGAGCCTACGGGTGGAATTCATGCTCAGTTGGGGCATGCAGCCAATGTATAACACCACTCCAACATGGTAAGCACGAGGTCTCAATTCTATTTTGGATTATATTTTCGTGAGTAACCACTTCCAAGAAGCATCATGTAACTTGAATGTGAGGAGCCTAGATGAAAGTGACCATGCAATGATTTCAACACATTTTCCGTGGTTAAAAAAAAAGAAAGCGGAGGAATTCTGTATGGAGAATTTCACAGTTAATGTTGCAGGGACTAAGGTTAAGTGGACACCTGATAACATAACTAAGATAAATACTTTGATGCTACACGATTATACAACTCTTCCGCTAGAGTGGAAAATGGTAACTTACTCAGGAAAATGCTTTACGACCTATGTTGCTCGAAAGTTGGAGAAGGCTAATGTCATTAAATAGAATCTGCAAACGCCTATAAGAACTTGCATGCACACCTTCGATACTGAAGTAAAAGAGAGAAAGGCACATCTAAGAAAAGAAGTGCACACCTTAGAAAAGCGAAATTTAAATCCAACAGAATTGACTCGCAAAATAAAGCATTCTAAACAAATTTTTCAAAATTGGCTTCTGTCACATCGAGCAACTATGGCTCAAAAAGTTGGTGAAGTAATGATTTCCGCCTTAGAATATGGTAATACCAGGAATATATGGTCCATCATCAATGGCACTGAAGTAACACAGTCACAGTTGACAATAAACCCAATAGCTGGTAACATCTGGGTAGAATACTTCGAGAAGCTATATAAATACCCTGACGTTCATTCACCAGCTTTATACACCAGTAATCATCCATGGTCATTGAACATTTCGGTTAAGAATATTACCAGTCATCTAAAGAAGGTTAAAGCAACACCCACTCCAGGTCCTAATAACCTTTCATATTTTACAATGAAACACAATTTATCAGTGTGGGCTGGTCAATTGAATTGTTTGTATAGCACTAGTATGAGTGAGAAGAAAATCCCAAAATCCTGGAACATGTCACATGTCATATTAATATATAAAGAAGGAAATTGTCTAAGCTCACTGAACTATCAACCAATTATGTTGACAGATGTTGAATCTAAGGTATTTGCAGCAATAGTACTAGATGAATTGAAAATCTGGATAAAAGCCAACAAAATATTGGACATAAGACAAATACAGGCTATGGGTACAGACATGGGTGGGTCAACTGTAGCGAATTTACAGAGTAAGGCTAGAGTGAAAGATAAGCAACCCCTATACCTAGCCTCAATGGACCTTTCCATGGCATTTGACATGGTCAATAGGAATATTCTATGGAAGACGTTATATGACCTAGGCATTGAAAAAAGCTTACTAGAGCTGATAATAGCTTTATACTCAAATACAGTAATGAGGGTGCGACTCAATACTAGAGGTTTATTGTCTGACCAAATTATGACTCATAACGGTTTAAGACAGGGCTGCAGATTGGCAGCTACGCTGTTTAATCTTTATGTATCCAAGGCGGGAATGTTTTTGGACCCTAGTGGTTTAGCCGCACCAAAATTAGGTAAGATTAGAATAAAATGGATCGCATATGCGGATGATTTTCTCTTATTTGATGTAACAAAGGTTGGCCTGCAAAGAACGATAGCAGCATTTGAAGATTTTATACGGGATAGAAAACTGTTGATAAACCCAAACAAAACAGTAATATTTTACACAGGTACAAAACTTATAAAACAATACTCTTTCTCGGCTTCTTGTGGTGGTGTAAAGCTAAAAAATAAACCAGTGTTGAAATACTTGGGCTACAATTATACCACTACACATACACTTGGTTTTATAAGAAATAATCTCAAATTAAAAGCTTCTGTTATTGCCAACCAGATGAAATTAGTGGAGAGAAGATAAGGGAGATTCACTTTAACCCCCTGTATTTTATTCTATCGTACAAAGGCAATCCCTCGTTTGTCATATGGTCTTGAGCTTTGTTCAGAAGACTTGGTACCTTTTTTGAAAATAATTGAGGCACAAGTGTGGCGAAAGGTCTTAAGTCATATCCCAAAATGCATACCAATGGAACTATTACGTTATGAGTTGGGCCTGCCCTCTTTAAAGAGTATTATGTACTGGAAGAAGTTATCATTATTACGCAAATGTCTTGTGTCTGATGTAAATACGCTGTATTATTTTTTGGGAATAAACCTAGAAGGGGTTTTTATGTGTGATCTTAAAAGAGAATGTTCCAAAATATTATGTGATCTTGGTCTATCTATGGAAACTCTTATAAGGAATCTGGGTAAAGTGAACGGACTGTTAAAAGCATCAGATTGGTTGAATAATAACGTGGTGATCCTCAATTCTCATTTGTACTCCCAAGCAATATCTTTTTGTAAGTGGAAACCTGCCCCTGAGAAATATATAGAAAAATATCCATCTAGAGTCTTTAGAAATCTGACTATATGAGATTTCGTTTGAATGTTTTAAATACTCTTGAAATTCAGAATATAAGGAATAGAAATGATGCGGAAATCAAGTTCTGTAGACACTGCCATGTAAATGGGGTTACCAAATCGCTAATGCACTTATTGTTGGTATGTCAGGAACTTTTGAAACAAAGAATTGAATATTTTGCAGTGTTTGTTAATGATATCTCTAATGTGAATAGAGCCAACTTGTGGTATGAAATGCTCCATGGTAATTCCACGGTTTTAAAAAATATGAATCAATGAATTTCTGAGAATTATATGTGATTTAGTATGATATTGTCTATGTTTCGATTAAGTGTTCTAATGTAATCGGCAGGAAATTTTAAACTTTGCTATGTGTAGTTCTGGCTTGATAATATTCCTAAGGAAGCTCTGCCAATATATTCTTAACTTGTTAGTGGTAATTCTGGTTTCATCTGGTATTTGGACTCAAGTGTATTAATGTGTAATATGTATGTATGTTTGCTATTGTTATCACTGTTTTTATACAAAAATGTTTTGTACTTTTGTAATCTTTTATTGTACTTTTTGACTGAAAAATTCTGTAAAGGTTTATATAAACCAAAAACAATAAAGATAATAATAATAATGCCTTTGCAAAGTATATGGAAGCTAATAGGTTAAAGATTAATGCAGCAAAGACACATATTATGAAGATCTGTCGAGTGGAAAAGAGGTGTGACTTTGCTTGGTTTGTTGAAGATACTAGGTTGACACTGACAGGCAATCTGAAATATTTGGGTTTTGACGCAACAGCTAATCCAAAGAAGGCCTATCATAGGGACACATTTATGAAACCATCTTGAATGCTGGGGGCCCAAATGGCCAAGGTTAATGTTAAATATGGCAGATTTTCCATGATTGCAGTGTTAAAATATTATGTAAGTAAAGCAATATTAAAGTTTCTTTCTGGTTTTAAGATACTACCTTTTTGGATTATTACAGATGTTTTTGGACTGTGAAAACATTTTCTTTTTTATTGTATATTAAATTCCGTAACTGTTGTTATACTGCAAAGGTCTGATTAAACTAAATTCAATTGAATAAACAATAAAAATAAACCTCTTCACTATTAACCTTACTTCTTAACCTTTTTCTGTCTTTCCTTAATTAACTTTTTTTAATCGAATTTCGTGATCATAATATTTTTGTTGATCTGAATATAGTATGCTCTTCCTTCCAGAAAGTCTCATATGGCTATCTTAGAGTTGACATTACTCGGGAAATCAATGTGCCTTGCAAAATGTTAATTAAAACACCTACCAAATGCCATGAGATTTTTATTCGTCCACACAACTTTGGAACCCTCAGTATTTAATATGAACTTTCCAACTAAGAGGATTCCATCTTTCTGCGGTCAAGATTGGTACACTTTGTTTTTAACGATGTTGCCCAAATGCCCTAGGAGTGCATTTCACCGAGAAATTAACTTCTCAGAGCTGTTTATCCCCTTGAAATCATTTGGATATGTATATGAAAGATGGTGGTTCAGTGTCACAAATCGGAAGTAGCAGAACACTCGGGCAAGCGTATTCATGATTTTAACAAGGTAATTCCAGAGTTCAAATGGAGAGAAAGTAAGTGAAGGTCAACACATGAATAGATTGGGCCTACTCAGGCTCTGTCTCCTGAGGCCCTGTCCCTGGAAAACTTCTGTTGGGAGGGAACTAGGGTCCTCCTGCACCCCACAGGCACTTTAAAATTAGGCAATTAGGGGATTACCAAAAGAGGTTCAGAAGGCACTAGATAAAATTGTGGGAGCTGAAGCCAAAGGGTTGGCAAAGATACAAATTATAATAGTCCACTATTGTAAGAGAATCAAGGAGCGGGACAGGGAGACAGCCCAGAAGCGCCAAACGGACAAGGCAATACTAGTGGAAAAGAAACTAAATAAGGTTGTCATCCAAGCACCAGTGACAGCAGGTCAAGGGAAAAGGACAGGAGACACTCAACAAATTGTGAATGCCACAATTGTGGCACTATGGGGCGAAGGAGGACAGGGAGATTGCGATGGGGGAGGAGACATTACCCCTACCCATAGTGGCAGTATGAAGGAGCACCAAGGGGAAGAGGAGGATTTCGAGGAGCAAGAGCAGGAGGCTTTGGGGGGATAGGGTCCCGGGAAGGAGAATTGGGAGCATCACAGTGCTGTTATTGTGGGAGATTGGGGCATTTTGCAAGATAATGTAGGAACAGGCCTGGGATGGGATTTCATCATGGGCCATCACCTCCAGGGCAGGGAGTCCAAGGGCCTCAAGGAATGAGACAACAGCAATTTGGGCGAAGGGGTCAAAATCAGTTCCCTTATGGCGCTGATAGGCAAGGGCAACAACTGCAGCAGGGTGTGGGAACAAAGTTCAACAGGATTGCAGGTTGAACAGGCACCCGTTACAAGGAGTTACAATGGCGGGGTGGGCCCTTTTTCATTCCCCAGGACAAATACATATTCTGATTAGGACAGCCCACAGAGAGCACTCGCGTGTCCAATCCTATTGACAACTGCACGCCCTGAAGAGGGGCCCTTGGTGGAGGCGGAAATAGGAAACAAGCAATTTATATTTATGGTAGATTTAGGTGCAACTAAATCATGCATTATGGAGGGGAACTTTCCATTATCAGGTAAAATTCTTGACACGCAAGGATTCTCTGGGGCTATTTCTACGGTTCCATACACTGAGGAGCTGGATATTAAAGTGGGAGGGAAGGTAGTATGAGTCCCCTTGTTATATTCAGTGAGTTCCCCTGTTAAGATATTGGGTAGGGATCTGCTCAGCAAACTAAATGTAACTATATGCTTCATAGATCAAGGGGAAGTGGGTTCCACTCCAGGGACGTGTGTAGCTCGAGCAATGGTAATAATCAATGCAATGGCAAGGGAGTCAGTAGTCTGTGGGGTTCCAGTGGTCCCAGACATATTTGTCTATGGCACCATGGTATTAGCAAAAGCAGTGCCTCACATTGTGACAAAATGTTGGTGATTATTTTCCGACCCATAGTGCCACCCGAGATGGTGGCAGGGACAATATTGTCATTAGATTCACAAGGACTAGTAGTGTCAGAAAAAAGAGCAGCCCTGATTAGAACAGTCCAGGATGGGTGCGAGTGGCACATAGTACTATGTGTATACACAACAGTACAATTGAAGGAAATGATTGATGAGGAGTTATTTGAGGACAGGGAGCAAAATGGGGAGATTATTTGGGAAATCTACATCCCCTGTGATATCATGGTGCAGTATAGCAAGGTACAGTGCTCCCTGATGGCAGTGGTGACCCTGTTTTTATTGTTTGAGGAGGACATGTGATATGTGCCAGCACAGTTATGGACTGTTAATCCACATGATGTTGGGTGACAGAGATATAACCCCAGTACAGATTACATTGAAGTCAGGAGCAGTAATGCTGAGGGTGCGGCAGTAACCGTTGTGAAGGGAAGCAGAGGAAGGGATAAAAGGCACTATTCATGCTCTATCAGAGCAAGGGATCATTGTGCCATCCATGTCCCCATGTAATACGGCCATATACTCAGTCAAGAAAGCAACAAGGGGTAGTTGGAGGATGATCCAAGGTCTATGTCCTCTTAATGATGTGGTGCAGAAGGAGTTTCCGGTAGATCCAAATTAAGCGACAATCCTATTAGCATTCCCAAGACAGCGACATAGTTCACAGAGGTGGATCTGAAGAATGCGTTCTTCTCAATCCCACTTCACCCTGATTCATGGTATCACACTGCATTTACACATGGTCAGCAGCACTTTAAACACACAAGATTGCCTCAAGGGTACTGTGAAAGTCCAAGTATTTTGAAATGAGTACTGCATGCCGACTTGGGAAATATTCAGTTGCCTAGCACAATCATCCAGTATGTGGATGATCTGCTTGCTGGTGGGATTCTATTGCATTATTGCAATTGCTGGCCCACAAAGGGTACAAGGCAGATAAAAAAAGCTGCAATACTGCCAACAGGAGGTACTATACTAGGGTCAACTTATTTCTGCAAACGGGAAAAAAATATTGCTAGATAGGGTAGCAGCGGTATGTGCCACCCCTAGGCCCAGTACTGTTAAGCAAATGCAGCAGTTTTTGGGCTTTTGTAATTATTGTAGGGCATGGATCCTAGACTACGCAGCCTACAACAGGCAGCTGTTACAAAGTCTCAGAGAAGGACATAAGAGAAAAAATTGTCAATTGGAATGGACTGAAGAAATGAATAGACAATTTGAGGACTTGAAAGAAGCTATTTGCACGGCCCCTGTTTTCGCAACTGCGGATTATACACAGGAAATGTATCTATTTTCCCACTCTGATAGACAGCTCATGACAGCAGTATTGACCCAAAAGAGCACAATGGGCCACAAGCCATTGGCTTATTATAGTGGGACACTCGACTCAGTTATGCAGGGACAGTTCGCGTGCAAACAAGCACTCACAGTGGCTGCATTTGCAATAGAGAAAAGTTCCACGATTGTCAGGGGTGCTCCGTTACCTTGTTTGTGGAACATTCACTATTCGCGATTTTGCAAAGGTCTAAATCGACCTTGACAACTCAGAGAGCCTCTGCGTATGAGATTATAATATCCAAACCTCATATTTATATAGTAAGGTGTAGGACGGTGAATCCACCACATTTTTGACAGAGTCATCCACCGATGAAGACCTGAAAATGCATGAATGTGCTACATACGAGGGTGAAGAGGAGGGTAAATCTAAAGCTAGAGACAGTGCATTGACAGAAGGGGAGACACTATGGGCCTCATTACGACCCTGGCGGTACGGGGTAAACGGCGCCGTAAAAAGGTGCTGGCGCCGTTTACCCCGTACCGCCTCATTACGAGGTCCCCTCGCGGGACCCAGAAAGCAATGCCTGGTCAAACCAGGCGTGCTTACAGAGTCCCGCGAGGGGAAGAGGGAGCAAACAACGGGCCAACTCATAATGGCCCGTTGTTTGCTCCCTCTCCCATTCCCATTCAGCCCTATGGGGGCTGAAATGGGAATGGGGAAGGACCGGGTCTGGGTCCTTGGAGGGAGGAATTACCGGACCTTCCGAACTCGGAATGGCCCGGTTATTCCACATTCTGAGGACCCGGATGCGATTTTGGCGGCAGCCATGCCGCCAATAGCGGCATGGCTACCGCTAAATTCGTAATGAGGGCCTATATGTTGATGGGTCATCAACAATTGACCAGGAGACAGGACAGAGGCATAAAGGGGCGGCAGTGGTGCACATAAAGGGGGGTAGCATGAAGATCTGATCGTGAAAAGATTACCTATGCATTATTCAGCTCAGGCAGCGGAACTTGTCGCACTCATTGAGGCATTGAGAGCCTCTCAAGGGCAGTGTGTCACCATCTACTAACGACAACAGTACATGCGGGTCTGTCTGGGTGGAAGATGAGAGGGTTTCGGAGGGCATATGGCTCTCCAGGGCAGCATGCATGGCTATTGGAAGAACTGTTTGAAGCCTTATCATGGTCCTCCACTGTGGAAGTGGTCAAATGCGCTGCTCATACTAATGCCACGGATGAAATCTCTAAAGGCAAAGCGGTTGCAGACCAGGTGGCCAAGTTGGCAGCCTATCTCCCAGATACAGTGTTAACAGAGTGTACAGTGATCACCCAAATAGAGAGCGAGACCACAGATCCATACACAGCATTGCCCATATCACAGGTTATAGAGTTGCAAGGGAAAGCGCCTGAGGAGGAAAAGGAGCTATGGTTGCGCAGGGGCTTGCAAACAGTATCCCACTGATCTATTGTGGAGGCAGAAGAGTTTTGGGAATGTGGTGATGCCCCAAGAATTACTCTATGTGGCATTTGAGCAACTACATTTCCCCTCCCACAGCTCCAAACATATTGAGGCAGATATTCAGGAGGACTGGTTTGTACCAAAACTCCAGGAGAGCATTTTCGGAAAAAGCAATACACTGTCTGACATGCCAAAGTTTCAGCACAGGGATGACATTACGGACATTAAGAGGTACATTGCCTCGCCCTATGGGGCCGTTCCGTGAACTGCATATAGATTATGCAGATATGGGGGAAAGGTGCAATGGATATAGGCATCTTATTGTGGTGGTTTGCCCCTTTTCAAGGTGGGTGGAGGCAGGTCCATGTGCACACCAAGATTCAAAGGGTACACTGTTTGCCCTTGGCCCTCTTCAGTTTACGCACACAGCCTAGTAAGGGCCATTTGACACCACATGAAATAGTCACAGGCAGGCGCATGCAAACCCCCATTTTCCCTTTAAAGAAAGCGTTAGATGCACATCAAGCAGCGACAGTATTAGAAGAGGAATTTAGGGAATATTTAACAGCACCAATAGGTGCTATCAAATAAATCTCTCGACAGATTGCGCCACCCAGAAGCGAAGGACAGGACATACTGGAAGGGAGAGCAACTGCAAACATATCTGCCACAAATGGACCATTATTACCTGGGAAGCTGATCTACGTAAAAAATGTAATTAGCCGATGGAACAATCCCATATTCCAAGGTCCATATGAGGTGGTGTTCTGTACGCCTCTCGTCGTCCGCATGAAGAAGTTAAGATATTGGGAACATCTCTCGGGTGTCTGAAGAGCACCTTATACAAGGCAAAGCTTAATCAACAGAGTAAGTACACAGTCAAAGAAGAAAAGGTTTAAGTAATGGATCTATGCCAGGGTGGTGTGCAGTGGCACATGCCTGATTTTTCTTTTTTCTGTGTTTTCTTTTTCATTTTTTGTATTTTTTATTGTTCTTTTATTTTTTATCTTTTTTGAATGTTTCAATTTTTCAAATTTTGAAAGTCCAGAACCCGGTCGACCCTGGTGGGAAAAGGGTCTCCCTCTCTCCCCTTGCCTCTCTCTCCATCTCCCCCTCATCTCCTCCTCCCTTCCTCTCCCTCTCTTTTTCTCTCTTTCTCTTTCTTGATAACCTTTTTTTCTCCTCTCCAGGGATAAGTAAGGATGCCTGACTCGACATGTTTCATTATATCTTTTTAGTATTATATTGTTTTGTGTGACACTGGTCATGGTTGTTGGAGTGTATGAAAGTAGTTCTGTTATATGGGGTGGCCATATAAAGGGGAGATGGACAGTTGGAAAATAATATTAGCATGAATATGTCTATAAAGAATTAAACAATGTCTCACTTTTTGCCGGCCACCCCTACACGTTTTTTTAGACGAATAAAATGGAAGTACGAATGACATATGATTTATATAAGGGGTTGGGCTTTGACACTATTTTTGACATTGAGTACTCAGAATCCTCCAACAGCTGGTATTCTGATATGCATACTGCAGGAGAAATGTGATAAATGAAAGCTGTTATGTGTGTGCACTTATCCTGCATGCATCAGGGGCTCCAAGGGTTTTAGTTCCACATCCAGTCTCAATTACAGAGGCACAATGCCTGGTACATCTTGCACTATTTAGGATAAAGGACACATTCCAGGCACATAGCGTGCAGTTGAGGAGCATTAATCTAGACCCAGCACTAGGCAATGGCAATACGAAATACAGTAAGTGTCTACAAATACCAGATTTTTCCTTGGGAGGTTACTCACATGGCAACGGCAAATGGCAGGGCACCACAGTGACGTGTCCGGCAAATAGACTGATCGAGTACACCAAAGAAACAATAGCCCAAGTAGAGACTATGTGTGCGCAAATATGGTCCTCAGTACATCGCAAGGCGGGCATGGATTGCAACACTAGAGAAGCCAGTGAGAATACACAGAGACATAGGGCCTCATTACGAGTTTGGAGGCATGGCTGCCTCCAAACTCTGGTCCGGGTCTGGGTTCCCTGAATGGGGACTTACCAGGTCATTCCAACCTTGGAGGACCCGGTAATTCCCCATTCAGGGAAGCCATCCCCATTCCAATTCGAGCCCCCATAGGGCTGATTGGGGATGGTGAGGGAGCTAATAACGGGTCTGTTAATAATGGGCCTGTTATTAGCTCCCTGGTCCTTTAGTGGCTCCCGCTAAGGGTGGCTGGTTGTACCAGCCGCCCTTAGCGGGACCCGCTAAAGGACCTCGGAATGCGGCGGTAAGGGGTTGATGGCACCGGCATCCTTACCGGCGCCGTTAACCCCTTACCACCACACTCGGAATGAGGCCCATAGACTATGAACTTTGTTTTAGCAATGAAGGAACAGTTCCTGTTGGTGCAAACACACAGTGCAACCACACTCTTGTGACCCCTGATATGACGAAAGGTACGGCAGCAGTGATGGATTACTACTGGGTTTGTGACCGACAAGCCTACTTGCACCTCCCACCCTCCTGGAGGGGCAAGTGTTCACTGGCCACCCTGCACTCAGTGCTACTAGTAATCCTGGAGGAACACCTGAAGGGAGAAGAAATGCCCGCCAAGGTGCCAACAGCCACTCCAGCACCTAAAGAAGCAGAAAAAACTTGCAGATCACACATGAATTTGGTATGCTGCCAGAAAAAGGATGATTTCAACAGTTGGAAAGAAAGAAGAGAGCAAACTATATCTCGAAATACTCTTCAGCACTGCTCAGAGGAATGCCTAATGAGCATTGACTTTTTAGCTCAGCAGAGACTTTTTCATCTTTTTTGGCTCCTGAGGTACAAGCAGCTGCTAACGCCAAGTGATATGATATGGCATTTATAACGTGCCTATGCACAAGTGTTTCAAGGCGTGATGAGGCAAGGGAGGGGGAACGGAGGGAACGATCTTACTAGGCCAGGTGTCATTCAGATCGCGCAAGTTCAGGGGAAGGGGTAAGGGGAAAAGTGCAGGGGGAGGGGACAGTACAGTACAAGAGATAAATAGAATAAATAAAAGCAATAAGTAAAAAGTACGGCCAGCTGGTGGCAAGTGCAAGGGTAAGTACAGACATCAGGTGTCAAGTGCTGGTAGGGGACTGTAGGGATACAGAAAACAGTCCCCAAGTGTGGGGGATGCCAGGAGGCAGTACAGGTGTGCAACTGGTGGGGGAGAGGACCTGGGCCCGAGATCAGAGGGTGGCCAGGTAACCAGTGCAGTTTCAGTTTGAGCCAGGAATTCAGCAGGGGAGAGGAGGAGAGAAAGCAGATGCAAAGAGGAAGGTTTGGAGGTGCTTCCGGAACCGGAGATGGTTCTTCTCAAGTTTCAGGGACGCAGGGAGGCTGTTCCAGAGGGAGGACCAGCCGAGGAAAGAGATCTACCACCAACACGTTGCTTGGAGAAGCGACTGACCCTGAGGGAGTTGGAGGCAGATGAGTGAAGAGCTCAGGAAGGAAGATATTTATGAAGAGAGAGTTGAGGGTATTGAGGCCCCAGTCCCCAGAAGGCCTTGTGGACAATGTAAAGGGTGTTGAACTTAATCCTTGCAGCCACTGGGAGCCAGTGCAGAGATTTCAGTCCTGGAGAGATACGATCCCTGGGCTTGAGGCCAAGGACAAGTCTTGCAGTCCTGTTCTGGATGAGTTGCAGAGGGCGGAGAGTAGAAGCAGGCAGATTTAGAAAGAGGTTGTTGCAATAGTCAAGCCTAGAGAGAACCAGAGCTCTTGAAACAGTGAGATTCTGGGGGAAGGTGAACAAAGGAAGAATACCTCTGAGGAGGTGCAGCTGGTAGTGAGACTTCTTAGAGACGTCAGAGATGTGAGGAGAGAAGGAGAGTGTGGAGTTAAAGATGACCCTGAGGTTTTTAACTTTGCAGGTGGAAGCAGGAAGAGGGCCAAGAGAGGCCGGCCAGAGAGTGACAGGAAAGGAGGGAGCAGGTGTGCCGATGAGGAGAACCTCAGTCTTACTAGCATTAAGGCAGAGATCGTTGGTGGCACACCACTTCTAGATAGCAGACAGGCAGTCAGAGATGAGAGAAGGAGAAGAGGTGGCTGAAGGTAGCCTGAAAATGAGCTGAGTGTCATCTGCATAACACTGAAGGTTAGGGCAGAGAGCGGCAAGAAGTGTCAGGTATTGGGTGAACAGCCCGGGAGAGAGGTTAGACCCCTGGGGAACACCACAGGTAGAGATAGAGATAGAGGAGAGGAAGGACCCAAGTTGGACCTGGGAGGGTCGATCAGAGAGGAAAGAAGTCAGCCACGCCAGGGCCTAACCGGTGATAGCCAGGTTATCATGGAAGCAGTTGACCAGGATGGCATGGTTGATCATGTCAAAGGCAAAAGAGAGATCAAGTAAGATGCGGACACAGGGGGTGTTAGAATCGAGGTTGGAGAGCAGGTCTTCATGGATGTTCAGGAGAGCAGTTTCCATGCTTCTGGCAGCTCTGAAACCAGTCTGATGGTCATGAAGCCAGCCAACAGATTCAGTGTGAAGATTAAGCTAGGAGATGGCCTGCTTTTCCAGGTGTTTGCCCAGAAAAGGAGTGATGGAGATTGGGCGATAGTTATCTGGGCAGGAAGGGTCGGCAGAAGGTTTCTTAAGAAGAGGGTGCACAAGGGGGTGCTTCAGGGGGATGGGAAGACTCCAGTGGCATCTTCAAGGAAAGGTTGCAGAAGTCGGCCAGAGCAGGAGCCAGGGAGTAAATGTGGTCTTTGATGGTTTTGGAGGAACAGGGATGAACCTGTTTTGACGAGACTTTCATGGATCGGACTGGTCTAGAAACCTTGTCAGAGGAGAGCTGGGGAAAGACGGAGAAGGAGGGTGGAGAGGTGGCCGAAGAAGGGCTAGAGGAAGAGCAGGGAGTAGAGGGAGGAGGGGGGAGTGGAAGAGAGAGGGGACAGGATGGCCTGAGTTTTAGAGATGCAATGAGAAGCCAGAGCCGTGCAGAGGGCCTGGGAGGTGACATGAGAGGTAGAGACTGCAGCAGGATTGGCCAGTTCCTTGCAGATTTTAAAGAGTTCGGCAAAGTTGTTAGATGCCGCAGAGAAGCAGGCTTGGATGTGAGCTCTCTTCTTGGTGCGGACAGAAGAGCCGGTATTGCCTTTAGAGCAGGCGGCAGGCCAGTTTGTGTGAGGATGTACCAGAAGCACACCATTTTCTCTCAACCACCCTGCACTTGCGTTTGAGGGTGACAAGGGGCCTCATTACGACCCAGGCGGTAAGGGTTTTACGGCGGCGTAAACAGCGCCGACCCTTACCGCCTGAGTACGAGGTCCCTTAGCGCCATGGAGGTTTTAACACCTGCTTTTAGCAGGTGTTAAAATCCATGGCGCTAAGGGACCATGGAGTTAATTACGCCACCGTAATTTACGGTGGCGTAATTAACGCCTTCCCCACTCCCATTATGCCCTATGGGGCAAAATGGGAATGGGGAAGGGTAAATGGGAAAATGGGGATTTACCGCCCCGCCAAGGTTAGAATGGGGCGGTAAATCCGCCAACCACCATGGCGTAAACGTAGTTTACGCCATGGTGGTAAAGTCACGGCCCAGGCGGTAACTTACCGCCTGGGTCGTAATGAGGCCCAAGGTCTGAGTCGTACCAGGAGTTGCACTTGGCTTTGGGCTTCAAGCAGATCCTCATAACAGGGGCAAGAACATCAAGAGTATCAGATATAGCAGAGTGGAGCATGGAAAGGGCTGTGTCAGGGTGTGAGTCAGCCAAAAAGGGAGCAGGGGGTGAGAAAGTGGTGGCAAAAGCCTCAACTGACACACGCTTCATGGGCTGGATAACCAAGAAGGTGGGTGGCAGTGCTGGAGTTGGCTTGGCCTGAGGGGTAGAGAGGGTGAGCTGGGAGGAAAGGAGCACATGATCACTCTAGGAGAGAGGAGTGGTGAGAGGGATAGAAAGCGGAAAGTCTGAAGAGATCAGAACATCCAGAGTGTGACCTGCAGAGTGAGTCGGGCCAGAGCGGAGAATAGAGAGTGAGAGCGAGTCGCAGAGGTCGCGTAAGAATCCAGAGGAAGGACAGCAAGCATCCAGGTGGATGTTAAAGTCTCCAAGAAGGAGGAGTTGAGTGGTCGAGACCAGGGGGGAAAAGAAGAGGTATGCCCATTCAGAGAGGAAGGAGGAGATCTGACCAGGTGGCCGATAGATAGTAGCCATTGTAAGGGAATGGCTAGGAGAGAGAGAGAGAGATCCTGCAGACGAGGTATTCGAAAGAGGAGTAAGCCTGCGTAAGAATGACACTCAGGGAATTTCAGGGATGCAGGGATGCACCCCCTCCAGAATGGTTGGACCTGGGTGCAGAGAGGATCTTGTAGCCGTCAGGGAGGAGAGTGGCAAAGGCCGTGACAGAGCTGGCCATGAACCATGTCTCGGTGAGACCGAGGACATCAAGGTCAATTTCCTCCAGGAGGCGGCAGATGTCAGAGGAGTGTTTGACAGCTGAGCGAGAGTTAAGTGTGGGAATATGGAGAAGGTTGCCATCCTTGAAAGACTTCCAGGGAGGGGTACGAATCAGAGGTACACCCTGCGGAGGTGTAGAACAGGCCCGTGGGGGGGGGGGGGTAGAAGAGGAAGCAGGAGAGGGCAAGGTAACCAAGGAGGAGACAGCAGGGGGAGGCAAGGTAGCCATGGAGGGAAGAGAGGGGACAGCAGGAGAAGGAAGGAAATTGATGAGGCGTGGGAATTGTCTATCAAAGAGGAGAAGATTGGCCTGAGGGCCTTGGACCAAGACAGTACCATTCAAGTAAACATTAATGATGACCTTAGAGGAGGGGAAGGAGGCCAGGAAGGCACCATTAAAGGGAGAAGAAGAAGGGACCATTAATGGCCATATCAAGAGTCCATAGGTCTGGCGAGACAACGACAAAGAGGATGTCGCTGAGGGTTTGCCTGGAGGAGGCACTGGTATAGGTGTCAGCGATAGGGAGGCCTGGGTTGGAGACCACAGGGGGTGCAGATAGTCCGATGAGAGCTAGTCCAGCTGGCCAATGACACAGAAAAGGGGTTCAACGCCATCAAAGTAGAGCTCTGTGCATTGAGACTCATGACGATGCAGAACCGATACATGCTGGATTTGCTAACAGCCATAGGAGTGTGTAAAAAGTTGGGAAGCAGCTGCTGCACTTTTGTACCCTTGGAGGATGCTGAGAATGGGTCACTATCCCACGTAATTGAGGCGGTGCACAATCTAGGTTTTCAAAGGAAGAAATAAGGTGGAATTCCGAACAAGGATTGGCTATCGCTTGCCTTTGATTCGGTCCCTTCATGGCTGGGGGCAGCAGTAAAAATACTGGTGCCTGTTATCGTATTCTTCTTGGTCCTCTTCTGCAAGTGCAAATTGGGTCCCTGATGTTGTGTCAATATAGTTCCTAATAGTGCAAAGATGATGGTATCAATTGGGGGATCTAAAACACCTTGCCATACAATAAAGAGCGAAACTCAAACTAATATTTCTGGGGTTGTAGATATGTTGGGTGGGGATGAGTTTGTTACTGTAGAAGTAACAAAGGGGGGAATGTCGGGAAGGAACTAGGGTTCTCCTGCACTCCCATGCGCTTTAGGATTAAGCAAGGCATCTTTTGACTTCTTTTAGGTCCTATAATGGGGAGGAGGGGCACTGGGAAGGCTTTTTCATGCAAATATAATTACATACACAGACATGGGCAGACACTAAAGAAGATACTCATTGTTTAATTAATTATAAGGCACAATTAACTATTAGCTGATTACATTTGTAATGACAGATCCTGGGCAAATGTAAAATCTTAGGTGTTATAGAGGAGTCGAGCTCCCTCCCAGAAGGAATGTTGCCTGGGCTAGAAATGGACACAGGGCTCATGCAGTGTTGCTTCACTAAGGCTAGCACTGGCAGAGCACACCAAGTGACTCACCAGCTTTCTGCTGTCTGTCAAGAGCATATGCAGGCTAAAATGGGTTTTATATGCTCATGCACAAAATGCAGAATTATGAAAATAACGTTTAAAGGAGATTATAGGACCAGATAAAACATGAGTATACTGAGTAGAATATGGATAGAATGAATGAAAATTAACTATACAAACTGTTTAGTTTTTTCTGGGGCTAGGCTTCAAGGTTTGTAAAAGTCTTCAGGGCTGCAGTGTGATTCTATGTAAGGTAGCAAAATGTAGAGGTGCATGTCCTGACAGAAATCACTGACAATGAAGAAAGGAAGACTTTGGAGCATCCCTTATATGGAAGCAGGATGGTTTTGGTGGGAGCCATGGCCCGTATCCAGTGACAAAACTGCAGCAAGCCAGGAGTATATAAACCCCTGCCTGGCATCACTGTGGCAGGAGAAAGGAATGGAAGAGGGACAGAAGAAGACAGTTCAGGGAGCAGAGTTCTTTGCTACCACCATCATTCCTGTAAGATTAAATATGTTATCCTTACAAGATAGACTCTCGGCCTTACTTCCCGAGAGGCGTTTATTTATGAAACACATTGTGTATAGGCACTATATAAATAAACTATTTATTTATTATATAATATATATATATATATATATATTATAAACTAAGGAGGTACATCAAGCAAAGGAAAGAAGAAGGATTAACATATATAAATGGACCCAACATCAATGCATTGTGTACTATCAAAAATGACTGGACATCCACCCAGGACGATGTTCTGCATGCCATACACAGTATGCACAGATCTTAAAGAATCCCAAAACAGTTAATTCACAATGGCATCACCTTAATCATAGTTCAGAGTAATTCTCCTGACAATGGTTTTTGTCTTGACCTTGACTTGCTTATGACTTTGGCATGGAATATGTCTGTCTTGGCCCTAGATTGCAAGAGGTGGTGCCACCCTCTCAACAGCTACCAGGGAAAGCCCTGTATAAGAACTGGAGTGAAGTCTCCAAACTAATTTTAGGGACAATCAAGGGGGTGACTCGGGGGGCTGGGTGCCACCCCAAGCAAGGGAATGTTGGGCTAGGTATGGTGGGTGAAGATCCTCTGGTGACTTTCCCATGGTCCCTGTAACCCAGTGGGGACAATCACAATAACCCAGTGCAGGACCATTTCACACACCTCAGGGAGTGAGCACAGGGCAGCCTGGGTAGACCTGGCCCTCCCCAAAACCAAAGTAGTGCAACCCAGGTTAGCCAATATTTATTTATTTATTCGCATTTGTTGAGCGCACAGCAGACCGAAGGCATCGTGGCGCTTGTTACAGTGTTGCTTATACTTAGTTACATATAGTTCAAGTCCGTAGGTGTTACATTGGACGATAGTCTACTTTTGTTACATAGATACATTGAGGAGCAGGTAGCTAGGAGAACAAGGTTAGTTGAAGAGGGCAGTTTTGAGTTTTTTGCGGAAGGAGAATAGAGAAGTTTCAGCTCTGAGGTCGGTGGGGAGGGAGTTCCAGAGCTTCGGTGCGAGGAAGGGGAAGCCTATACCTCCTGCCTTTGTTCTGTTGATGCGAGGTATAGTTAGTTGATTGGTGTATTGTAATCTGGTCGGTCTGGTGGATTGAGATCTACATAATGTGTCAGATAGGTATGAGGGTGCTGAGAGGTTGATGCATTTATGAGTAGTTGTGAGAATTTTGAAGGAGATACGGTCCTTGACTGGGAGCCAGTGAGCTGTCCTCCTTGCTTGAGTGATGTGTTCTCTTTTCGGTATGCTGAGGGCTGCTCTAAGAGCGTTGTTTTGAGTTGTTTGGAGCCTAGATAGTTTTTTTTTAGGAGGTGCCGGCTAGGAGGGCATTACAGTAATCTAGTTTGGCTCCTATGGTAGCTCTAGTGATGGAGAGGCAATTATCTTTGGTTAGGAATGGTTTTATTGTGTTAATAAGTTTAGTGCTCAGCGCGGAGGCTGAGACTATGGCGCTGACTTGTTTGTCCATAGATAGGGTAGCGTCTATGTTAACCCTGAGTGTTTTGACTGAAGATAATACTGGGATGACACAGTTATCTATGTTGAAGTTGAGGCAGCATGCGTCAGATGACTGGTGATTGTGATGTGATCTACCAGATCAAATGCTGCAGAAAGGTCCAGGAGGAGGAGGAGGGCGGGCTTGCCTTTGTCAAGGATGTTAGTGATTTTGTTTTTTAGGTCTATAACCCTGGCCTTCCAAAACCTAGCAGGCCCAAAGTCCTAGGAAAGGAACATGCTTCCCTTTAAGCAAAGGCAGTAGACCTCATTACAAGTATACCATTCCAGAAATATCAGTGCCGTGACCGGCACCTTTTCGCGGACCAGCATTCTCCGAGTCGCAATGCCGCTACCACCATAACGGCAAGTGACCTACCGTATCCGGCAGCACTGTGAACATAATCTGCGGAATAATGCGTCAGCCGTGCATGAGAACCGGCATGGCGGTACTATGTGCACATTCTGAGTACCACGTACACAGAAACACTGGCATGAAAGTGGCGTTAGCCACTTGATGACTGTGCCGGAAATACTAGCATCACGGACCAGGTGTAAAACAGTGTCAAGTGTGTATAAACAGGCCATAGGTGCGCCAAATCAGCCCAGGTGGCCACCGTGAGCTCTGCAAAAGCACAAAAGGAAGACTCCCACACCCCACGCCCCTTCTATCACTACCATACTTGCAGCAGCAGTAGCAGTAATGGAGCTGGGGTCCCAGCATGCAGGGATACAACTTGACGAGGCAGAGAGGCAGAGGATGCGCAGGAGGAGAAGGAGGGCCATCATGGCCATGCAAAATAACTAATGCCAGCAGGTTGCACCCCGCAAGCAGCCACCCATACCACACATAAGGGCCACACCCTTCAACCTCAGCCAAACACAGATCTACACCCTGTACCGGCTAGACAGGGACACCATCACATCCATAGTGGACATGGTCCACGATGACCTCGTCAGCCTCATGCATATCCATACTGCCATCCCCCCTTGCTCAAGGTAGTGTCTGTGCTACACTTCCTTGCCACTGGCACCTACCAACAAACTGTGGGTGAAATGCATGGGCTATCCCAACCCTGTGTAGAGGAGGAGCCAAGTACCCCCACTACACCTACCCCGCCTAAATTCCCTGAGAATTATGAACCAAAGTATGTGACGTATACTACACCAATCAGAAAGCAGGAAGAAGAGCAACGACTCCGTGCAGTACCCATAAGAATACCTATACCTAAGAGAATATGGGAAGTAAAGTATCCATTAAGGAAACTATACCTACATCAAGACAAATGATGGCCATTTGAATATGATTCCTGATGAAACAAAGAAACTGAATGACCAGGATGAATGGTGACGTCATATGAAACTGAATCAACGACATAAGAAGTTACCAAGTACCAAGGATAAGTGACATCTTGAGATCAAGATAAAGAGACTTATGCAATAAGCATAATAAAGATGTGTAGTTAGCTTAAACGTGTACAGATGCAATGAAACGCAAGCAGCAAAGCAATCATGGAGCTAGACAAATGCTTATAGTTAATAGATCACGACAAGCGCCAACATATACATATATACCTCATAAATACATATGGATTGACTAAAGAATTAATGTTCCACTACGTATATAGCAGTCTTGAGCCACGAGGAAGGCCTCAATTCAGTGTCGCAGTTAAAAAAGAAATTCAATTAAACAAATATATTTCAGCTAAAGAGTTGGATGAGCCAAAGAGCCAAGGTCTTATCAGAACTAAAATTGGCTTACATTAGATACAATTAACATGAAAGAACAGAAACTCCTGTTCAAGAAGGTCAAGTGAAAACAAATGATGTCAGAGGACTATTGGGGAATAAAATCAAATACAAGAAAAGGCTCAATTCATGGTGTCCAGTCACGTGATGGAAGAAAGTTGGATGCATGAGGGGATCACACCTATGCACGGAAGCCAGACAGTACCCATACTCCTTAAAAAATCCCACAGAAGTGTACAGACTCAAGGCCAACTTCAAACACTAATTGACACTGAATCATTGATGTGATGATTGAGTGTTCTTTTTATTGGTGGGAAGCTAGTATCGAGACAAGCTCACCCGCACCTGGTTTTTCAGTCTGCATGCTGCTCACGTAGGTGGAAAGTTATTGACGGGGGTTAGAAGCCAACCAATTGTAAAGGACCACATAGTTGGGGTCCTATAGTTTGTTTAGTCAATGGGACGTCGTACATTTAGTGATGTTCATAGTGGCCATTTTGAAGGGAGGGCTTAGTTGCCCCACCTGATGTGAAGTGTCCAATTATTTCTCTTCGTTACTCTATACAGATATAACACCTATGTTTAGTTACTCGCTTAGAGCCAATCCCGTTTCCAGATAGGTTTTAGAAGTTTGCCACGTAGGATGACATTGGTAGTGATACAGCTATGACCATTATTGATGTTTGATTAAAATCTGCATCCCCATCCATCTCCAGGTTATTTCTTCTCATCTTAAAGGGCTGGACATCTTTAGTTCAATTGGTAGCAGAGGATGGTTAGATAAGATACCATCAGCCCGTCGACATAAGTAACTTTAGGGTCTCGGCAATATCGCACAACCTTTGCCATTCGACTGACAGGACATGAAGCTCCCCGTAGATTGTGGTTAGAATAGGACCCACATCTTGCAAGAGGGTGTGACGGCACCCCTATTTTGATATAGGAACCCCTCCCACATCTACACGAAGCGGATCGAAAAGCAGCACGAAGAGGCGGTAATGAAGGCGTTGATCCAGAGGGTCCGAAGACAAAAACATGCGAACGGTGAGTGAATAAGACCAAAGACAGTGGCAAAAGGGATGCATGCATAGGAAATAACGGAGGGAGGTGGGATAAAATATAATGCAAGAGTAAGAGCGTAAAATATATATGTATATGGGGAGAGATATTGACTTGAGTGTTGCCAAGTAATATATGAGGAAAATAGTCGTGAGGTGTAGCCACGCTATAAGGATACGCCCTGATCCTCGATAAGTTTAAAGACTTTCTTAAGGGAACTGGCTTAAGTTCTAGTCGGAACAAGAATTGTAGAGGGTAAAATGAGTCCTAAGGAAAGGATCGTGAAGTGCACGTATATGTGGCCAGTTTTGTTTTATGTGGTTGTAAAGTGTAATGACATCAGAGTGAAAAAGAAACGTTTTAAGTGATAGAGAAACGTGAAAGTTAAGACGCGAAAAGTGATTATTTTAAGATTAAACTTTGATGGTTGTTTTTTAGCAAGATTAAAGTAAAAAATTGCATTGTGACGGGATTGGATGTTGCGACGAATGGTAAATACAAATACAAATAAGCAAAGTGGTAATAAAAAGAGAAGAACAAGTTACTTACCAACTGTAATGTTCTTTCGATTGGATGTTCCTCCCACATATACCTCATCTTAGATATATCCTTACCTTTAGGTTTCGCCTCAGAAAATGTTTTCTCTCTCCAGCAGAGGGCGCTCCACTCGAGGCCGTGGCGTCGATGTCCCTCGGCAGCACCCGTCGAGCACCGACGCATCAACTGTATAAGAGCCTCGAGCGCGCCCGTTGGCTTCAGTTCTGTTTTTTCGTGTCGTGACTTGCCGTGTAGTGAAGAGTAAATGGGCCTCTGTCCACAAATCACCCACAGGGAGAGAGTAAAGAAACTCCCTGTGCGAGCTTTGAGGCCACAGGTGGTTTGATGGTTCGCCGGATCCGATGACGCCGAGGACCCCAGAGGCTGTTAAAAGGAAGTTAGGGTTAGCACAGGCAAACACAGTACTTTGATATGAAGAAGTGTGCAAAACTCTCTTACCTAAGTCTAGCGGGATGGTGCTAGGGTGCCTGGGGTCAGATGCGAGGGAGCGTCAAAGATCCGGGCAGCCGTGTCCCAGATGGTAGTTACCGGCTGATACCTGTAGCCCTTCCGTAGCCGAAGGGAACTTGAAACTGATCACGAAGCCAATGGTCAGAAGGTCGAAAGCCAGAAGGGGAAATCTGAAAGCAATCCGTTGAGCGTAGCAAAAGAGTCCAAGGTACCGATATCCGTGCAGAGTTCCGAGTGACAGTATCCGTGGAGCAAGAAAGCCAATCTGTGGTTCGTAAGCCTGAGTCCAAAATCCGATGCAGCAAACAACGTGAATCCTGAAAGCACCGAACACAGTCGTGAAACAGCTGTGAAGCGGTGAGCAACTCGAACTTCCCGGCTTTTACGTGCGCCGGCTTCCAGTCACGTGAGCGGAAACCTGAGCACGTGATCGGGAAGCCGTCGCGGAACCAGGAAGTAACCGCGATCGGGTGCTCCAGCCCGAACGCAGCCTCCACGGGAGTTGCCAATGGGAACGAGGCAACAAACCGGGCCGACCTCTGCACATGGCCCGAATTCACCGGTGATGACGACTCCCTCGCACCATAGGTGAAGGGATGGTTTGGGAGGTGGACTGTGACCCGGGGAGTCTAGCAGTGTGTGTCGTGGTATCAAGCGGGGTGGTGCGTAGTTGTGTAACTGATTTGTTGTGCATGACATTTCGTATATTATAGTCCATGGATTTTAATTTGTTAAAAGCATGCCTCTTTTGACCCAAGCCTTAAAAGAGTTGAGAGTGTAATTCACGTAAACTGTACTGCTGGGTTGGTTGGGAGGGTCGATGAGGAATACGTGGGAGGAACATCCAATCGAAAGAACGTTACAGTTGGTAAGTAACTGTCATGATGCCTACCCCTGGGGACCCAGACCAAGTCCAGCAAGCCCGGAAGCAGGCATCAAGTTACCCCAAGCAAGCCCAACAACCCCTGGTAGGGGCTATTTGGGTGCAGTCCTGGCGCCTATGGTGCTAGGCTCATATGGAGAGTCAGTCCTGGCGCATTTACTCGGGTGGGGCGGGGAGGAATACTTACCTGGGACTACTTTGGAGACTATTTAAACCACTCCCGAAGAGCAGCACACGCTTCGCGTTATTCTGCATCCAGCAGCGTAACGCTCACCGTGTCTGCAAGCCTGCATCCAGTCTTCTGCCACGCCCGCCTCGAGTCTGCAGCTCCTAGAAAAAGGGAGGAACAGAAGAAGAAGAGGTTATAATAAGAGCAAAAGCTTCGATCCTTACCTGAATTCCGTATCCACCGCGCCTTCGAGCTGGAAGAAAGAAGCATTTTACGCGCGCCACCTCGCCTGCTGCAGCGCCGCGCTGAACTCACCTGCCTTCGCAGCATCCTCACGATCCACTGCATCCTTCTGCATGTTCCCACCGCACTCTGGCACCTAAGGAGAACACAAGAACAGCAAAGGTGAGCCAAGGGAATAAACAGGGGCAATAGTAACTACCCCATAGATTTACCTGATTACCGCCGGGGGTACTATTCCTCTTCACGGGTAAGCGCAGTCTCCATTGCATCCTCACCGTACCCCGGCCCCTAAGGGGAACAAAAGGACAACAAGGTGAGACGAAAGGACAAACAAGGGGAACTCTTCTCACCACAAAAGACTTACCTAATTTTACCGCCGGAGGCATTATTCCCTGAACTTTATATTTTCTCACCACACCTGAATAAGGGAGCAAGCCACAGGTTACATTCTGGCCTTATTTTATTGAACTGTGTAGGATAAGGCAAATCCTTACCTGAACTTCGTCAGCTACCACAAGGAACTCTTCGCTGGGGTCAAGCAGCAAACTGCAAGGAATCGGACAAGAGTGAAAGTCAGACATGTGAACTCTTACGAACTACATACTTTTCGGAGTCAATATTGTTCTGGAACTCACCAATTCCTTCGAGCCAGTGAAGCAACTGGTTATCAACGCGCCCCTGCGCTCAATGCAGGATGGAGAGCTCATCTTTTCAAACCAAAGGTGATCTATGGGGAGAACAGCGGGGGTAGGGGATTTACGCTCAACTCCACGGGTGGTTAATTCCCTTTCTCCATTTGCAGAAGAATATTCCTACGGGCCAAGCAAACAAAGCTAGGTGGGCCAGTCCAGTCCATCATCTCAGCCCTACGCGTCACATTGGTGGTGACTGCAGCTGTCCAGTTCAGATCGACGCCTGTGTGGGAGCCAGGTGAGCGTAACAGTAACTTGTTCTTCGAATGGATTGTGTCCTCCCACGTATTCCTCATCTTAGGTAGGCTCCCAAAGCAGTCTTGTATTGGAGGTGGGAGTACAGTATCTTTTTTAATCGTGTACAGAATGGAGTACAGATTTAGCAAATAGACTTCTTTGAGAAGAGGTTGAGTCCAGAGCATAATGTTTTATAAAAGTGTGCATGGATGAGGTGTCCAGTCATAATTTCGAATGAAAAATTTCGAAAGACAAAAAAGTCGAATCAAAAATGTCGAAAAAAAAATAGTTGAATTCTTTTTTTTTTTATATATTATTTTGGCTCTAGTTTATATAAGAAAAATAGGTAAAAAAAAAAAGGGCGGGTGGGGGACCCCCCATTTAAAAAAACAAAAACGTCATTAAAAGAATTTGACTTTTTTTTTTCGACTTTTTGACTTTCGAGATTTTTGTATTCGAAATTACTATAAACCCATGGATGACCATGTCGCTGCTGCACAAATATCTTGTACAGGGACACCCCTTTTTAAAGCTGTTGAAGTTGCCATGCCCCTGGTTGAATGAGCTCTCAGTCCATCAGGTGGTTCTTTCCAGCTAATCTGTATTCTATTATGGCTAAAATTATCCATCTGGATAATGTTTGTTTGGTTACTGGAAGACCCAGTTTGCCCCCAGTGTACCCCACAAAAAAGTTGATCACACTGACAAATGTTTGCCAATTTGAGATGTAAAAACTAAGAGCTCTTCTGGGACCTAGTCTATGCAACCGCTCCTCTTCCTTGCTTTCATGAGGAGGAGGGTAAAAAGTAGGTAAAGTTATTTTCTGTGACAGATGAAAATCCGAAACAATTTTTGGTAAACAAGAAGGTTTGACCCTAAGAACTACTTTGTCCTTATAAAAGATGGTGTGAGGAGGACCGCTCGAAAGCGCCTGCAACTCACTTACCCTACGGATTGATGTCAATGCTACAAGAAGTATTGTTTTCAAAGTAAGGAGCCTTAGTGGACAAGAATGTAAAGGCTCAAATGGAATGCATGTGAGAAATATTAGAACCAAGTTCAGATCCCACAATGTAACCTGGAAAGGTATTGGTGGAAACACATTATTTAAACCTTTTTAAGAATTGAATTATTAAGAGTATCTTGAAGTAAGATTCTCCTTCTGAAGAGCGCTTAAAGATGGATAGCGCTGCTAAGTATCCTTTTATCGTCCCAACCTGAAGCCCCAGATTCGCTAAATGTAATAGACAAGATAATATAGTGAGAATATTACATTGAAATGTGTCCACATTCTTTTCTCTGCACCAGTTACTGAACTTGTTCCAACGGCACTGATAAAGAGATTTGGTTGCTGGCCTTCTGGCCGAAAGCAAAATCTCCAGCACGTCATCCGGAAGATACCAATCCTTGTATGTCAGCCTTTCAGAAGCCATGCGTAAAGGTTGAGTGTGTTGACCACAGGACGGAGAATATGACCTTCCTGTCACGAGAGAAGATCCTCTCTTCTTGAAAGACGTATTGGAGGGCAGATGGACATGTCCAGAAGGTCCGGGTACCACGTTCTCCTGGCCCAATGGGGGGCAATTAGGATCATGGTTTTCCCAAACTTTCTCAACCACCTGATTACTTGAGGGATCACAGGGACTGGAGGGAACGCATACAGAAGTGGAAATTCCCATTCCACCACAAAAGCATCCCCTAGAGCTCCTCCCGGGGGAAATTCCCTTGAGCAGTAAAGTTCGCACTTCCGGTTGGCCCTGGTCGTGAACAGATCCACTTGAGGGGTTCCCCAAAGGGTGAAGATCTCTTGAATTACTTCCTGAGCTATCTCCCACTCGTGAGAGACTGTGCTCTGCCTGCTCAGAGCGTCCGCTGTTGTGTTTTGCTCTCCGGCTAGATGAATTGCCAATAGAGAGATCCCTTCTTGTATCGCCCAGAACCAGAGTTGCATCGCCTCTCTGCACAGCAGCAGTGCCCCCACTCCTCCTCTTTTGTTGACGTAATACATGGCCACTGTATTGTCCGTCATTATCAAAACATTTGTTCCCCGTACAGAGGGCAGGAAGGCCTTCAGCACTAGTCTGTTTGCCCTAAACTCCAAAAGATTGATGTGTAGTTTGGACTCCGATGGAGACCAACGTCTGCTGATTGTCAGATCGTTGATATGGGCTCCCCACCCCGTTATCTCTGGCCATGGCTGCCAAAAAGATTCTCCTCTGAGGATATGATGTCTGCAAGCCCACCATTGTAGATCCTGTGCTACTTGGGCTGGGACCTGCAGCAGATCTGACATTTCCCCTGAAAATTGGGACCATTGAGTCCTGAGAGCCCATTGAAGAGATCTCATTCTCAATCTGGCTTCTGGCACCAGATAAAATGCAGGATACCATCAGACCGAGCAACCTGAGAAAATTGAAGGCCGGAAGATACTGGCCGTTCTGGAATTTTGTTACCATCTGCAGAATGTGGTGAGCTCTCTCTTCGGGAGGCGAGGCTTTGCCCGAGCAGGTATCCAGGACTGCTCCTATAAACTTTAGTTTCTGTGATGGTATCATGTTTGACTTTTTTAATTCAGAGAAAAACCTAGTTTGTGAAGGAAGTGACAAGTCTTGGACAGATGATCCAGGGCTTGTTCTGGAGAACGTGCTCTGATAATCCAATCGTCCAGATAGGGGTAGACATGAATCCCCTTCTCCCGAGACTCGCTGTCGCCACCGCCATCAACTTGGTGAAAACTCTTGGGGCGGAGGTCAACCCGAATGGCAGAACTGGAAACTGATAGTGAGATTTGCCAATCGCAAACCTCAGGTACTTTCTGTGCTTGAGATGGATTGGCACATGAAAGTAAGCATCCTGAAGGTCCAATGATACCAACCATTCCTGGAGTTGGAGAGCCTGAAATATCTGAGAGAGTGTGACCATCTTGAATTTGTCCTTCCTTAGGAACCTGTTTAAGTTTCTCAAGTCCAAGATGGGTCTCAGTCCTCCGTCTTTCTTTGGAATAAGGAAGTATGGGGAATACCAACCCTTGTTCCTCTCCGCTACAGGTACATGTTCTATTGCACCTTCCTGTAGCAGGGTTAAAACTTCCTGCAACAGGAGCAGATCCGGATGTTGTATTCCGCGGGGTGATTCTGAGGTTTCTTTAGAAAAGGAAGGCAGTAACCTTTGGATACTGTTTCCAGTGCTCAAGCATCTGAAGTAATGCCCTGCCATTCTTCTAGATGCTGTGAGATCCTGCCTCCCACCGGGGTCTTGTGGGTCAAACCCTCAGAGTGGTTTTGTGGAAGCTGCAGCAGCGGCTGAAGGTACAGATGCCGTTGCTGGGACTGATCTAGCACCTTTTCCTCTCCCCGAGGAAATTTTCTTTGTCCTCTCTGATTGGCCTGCCCTCTTCCTCTTCCAACTGAGGAATAGGAATAATAGCGAAAAGAACGACCCCTCCAGTAAGATGAGCCTGTGTAGGGGCGTTGCTGAGGTTGTCTTATAGCGGCACTGAGAGATTTTGCCGCCGCTTTGGAGGTCTGTAGCTTCTCCAAACTTTCATCTGCTTTGCTACCGAACAACCTCGAGCCATCAAAAGGCATATTAAGAAGCCTGGATTGCAGATCAGGAGCAAACCCAGACTTTCTTAACCACGCAAATCTACGTAGCACTGTGCTAGTTGCCATGGACCTGCTGATACTGTCAGCTGTATCCAAACCTGATTGAAGGCATTCTCCCGAAGCCTCCTTTCCATCCCTTATAATAGCTAGAAAGCTATCACGTTCTTCACCTTCCGGGATGTGTTCAGCTGCCGCTGACATGCAGTCCCACAGGGAATATGTGAACCTTGCCAAGGTACAAGTTACATTAGTAGACTTCAAAGCCATACTGCCAGATGTGAAGATTTTCCTAGACCATGCATCCACCTTTTCATCTTCCTTTTATGAGGGATTGTAGGGTATGCCGCATTCTTAGTGGAAGTGGCTGCCTGTACTACCAAACTTTCCGGAGTTGGGTGTTTGCTAAGGTATTCCGGATCAGATGTGCAAGGTCTATATTTTGCCACAAACTATCTATTTACTGCCCCTATGGCTTCAGGACGTTCCCATGCAGAAATAACCCTTCTCTGTAAGGCAATATGAAAGGGTAGAATGGGGTCTTGTTGGGGTGTTCCAGATAATATATCCGTCATGTCCTCATCTTGACAGACTGGTGAACTCCTACCCCACCCCATAAATTCTGTAACCCTGCTCATGAGTTTTCTATAACTCATATCAACCTGTTCTGATGGGTCTGGTTTGTCAAATTCATACTCTGGAGAAGTGTCCAGGCAACTTGCTGTTTGCAAACATTCTTGAAGATCTTGAATTCTTGATTGAGGGTTAACTAACTCCTCTGGAACAGATCTTGTGCCAAATTTAACACCAGCAGAGGTGACTTCTTCCTCTTCCGATGAATCTCCCTCATAGATGGATGACATGGTTCTGAAAAAATCATGTCGACTCTCAGGTTGAAAAACCTTTTCAGGCAATACAGGTTTTTCCCTTATTAAAGGCTTGGGAGTCAACAAAAGCATTGATAGCGCCGAAGTTTTAATCATATCCTTCGACATCGTCGAAGGAACTTTCGACAACCTTGATGTAATCGTCGAGGGAGCCGTGGAAACCGTCGAAGGAGCTTTCAAGGTTTTCGAGCGTGAACTCGACGTAGCTTCCTTTGAGGAAGTTGTCGACTCGAGGACCTTCGATGCCTTCGATGATGTCGATGTCGACTTCGATGATGTATGATCTTTCAACGCCATTTTGTTTCCCTCTACCTCCGATTTATGCACCGAAGGATCTATCTTATGAGGTGATCGAGAAGAGGATCTCGATGAGGCTCTCGGCGTCTTTTTATCAGCTTGCCTTATTTTGGACCTTCCTCTGTCACTTTTCTTATGAACAGAAGCATGGTCTTCTTTAGCTTTTTTTGAGGGGGTCTGGGCCGCGTTCTCAAAAATTTTAAGCATGGAAACTCGAAAAGCTTCCCATTTACTCGGGGAGTCATGCTTTGATGGACATGCTATAACCTCTTCCGAAGATGTCGAAGAGAATGAGGGAGATCGATGCCGTCTCTTCTTAGCCTTTTTAGAAGACGAAGAAGAAGACTTTCTCGATCTACTCCTCGAACAATATTTTTTATGATATTTTCTCATAGACTCGGCCGAGTCTCTCTTTTTTAAAGTGGACTTCGATAAACCCTCCCCCATCGCCAGTTTACCTCTATGCTCTTTTAAGGCTTTGTGGGTCATCGACTGGCGCAAACCATAGTCTTCAGTACGGTGGTCTGGACCGAGGCACCAAAGACAATTCTTATGTGGATCCGTCAGGGACATCTTCTTTCCACATTTTAGGCATTTTTTAAAGCCTGTCTTTGGTGTGTAAGGGTTCGAAGAGGACGACATAGCTTTTTCACACAAAAGACTGAAGCACTGTTTAACTCGATCTGAAGCAAAGCTAACGGAAAAAATCGAACTGAAGCCAACGGGCGCGCTTGAGGCTCTTATCCAGTAGATGACATTGGTGCTCGACGGGTGCCGCCGAAGGACATCGATGCCACAGCCTCGAGTGGATCACCCTCTGCTGGAGAGAGAAAACATAAAAGTAAGGATATATCTAAGATGAGGAATACGTGGGAGGACACAATCCATTCGAAGTAAAGGTTAGAAATGGAAGAAGTTACGCCATTATTGCATCTTTGCAAACAACAACCAAAGCATGCGCTTAAACTTAAACAATACAGTGCAGAATGGGTTAAAGGAAGCGCAGACAAAATGTTTATGCCGTGGCCCCAAGGTAGGTCATTATCGAGAACAGTTCTACAGCATATGACGACATATTTGCATGCCGCTTACACCGTAAAAAAGTTAGAAAAGCGCCTAGCGAATCTAGAGCTTTGGAAGATAATAATAATAATAATAATAATTAGGCTTTTATATAGCGCTACAAACCCTCAGGTATCCGAGCGCTGCTTATTATTACCCACGGTGTGTGGTGCTCATTTATCGACCTCGGAAGGATGAAAGGCTGAGTTTGGCCCCGCCGGGATTCGAACCTGCGTTAACAGGCTCTGCACTGGTGTCAAAGCGAGCGCTCTACTCGCTGTGCCACTTGACCAGGAGGAGCCTCCTTTAGATTGGATACTCAATATATGCAAAGAGGGGGGTGAAGAGCCGTCTGCTCCCCCCCCGTCTGAAATGAACGACGAGATTAAGAAAGATGAAGGGTTATACCCATTAAGAGAACTTAAAGCAGCGACAGGATATAGCAATCCGTCATACGAGTCACCTACACAAAGTAGTGACGAGGGCCCAGAGAAAGACACAGAGAAAGATATCACCTCCAAAGTCCTGAGAGACGGGGAAGGACGCGATAAAGAGAGAAGTGATCAAGCAAGCACATCTCTAGACATAAGGAGAGAAATAAAAAGATGGAAAGGAGATAAGGATAAAACTGATAAGATAGCGCTTGTACAGAACGAATGGTTGGGAGGTCAGATTTTACTTAAACTAGATGGTAAAGGCATCGAAGATGTAATACAAAAGGGAGACCAAGACGAACAAGATAGAAAAGACAAAGAAAGGGAGGAACGATTGAGAGACGAAGGAGCGAGAAGATAGACAAAGACGAGAACAGTTATACCAAGATGAGCAAGCTAAAAAACAAGAGAAAGCATAAGAACAAAGAAAGCGTGATAATAAAAGAAGAACAGTTGAGGAAAAAGAAAGACTAAAAGAGAAAAGAAGAGAAGCTGATGAACAGGAAAGGATAAGAGAGAAAAGAATACAAAGACGAAGGGATGAGGAAAAGCAAAGGGCAAATGAACAAAGGGATATGAAAAAGAAAGAGGAAGATAAAATAAGAGAAGAGGCGAGAAAGCGTAGAGAAGTTGATGATGATATGGAACGCAAAAGGACACAGAGAGCACACAATCTTGAGTATTTGGAAAGGGAAGTAAGAGATCCCAATTCACAGGTAGACTGGGAAGACATAGAGGAATCCTTTCCTGAGTCCGAGCCATTTCCAAGCACGTCTTGAGTAAATCTGGAAGACGAATTTGACTCGCAAAGCATTGGGGAAACGATTGATAAAGTATATTGCGAAATGCAAGCTCAGGCAGAAGCACAAAGGAGGGGAAAAATAAGCATCTTGAGAGTACTCAGTTGTATGACACGGAGGAAGCCTCCTGTAGTACGAGACAGAATGAGCTGTCTTTAGACAGGTTAACATTAAATAGAGATGACGAGAGGAGTTGCACGAGTTGGGCACAAGAAGTATCAGATGAGGAAAGGGAAACCTACTCGGGGAAGGTTAGGAGTTTTATAGGTGAACTAGAAGAACATTCGCTTTTGGATAAAGAAGTAAGATGGTTGGATTTAAAATTAACTATGTCTAAAGCTTCAGAGCCACTGACACAGTCAGACCGACATAAGGGGCAACACCATGGTCAGAGGGGGGAATCTCCGCCCTATGTGAGCAGACTAAGGTCATTGCCAGGTAGACAGCGATGTGGGAATATTACTCCAGCAGTAAATAGACAAATGATGAGAGATGAGAATGAGTTTAGAGCACCGCAGTTCCCCTTGTTAGAAAAAGGAGGCGCCAGGCCACAGTATATACCATGGCCCCATATGGATAGAGAAAACTTAAAATGTAAACTCCTGAATTTAACCTCCGGCGCTGGAAAATGGATACATGAGTTAGAAAAAATGATGGGAGAGAATACATTAGCTATAGGGGATATTAAAGGTCTACTAATCGCCATACTTGGTGAAAGAGCTGATGACGTACGGACACAGACAGGTTACCCTGGTGTGACTACAGTCAACACCGCGCATGATGGAGCACCATTTAAGAACTGTTGAGGAGCGATTTGGAAAGCGCTTTCAGTGCTATATCCGGACACTTCCGATATGGGAGCTATAATGACAAGAAAAATGAAGGAAGGAGAGGATCCGTTGCTTTATATTCAAAGTTTTCAAGACGCATGGGAGCTTGAAACACGGGAGGCTTGGGGGAAGTTTATACCTGTATTTTATCATATATTATGCCAAGGGCTGCCAGAGCAAGTGCAGAAACAGCTCAAGAACATGGGGATAGAAGCAAAACCATGGTCGGAAATTCAGTTGTCCATCGCACATTATTGTAGACTCCTACAGGATAAGAATCGCAAAAAGGACGATGCACGAAAAGGTGAAGAAGCAAAGTTAGTGCAGAAAAAGTTATCCAAGTATGCCATTGAAGGGGCATGCAGTACCTATGCCACAAATAAACAACCAAAGATAGTTTGATCAGACAAATAATGGATATGCTCCAAGAGGTAGGGGATTTCGAAGGAGAGGTTGGCAAGATAATCAAGGGTATTGGCAGAATAATCAGGGAGGTTTTCAGAATAACCAGCAAGGGTTTCAGAATATGCAAAATGGTCATCAAAACATGCAAAATGGGCAGATGGAAAGACAACCGCTTGTGTGTTGGATGTGTGGAATGACAGAACAGATAGCTTGTATGTTTAGAAGCTAAGGGATGGTACAGAATGCTCAGTTTTTAAGACAGGGAATGCCAAATCCACCTTCATATTCGCAGCAGAGCAGAAATGGAGTTGCGCAAGATCAAACAGTGCAGCAGCAAGCGCTGAGAGTGCAGCAAGGCTTGCAACCACAGCAAGTGACAGGTAATCAACCGCAAGGACAATCACAGCAATCTCCTATGCAAGTTCAACAAAACTCAAACACAGAGCAACCTATGATGCATAGAATGGGAGGTGTCACTTTTGATGGAGGAAATTCATTCACGAGTGAAGGAGTGAGGCTCTACCCGCAATAGGACAGCTCACTGGGAGACCTGATGTGTTCAGTCCCATCTATTAAGCCGAATCCTCGTGAGGAGCCAAGGATAGACATAGTTATAGGTGGCAAAGCTTACTCCTTCTTAGTGGACACAGGTACAACACGCTTGTGTATACGCGAGGGAACATTTTTAATGTCTGGTGATGCGATGAATACTCAGGGCTTTCCAGGAGCTACGAGTCGAGTTCCTTACACAGAATAATTACCAGTCTCTATAGGAGAATGTGATATGAAGGTGCCACTGCTTTATTCAAGGCAAACACCTGTCAACATATTAGGATGAGATTTAATGACAAAAATGAATATGACCATTTCATTTACAGACGATGGCATAGTATGCTCAACACCGGGAATGCATTATTTAAACGTGTGCGAAATAATCAGGGCATACGCAGGACAAATAGCGCCTAGAGCAATACCATTGGAACCCGAAGTGTTCCATTATGGGATATGCATTTTGTTAACATGGCTGCCAGGTCTAGTAGGGAAAACCATGAGAATACCAGATGAGTTTTTATTTAGAACACAGATATGTATGGATGAAGAAGTGGGGCACATTTTCCCCTTGGCCTTAGAAGCAGCTATAGTCTGAGGAAATGTGGCTTTGCTTGATGCAACTGATGACAAAGGTAGACGATGGTGCACAGTAATCGCCATTGAGATAGGCTGCAGAGTGACTGACATCACTGATGAAGATTTGTTTGGGGATGACAGATCTGACGATTTTGTGATATTTGAAATGTGCATCACTCATTGGGTAAACGCGATTAAGAGAGCGGTCCCGCAGAGAATGATGCTAGCAAAGAAGCGTCCTGAATATTTTGACAAAGATATGGCAAATGTGCCAATTTCATTATGGACCAATGTCCCCTATGACGTAGGCTTACTGAACGGAGTTGGGGAAGTGAAGATTAAATTAAAACCAGGAGCGATTTTACTTCAAGCACAGCAATAGCCCATGTCTCAAGAGGCAGATGAAAGAATTTTTAAGACGATTTCTGCCATGATGGACCAAGGTATCTTAGTGACATCAGAGTCACCATGTAATACTTCGGTTTATCCTATTAAAAAATCGAAGGGGGGTCTTGGAGACTAATTCAAGATTCACGCCCAATAAACAAGATTGTAGAGGCTGAGTTCCCTCTAGTCCCTAACCCGTCCATGATTCTATATAACATACCTATTGATGCACAATATTTCATGGTGATTGACTTGAAAAATGTGTTTCTCAATCCCATTGTACAAAGACACACAAGATTTGACATCATTCACTTTTAGATAAGTACGATTAAAAAGTACTAGGCTGCCCCAGGGGGTACTGTGAGTCCCCATCGATATTTAACAGAGTCCTCCAGATGGACCTGAGCAATATTGCTTTAGAAAGCATTGTGCTGCAATACATAGATGACATTTTAGTTTGCAGCACCACAGAGGAAGAGTGCAGACGCGATTCTGTTCAGATAATGAATATACTTGCTGACAAAGGATATAAGGTTGACGAAGAAAAGTTACAATATTGTCAATCAGAAGTGTTGTATATAGGCCAATTGATTTCACATGAAGGAAAAAAGTTACTCCTGAAAGAGCTGAGGCTATTTTAAAAACAGCTAAACCACACACACGATAAAACAGATGCAGAGTTTTCTAGGATTATGCAATGATGTCAGAGCATGGGTCTTTCACTGCAGTTCGTACACTAGGCTGCTTTTGCAGGCCTTAAAGAAAGAACAGGCAACGCAAGAGAAAATCCTGTGAACTGAGGCAATGGAAGCAGGGTTTGATGAATTGAAAAAAGCCATTTGCACAGCTCCAGTTTTAGGGATTAACAATTATGCGGATGAATTCTATTTATTCTCGCACACAGATTGTACTTTTATGACAGCAGTACTCATACAGAGAACTACATTGGGGTACAAACCTCTTGCATATTACAGTAGAATTTTGGACCCAGTAATGAGAGGTCACTTTCCATGCGAACAAAGTTGAGCAGCCGCCACGTTCACCATAGAGAAAGCTACAAACATAGTGATGGGATGCTCCATGACATTATTTGTTGAACATGCATCATTTGCAATTTTAGAAAAACCAAAAGGCACATTGACTACTCAAAGTGCTTCTGCCTATGAGGTAATCATATCAACTCCAGCGATTAAAATAGTCTGATGTAAAATAGTGAATCCAGATATGTTTATAGCTGAGCCAATCACAGAAGGAGAGCCTACACACGATTGCGCAAACTATGAAGAGTTCTGTGATGAGCTCTCTAGAGTAAAGGAGAATGCACTTGCAGGGGGAGAGGTAGTCTTCATTGACGGTTCTTCAACAATCAATCAAAATGAGGGGGAAAGATATACAGGTGCTGCAGTAGTAAAACATTTGACAAATGGAGAATTTTGAGTGCTCGTAAGTACTCGATTGCCATCTCATTATTCAGCACAAGCTGCAGAATTATTGGCGTTGATACTTGCAGTCGAGAATCACGGAGACCAGGAAGTGACAGTGTACAGCGGCTCCGCTTATGTGACGTTGACGGTACACGCAGGATTAGCACGCTGGAAAAGGAGGGGCTACCTCAGCACGGACGGCACGCCAGTGCAGCACGCAGCCTTATTGGACAGGCTTATTAAGGCACTACAACTCCCGCTGGGCATAGCAGTTGTTAAATGCGCAGCTCACACGAAAGGGACAGATTTTACCTTGCGCGAAAATCAAACAGCAGACGCCATGGCCAAGCACGTAGCCAATACAAATATAGAAATGATGAATGTTCAAACTATTGATATAAATGAAAAAATGACTGGTATATTAAATGTAGACATGGGATATAATCATATGCCTAAAACACAGCTAGTAGACCTCCAAGGGGAAGCACTGCAAGAAGAAAATAACTTGTGGAAGCAAAGAGGGTGTTCTTTAAGCCCCTCTGAAGCATTGTGGAGACAAGACAGCACTGGTAAACCAGTAATGCCTATAGCCTTATTAAAGATAGCACTGGAACAACTACACTACCCAGCACATACAACTAGGGAGAATCTTGCTGTAACCGTTGCTGAGAACTGGTTTGTACCAAACCTAATGGAACATGTTGCATTTTTATGGTAAATTGTATTTGCCGGCAGTTCACGGCTGGGCATACACTACGCATAGTGAGGGGGGTGATCCCAAGACCAAATGGCCATTTTCAGCACTTGCATATCGACTATGTCGACATGATACAAGCTTGTAATGGATACAGATACTTTTTAATTGTAGTATGTCCTTTTTTCAGATGGATAGAGGCATGTCCATGTACGCACCCAGACTCTACCTGTGCGGCCAAGTTTTCGGTGCAGGAAGTGTTTCCCAGATGGAGGGTGTGTGAGGTTATGAGATTGGATAATGGACCTCACTTTGTTAATGCAGTTTTTGAGCAGATCACTTTGCTGCTCGGAATAAAACATACGTTTTCTTCGGCTTATCATCCGCAAGGAAATGGTCTCTGTGAAATGCTCAACGGCCTGTTAAAGGAAAGAATAGCTAAGTTGAAGCTTACTTTGAAAAAAGGGTGGTTGCACTACCTACCACTGGCATTGTATGCATTGAGGAACCAACCAGGTTCTGACCACCATTTTACGCCGCATGAGATTGTGACTGGCAGGAGAATGAGAACTTCTTTAATGCCCCCATCCAAAGTTAGAAGTAATGCTCAGCCAGCGTCAAAAGTGTTAGGACTTGAATTGCAAAACTACTTGAACTGTTTAACATCTAGTTTTTCTGTGATTTTAGGACAGTTGCAGAGACAAGGGTGTGCAGCAGTACAGAACACAGAAGGAGATGCTTCAACAACCCAAACTCCCAAATTTCTACATCCAGGAGTTTACCCAGGTGACAAGATCCTGATTCGTAATCACACAAGGAAAAAGTGGGACGAGCCCCGCTTTCACAGTCCTTTTATTGTCGAGGACGTCACGCCATCTGCTGTCAAAGTGCAGGGTAGGCGAGCTTGGATTTCCCTGGGCGACACAAAGATCTACGCCGGAGAGATGCCTCTGCTTACACCCCACCGCGCAGAAGCAACAAACATCGGGGAAGAACCACAGCACGTGCAGACGAGATCCATGATGAGGAAGAAGGACGCATAACCCGACAAGTGGAAAGAAAGAAGAACTTTTAGTTGGACTGTGGCTTAATTGGACATTCCCTTTTTAGCTACAAATAAAAGGACACATTCGAACACTCTGTGCATCTTAGTTGTAGGGCTATGGGAAGATCTGCATTCTTGAAAGCCACTGTAGGTTACTAACTTTGGACTGAGGCAAACTTAAGCCTTGATAAGAATAAAGATATGCCAAACTTTGATCGTGGACACAGCAATTGGAAAAGAATACAGTATCCAGATTTGTTCTATACAGAGCTCTTGTTCGGAGTTACTCATGGTGTTACCCAGTGATGACCTTTCTAGGCATATACTTACATACTTTGAGTTGGTATTATGTACGTATCCGTCACTGGTGGGGAGAATTTGTCGCATTCCAGATTTTCTTGGTAATACTGACAACGAAAAGATTGTTAGAAGAGTGCTCAGCATCATAACTGAAGAGTTTTTGAAGTTACATGAGTTCATTGAGGAAAACACAAATGCCCCTATCACCTGACGCAGCACATAGACTAGTTAGTGTGGTGTTCTTTCATTTATTTGAAGACTACCCGCATCTCGTTGGAAGACACACAGATGTGGTGACCTTTATAAGGGACCCAAGAAATACTATCAATTTGAATATGATCCTGGAAGGCATCATAATACAGGCAGCAATCTATTCTGAAAGAAACCACAGAGTGGTATAGACACTTTCCGCAGAGTGACATATAGAGGAGGTGATAAAAGTTTAAAACTTTGTTCATGCGGACATGGAAGCTACAATGTCGTCATCTCTGAAGCAGATTTGAGGTATCGATTGGGAACTAGTAAATGAAGCTCAGTTCATAGCAGCTCGCAGAAATCATCTTTTTTCATGATAGAGGAACATTTGCACCGCGACTGGTGGAGAAATTGGTTCCAGAAAGCAGCTAAGCTGATTGAGGAAGAATGCTGCAGAAGACGACAAGTTTCCAGAAACAGTCAAAAAATACAGTGTCATTAAAGATATTTTTCTTTCCATAGCATCAAATGATCGAGATGGGCAACCCGAGCAGCAATTTCGTGCTGCCCCAAGAGGACAGACAATTCAAATTGCCCTAGAAGCAGGTGCTGCAGGCTCACCTACCACTGTATAGTTTACCCATGTATTGTATTCATACTAATATTGCTTTCACTGAGAGTTAGAACTGCTTTCTATATAGGAGCAAATGATGCAAAGGTTCCTATATATGTGTCTGAGCAGAAGGAAAAGGTAAACATGGCAACTCCAAGACAACCCAGGTGTTACACTCACCTGGTCTCTGCGGAGGCGTTGGGGCACGGCTGCAGCCCTCCCGGGAGTGAGGTCGCTCGGGTCCCACTTCGCCCTCTGCGCTTATGTGGTGACTGGTGGTAATAGGTGATCCTGCTAGGGACTGCTCCTGCGTAGAGAATAAGGGGCGTGAGTATGCCAGCTTGTCCGTCTGATCCCTTTCCAGACTCCTCCTCCCAAACCGTGGGACCCGTGGGATGCACTGTCCCTGGAAAGCTCACCTGTTGATTAGTTTTGGCGAGTACTCCGTCCTGCTGCTTCTGGCAGGTGCGCTTGTATGATCTGGACCGAGTTCCTTCACTGGTCCTATGCACGTGGTAGTCCAGTCCTGCTGTGACTCTGCCACTATACTTCAGGTAAGTGTTCCTGTTTGCCTTTGTCTTTCCTCGTCTCTTTTTGTGGTATTGCAAAATTTGTTGTCTTGTATTGCTGTCCGTTCCACTTTTGATGTTTGCTCTTTTGCTTTCTTCCCTTGCAGGTGATGTTGCCGGCCTGTCAGAAGCTGCGGAGCTCGAGGCGACAGCCAGAGGGAATGAGGAACGAAGCTGCAGCGGTACAGTAGCTGATAAATTGTTAACTAGGGGGCGCGCGGCCCTAGGACGGATGTTCTAACCTTGTCTTTCTTCTTCTTCACAGGGTCTGAGTTTGTGGATGCGGAGTGCAGTGCTGCGGCGTTGGGATCAAGATCACTGGATGTCAGGAGATGCGTCTGCAGACGAAGCGATGAAGCACCGGTTTCTTGGAGGTGAGTATGCAGGAGAACGCCTGGTTTCAAAGGTAAGTAAACTGGTCCAAGCGGTGGTGAGCGTCAAGTTGCACGCGAGTGCACAGTAACGCGAAGCACCGGCCTTAAGGATGGAGCAGCTTATATAGCTGAGCTTCTGAAGCCACGCCCACCAGGTTCAGCCTGCTTGCCACATCTGATGAGTCAGCACATGAAGACCAGGCCTAGGGAGCCACACCTGATGAGTCAGCACATGAGGATGTTCTCTTGAATAAAGGCTTTCAGCTCCTGGAAGGTTCTTGTAAAATAAAATCACTCCTGCACTGAAATAAAGTGTTCCTGCAGACATCTCTATATTACCATGGCGCCAAAGGTGCCAGGACTGAGTCCAGCCAGGGCCCCTGTGTTTATAGGTCCCAAAGGGACCTAAGTGAGTCAAGTGACCCATTACCCCCATCACTAAATGGTGTGGTTTTTGTGTTCTGCAGCCTGTGGCCATGACAGGACTCCCGCTCAAGGCCCCTCTCATGGGTGGGTTCCCCCCAGGCCCTGGTTTAGTGGGTTTATTGCGGTGCAACTGCCTGATTAATTGTGGAGCGTGGACAGGCTCACTGGGTTCCCAGGTCCCATCTTGGGGTCCATAAACTTTCCAGTCTATAAGGTAGTATCACTTGGACCGGACAATCTTAGAGTCTAGGATCCTTTTAACTTTGTATTCTGGTTCTCCTTCAACTATTTCGGGATCCGGTGGAGTATCGATCTGCGTACTGACGGATCAAAGACCGGAATTAAGGCATCCAACCATATACTAATGACACGCCAGTCACGAGGATCCAACTTCAAATATATTTATTCATTATTAGCATTTGATCAAATAGATCTCAGCGCCCCACGATGTATAACAGGCAAACACTGTGAGGAGAGAGAGAGTGAGCACAAGTATAACATGCACATATATAGCAAACTTCACAGCATTAGAAGGCATTTCCCGGTCACCTTTGTCCAGACACCATCAGGCTAGGGTTCAAGGGGTCACTCCGTAATTCATTATACCAAAACATTCTACACTCTTGCTGCCAAGACAATTTACTATCTGAGAACCGGGTGCATCTGGATGGAGGAAAACATATCATGTTCCCTATAATGAGGTAGCATTCCTTGTCTTGCCATCCAACGTTATCTCTCTGTGCTAAGGTCAGACAGTTCTCAAGCAGAAATTAAAAACAACTGTTACGCTCACCTGGTGTCCACGGGGGCGTTGATCTGGACCGGCCTGATGTTACTTCTTCCAGTGATACTCGGAGCGCCGAGATGAAGGAGTGGACCGGGCCACCCAGCTTGGTCTGTGTGGCTCGTATGAATACTCTTCTGTAATGCAGAAAGGGGAATTAACCACCTGTGAGGTTAAAGCTTAACCCCACCTTCTCCCCATTAATTACTTTGGGACTCCTTTAGACTCTCACCTGATAATCTGGAAAGATGAACTCTCCATCCTGCTTCAAGTGCAGGGGCGCGTAGATGACCAGTTGCCTCACTGGTGCGGGAAGTTGGCGAGTTGCAGACGGTGTTGACTCCGTAGAGGTAATAGTTATAAGAGTTCAAAACGTCTGGAATTCACTCTGTCCAATTCCCCTAGATTGCCCTTATGGATCTGGAAAGAGTTCACGTGGCAACCAGAGATGCGCAGGTAAGTGTTTATAAAAGCTGTTTCGAAATAAAGAGGGAAGCTTGCTCTAATCTGTGGTCTTTTTCCTTTTCAGGCATCCATTCGGAGGAAGATCCGTGGATTGAAGCGTTTACTGCAACCGGGTAAGTCTGTAGCGGAATGTTTCCCCATAGGGGCCGGGGTGCGGCGGATATGCGGAAGAGGTTGCGCCGACCCGAGATTGGGTGAGTATCCCTGGTGATCTCAAGTAAGTCTTAATATTTGCCTTTGTTGTCTTAGATAACTCTCTGTTGCTCACCTTATTGTTATTATGTCCACAGGTGATGAAGAGCGGCCGCGGACTGAAGATGCGCGTGATGGAATGCTGAAAATGGCAACAGGTGAGTTCAGCGTGGCGTTGCAGGAGGCGCGGCAAGAGCGACTAATGGATTCTTTCTTCCAGGTCCGAGTCGGGAAGATGCAGGATTCAGGTGAGTATGAATAAACTCTTGCTCTAACCTTTCCTTCTGTTTTACTTGCAGGGTTCAGGAGCTCCGAAGTGTAGACGGGCGTGGCAGAAGACTGGAAGCTGCTGCAGGCACGGTGAGCGTTACGCTGCTACTGCAGAATAACGCGAAGCACGTGTGGCTGTCCGGGTGTGGCTTAAATAGCTTTGGAAGAAGTCCCAGGTAAGTATTCTTCCACTGCCCCACCCAGGTAAGAAAATAGTCCCTTCATCAAAATAGTCCTTCCTAGGACTCATTTGCCTTAGGTCTTCATGCAGCATGGTCTGCATCAGGTGAGTAAGCAGCATGGTCTGCTTTAGGTAAGTTATCATAAATGAGCCTGGCACCTATGGCGCCAGGACTGACTTTGTTCTTATGAGCCTGGCGCCTAAGGCGCCAGGACTGCACCCAAACAGCCCCTAACTGGGGCTTTTGGGCATGCTCCAAATGGCGTGATGCCTGCTTCCGGGCTGCTGGGCCTGGTCTGGTTTCCCGGGGGCAGGCATCATGACAGCACTCCCCCTCAAGGCCCCTCCCAAAGTCGTTCCTCTCCTTGGCCGTGGTTTGTCTGGAAATTCCCGGTGGAACCTCTTCACCAAACGAGGTGCATGCACGTGGTCACTAGGTTCCCACAACCTTTCCTGCGGACCATAACCTTTCCAGTCAATTAGGTAAAAGAGTTTAGATCTCACTCTTTTTGAATCCAAAATATTCTTGATTTCATATTCGGGTTCTCCGTCCATGAGGATAGGTTCAGGTGGGTCGGTTAGCCTAGTTCTTGGTTGCACTGGTTTCAAAAGAGACACGTGGAAGACGGGATGGATTCGCATATGAGCGGGTAGTTCCAACTCGACAGCCACCGGGTTAATAATGGCTTTGATGGAGTAAGGCCCCAAATACCTGGGATTAAAGGTCCGTTTTCCTTTGAGAGGAATGTGCTTAGTAGATAACCACACTTGGTCCCCTATCTGGTAGTGTGGTGCTTCTCTTCTAAGCTGATCAGCGTTTTTCTTGTATTTTTCCTTGGCCTTTCGTAAATGTTCTGTTGCTTCCTTAAAGGTTTGAGTAATGACTGTGTGAAGATGATCTACTGCGGGCATCTCTAAATGCTGGGGTGAATCCAACTCCGAGGTTCGGGGATGATGTCCGTATATGGTAAAAAAGGGACTGTGCCCAATTCCTGAGTGTACTGAATTATTGTACGCATATTCAGCGATCCATAGGGTGTCCTTCCAATTGCCTTCAGACTGATGTAGCATACAGAGTAAATATTGTTCCGAGAGTCTGATTAGTTCTCTCTGTTTGGCAGTAGGTCTGGGGGTGGTGGCTAGTGAAAAGCCTGACATCTATTTGTGCCAGTTGGCAGCATTTTTTCCAGAAATGCGAGATGAATTGACTTCCTCGGTCTGAAATTAACACAGATGGAAAACCGTGTAAACGAACAATGTTTTCAAGGAATTCCTTGGCCAGGGTTGAGGCTGATGGTATCCCTTTTAAGGGAATAAAGTGGGCCATTTTAGAGAAAAGGTCCACTATTACTAGGATAGTATTGAAACCGTTACACGGGGATAGATCTGTGATAAAGTCTAATGACAAGGTGTGCCAAGGAATCGGTGGGATGTCCATAGGCTGTAATAGCCCAGCTGGTTTTCTTTTTTGACTTTTGTTTTGGGCGCAGATGCCACAAGATAGGACAAATGACTTAATATCTTTTCGCCAGGTGGGCCACCAGAATTGTTTCTTGATTTTAGCTTCGGTCTTTGTAATACCGGGGTGCCCCTCTAGTAATGTATCGTGATAATGAGAGATGACTAGTTCTTGTAGTTCTTTTTGTGGCAGAAATAGACGTCCTCGGTAATATGGTAGTTCATTGGTGATGCTGAAATCTGGGCCTTCCTTGGCCCAATCTTGTAAGGCTTGAGGATCAAAGAGCTGCCGGACAATCCCTTGAATGTCTTCCATTGTCTGTACTGAAGTTATACCAATAATTCTCTGGTCAGGGATTATGGGTACAGGTTCCAGGGTCACTTCAGTCTCTCCCATTCCTATTCGGGATAAGGTGTCCGCTTTCCCATTTTTACAACCGGGCCGATAAGTTATTACAAAATCAAAGTCGGCAAAAAACAATGCCCAACTGAGTTGACGTGAAGACTGGGCTTTTTTTGGCTGTTTTTAGATATTGTAGATTTCGATGATCGGTGATAACCGTGATGGTGTGCCTGGCTCCGAGTAGATAGTGTCACCAAGCTTTGAAGACGGACTTGATAGCTAACAGCTCCTTATTAGTAATGGCATAGTTTAATTCAGGAGCCGAGAACTTTTTTGACCAAAAGGCCACTGGGTGAATCTGGTTTGTTTCGGGATCTTTTTGAGAAAGGACGGCTCCCATTGCTAAACTGGATGCATCAGTCTCCACTATGTACGGGAGTTCAGGACGTGGGTGTCTTAGGATCGGTGCAGATGTGAATTTGGCCTTTAATTCTTGAAAGGCGCTTTCAGCTTCGTCTGTCCATACAAAGCGTTTGTTTTTTCTCAAGAGTGCTGTGATGGGATGAACAATCTGCGAAAAGTCTGGAATAAACCTGCGGTAGAAGTTGGCAAAACCAAGCATGCTCTGTACCCCTTTGACAGAGCTTGGCGAAGGCCATTTGAGAATTGCGTCCACTTTTCGTGTATACATCCTGATTCCTCCCGGGGTTAAAATGAATCCTAGAAATTCCACTTCAGTGGTGTGGAAAACGCATTTCTCCAATTTGGCATATAGTTTGTACTGGCGTAGCTTTTCTAACACTGCTCGGACGTGCTTGATATGATCAGATTCTGATGAGGAGTATACTAAGATGTCATCAATATAAACAACGACACAAACATCGATAAGTTCTCTAAGGACATCGTTCATGAAGAACTGGAAGGCTGCCGGCGCGTTGCATAATCCAAAAGGTATCACTTGGTACTCAAATAATCCATACTTCATGCGAAAAGCAGTTTTCCACTCGTCGCCTTCTTTGACACGTACCAAATGATACGCCCCCCGGAGGTCTAGTTTAGTATATATGCGGGCTTCTTTTACTTGGTCAAGTAATTCCGGAATTAAAGGCAATGGATACCGATTCTTAATGGTTATTTGGTTCAGTGCGCGATAGTCTATGCACGTTCTGAGGTCGCCTTCCTTTTTTGGCACGAAGAACAAAGCAGAAGATGCTGGGGATTTAGATGGGCGAATAAAACCGTTAGCAAGGTATTGGTCCAGGTATTGACGTAAATGATGATTTTCGGGCTCTGTGAGGGCATAGATCCTGCTGCAGGGAGGTTGTGCGCCTGGTATGAAGTCTATTTGACATTCATATGATCTGTGTGGGGGCAAGGTATTTGCCTGTTCTTTTTGGAAGACGTCTTGAAACTCTAGGTACTCTGTAGGTAGTTGTATGGTAGCTGGAGTTACTGAAGCCAGGACCGTGTTCTGAGATTTTCTTGGGTAACAGGTGTGCGCACATTCTGGGAAGGTAATTCTCTTCTCTCGCCAATCGATACTAGGATTATGTTTTTCCAACCAAGGTATCCCCAGTTTTACTTGAAACTGCGGTGCCTTGATTAAATCAAACACCAAAGTCTCTCGGTGTCCATCCTGCACCAGCAATGTCATTTCTGTGGTGGATTGAGTTACGGGGCCTGAGGCAATTTCCTTTCCATCAACTGTGGTAATGACATCTAGAGTGGGTTTCTGGGCGAGAGGCAGGTTCATCCTGGAAGCCAGTTCACTGTCCACGTAGTTTCCTATGGCTCCGCTATCTACGTACGCTTTTACCGCGTGCATCCGAGATGGCTGTTCCGGATCTACGAGGATCATTGGAATGGTGAAATGCGAGGTCTGAGTGTCCTTCTTCGAGCTCGGCAAACGGACCTCTACGCTTGTCGGGCGGGATCGTTTCCCGAGTCAGAGTTTTTATCCGCAGCCCCCACCACCTTTTTGGGCGGTTTTATGGGGCAGTTCAGCAAAAAATGACGAGAATTCCCGCAATATAGGCATAGCTGCATTTGTCGCCTTCTATCTCTTTCTTTCTGAGTTAAGGGTCCTCTCACCCCTCCGATTTGCATGGGTTCTGAAGTCTCTGCCCCTTTGGGGCTAGTATGAGGTCTGACCAAGACTCTGTTTTCAAACCTGGCTTTATCGGCCTTCCTATTTTGAAGTCTATGATCAAGTTGGACAACCAAATTTATATATTCGGTACAATCTTGAGGCGGGTTCACAATCTGGGCCAAGACATCTTTGAGTTCTCCTCGAAGCCCTCGATGGAACAATGTGATTCTTTTTACTTCTGGCCATTCAGTTTCCACTATTAATCGGTTAAAGGTTGCAATTTAGGAAAGAAGATCCTGATTCCCCTGTCGTAGGGATAAGAGTTCGTTATCCAGGGCCTGACCCTGGGAGTGTCGAGCAAATAGTCTTTCCATGCGTGTTTGAAATCCCTAGAAATCCCGAAGAATGGGGTCATCTTGATTAATTAGAGGAATGGACCAGTCTGCTGCGCTGCCGCTGAGGTATGACAGCACAAAGGCTACCTTGGCTTGATCATTTGGAAAGGCTGCAGGTCTGCATAAGAAGTGTAAGCGGCACTGATTCATGAATACGGCAAACCTTTTTGGGTCTCCGGTAAAACGCTCGGGTGGAGCCAATGGAACGGCCCCAGGTAAGTGTATTTGAACAGGGTTGCTCGATGACACAGGAGCTGGACCTGCCCCGAGGCCAGGCAGTGGCGTTTGCCCAGCTTGATTCTGCAATAACTGTCTGGCTAGATCATCCGTTCGTTCTTTCGAAACTATCAGCTCCCTCCTAAGGGCATTAGTTTCCTGGCAGGCGGCATGCACTTCAGCCTATAGCTCCCCTGATAATTGGGCTAATTGATCCGTCTCTGAGATTTCCATAACGCCCAGGTGGCTTGTTGTGGGTAGGATTTGCGTTCTGTTACGCTCACCTGGTGTCCATGGGGGCGTTGATCTGGACCGGCCTGATGTTACTTCTTCCAGAGATACTCGGAGCGCCGAGATGACGGAGTGGACCGGGCCACCCAGCTTGGTCTGTGTGGCTCGTATGAATACTCTTCTGTAATGCAGATAGGGGAATTAACCACCTGTGAGGTTTAAGCTTAACCCCACCTTCTCCCCATGAATTACTTTGGGACTCCTTTAGATTCTCACCAGATAATCTGGAAAAATGAACTCTCCATCCTGCTTCAAGTGCAGGGGTGCGTAGATGACCAGTTGCCTCACTGGTGCGGGAAGTTGGCGAGTTGCAGACGCCAACTTTTACTCTACCCGTAGAGGTAATAGTTATAATAGTTCAAAACGTCTGGAATTCACTCTGTCCAATTCCCCTAGGTTGCCCTTATGGATCTGGAAAGAGTTCACGTGGCAACCAGAGATGCGCAGGTAAGTGTTTATAAAAGCTGTTTCGGAATAAAGAGGGAAGCTTGCTCTAATCTGTGGTCTTTTTCCTTTTCAGGCATCCATTCGGAGGAAGATCCGTGGATTGAAGCGTTTACCGCAACCGGGTAAGTCTGTAGCGGAATGTTTCCCCATAGGGGCCGGGGTGCGGCGGATATGCGGAAGAGGTCGCGCCGACCCGAGATTGGGTGAGTATCCCTGGTGATCTCAATTAAGTCTTAATATTTGCCTTTGTTGTCTTAGATAACTCTCTGTTGCTCACCTTATTGTTATTATGTCCATAGGTGATGAAGAGCGGCCGCGGACTGAAGATGCGCGTGATGGAATGCTGAAAATGGCAACAGGTGAGTTCAGCGCGGCGTTGCAGGAGGCGCGGCAAGAGCGACTAATGGATTCTTTCTTCCAGGTCCAAGTCGGGAAGATGCAGGATTCAGGTGAGTATGAATAAACTCTTGCTCTAACCTTTCCTTCTCTTTTCCTTGCAGGGCTTAGGTGCTCCAGAGTGTAGACGGGCGTGGCAGAAGACTGGAAGCTGCTGCAGGCACGGTGAGCGTTACGCTGCTACTGCAGAATAACGCGAAGCACGTGTAGCTGTCCGGGCGTGGCTTAAATAGCTTTCGAAGAAGTGCCAGGTAAGTATTCTTCCACTGCCCCACCGAGGTAAGAAAATAGTCCCTGCATTAAAATAGTCCCTCCTAAGCCTCATTTGGCTTAGGTCTTCATGCAGCATGGTCTGCATCAGGTGAGTAAGCAGCATGGTCTGCTTTAGGTAAGTTATCATAAATGAGCCTGGCACCTATGGCGCCAGGACTGACTTTGTTCTTATGAGCCTGGCGCCAAAGGCGCCAGGACTGCACCCAAACAGCCCCTAACTGGGGCTTTTGGGCATGCTCCAAATGGCGTGATGCCTGCTTCCGGGGCTGCTGGGCCTGGTCTGGTTTCCCGGGGGCAGGCATCATGACAACAACTCCCACGGGGGAGCACACACAGCCATGTATAATTCTTTCTAGCTGCCTACTATAATGGCCTAACTAGACACAACGGCACCTGGGTTTGCAGATTATTCATGCTTATGTACAGCTTCAAGGTACTCTCATTTATAATACAAAACAAATCATGTGGCAGCCTGGCATTCCTATCTATGTAAGCAACTCAAGTTTCAAGCACCGGTTGGTTACTGTGCTCAAGCTGAAAACCAGAATATATATATGCAATGAGCAGAGAGCAGGACAAAAACTCAAAATGGCCTCTTTACACAAAATGGCTTCTCAAGCAATGATTTTCAGGTTCACATGTTGTGACATTGTTTCATGATGCGAAAAGTGATACCAGTGGCTTAGACCAACATATAATCAGACGGCATAGTTGCATTTATATTTCTGCAGTACCTGGTCTCAATGGTTTTAGGAGGGAGACATGAAACACCGGGTGGATCCGCATGTGGGCCGGTAATTCTAATTTCATGGCGCAGTGTTGATCATAGCCTTGATAGTGTAGGGTCCCAGATATCTGGGACGGAACGCCCGTGGTCCTTTAAGGGGGATGTTTTTGGATGCTAACCAAACCTTGTCTCCGACTTGGTAGTTGGGAGCTTCTGTTTCTCTTTGGCTCTGGCAAGATGTTCTGCTGCTTCCTTAAAAACCTGGGTGATGGTTTTGTGTAAGGTCGTTACAGCGGGCATTTCTAATGATTCGAGTGGGTCGAAAACGGATGTCCATGGATGTGGACCGTACACTATGTAGAATGGGCTTTGTCCCATACTGGTGTGAATGGAGTTGTTATATGCGTATTCTGCTAACCAAAGTATGTCCTTCCAGGTATCCTCGGTTTGTTGCAGCATACACCTTATGTATTGCTCGAGGGTCTGGTTAGTCCGTTCGGTCTGCCCGTCGGTTTGAGGGTGATGGCTTGTAGATAACCAGAGGTCGATTTTGGCAATTTTACAACACCTTTTCCAGAATGCAGAGACAAACTGAGTTCCTCGGTTTGATATCAATATTGATGGGAACTCGTGCAGCATGACAATCTGTTCCAAAAACACAGTAGCCAGAGTAGAAGCAGTTGGGAGACCTTTCAGGGCAATAAAGTGGGCCATTTTGGAAAACAGATCTACGACGACTAAGATGGTATTGGAAAGGTCTGTAATAAAATCCATTAATAGCGTATGCCAAGGTGCTGCGGGCACTTCTAAAGGACGTAGCAGACCTGCAGGACTTTGTTTTTGGGACTTGTGTTGTGCACAGGTGCCACAGGTTGCGATGAACTGGACAATGTCCTTTCGCCAAGGTGGCCATCTGTAATTTTTCTTTATTTTAGCTTGGGTTTTGGCTATTCCCGGATGCCCTTCTACTAATGAATCGTGATAGTTTGCAATAATTTGATTCTGCAATTTCTTATCCGGGATGTACAATCGTCCTTGGTAGTATGGTAGATTGTCCACGATCGTATACCTGTCTCCCTTCCCTAACGTTTTCTGTTGCGCTGGTGGACTCATCAAGTGTTGCAGGTCAGATTTTAAGTTGTCTAGAGTGGTGGTTGCGGCAATCATGCCTTGGATTTGTTCTTCAGGGATGATGGCCACGGGGTCTGCTGTAGTGAATGCCTCTTCTCCCTCACTCATGTGAGACAGGGCGTCCGCTTTTTCATTGCATACTTCGGGTCTATAAGTGATGACGAAGACGTATTACACAAAGAAGAGAGCCCAGCGGAGTTGGCGTGATGATTGCCCTTTAGCGGTCTTCAGATACTGTAGTTGCGATGATCCGTGACGACGATGACTGTATGTCTAGCTCCAAGAAGATAATGTCTCCAGGCTTTCAACGCTGCCTTAATTGCTAGCAGTTCTTTATCAGTGTTTGCATAATTCAATTCAGGGGCTGAAAACTTGCAAGACCAAAATGCCACAGGATGTAACTGACCTGTTTCGGGGTCTCGTTGTGACAGGACTGCTCCCATTGCTATGTTGGAAGCATCAGCTTCGACCACGTATGGTAGTTCTGGTCGAGGATGCCGTAGAATTGGTGCTGTGGTAAATGCTTGTTTTAGCCCCTGGAAGGCTTTCTCTGCCTCTGCGCACAAATTAAATTGTTTATTTTTCCGTAGTAAAGAGGTGATTGGGTGGACGATCTAGGAAAAACTGGGAATGAACCGCCGATAAACGTTGGCGAACCCGAGCACACTCTGTACTCCCTTTATGGATGTCGGTGAGGGCCAGTTAAGGATAGCGTCTACCTTGCGTGTGTACATGCATACGCCCCGTGGTGTGAGAATAAAGCCGAGGAATTCTACCTCTGTCACATGAAAGAAGCATTTCTCCAATTTGGCATATAGTCGGTGTTGCCGCAGTTTCTCCAAAATTGCCCGGACATGGTTGACGTGGTCCTCCTTGGTGGTCGAATAGATAAGGATGTCATCAATACAGATAAGAGCGTAGACGTCCAACAGTTTGCGGAGCACGTCATTCATGAAAAATTGGAACGCCGCTGGGGCATTACATAGTCCAAAGGGCATAACCTGATATTCATAAAGGCCATATTTTGTGCGAAAGGCCGTCTTCCACTCGTCTCCTTTTTTGACTCTTACTAGATGGTAGGTCCCTCATAAGTCTAGTTTTGTATTTATACTGAGCGTTTTTGACTTGATCCAAGAGCTCGGGGATAAGCAGTAACGACTACCGCTTTTTTACCGTGATCTAGTTAAGTGCTCTGTAGTCAATGCAAGTTCTCAGGTCTCCCTCCTTTTTAGGCACAAAAAAGAGGGGCAAGGATGCAGGGGACTTGGACGGATGAATGAAGCCATTTGCCAGATACTAATCGAGGTAGGTTTTTAGATGCTGGTTTTCCTGTTCTGTTTGGGCGTAAATCCATCTGCCGGGAACTTGAGCTCCAGGTACCAGATCAATTTGACAGTCATACGGTCTGTGCGGAGGTAGGGTGTTCGCTTTCTCTTTTTGAAAGACATCTTGGTAATCCAGGTATTCAGGTGGTAGTGAACTGGTGAAGCCCAGTATAATTTCTTTCTTCGACGAACCTCAGTTGGTAAGACCTTTTAATGAGAATCGCTTGCTATAACAGTTGTCGGCACAGTCTTGGGGAAAGGTCAGAACTCGTTTAAGCCAGTCAGGGCATTCCCAATATCACCTGGAACTGAGGGGCGCCAATGAGATCGAAGGTCATGTCCTCTTGGTGACCGTCCTGACACAGAAGCTTGATCTTCTCGGCGTAATGCGTCACTGGGCCAGATAATAGCTGAGATCCATCAACTGCTGTGACGTTTACCGAAACGTGCTTCTGTCGGAGAGGAAGGCCTATCTGGGTAGCCAAATCTTGGTCCATGTAATTTCCCACAGCCCCACTCTCAATGTATGCCTCCAAGGCATGTATTTTGAACGGTTACTTGTGGTTTACCAGGAGCACAGGGATGACTAGATGTGAGTATTTCAAAAAAGGTAGCAGGCGCTCCTCTCCAGAAAGAACATGGCATGATACCCTGTTCTCAGATGAGAGTTTGCAGCACACGCTTTTTGTTCACTGTACCTTTCACAGATGGGAAATATCCATTTGCACATCAATCATTGTCTCGCCCACATGGGCAGTCCAGCACCGAAATGCTATGGCAATTCCTCTGTGAACAAGAGTACCAACAGCAACCCCACTGACTCGATGTGAGGTCTGTATAGGTTCCTTTTCACCGCTTGAGTAGTGGACCCCTACGCTTGCCGGGCGTTGGAGTTTCCCCGAGTCCTGTTTTTCTTCTTCACCCATGTCAGTTGCTCCAACTGCTTTCCTGGGTGGTTTCACCAGGCATTCTCAGAGATAGTGACCTGCCTTACCACAGTACAAACAAAGCTGCTGCTGTCTCCTTTTCTCCCTTTCTGCCTTGGTGAGTGGGCTCCGCAAGCCTCCGATTTGCATTGGCTCAGACTGATCGTGTGATTTGGTTTGATTCTCACGGGGTCGCACGTAGACTGACTGCCCCTCGGCCTTGGCCCGATGCATCTTCCGATCCTGCAATCTGTGATCGAGCTGCACTGTCAGGTCAATGTATTCAGCATATCTTTTGAGGGGATTTACTACTTGGGCTAATACGTCCTTAAGTTCCCCTCGCAAGCCTCGGTAAAAGAGCGTAGTTCTTTTCTCCTCTGGCCAGTTAGTTTGTGCTATCAGACGATTGAAGGAAGAGATATATGTTAGTAGGTCTTGATTACCCTGCCGTAGTGATAACAGTTAATTGTCCAGAGCCCGTCCTTGAGTATGCCGTCCAAATAGTTTCTCCATTTCACGCTGGAAACCTCCGAAGTCTAGAAGCAAAGGATCATCCTGGTTTACCAAGGGTATTGGCCAGTCCGCTGCACTACCTCCCAAATATGAGAGTACAAATGCCACTCTCGCTTGATCGTTAGGGAATGCCCCAGGTCTGCACAAGAAATGTAGGCGACATTGATTCATAAAGATGGCGTACTTATTTGGATCGCCTGTGAAGCATTCTGGTGGGCCCAGGGGAACCCCCCCCATGGAAGAACCACCTGTACAGGCATGGGCTGTGGAGGCGCAGCAGGAGGGGCATACCCCGACAGTGGGACCTGGCCTGCCTGTGCCTGGAGCATTTGCCTTGCTAGTTCATCTGTCTGCTCCTGGTTCACAATTAGATCCCTCCTTAGGGCATTGGTTTCCTGTCTTGAGGCATGAACTTCAGCCCGTAACTCTCCCAATAATTGGGCCAACTGGTCAAATTCAGAAATTCCCATAACGCCCAGGCAGAGATTCGAAGAGGCTTTGTGTTCTGTTACACTCACCTGGTCTCTGCGGAGGCGTTGGGGCATGGTTGCAGCCCTCCCGGGGGTGAGGTCGCTCGGGTCTGACTTCGCCCTCTGCACTTATGTGGTGACTGGTGGTAATAGGTGATGCTGCTCGGGACTGCTCCTGCATGGAGAATATGGGGCGTGAGTATGCCAGCTTGTGTGCCTGATCCCCTACCAGACCCCTTCTCCCAAAGCTGCTTCTGGCAGGGGCGCTTGTATGATGTGGACCAATTTCCTTCACTGGTCCCTTGCATATGGTAGTCCAGTCCTGCTGCGACTAAGCCACTATACTTCAGGTAAGTGTTCCTGTTTGCCTTTGTCTTTCCTCATCTGTTTTTGTTGTCTTGTAAAGTTCATTGTTTTGTATTGCTTTCCGTTCCACTTTTGATGTTTGCTTTTTTGCTTTCTTCCCTTGCAGGTGATGTTGCCGGCCCGGCAGAAGCTGCGGAGCTCGAGGCGACAGCCAGAGGGAATGAGGAACGAACTGCAGTGGTACAGTAGCTGGTAAGTTGTTAACTAGGGGGCATGCAGGGTTCAAATGCGGCGCAGCCCTAGGACGGATGTTCTAACCTTGTCTTTCTTCTTCTTCGCAGGGTCCGCCTTCGTGGATGCAGAGTGCAGTGCTGCTTCGTCAGGATCAAGATCATTGGATGTCAGGAGATGAGTCTGCAGATGAAGCGATGAAGCACCGGTCTCCTGGAGGTGAGTATGCAGGAGAACGCCTGGTTTCAAAGGTAAGTAAACTGGTCCAAGAGGCGGTGAGCGTCACGTTACACGCGAGTGCAAGGTAACGCGAAGCATCGGCCTGAAGGATGGAGCAGCTTATATAGCTGAGCTTCTGAAGCCACGCCCACCAGGTTCAGCCTGCCTGCCACACCCTGCAACACCCGATGAGTCAGCACATGAAGACCAGGCCTAGGGAACCACACCCGATGAGTCAGCACATGAGGATGTTCTCTGGAATAAAGGCTTTCAGCTCCTAGAAGGTTCTTGTAATATAAAAGCACTCCTGCACTGAAATAAAGTGAAAGCACTCCTGCACTGAAATAAAGTGTTCCTGCTCACATCTCTATATGATCCTAGTGCCAAAGGCGCCAGGACTGAGTCCAGCCAGGGCTCCGGTGTTTATAGGTCCCAAAGGGACATAAGTGAGTCAAGTGACCCATATTGGAGCCAAACGGGTGAACCTCGTCGCAGGACTTCAGGCAAATCTGACCATTCCAGGAAACTGCCCTGTGCAAAGGCATCTGGAATGGTTTTGTATCCCGCCTTGGCCCAGCTGCGTACTTCGGCCTGGGGGATGGAGGGGGGTGCCCAGGAGGAAGTTCCAGAGAGGTAGGCAGCTGTGGAAGGGGCGTTTGCCACCAGACAACGTCCACAACCTAGCCAAGGCAAAGAAAGTGGTGCCTACCGGATATAAGGGGCTACACGTAAGGGTAGGAGGAAAGAGAACTAGAGAACGAATATCCTGTTCACCAACCACCCAACACTCGAGTCCTATATGTGGAGGAGGGTTTGAGTCGATGAACCAGTATGATGCAAATTGTGCTTGGGCAACCAGCTAGTATTTTTCGAAGTCAGGGGCTCCGAAGCCGCCGCTACTCATAGGGGCGGTAAATGTGTTAAATTTAAGGCGAACAACACCGGAGTGCCATAGAAAAGTGCTGTGCAGGTTAGGGACTGGAAGAATTCCTTGCCGGGCTGCAGGGGAATATTGAGGAACCGGTAAAGAAGCTGGGGGAGCACAACCTTTTTAAAATACCAATCTTGACAGCAAGGGATAGTGGAAGCTTGGCCCAGGCCGAACATTTCTTAGTAAGCGAGGCTTTTCTTCACCGTGGGGCGAGGGCAGGAGCCCCCCCAGCACCCCAGCAGAGGAACCACGAGCGAGACCACGAGGATCAACACGGACAGGGCCTGCCTGACCCTGTCCCCACACGCCGCCTGACCCACGTATGCCGGGCGCAGCGCGGGATGAAACCGAGGCTGAGCCTCGTTGAAATCAGCTGTATCCGCCGGCAGGCGGATCACGCCGGCGGCCAGCCACAAGGCCACTCTAAGGCCTGTTGAGAGCCTGTTCACCCCCATTCACTTTTCTTCACCGTGGGGCGAGGGCAGGAGCCCCCCCAGCACCCCAGCAGAGGAACCACGAGCGAGACCACGAGGATCAACACGGACAGGGCCTGCCTGACCCTGTCCCCACACGCCGCCTGACCCACGTATGCCGGGCGCAGCGCGGGATGAAACCGAGGCTGAGCCTCGTTGAAATCAGCTGTATCCGCCGGCAGGCGGATCACGCCGGCGGCCAGCTACAAGGCCACTCTAAGGCCTGTTGAGAGCCTGTTAGGAGCCAGGGGCCACAAACTCTGCCCGTGCTGCTCCAGGTGGAGTGCACCATCGAGCCTAGAGCCAGGACCCCTTGCAATCCACCTACAGGGTAAGCATACTGCCCCCTCCTCCACTATCCACTCCCGACCCTCGAGCTAGAGCCCTGACCTAGCACCTTCTAACATTGCTACGCCCAAGGTCCCACATGCACCGTTGTGCTTCTGAACTGCAACAAAATATTTAATGCACAATCCATAGCCAACCAACCATGCTCTTGCCTTACTCTGTAATATGCTGCCATATGACAATAGTACCGTTACCACGGTCGCCCAGAGACCACTGTGATACTGTGTAGTGCCTTATGGTCGTATCTAGACCACACTACTGTGTTGTGCCTTATGGTCGCATAGTGACCACACTACTGTGTTGTGCCTTATGGTCGCATAGTGACCACGCTATTGTGTTGTGCCTTATGGTCGCATAGTGACCACGCTATTGTGTTGTGCCTTATGGTCGTATCTAGACCACACTATTGTGTTGTGCCCTATGGTCGTATCTAGACCACACTATTGTGTTGTGCCCTATGGTCGTATCTAGACCACACTACTGTGTTGTGCCCTATGGTCGCATAGTGACCACGCTATTGTGTTGTGCCTTATGGTCGTATCTAGACCACACTATTGTGTTGTGCCCTATGGTCGTATCTAGACCACACTACTGTGTTGTGCCCTATGGTCGCATAGTGACCACGCTATTGTGTTGTGCCTTATGGTCGCATAGTGACCACGCTATTGTGTTGTGCCTTATGGTCGTATCTAGACCACACTATTGTGTTGTGCCCTATGGTCGTATCTAGACCACACTACTGTGTTGTGCCCTATGGTCGCATACTGTGCCCTATTTTGCTGCCCACATTGCATTCTGATTCTAGTTGTGCCATGTTGAACGATACCATCGCCATGCCTCAACAATCCACCAGCTCACCAGCTGCCCCACTGGCATTCCTCTCCAACATTCCTCCCACCTACTTCCTACCATCATTCTTCACTGAAAGCATCCCCACAGCACGTCATCCTCCACCCAGCATAACTTCCTACACTAGACCCATCCACACCAGGAACCAACTCCTAGGTCTCCGTTCTAGATACCCTAGACTCACCCACCAAGCACCTCCCACCACTCTTAACACGACTAACACGCCACCCCCTACAGTCAAAACACCCTTACCTAAACCCACCATGCCGCACCCCATCCCGGCAACACCACTCAACACCACCCCTACCTCGGCCCAACGCACACACAACCTACAGTGTGCCCTCATAAACGCCAGATCCATCCCTGCCCATGCCATTGAAATTCACGAACTCCTAACTAGCTTGGACCTCGACATCCTAGCCATCACCGAGACATGGCTGCACAGCGCTGCAGGGCCAGCCCTCAACCTTACTATCCCACAGGGGTACGCCATTATCCGGCAAGACCGCCTCTCCTCAGTAGGTGGTGGGGTAGCATTCATCCTGAAAGATCACCTCGAGGCCAGACAAATCACCTCCAATCTAGGTGACAACATAGACTCTCTAGCTATAAAAATTGCCCTCTCCCCTAACTCCACCATCACTTTCAACCTAGTCTACCGCCCGCCCGGCCCACTAACAGAGTTCCATGAGAACCTTGTACACCGCCTAACAGAAAACCTAAAACCCACCTCCAAAAGCATCTTTCTAGGTGACCTTAACCTGGGGTATAACGACAAAAAGGACAAGCCTGCTAAATCTCTTGCACTAGCCCTAAAAGAACTAGGCTTCGACCAAAAAATAACCTCACCCACACACAACAAAGGCCGTATCCTGGACTGGATAGCTGACCACAACTGTCACGTCGACATTAGCTCCATCACCCCGACTCCTTGGTCAGATCACCACCTCATTCACTTCTTTATTCCCGCTGTATCTAACACAAACAAACCTAACCCCATTCCCCCAGCACTGGCAAGATGTGTAAAAAATCTCACTAAAGATAAAATTACTCCCCACCTTCACATCCTCTCCACAGACCTCAAGTCATCTGACCCGTCAGAATTAGCAGATATCTACAAGAGCACCATAAGCACCGCCATTGACGCCATTGCCCCCTTGCAGACCAAAAAAGCCAAAGCTATCAAACACTCAAACACCTGGTTCTCCACTGAACTCAAAGAACTCCGCTCACAGAAAAGAAAAGCTCTAAACTCCTGGCAGAAATCGCCTTCCCCAGCCACCCTATCCTCCTACAAAAAAATCACTGCCCAATACAAAAAAGCCATAATCACAGCTAAATCAGTCTCTTATAATGATAGAATTGCTAATGCAAGCTCCGAATCCAAAGAACTCTTCGCCATTTTCAACGAACTCACCACACCGGCCACCAAATCACAAGACATTGTTAAAGACCAAATCTGGTGCAATTCCATACAATCTGCCTTGTTAAATAAAATTGAACTCCTACAAACAAAAATTAAGGAGCACCACAAAAACCTATCACTGCACCTCAAATCTCACACCACCACGAGCCACATGCCCACCCCTAGCTCGGGAACCACATCCACCAAAGCCCCCACTACCCCGTTCAAATTCAGGGAAGTCACAGAACACGAAGTTATTGAGATAATGAACAAGATCAAACCATCCAATTGTAAAGGAGACCCCTGCCCCGCCAGCCTGATCAAAGACTGCACTGAAACACTCGCCCCTTTCCTTAAATCATTCATCAATGCCTCTTTCAAAGCCAACACTGTCCCTGACAGTCTAAAAGAAGCCTGGGTGCGCCCGCTTCTAAAAAAAACCACCCTCGACCCTGAAGTAGCTACCAACTACAGGCCCATCACCACTGTGCCTTTCCTGCTCAAGATTCTGGATAAAATGGCCTACACACAAATCCAGGATTATCTCGAAACCAACCATATCCTAGGAAAAAGACAGTCAGGCTTCCGACCAGGTCACGGAACAGAGTCAGCCCTACTTGATCTGAAAATACAGCTTGCAGACACTATGGATAAAGGCAAACCGGCACTCCTTCTCCTACTGGATCTATCTGCCGCCTTTGACCTTGTCAACCACGATATCCTAGGCATGCACCTAAAAAATGAAGCACACTTCTCCCCGGAAGCCATTGCATGGGTTGCCTCATTCCTAAATGGCAGACTCATGAAAGTCTTCTCAGACACTGCCTCGGCAACCCCTACCACCATCCACTGCGGCGTCCCACAAGGCTCCTGCACCGCCCCCACTCTCTACAATATATTCACCCTTCCTCTCTTCAAGGACCTCGACTGTCGTAACATAGCGTACACCAACTACGCAGACGATACGCAGGTACTACTCCCTCTAACTGGGACCTACGAAGAAGATGCTACTGCATTAACCAAAATCTACACAGCCATCCAAACCTGGATGGCGGCCAACGGCCTCTGCCTAAACGGGGACAAAACCGAAATCCTCATAGTAGGGACCAATGAAATTCTCAACAAACTCCCCCCCCAATACAAATCCTTCAACATTGACAACTCCACCATCTCAGTCTCCAAGTCTGTTAAAACCTTAGGCGTTCACCTAGATGCCTCACTATCTATGTCTCGCCAAGTCAACGCCATTGCCTCTTCCTCAGCACTTACCACCAAGATGATAAATGCTGTCAAGCCGTTTCTCTCCGCCAAAAACTGCCTGTCCATCGCCAGAGCCACTATAGGTACAAAACTAGACTACTGCAATGCACTGTTCCTAGGCACCTCCGCCCACAACCTAAAAAAACTCCAAATCACGCAAAACAATGCGCTCCGGGCAGCACTGTCCATTCCAAAAAGAGAACACATCTCGCAAGCAAGGAGAGATGCCCACTGGCTACCTGTGAAGGAACGCATACTGTTCAAAGCCATGACCATCACACACAGATGCCTATCCCTGGATGCCCCACCCTATCTCGCAGAAAGAATCACACCGAAAGCCTCCATCAGACCCACCAGAGCTCACCGCACCAACATGATTGATGTCCCCACGTTTCAAAGATCCAGGGCGGGAGGAACCAGCTTCCAACACCTCGCACCAAAAAACTGGAACTCCCTACCTACCTCACTAAGGAACGAAAAATCATACCATACCTTCCGTAAAAACCTCAAAACCCTCCTATTCCGCTAAAGTCTGCCACATTCACTCTCATGCTTGCATTGTATCCACAGCATAGCATAACCTTTAAGCTCAATGTTTATTACCAATGTGAAATGTACTATGTAACTCGGTTACATCTGTAAACACATTCCTATGCTTGTGTTCATGACTAAGTCTGCTGTAACAGCGCCACGATGCCCCAGGGCAGTTCTGTGCGCTTTATAAATGCAAATAAATAAAAAAAAAAAAAAATAAATATTTTCGGTAATTGGTTTCATACACTATGTCAGGTTGACAGGCAACTGCCGTGCCAAGGTAGGTGAGTTCCGATTGTGACCAAGTGAACCCCGTGAGGTTGGGGGGTAGCATCTGTGAGTGGAAAAAGTGTAGATTTTGAGCAGTTAACCCTAAGACCCGATAATGACCCAAAGTGGATGACGTCCTCTAGGATCGGGGCAAGGTTGCGTTCTGGCGAGCGTAGTGAATGTGCTAGGCGAATCTTGTCTGCCAGTGGTTCAATAGCTATGGCAAAAATCAGGGGAAAGAAGGGGCAACCCTGTCTCGTGCCCCTGGCTATTGGGAAGGGGGGAAGCATCTGTCCTCAGTATGGACCCTGGCCACCAGGTTGAGTAGAGCAATTTGACCCATGAAAGAAAGCAGAGTCCGAAGTTGTCTTTCTCGGGTACCCGCCAGAGGTAGTTCCATGAGACGGATTCAAAGGCCTTTTGCATGTCAAGGGTTGCAACCAGTGCGTGGGTGTTAGGGTCAACACGACTGATAATGTTAAAGAGGCGGCGCAGATTGAGGGAAGTGAATCTGCCCGGGATAAACCCTGACTGGTCTGGATGGATGATGTAGGGCATGAATGGAGTTAGTCACAGGGCCAAAACTTTAGCGTTGATTTTAACATCGCAGTTAAAGAGGGAAAAGGGTCGGTATGACCCGCACTCAGTAGAGGATTTGCCCAGTTTGAGTAAAACAGTTATCACGGCTTCATGAAGGGAAGGGGGGGGAGTGTGCCCGTCTCACAGGATTCTTCCCATAATGACAGGAGTTGGGGAATCAGTTGGGATTTATAATGTTTATAAAATTCAATTGGGAAGCCATCAGACCCAGGGGTTTTACCAGAAGCGAGGGCATCAATGGGCTTTGATATTTCTTCGGCTGTAAGCGGTCCAGAGAAGTACGAGTTTCGTTAGAGAGAACAGAGAGGAGTAGGCATTTCAGGTATGGGTCGACCTCCGACTCAGAAGCAGCGTCGGCGGTAGCATATAGGGATTTGTAGAACGATTGGAATTCTGCATTGATGTCCTGTGGGAGAAGGGGCAGGGCCACCTGTCAAACCTTATGATGGCCGGAATATGTGGAGGACCCTTTTCCACCGAAGAAGCCTGGCCAACACCCGGCCAGGACACTCGCCCTCCCCATACTGCCGAGCCAGACCGCGATTATCAATGAACTTCCTCTGTCTTTCCGCATGGGCATGTAATGTGTCAAAGGTTCAACACCAATGTTATAGAGGATTTCGGGGGAATGGGACTTGGCATTTTGGGTCTCGAGTGCGGAAAGCGTTGCTTCGCTCTTTGCCACATCCCTACGAATAACCGAGGATCCCAGACTCCTTGGAGATGGCTATGCCCCTGATGTAAGCCTTAAATGCCTCCCATAGGGTGGCTTGTGTGTGGACCGATCCAGTGTTCAGTGCAAAATAGTCGTCGATGGCTGATTGTAGGTCAGCATTAAAGGCTACATCAGATAGCGTCTGTGGTTTCAGTCTCCAAGGGCGGGTTCTGTTGTGATCCGCTCCCCAATCGAGGGACATCGTCACCGGGGAGTGGTCTGAGTATGTCCTGGGAAGGATATCCATATGTGTGATGCTTTTGATGAGTATATTAGACTTGAGCCATCTGTCTATCCTGGAGTGCGAATCATGCACAGAAGAATAGAAAGAGTACATATGAGAGTTGGGATGTACCAGTCTCCATGCGTCTGAGAATCCAACTGTGAGAGGGCACCCAGGATCACTTTAGTGGCTCTGGAGGGTTGACGGGGTCTGGTGCTCGATCTATCCCAGTCCATGTCAAGGATCATATTAAAATCCCTACCCCAGAGGATAGGTACAAGAGGGAATCCGGCTAGTATATCCATAAGGTGTGAATAAAATTCAGGGTCATCGACATTGGGTCTGTAGACATTGAGGAGCACAAGCTCTCTGTTGTGTAGTCTGCCGTAGAGCAGGACATATCGCCCAAGAGGGTCTATATGAGAGACAATGTGTTTGAAGTTAACACTCTTGTGGATCAACACCATGACACCCCTGTTGTGAGTGGAATAGTCGGTGTAGTACCTCTGGAAGAGATATGATTAACCTGGGAAATGTTTGTCTATAAATTTGGAAGCCTCTGCCGGAATAGTAAAGAAGTACACCTGATTTCAGTGTTCGACCCGGAGCTTGGCTGTGTAAAGCATAGCGCATTTGACTCCCAGGTCACGCAACCTTAAGTGGTGTGTCCCTATTGCAGTAGTTTAGAATTCTTGCGATGATGGGGCGTGGGGATGCTCCAGGTTTGGGTTTCACCGTGAGGGTGCAGTGGGCCCGCTCTATAGCGAACTGTGGGGACAGCTTAGGAGAGTCTGGTTTTCCCAGGCGTGCTTAACGTGTCCCGCGAGGGGACCTCGTAATGTGGCGGAACGGGTTGAACGGCGCCACAGCCTTTTACGGCGCCGTTTAACCCGTTCTGCCAGGGTCGTAATGAGGCCCAGTGTATTGATAGGCTCAGCCAGGCATTCAGAAGTCCATATTTAGGTTTGAAAGAACGCAGTTGGCACAGCAGCCGAGGTAGCAGGGCTACAGATGGTAGAGTTTCAGGTGTGTTGGTGGGGGATCAATCCACCCTCTCAGGCCAGGCTTACTATGCACCTGGGAGGGGACACAGAATTCAAACCACGTTTTCAGCAATCCTACACGGTTCATGGAACCCGGGCCTCACTGGTTGCCAGTGATAGGGTCGAAAACAAAAGGATCGAATGCCTTTTGATCGACAGTCAAAGGATCGAAAAAAGGGTCGATTTTTTTTTTTATGGGGGGGTTCCCACCTATCCCGTGTTTTCTTTATTAAATACATTTTTTTACCAACCCAAACTAAAAACATATATAAATAAATAGAAAATGTGCCCCTTTTTTTTCAATCCTTTTGCATTCGAGCAAAATGTCATTCAATCCTTTTTTTTCGATCGTTTGACTGGACACCGGCCTCAATTATGTAGCTGGGTATGATTGACAGATTGTACCAGCTACGTTGGTAGGGGCAATCGAGATACACCATGGTCGAGTGGATTGTGACCACCCACGTATTGGGGGAAGAGTGGAGGCCCCACTAGATCCCAGCTAGGTGCCAGGCACTGGGAGCGTGCCGCACCAAGTGTGCCTCGCACCCGCGCAGCGGATAGTTTAGGTGTGCAGCAGGAGAGGGGAGAGAAGCCAGCAGTCAGGGAGCCGGGGAGCCAAGGCAGCCAATCAAGGGAAGGCCGGGGCGTCCCCAGCGATGGATCGTGCGTGGGGGGTGGTCCAACGCCTCTATCGGGGGCAGCCGCGTCCATGCCGAGGCTTACCATGTAGTAACAGAGCTGCCGTCTTCAATGCACGGGTATGCCAGTACTGCAGTACACTCGGCGGGCCGGGTCCCCTTGTGTAAAGAGTATGTGGGCCCAGGGGCACGTCCGCCCCGTCATAGATGGAGGGTGACTTTCGGTGAACCACAGTCGATGAAGCCAGGGGAGGATGGGCTCCAACCCAAGGCTGAGCACACGGGCTGCCACAGCAAAGGCAGTCGCAGGTGGGAGGGGGTCGCAGCCAGAGATGGTGGATAGCAGGGGGAAAGCACCAGCCGCCCCCCCAGGATGGGCGCCAAATAGCTATCCCCCATGGCGCCAGCAGTCAAAGGGCCGCAGGTGCTTGCCCCTCCCCCACAACAGGCCGCGCCGCCTCAGAGATTACAGGCAGGGGAGGCGGACTCCGTTGAATGCGCCGGGTGGATCAGGGCAGCGTAGTCACCCGGCCTGCCGACAGACAAGGATATCTCCGAGACGGGTGAGAGTCCCAGGCCAGTATTTGGGTGGCAGTGGTAGGAGGCTTGAAGGAAGGGGCCCCCAGTCATCTTTTCCAGGAATCAATCGTGTAACAGCGTATAACAGAACAAGTGTCGTCGGCCAGCACGGAGCTTCTCTTTAGGCGGCCATGCTCCGTCAAGCGCAACAGCCTCAGAGATTACAGGCAGGGGAGGCGGACTCCGTTGAATGCGCCGGGTGGATCAGGGCAGCGTAGTCACCCGGCCTGCCGACAGACAAGGATATCTCCGAGATGGGTGAGAGTCCCAGTCCAGTATTTGGGTGGCAGTGGTAGGAGGCTTGAAGGAAGGGGCCCCCAGTCTTCTTTTCCAGGAATCAATCGTGTTACAGCGTATAACAGAACGAGTGTCGTCGGCCAGCACGGAGCTTCTCTTTAGGCAGCCATGCTCCGTCAAGCGCAACAGCGCCCCCCCCCCCCTATTGAGTGTTCTTTTAATTGGTGGGAAGCTAGTATCGAGACAAGCTCACCCGCACCTGGTTGTTCAGCCTGCATGCTGCTCACGTACGTGGAAAGTTATTGACGGGGGTTAGAAGCCGACCAACTGTAAAAGACTATGTAGTTGGGGTCCTATAGTTTGTGTAGCCAATGGGATGTTGTACATTTAGTGACGTTCATAGTGGTCATTTTGAAGGGAGGGCTTAGTTGCCCCACCTGATGTGAAGTATCCAATTATTTCTCTTTGTTACTCTATACAGATATAACACCTATGTTTAGTTACTCGCTTAGAGACAATCCCGCTTCCAGATAGGTTTTAGAAGTTTGCCACTTAGGATGACATTGGTAGTGGTGCAGGTCAGTATGTCAGCTATGACTATTTTAGGGTTTAGGAACCCAGATTTTTTATGAAATAATTGAGAGTTCAGTATCGAGCGATTGCTGATGTTCGTTGTAATCCTTGTTTTACTTACTTATATTAAAACAGACAAACTTTTTGCCTGCATCCCCATCGATCTTCAGGGTACTGCTACTCATCTTAAAGGGCTGGAAGTCTCTAGTTCACCTGTTTTTCGTGTGTCCTCTTTCAGGTTATGAATGCCCTCCTGCAGCACGTTTGCGATCACATAGGCCTACCCAGAGCACCTGACCAGCTCAATGCCACGAAAATTGCATTCCATGCCCTTGTCAGCATGCCCAATGTGATTGGTGCATTGGACTGCACACATGTGGAGCTGGCAGTCAGGCATGCTATTGAGGCAGTGTACAGGAACCATAAACTATGACACTCCCTCAATGTGCAGATGATGTGTGATACACACCGCCGCATCACCCATTGCTGTGCAAGATTTCCGGGATCAACCCACAATTCCATGGTGCTGAGGAACTCCACACTGCCAGGGTACATGGCACGTCACAGCGGAGAGCGTACCTGGCTGTTGGGTGAGTTTACTTACCAAAGCATGTGCACTGTGGAATTGGGGCAGGGGGAGCAGAATACACCCAACCGTACCTGGCTGTTGGGTGAGTGTACTTATCAAAGCATGTGCACTGTGGAATTGGGGGGGCATAATACACCTGAGCGTACCTGGCTGTTGGGTGAGTGTACTTACCAAAGCAAGTGCACTGTTGAATTGGGGGGCACAACTATCTGCAGTGCATGTGTGCAATGCAATGTCCAACACACAAATAGCATGCCTGAGTTAAAGGGCATGACTCGCGTGTGTCAAATGGCCAGACAGAGCACGTGCATGCAAAATAACATCAAAGCTGGACTGCAACATAGAATGCACTACAGGTACCAGAATGCAACACACCAATGTCCCAAATCCCTGCAATAGCACACTGGGCACAACCCACACCGCCTGCAGCACAGACTAGTCATTCAAATGCAGCACAGCACCCCACCTCCAAACCACTAGCGTACCCCACAGCATGTAGCTAGTTCACCTGCCGGTTTCAAGTGCACATGCACATATGCATGTGCATGTGACCGGAACGGTAACATAATACCTGGACACATGAATATATGGGTGATACGACCATCATAGGACATGCAAATCCTCAGAAAACACATTAGTCTGAGTTGTGTGTGTAGTAGTCAAAGGGTCATAGGGCAAGGTGGGTGTGAATGGGTGATGGAAAAGTGACAGCAAACCACCCATCCACCACACATAGTTACAAAGTATATTGGCTGCTTGGCAATCATTACCCTGTCATTGCCTTTGCGAACCAATCTATTCCTTCTATCGGACCCCTCTGTGTATACATTCACATTCATCATTTTGCCAGATTCATAGATGCTCGGCAACCACTGCCATGTACATCAAAATGTACATCAAAATGCAAGTATGCCTTCGCGCAGGCACTCGATCTCTAGATAGATCAATTCTTCTTTTTGGACGTAAACAAACGTTATCACATGTGACAGTTCTGCCTACCAGGTCTGTGGCCCCGGCAGGCTCTGACCAGTTGGGCAAACCGGCTGTGGCAGGCAGATGTTTACTTTGCAGGCCCAGAAACAAGCCACCTGGTAATGCCACTGGCACACTAACACCCGGACAAGCCAAATTTGCTATTTGCCCGTGTCATTCCATTGACATTGATGAATGCAGACAGAAATCCTGCACATCACTGATTGTTCGTCAAACTGTACGTACAATGCATACACATCAATTTCCATTGAGAATGCATGTGTTACCAGGCTCATCTATGACATACGCTACTGTTAAACCATATTCGCATAAATACTGCCTGATTATAAACATTGGTCTAAGCCATTTCGCATTTGTGTTAAAAACCTATGCTTAACTAGACCTAGACAGAATTGATTTGCCGCCATTTCGGAAAGCATCTGCCATTTTGATTCTGACTCTTGCTCTCTGTTCAGAAATGGTTAACTATGTTTTCAGCTTCCAGAACAGACTGACCTTTGAGCCTATGTCAACACTAGAGCTGCCAAGAGCAGACTATTTGTTCTGTGCAAAGAGACCTTGTAGTCAGAATGAACTCTCATTCAAAGTGTTATTTATGTCTACAGACTCATCCTCCCTCAAACAGTGACATACAATGCAAAGTAACTAATGCTGTGAGTTTTGGAAGAAATCCTTTGTGCATTTCTTGGAACAGGACTTATCCTAAAGCTCAAGAAACAAGGAAAGATCTACACAGCTGGATACAACAAAGTTTGCCAGTATGTTTAAGGAACCTTGGAGCCACAGTGAACTTCAATTCAAAGTGTTGTCTGCATCAATAGCATCAGCCATATACACAAATCAGAACTGAATGGTAGACAAATTAAAACTATGTGCCTTAGCAATAAACTGTTGAATTAGTTTCTTGAAACTAGATCAACCTAAGCTGGAGAACCAACATCACCACTGAATCTTCAAGGATAGGACAGCATGTCAAAAGTGTATACTAATATTGTTATATTTGTTATGTGAACTGGGCACGAATCCAAATGTGTAACTTATTAGTTTGGAGAAGGTCTGGGCTATGACCAGGACTGTGTTTAAACACTGCATGCTTTGTGATGACCAGCACTCACTCCCCTCTCAGTGTCTGCTGGTACACACTGTGAGGCGCTTGGGAGCCAGATAGCTATCTGCTTTGATATTTGAAACTGTACAGAATAAAGTTATATTCATAAGTTTGACTTTGTGACTGGCGGATTCAATTTTTGGTGGTACTAAGCCTCGATATTCCTTGCTGATCTATCAGATGGCGCCCAAATAGGCACCTTCAAGATTGATGTCACCTCGCTAATCAAGGATGCGGCAACCGGGATCGAAGCGTGAGAAACGAGGCCCCTTTTTGTATGAGACGTGACCCCTCGACATTACCGCACGATCTGATCCATGAACGGAGAGCAAGCAGTTCGAGGGGACATCTTGCAAGGGTCCCCATATCGAGGCGGGTATTTTTGCTGGAATCGCCAGCCATGTCGATCCTTTGTAATCCGATCGGACATCCTTTGTAATCAGGTGAGTCGTGCCCCGATTCCTAAGTATCCTGATATTTGGTTATAGATTTGCACCCGCGGGTTCAAACGACCCCTGGTAACACCAGTGATCTGATATGCCTAGGAAATTGTCTGCCTGTTTCAGGGGTTTATTCCGAAGAGATAGACAATCCTTGGAATATGGCTGACCATCGCCACCCGAGGGGTCACCGACATGTACTATGTACTGTAAGAACGGCATTGGCAGTATAGTATACAACGATATTTGGCACAGACAAACTAGACATGCTTCCAAATTTCAGTGGCCAGTTCATGGTAGTTTTGAAATTGCCCGTATAGAGTATTTAGAGTCTATATTGTTAAAGAAAAGGCCAGGCCTGCAGCATTTGATGTAATTAGGAATTGGAGAAAGGAAGATTTGCAGCAGTTTAAGAGTAAAGAGAAACATGCACGTAGACATATGTCTAACTCAGAAAATCATTATTGTATAATCAACAGAAACAGTCGGAATCTATTAGAAGTATGGATAGGGCTTTTCAACTTAGGGTACAGAAAATATATCCGTCTCAGGACTTTAATGCCTCAGACGAACTAATCGGTAAGCTTTTAAATGAGCGTAGGAGTGTTGCAACTGCACCACCTCCCTATGTGACTCTCCCCGCTGTTGTACCTCCTCCCATTGTTATTCCTGTTATTCCCTTTCCTCCCGTTGTTGCTCCTCCTCCAGTCGTTGCTCCTCTTCCTGTTGTTGTCCCCCCTTCTGCACCTCCACCCTTAACGATAGTTACCGTTCCCTTAATTCCGTCTGCACCGCCATCGGTAGTGTCTCCACCACCCATTGAATAGGATTTGCCTGAATTTCCTTTTCCAAGTGGTTCTGCTCCACTTGCAGTGATTGAAGGAGTGGGTGCTGATTCAAGAATAGTGACTCGTAGCGCAGTATCCAAAGGTAGAAAAAGAGAATTGTATGCAAGGGCTAAGAAATATATAGAAGAAGGTGAAGAATCAGTTGTTTTAGTTGTGATTTTTGTTCAAGAAAATATTCCCGAGCAGGCTATTTTGATAGAGCGAATGGGAATGCATTTACATGATATTTGGAGTGATTTGACGGACATGAATGTCCCACATGGGTTGCCGGATTTGAATGTCCTTGCCCACTCAAGAGACACTGCGGAGAAAGTACATGAGCATGTTGAGAAGGTATTTCAGTTTAAAAGGGAGCTATATTGGTTACAAAAAGATGAATTGGATGGTAATAGATTGGAAGCCTCATATTTGCAGAAGCAGTTTCTTCCTTCATTGAAACCAGTGAGTGAAGAAATGCGCATTTGCACAAGAGACACTCTTAGATGGATTTCGGAAGTTTCAATTTCTCCCATTGAAGTGCATGACACGTTTAGTCAGTTTGCTTCGGCTGTGCAAAGGAAAGTGTTACAGGTGATGGCAGAGTATCTACAAGATGAGTTTATGAAGAGAAAGGTTTGTTGTCCCGCAGATTTGATGGTCATTTATAAGAGAGCATTTTCACCCGATACTACTTTGACTACTTTGTTTCTAGATTTAGCTTTGTTGCTTAATACACATTCAGAATTGCTTACTTTACAATTGCCAATGAGGGAGGTTCCTCCGACATTTGTTCCCAAAGTAGAAATTCCAGCTGATGCCGTGGCAGGCACACCAGCCACTACTATTGAAGCACACTATGTCTCACAGTTTGTGCATGTACCATTTTCTATACAGAAAGTGAATACCATTAGACAAACAATTCCAGATATTAGGAAGAATCCAACAGGATTTTATAAAGAAATTGAATCTGTCTTGCATTCATCAATTTCCACACTGGGTGATATAGATTTGATGTTCCCTGTGATCCTACCTGCTGATTCATGGAAACAGATTAGAACTGTAGATGATCAGGCAGGGATGGGTGATACATGAGTTAACTTGGTACGGATAGATGGAGAAAGGAAGGCTGGTGAGAAACTGCCACAGGTGATATTGACACTGCCAGACAGAATAGTAACTAAATTGCAAACTTGGGTTCCACAGAAAAGAATAGTTTGGGACAAGCTTACAGGTTGCATCCAGGGGAAATCTGAGGGCGCTACCAAATTTTTTAATCGATTCGAACAAGTGTTTTCAGATTTTAGCGGTCAGGACTTAAGTACTGAGTCAGGAAAAAGGCTATTTGTAGACAAATTTGTGCATGGATTGTTGCCTGATATCCAATCACAAATTATGACTTCTGAAAGCGCATGGCAAGCTAAATCGCAGTCCGAAGTATTGCACATGGCTCAGTATTATGAAAATAGAGTCAATACTGAAAAAGAGAGGATAGAAAAGAAGGGAGACTTGAAAACTAAAGTACTACTGCAACAGATTGTTAGAGGGGCCAGAGGTGGAAATACACAGTTTAGAGATCAATTTACACCACAGAGTAATGCGCAACTGGGTCCTGTATACATGAACCAATGTGCATATTGTAGAGAGGAAGGTCATTGGCGAGCACAATGCCCGATCCTTCAGCAGACGTCCAGTAGCACATATGGTACCATGGGAAGACGATCCAGGGGCCGTCCTGGGATAGGGGGTCCTGGCAGAAGTCAGTTTGTTTGTTTGTTTATTTATTTGGTAATGTGCACCAAACCCTCGGGAGCTGGGCGCAGCAGTTACAAGAATATTTAAGAATTTGTTACAGCATACAGGTCAATACATACATATAACATTTGCAATACATACAGTTTAGGTAGGGGATACACAGTACCAGGTGGGTACTTTGCAGGTCAATAATCATGCAGAAATGTACAACGGTACGAGTCAGAGGTGGGTAAGAGGTTTCTTAAATGTCATTAGTTCGCAGCCAGTTCAACAAGTTACGTCTATAACTAGAGTATGGCTGTTCCGCTCTGATGGCCGTGGGGAGTGCATTGCAGGAAAGAGCAGCTTTGACTGGGAAGCTGGTTCCACCAGCTTTGGAGAGTCTAAACCTAGGTATTTCTAGACAGAGGTAGTTAGAAGATCTAGTGCAGTGAGTTGGGTTTTTTCTAGTCAGTCTGGCCGATGGGTAGGGACGAGCGGCATTGTTAAGGCATTTAAAAGTGAGCAACGCCACTTTGAGTTGTATTCTGTCACTGATTTTTAGCCAGTGCTGGCCTCTTCTGAGATTGGAGATATGTTCTCTGCGTGGTATGTTTAAGGCTGCTCGCAGAGCATTATTTTGTAAAATTTGCATTTTATTGAGGATATTCTTATTGGCGCCTACATATAAGGCATTACAGTAGTCTAGTTTAGACATTATTAAGGCATTAGCGTGCGTAATGCAACTAGGTTTGGATAAGAAGTGTCTGCAGGCCCTGATTAGTTTACAGGTATAAGCTGTAGATGAGGCCATGGAGGTAACTTGTTTTTTTTAGAGATAATATAGAATCAAGGTAAAAGCCTAATATTTGTACCTGAGTTACTACTTTAATTACATTGCCATCGATAGTGAAAGCAGCGTAGCTGGGATTTAATTTTTTTAGGTTGGATTCAGAACCCAGAATCAAGATCGTTTTTCAGGCAGAGACCGTGTGAGGCCATCCATGCCTGAATGAGGAGGTATATCCTGTTTACTAAAGCCGTGTCCTCGACAAATTTACCCCAAAGGGGTACAAGGATCTGAGTGTCGTCAGCATAGTTGGTGTATGTGACACCCAGTCTGCCAAGTTTGTCGAATAGTGGCTTAGTAAAGATGTTATACATTGTCCATGAGATGCATGAACCTTGTGGAACACCACAGGTAATTTGGATTGAGTCTGCTGAGGCTGAGGGGGAAAATACTCTCATCGTACGGTTGGCTAGGAAGGATTGAACCCAGGCTATAGCATCGCTCGAGAAATTTGCAGCTGACGCTAGGTGTTTGCATAACACTGCATGATCCACCAGGTCAAAGGCTGCAGAGAGGTCGAGGAGGAGTAGCATAGCTGTTTTACCTTTATCCTTCAACTCGTCGATTTGTGTCTTTAGGTCAATTTGCGCCGTTTCAGTCCTGTGCTGTGGTCTGAAACCAGATTTTTCGTGATCCTAATAGATGGTTAGCCTCCAAATAGGATTGGATTTGGAGGTTGGCTACTCTGTCAATAATTTTGAGGAGAAAAGGGACCGTAGTGATGGGTCTGTAATTAGTAGGGATGGCCGGATCTAGTGTCTGTTTCTTGAGAAGTGGGAGTACCCACGATTCTTTGAGGCTGATCGGGACAGTACATGATTTAAAGAAAGCATTAATAAGCTTGGAGATAAAGGATGCTAAATCTCTAGCTGCGTCCTTAATTATTTGAGCTGGGCAACTGTCGCCCTGGCAGTTAGAGGGCTTCAGGGAGAGTATAACCCTTTCAGTTTCCAATATAGAGATACTGGTAAAGCTGAACGCTGTGTTCATGATTGGATTAGTCGTAGGCGTGGTGGGGTGCATCTCAGTGGAGTGCAGAGAGGCTTTTTTGATTGCTATTTTAGTCTGCAGAATAACAATTTTATTAGATAAGGCATTTTGGATGCTAGTGCACCATTGTTTATCTTTTGGGACATTTCTGTGGGTGTGATGGGGTTTTCCATTTCGCAGAGGATAGTAAAGAGCTCCTTGGTGTTAGAGTTCGCTTTGGAAATTCTTTCATTGAATGTATTCCTTTTGGTAAGGATTATTTCCTTCTTGTACATGTTGGTGAAGTTAGTTAGCATAGTTTTATTCTCGGCTGTGGGTGAGTGCTGCCAGATGGCTTGGAGTTTCCTTTTTTTGAGTTTTAATTCTTTAAGGTGGGGTGTAAATCAAGTATTAAGATGAGACTTTTGCTTACTTTTACGAAGTTTGATTGGCACAATAGTCGAAGTTTGATTGGTGCAATAGTGTCATGGGCCTTCATCATGGAATTATTAAAGGTTGCTACTAGTGTGTTGGGGTCAGTGTTGTTAGTGATTGAGGAAAGCGGAGGTAGGATGAGTGGAAGTATATTTTCCGCAGTGATGTCTTTTTTGCTTCTGGTGGGGAGCGGTGGTACTATTTCAATATTTTTCTGTTTTTGGGGCTATATGTCAGTCGAGAAGCTGATTAAGTGGTGGTCAGCACAGGGTTGCGGGGTTATTTTAGTGATAGTAATGGCACAATTCAGATTGGCTACCCTGTCTAAGACTGGCCCTTTTATGTGCGTGGGGGGGATGACTTTTTGGGTCAGGCCCTGTTCCGTCAGGATGGTTTCAATGGAGTGGGCATGTTTGTCCTTGGGATCATTGTAGCCCAAATTGAAATCTCCTAGCAAAAGGAGCTGTGACGTGTCTTTAATGTTGTTGGTGAGGAGGCAGGAGAGGTCTTCTTCAAAGGTACTAATCGGTTAGGAGGTCTATATACTAAAAATATTATTAGTGTACTATTGTCTGAAATCGGGAATTTGGCTGAGAGTAACTCGCAGGATTTAATTTCAGGGGATGAGAGTCAGCCTTAATGCTAGTTTAGGTTTGGCTATGATAGCAAGGCCTCCTCCTCTGGCATTAGGTCTATCAACTCCGAGTATTTGGTAGTCCTCTGGTATAGCTAGCATAAGGGCTGGACCGGCAGCGTCATGCAGCCATGATTCTGTAACAACTAGGATGTCTAAGTTATCCCTATGGAGTATGTGAGCAATTTCTGTGGTGTGAGCTATGAAGGATCTAGCATTGATGATGGCTCCTGTAATAGTAGTCATTTTATTTTGCCCTTGGATATAGGATGTCCAATGGGGTCTTGGTTTAGGGTGGTTGGTTCTCACGTATGTTTTTTGCACAGTTTCAGAGGATGGTGTGGATAGATTAAGGTCTAAGGCATGTGCATTATGCCTGAAGTGAGAGACTTGGGAGCTGAATATATTAGTCCTGGGTTTGTGGATTTGGGGAAATCTTCCTCGGAGTTTCAGGTTTCTCTCCTGCAGAGTGCAGGGTGTGAAATTGATGCAGGCCATTATTATGAAGGCATAGAGAAGTGTAGAGCTGTTAGTTGGATGTTTATGGTGGGCATGATTTTGTTTGACTATGGTGCTTATTTGATCACACGATAGTGTGCAGCGGCCTGATTTGACCGCTGGGCGAGTGTGCCACCAGAGGCAAGCTAGGCAGTGTCAGAAGGGTTGGTGCTAAGTAGCTAAATTGGCTAGTTGGGCCAGTTCATATCACAATCAATAGGCAGTGTATACTGGAAAAAATAGGCAAGTTCAGTTTATAGTCAAGGCATTATATACTGCACACAATAGGCAACTTCAAATTATGTCAAAGGCAGTATATGCTAGCAAACAATAAGCAGGTACAATTTGAAGATAAGGCAGTATATGCTAGCCGAGATAGGCACGTTCAAGTGGTAAAGAGCAGAGTGAGCAAGAGAGCCAGAGAGGTTGAGTGAATTGTATGACAGGACTCTCTAGGTAACAAGTGATCGATCAGGGTATGATTACTTGAGACACGGGCTCATTTGGCTGTGTGTAGTACACTGGGCCACATAGTATTTCGGTCCTCAGCTAGTAAGTTCCTAGTGAGCAGCATAGGCAAAGTAGGCTGATACAAGAAATTAATGGGTGCAATAGGGTAAGTTCACAGTATAGTGCGCAGTAAACTGTTATAAATCAAAACAATGGACACAATGGCAATTTCAAATAAGCACTAGGCACAGTAGTAGGCAGAGACAGTAGGAACACAGGTAGCACAAAGTATGCAGCAGGTTAGTACCAACCAATGCAGTGGTCATAGTAGGCTGATTGCAATTAGGAGGGCATCAATGCAATGTTAGTGCAGTCGTGCACAAGAAGGCATTAGGTTTGCTGATCTGAGTGAGTCGGAATACACGTTTTTTCAGCATATGGTGTGGTACTGTAATCGTCAAGAGCATTTGGTCGAAGGGCAAGATTGTGATAGATTGTTATGCAGTGTCTGGTTGCAGCAGCACGATGCGTGCTGGGCAGGTGTGTGTCGAGTGTGATATTACATTGGAATGCAATATGCAGTAGAGAAACTACAATACATGAGTATTAGGGCAAGGCGGCAAGCGGCGTTCACCGGCGAACAATGGCAAACACGGCCTTTTTCCTCTGGCCTTCTTCCGGGTGGCCGGCTCCTTCCGCCTGCCGGCAGATGTCCAGGCATGAAACTCTGTAGGTTGCTTAGCAACCTGGGCGAGCAACGTTTTGAGGCTGCGTTGCCCCGGCCATTTTGGGGCCAGGTGCGGCTGAGATCACAAAGCGAACAGCTGATCTTTGAAACACACACCACGTCGCAGATGGGCAGCAGCGTCTGTGCAATGGTGCTCCAGGTGCATCCAGGTACTCAAGGTATAACAGATACCTGTAGTGCAGCGACGATCCATGACGTGGTATGATGCCCCTGCTTGGGCAGTCAAATTTGCAGGTGCTGGGCGAGAAGGGCTCCTGCCCTCTCGATCGCCAGCTGGATGCGCTGCTAGTATTTATTTTATTTATTTTTTATTTATTTAATAATGTGAGACAGTTTAAATATAAACTTTACACATATGTAAAATAATAATAAAAAAATGAAAAAGTAAAGGCTGTAAAAAGAGAAAAATAGAGAGAAGAAAAATAAAATAGATTGAAATTGAAATAAGATCAGGCAAAATTTGGGAAGACAAACACCTCAATTGCAACTGATTATTCTGGTCATAAGGTTTCCAAAGGTAGAGAATCAATCAATATAACAATATAACACCACTGCAACAAGAAACCAAAAGCAGTAGATAATGTTAATAGTTCTAGACAGTGCGTAATGCAAGAGTATATTTCGTTTCATTTTCCGGGTCAGAGACTTCCCTTCACCCAACCAGTAAAAGTAAAGAAACCATTAGGTCAGTTTCACATAAAACAATAGGCTAGATGGTGATGCCCAATGATTTTTCGATATTCAGCCATATGCTATACATAGCTATGTGAGTTTTTCTAGCGGTCGAATTTAAGCTGCGGTACCAGAACCATGGTTCCTCTATGTGCTCCAGATTATGGACCACTGTCCCATAGCACAGTTCGTAGGTTTTTAACATAGTCGGACAGGCTGTTAAAAGATGTATAGCAGTTTCGTTAGTGGAAGTGTGTTTGCACATACGACAAGGCCTTTCTTGCGAAAGGAGATGGTTATCAATCCACTTATTGGCTAATACCGGTAAACAGTCAAGACGCAACAAAAGAAGGAAGCGTGGGAGTTTACTAGAGGGACTCAAATTAAGGTACAGCTGTGGCTTCAAAAAAGTGTATAGTCTGTACCGCACAAACTGATACTTTGTGAGTTTGCTCAGGTGATCCTATCACATATGGCGTGTGAATCCCCGGACGGCGTTGGGATTCACACGCACGGAGCAGATTCCATAATATTACCAGAGACATCCACAGCACTACCATGTACTATCTGGACAGCAGCCTTACCCGGGCACTGGCCCTGACCTCCAGACTCCATTGGACACTCCTAGATAGGAGCCATATTTGAGGGGTCACCGCATTATATCTAATAGGTGATCAAGCCAACAGGTCATTGACTTTGATTGAAGATCGAACCCAAACAGCACAAACTATATATTGAACATCCAGGTTGAAAGAACAAATACTAAAAACAAGGGTAAACAACTCCTGAAGAAGGGGATTATTTTCTCGAAACGCGTAGAGTGTTTAGACACACAAGTGGAGAGGAATTTGTGTGTTTAATTGTTCACTTTAACAACATATTAAGTGTTGAATATGAAAAAGCACTTAACTAAGAAATTGGTGTGTACTAACATGTGAATGTTTAACATTGTTAGGAAATGTTGTTTATTCAATTGAGTTATGTTTGACTAAATAATATATGATTGGAAGAAAATAAGAACCAGAATATTTTTACATAAAGCGAGTCATTGTTCATTCATTTTTTTAGAGAAAGTGAGTTAAAAAATGTTATTTTGAAAAGAATTACACCTTTTAAAAAAATGTTGGTTGTTATATATACAACAACATTTGGGTGTGCAGGGGACGGGAGAGTTCCACAGATTTGTGGACGACTGTTGTTGTTAGACCTGAACAGATAAAATGCATCTCTAGCATGTATGTCCCAAATACGCAGAAGGAAGTCAGAGCTTTGATAGGCATGGCTTCGCACTGTAGACAGTAGATCCCTAATTTCTCATTAATGATAAAACCAATGTTGGCATTGACAAAGAAGGGCATTTTTTTGCCTTTACCGTGGAACTTGGATTGCCAGAAAGCTTTAGATCTTCTCAAGGCTGTGTTGTGTTCAACACCGGATTTGGGCACACCAAATTATGAAAAGGCCTTCGTTTTGTATGTGCATGAAGGTGAAGGATGTGCTTTGGCTGTGTTGACACAGGAACATGGAGGGAAGAATAGACTGTGCGGTTATTTTTCCTCCACGCTTGACCCTGTTGCTATGCTTTGCCGAGATGTTTGAGAGCTGTTGCTGCTGCCACTGCATCTGTAAAACAAAGTGAGGGTATGGTTTTAGGTCACTCTTTAACCGTGATGGTACCCCACTCTGTAGATGGTATATTAAACAGAACGCAAACGCAACATCTCACATCAGCACGATTAACAAGATACGAGCTGATTCTATTTGCACTGCATATCCAAATTAAGAGATGTTGTGCATTAAATCCGGCCGAACTATTGCCTCTTCCGCAAGAAATTGCTTGCAGTGACAAGATGTCACATGACTGCCTCTATACCACAGAGCAAGAGACAAAAGGCAGAATTGACGTAAATGATACACCGCTAAAAGATCCACAGTGGGAGCTGTTTTGTGATGGCTCCTGCTTCAAACTACCGGATGGTACATCCACTGCTGCTTATGCCATCACTACATTAAGCACTATTATGGAACCCAAAAGAATTCCGCATAACTCCGCGCAGGCCGCAGAGATTATCGTATTGACTCGAGCGTGTGAACTTTCCGAAGGGCTTAGTGTGAATATTTTTACAGACAGCCACTATGCCTTTGGGGTGGTTCACAACTTCGGTAGATTAGGGGCAGAAAGAGGTTTCTTGACCTCACATTGAACCAAGATTCTACATGGCACTTTAATAGTTTGGCTACTCTCAGCACTTGCGCTCCCTACTCAACTAGCAATAATGAAATGCGCAGCACACCAGAAAGTAACAGATGATGTGGGGAGGGGAAACACTTTTGCTGATAGGATAGCCAAACAGACTGCCACCGATTTGTATTCTGAAATGTATATAACAAAAGAAGTCACCAATACTTGTATAATAGATGAAGGAATTGATTCTATAAAAGACATTCAGGCTGATGCCACTCCAGAAGAGCTTAAGAAATGGGCTGAGGGTCCAGCAAGTTTAGACGATGACGGTTGTTGGATAGATAATGCACAACAAAAATGGATGCTACCTGATGCTTATGTCACTACTATGGTTACGATGGCTCATGGTCCAACTCATATATGTGCTAGAAAGATTTGCAAACTGTTAGAACCTGTCTGGGTTAATGTAAATATTCCAAAGACTGCTGAGTGTTTTGTCCAAAATTACAAGGTATGCCTACAGCATAATATTGGAAAAGGAACACCGACACCAAGGGGAAGTTTAGGCCTCTCTTCTATGCCTTTTTAGGATACCAGAACCCAAGTTACTAAAAAGATATTGAGAATGTACTTCTTTCTGAGTACTGTGACCAGTTAACTCAAAACTTGTATTTGATTTACCAACAGGTGCGAGAAGCCCTCCCAGTAAAATACGAGGGGCCAGGTCACCGGCTTCGACCCGGCGACTGGGTGCCCGTGAAGGCCTTTGAAAGAGCATTCTGTCTCGCACTGCGCTGGAAAGGATTGTTTCAAGGCCTATTGGCCACACCGACTGATGTACAAGTAGCCGGAAAGAGACACTGGATTCACGCAACGCTCATCAAGAAGATACCTTTTCCTCTGCCGCATGACGAAGGAGAAGAGAAGGAGATTGTTCGCTCTGTTCCTCATTACAAGTCTATTCTGACCGACACCAAGGGTGTCTCGGAAACCCTTCCTGAGCCCGCGGGGCCTGGGGAGACTGCTGTTTTGCCTTCGACTTCTTCTTTGAATCTTTCTGCATCATTGAGCAATCTTGCTTCTGCTTCACCACTTCCACCAGGCAGCAACGACACTCTGTTCGCAGATCACGCCGTACCATGAGTCTTGAGGTAGGATCTGCGTCCAAGGCACCAGACTTACAGCACATCATTGGCTGTGCCCTCAAGGAACCACCGGTGAGCTAGTCCCTTGCCACTCTCTCACTGAAACATAAATAAGAGGCAGGGACCGGCAAAGCCACCTTCAAGCAAGATAGGCCATGTGGTCAGGGGCCACCGACGGATGAACTAAAAGAGCCTAACCGAGGGGCTTCTAAACGGACTCTGAGAAACAATGTCCTTTCCTAACTCTACTTGTACGGAACAAGCTATTGGTCTTGTGGCTGACAAAGAATCCGATCATCAAAGATTGTGGTCCCCGGGGACCTATTGTTTTCTGATTACAGTGCTAATTAGTCTGACAATTGTATTCTAGCTTGGGTTTTGGTATCTCGAAGGGGTGCGTCCACTTGAGACTTTGTTACCTACTGAAATTATCTCCACTGTGTCTCCACCTTTCGTGCAGCTGCACACTCTTCCTCCTAGGGACTCCCAATACAATAACACTCTCCTACTAATCATGAATGCGACCCATGCGATTCTAAACAGAATTAATAGCTGGGTGTGTTCACATTTGCCACAGCACAGGGAAAAAGTGTTGGGCTGGTATATTCATCGTCTTCCTTTGACTACTGCATGCTACGCCACACTAAGGGCACTATTCTTTGGTCGTTGGAATGACAGTGTTTCTGAGAACTTCAATGGGACTAATCTGAATGAATTTGAAAACCGAGTCCTGACACCTTTGGGATGTTCCCTCTTTGCAAATAGGAGCAAACTTAATGTTGCTTATATGAGGCCTTCCGAAAGACTTTCTAGACCTTTCCAATAACTGATTTCTTTCAAGATGGCTCCCGTAGGCAACCAGGATGCCATGCCTCCTTCCTATACTATCAATCATAGCCCCAACTCTGTTTCCTTCTGCATACAAAGGGATGGTTCTCAGCCAATGGGTACATTCCAACATTGCAAACCTAACTAGTCAGGACAGACCCTTGTATGTAGGTGATCCTGTTTACTTTGTCTGTGGCGATGAACCTTATCCTTGGTTACCTAGAGATTGGCAGGGTACTTGTTATTTGGGTATCTTGTTACCAGGGGTATATGTGGCTAGCACCTCTGAAGTCTCTAGAGCTCGTCGAAGGTGGGATGGGAATGGAGATATTCCTTCACAAGTCTTGGGTGATGTAGCAAATTCCTTTGTGCCATTGTGGGGACAAGTAATGCATTCCGAGGATATTAGTAGACTAGCAAGGGTACTGGAGAAAACCATCAATAGGACCACCAATATTTTGTACAGCTTGACGCTAGAGCAAAAGGCGATTAGGCTAGTAGCCCTTCAAAGTAGAATGGTGTTAGACGTCATTCTAGCTGAGAGTGGTGGAGGATGCAAAATGGTAGGATCTGCATGCTGTGCTTTTGTACCCGACTCCTCCCCTACCATATTCAAGGCAATTCCAAATCTACATACCTTGAGTACTGAAGTACATGTCCCAGAGGGAAACTGGAATCTTAGTACTTGGTTCTGGGACTTGTTTCGTCTTGGGGTTGGAAGATCTTTGCAGTCTTAATGGTGATTCTTGGTATTCTCCTGTTCTGTTGTTGTTGTTGTGTACAATGACTCCCGGTCATATGGTGCATGATAGGAGGATGTTGTGCACGAGCAGTAGGTACACTAGGACCGAAGGTACAAATGCCTGAAAAAGCAACCAATGCCTTAGTAATACAGGAAATAACTATTAAAGAGTTAATGGCAATTGATGTTTTTGAATCCAGCAACTCAGAGTGTTCTGATTACGATACATGGTCATCGTATGGTCAGAATGTTTGAATGACGTTCTTGGCTTAGGCCAAAAGGAGGGTTTGTTAAACCATATTCGCATAAATACTGCCCGATTATAAACATTGGCCTAAGCCATTTCGCTTTTGTATTAAAAACCTATGCTTAACCAGACCTAGACAGAATTGACTTTGTCGCCATTTTACAAAGCATCTGCCACTTTGATTCTGACTCTTGATCTCTGTTCAGGAATGATTAACCATGTTTTCAGCTGCCAGAGCAGACTGACCTTTGAGCCTATGTCAACACTAGAGCTGCCAAGAGCAGACTATTTGTTCTGTGCAAAGAGACCTTGTAGTCAGAATGAACTCTCATTCAAAGTGTTATCTATGTCTACAGACTCATCCTCCCTCAAACAGTGACATACAATGCAAAGTAACTAATGCTGTGAGTTTTGGAAGAAATCCTTTGTGCATTTCTTGGAACAGGACTTATCCGAAAGCTCAAGAAACAAGGAAAGATCTACACAGTTCGATACAACAAAGTTTGCCAGTATGTTTAAGGAACCTTGGAGCCACAGTGAACTTCAATTAAAAGTGTTGTCTGCATCAATAGCATCAGCCATATACAAACATCAGAACTGAATGGTAGACAAACTAAAACTATGGGCCTCATTACACGGATGGCGGTATTAGCACATGGACCAAGGTGCTATTAGCTATTAGCACCTTGGTCCATGCCGGTAAAATACCGGCACCGCCTTGGTGGAAGGGGGAATTACCGCCCCATTCCAAGGTTGGCAGGGCGGTAATTCCCCCTTCCACCACTGCCCTTCCCCATTCCCATTTTTGCCCCATAGGGCATAATGGGAATGGGGAAGGTGCTAATTACGGCACCGCAATTTTGAGGTGCCGTAATTAGCACCAAGGTCCCTTAGCGGGTTGGTTTTTAACACCTGCAAAAAGCAGGCGTTAAAGCACCAACCCGCTAAGGGACCTCGTAGTAAGGCGGTAATGGTTAACGGTCACCGTTACCATTAACGGTGACCGTTAACCATTACCGCCATCCGTGTAATGAGGCCCTATGTGCCTTAGCAATAAACTGTTGAATTCGTTTTTTGAAACTAGGATCAACTTAAGCTGGAGAACCAACATCACCATTGAATCTTCAAGGATAGGACAACATGTCAAAAGTGTATACTAATATTGTTATATTTGTTTTGTGAACTGGGCACAAACCCAGATTTGTAACTTATTCGTTTGGAGAAGGGCTGGGCTATGACCAGGACTGTGTATAAATACTGCATGCTTTGTGATGACCATCACTCACTCCCCTGACAGTGTCTACTGGTACACAGTGCGAGGCGCTTGGGAGCCAGATAGCTATCTGCTTTGATATTTAAAACTGTACAGAATAAAGTTTTATTCATAACTTTGACTTTGAGTCTGGCAGATTCAAGTTTTGGTGGTACTAAGCCTCAATATTCCTTGCTGATCTATCACTACGTCTTGTGCAAGTCGCATGTAATGAGCATGTAAGTGAACAATATACAGACTGTATCAACATGATACAGGCCCCACAATGATTTTTACTCCTTTCTCTCCCTCCCGTGCCGGTGATGCTGGATACCCCTTGATGTCATGGCTGATGACCCCCGTGAGTCAAACACAGAAACAGCATAAGCAGAGATACAACCTTGCTCACATCAGGACACATTGTATCATTGAGCAGAGATTTGGGCTGTTAAAGTCAAGGCTCTGCTGCCTGAGCAAACCAGGGGGAAGGGGACGGCACTGATGTACAGCCTTGTGAAGGTGGGCCAGATAGTCCTGGCTTAATCTATGTTGCACAACATGTGTATCAGGGGCAACATACCACTGCCCCTGGACATGTACATGCACCCACCTGATGCGGAGGATGACAATGATCGTGATGAGGAACTGCCATTGGCAAATCGCAGGTATGCCATGGATGGGCGTGAGGCATGTGATGCACTGATTAACCACCATTTTTGAGCACATCACACAAGCACATGGCCTAGGACAGCTAAAGAACTCTGCACTGCACAGGAAATAAAAAACTCAGTCACACTAAAAATGAATGTCCAATTATGATTTCAATGCAACACTAAGTGTAATGTATACAATTGAATGATGAACAAATGTGTAACTACACCAACTACCCAAACTATCCCTCCCCACTGACCTTCCCCAACTATCCCTCCCCATTCCCCCTCCCCAACTATCCCTCCCCACTTCTCCTACTCAACTATCTCTCCTCCACTCCCACTGCCCAACTATCTATGTATAACTCCTGTCATGTTGTCCAAGTAGTCTTTGCAGAAGACACATACAGGGCACATGTCTGTTGTGTGTGCAAGGAAATGATGGGCTGCGCTGTTCTGGCAGCTTTCGAAATAGACATTGCGGTATGGAATGGGAAAAGACTACTTTACCCATGATTCCAGTGGCCATTGGAGCAGGTGTGCCGATCTGATCCAATTCAAACAGTTAAAAAGTTCCATGGTTCCATCAAAGTATCTGATGGAAGAGTTTGGAATCTTAACAGGGTGTGCAGATGTACAAAACAAGAGTGTGGTAAGAAATAACCAGGTTACTCACTGTAGTGACCAACTTACTCCTAGTCCATAGTCCCCTTTCCTCCATACTTATGGGACATTCCTCCGTCCTGTGGGACAGGACCGGAGCACTTTGTAAAAGCATCCAAAATTTTGCAAAAATTGTAGTCCTTCCTCTCTTTCTACGCAAGGGCCCGGCACGCGGCCGTAGCCCCACCCATCTTGGCTCCGCCCTGCGCATCGCCCATCAGTCCTTTTCTCCCGCCAGGTCAGAGACCTTAAAGCAGTAACAGAGGAACCTTATTAGAGGGGACGGCGGGCGGGTGTATGGAGGAAAGGGGACTATGGACTAGGAGTAAGGTGGTCACTACGGTGAGTAACCTGGTTATACTCCTATGTCCCGTCCCCTTTCCTCCATACTTATGGGAGATTCCCAAGCACTCCTTACAGGAACTACCGGTGAATGGAAAACCCCTTACTGAAAAAGGTTCTTCAGCACAGCCTGGTCAAACTGAGCATCAGATCTGGAGTTCAGGTCTAGACAATAATGTTTACAAAAGGCCGATGGGGAGGCCCAAGTAGCCGCTTTTGCGATGGTCTCCCAGGGGACATACTTTTGAAAGGCAACTACGGCTGCCTTGCCCTGTACCAGGTGTGCATGAATACCTTTAGGAGGCTGCAGTCCTTGGACAGTGTAATACTCCGTAATACAGGCAGCAATCCATCTGGAGTTAGTCGCCTTAGAGGCCTGTTTACCTTGTGGATTACCAAAGGTTACCAACAGTTGAGAAGAGCTCCTAAATTTGGATGTTCTGTCTAGATAGAACTTAAGAGCCCTTCTGACATCCAAGCAGTGCAGAACCCTTTCTGCTTCTGAAGCAGGGTTCGGGAAGAAGACCGGCAGGGAGATTGATTGATTCAGATGGAAATCTGAAAACACCTTCGGCAGGAAAGAAGGGTTTGTCCGTAGGACCACCTTATCCTTGTGAAAAACCAAGAAGGGATGCTCCACCGACAAAGCCTGGAGCTCACTCACACGCCTCGCTGAGGTAACGACAACCAAAAAGGACACCTTCCACGACAGGTGCTTGAGGTCCACCGTGGCCATTGGTTCGAAAGGTTTATGGCACAACGCCGCAAGGACCACATTCAGATACCACGACGGGTGCAGATTGTGAACCGGGGGATAAAGGCGTGTCAAATCTGCGAAATGTCTCTTAACCACTGGATTAGACAGAGAGTAAGAACATTGGTCCGTAGATAGGTAGGTGGATACCGCCGAAAGATAAGTTCTTCATGACAGAACGTGAACTCCCAACTCTGCTAGGTGGGATACAAAGAACAGTACAGTGTCAATTGTAGCCGCCCTTGGGTCCAGTTGTTTGTGTAAACACTAATGACAGAACCTGAGCCATTTGCTCCTGTACTGAGACCTAGTCGAGGGTTTCCTGGCTGCCTGAATAATGTGAATGTTATCCGCAGACAGGTTGAGATGTTCATGCCGCCAAGATTAACGATTGTGTGGAGGGGTGCCACAGCTGTTGATCCCCCTGGTGAAGAAGATCGGGACTCAATGGTAACCTGATTGGTGGACACACCGACAGGTGTTGAAGTTCTAAGAACCAAAACCTGGCCGGCCACCACGGGGCTATGAGCAGGAGAGAACAGTTCACTGTGTTCTTCAGCTTGCAAATCGTCCGGTGAATCAGAGGCAGAGGCGGGAAAGCATAAGCCCTCATGTTGTGCCATGGAATCTCGAGAGCATCCCCCAGAGAGGAGGCTGCCAGCCCGTTTCTGGAGGCGTACAGAGGAAGCTTCTTGTTTGCTGCTGTCGCAAAGACGTCCACTTCTGGAGTGCCCCAATGCAGGAAAATCCCTGAGAGGATCTCCGCCTTCAATTCCCACTCGTAGCTGACCATCGTCCGCCGACTGAGTGCATCTGCCGTGACATTCAGCTGGCCCGGAATGTGTACTGCAACTAGCCAGACACCATGACAAACCGCCCACTCCCAAATTTGGACAGACAGGTTCACAAGACGGGGAGACTTGGTGCCCCCTTGCTTGTTGATGTAATACATTGACACCACATTATCTGTGCGGATACGGACCACTTTGTTGGCAATGATCGGTCTGAACACCTTGAGTGCTAGGAAAATCGCCAGAAGCTCCAAATGATTTATGTGGAAGAGCTTGTCCTGAGGCGACCAAAGATCCGAGACCTGAAGAAGGTCCAACGTCGCACCCCACCCTAGAAGGGAGGAGTCTGTCATGACCGTCACCATAGGGGCTGGGGCCAAAAAACCTGCCCATGAGGCCAAGAAGCCTCTGGAACCACCAGGCAGACATGCTATCCTACTGTGCAGGTGGCCAACAGATCCGCTATTCTGTCCCCGGTCAAGTACACCCTGCATTCGATCGTGTTCCAACGAAAACCCTGGAAAATCAAGTCCTGCGAGACCGTCATGAAAGATTTCCGCCAGTTCACTGACAGCCCAAGATGGAACAGGAGCTGAAGGAGCCAGATAGCTATCTGCTTTGATATTTAAAACTGTACAGAATAAAGTTATATTCATAACTTTGACTTTGCGACTGGCAGATTCAAGTTTTGGTGGTACTAAGCTTCAATATTCCTTGCTGATCTATCACTACGTCTTGTGCAAGTCGCATGTAATGAGCATGTAAGTGAACAATATACAGACTGTATCAACATGATACAGGCCCCACAATGATTTTTACTCCTTTCTCTCCCTCCCGTGCCGGTGATGCTGGATACCCCTTGATGTCATGGCTGATGACCCCCGTGAGTCAAACACAGAAACAGCATAAGCAGAGATACAACCTTGCTCACATCAGGACACGTTGTATGATTGAGCAGAGATTTGGGCTGTTAAAGTCAAGGTTCTGCTGCCTGAGCAAACCAGGGGGAAGGGGACGGCACTGATGTACAGCCTTGTGAAGGTGGGCCAGATAGTCCTGGCTTAATCTATGTTGCACAACATGTGTATCAGGGGCAACATACCACTGCCCCTGGACATGTACATGCACCCACCTGATGCGGAGGATGACAATGATAGTGATGAGGAACTGCCATTGGCAAATCGCAGGGATGCCATGATGGGCGTGAGGCATGTGATGCACTGATTAACCACCATTTTTGAGCACATCACACAAGCACATGGCCTAGGACAGCTAAAGAACTCTGCACTGCACAGGAAATAAAAAACTCAGTCACACTAAAAATGAATGTCCAATCATGATTTCAATGCAACACTAAGTGTAATGTATATAATTGAATGATGAACAAATGTGTAACTACACCAACTACCCAAACTATCCCTCCCCACTGACCTTCCCCAACTATCCCTCCCCATTCCCCCTCCCCAACTATCCCTCCCCACTCCTCCTACTCAACTATCTCTCCTCCACTCCCACTGCCCAACTATCTATGTATAACTCCTGTCATGTTGTCCAAGTAGTCTTTGCAGAAGACACATACAGGGCACATGTCTGTTGTGTGTGCAAGGAAATGATGGGCTGCGCTGTTCTGGCAGCTTTCGAAATAGACATTGCGGTATGGAATGGGAAAAGACTACTTTACCCATGATTCCAGTGGCCGTTGGAGCAGGTGTGCCGATCTGATCCAATTCAAACAGTTAAAAAGTTCCATGGTTCCATCAAAGTATCTGATGGAAGAGTTTGGAATCTTAACAGGGTGTGCAGATGTACAAAACAAGAGTGTGGTAAGAAATAACCAGGTTACTCACTGTAGTGACCAACTTACTCCTAGTCCATAGTCCCCTTTCCTCCATACTTATGGGACATTCCTCCGTCCTGTGGGACAGGACCGGAGCACTTTGTAAAAGCATCCAAAATTTTGCAAAAATTGTAGTCCTTCCTCTCTTTCTACGCAAGGGCCCGGCATGCAGCCGTAGCCCCACCCATCTTGGCTCCGCCCTCCGCATCGCCCATCAGTCCTTTTCTCCCGCCAGGTCAGAGACCTTTAAGCAATAACAGAGGAACCTTATTAGAGGGGACGGCGGGCGGGTGTATGGAGGAAAGGGGACTATGGACTAGGAGTAAGGTGGTCACTACGGTGAGTAACCTGGTTATACTCCTATGTCCCGTCCCCTTTCCTCCATACTTATGGGAGATTCCCAAGCACTCCTTACAGGAACTACCGGTGAATGGAAAACCCCTTACTGAAAAAGGTTCTTCAGCACAGCCTGGCCAAACTGAGCATCAGATCTGGAGTTCAGGTCTAGACAATAATGTTTACAAAAGGCCGATGGGGAGGCCCAAGTAGCCGCTTTTGCGATGGTCTCCCAGGGGACATACTTTTGAAAGGCAACTACGGCTGCCTTGCCCTGTACCAGGTGTGCATGAATACCTTTAGGAGGCTGCAGTCCTTGGACAGTGTAATACTCCGTAATACAGGCAGCAATCCATCTGGAGTTAGTCGCCTAAGAGGCCTGTTTACCTTGTGGATTACCAAAGGTTACCAACAGTTGAGAAGAGTTCCTAAATTTGGATGTTCTGTCTAGATAGAACTTAAGAGCCCTTCTGACATCCAAGCAGTGCAGAACCCTTTCCGCTTCTGAAGCAGGGTTCGGGAAGAAGATCGGCAGGGAGATTGATTGATTCAGATGGAAATCTGAAAACACCTTCGGCAGGAAAGAAGGGTTTGTCCGTAGGACCACCTTATCCTTGTGAAAAACCAAGAAGGGATGCTCCACCGACAAAGCCTGGAGCTCACTCACACGCCTCGCTGAGGTAACGGCAACCAGAAAGGACACCTTCCACGACAGGTGCTTGAGGTCCACCGTGGCCATTGGTTCGAAAGGTTTATGGCACAACGCCACAAGGACCACATTCAGATACCACGACGGGTGCAGATTGTGAACCGGGGGATAAAGGCGTGTCAAATCTGCGAAATGTCTCTTAACCACTGGATTAGACAGAGAGTAAGAACATTGGTCCGTAGATAGGTAGGTGGATACCGCCAAAAGATAAGTTCTGCATGACAGAACGTGAACTCCCAACTCTGCTAGGTGGGATACAAAGAACAGTACAGTGTCAATTGTAGCCGCCCTTGGGTCCAGTTGTTTGTGTAAACACCAATGACAGAACCTGAGCCATTTGCTCCTGTACTGAGACCTAGTCGAGGGTTTCCTGGCTGCCTGAATAATGTGAATGTTATCCGCAGACAGGTTGAGATGTTCATGCCGCCAAGTTTAACGATTGTGTGGAGGGGTGCCACAGCTGTTGATCCCCCTGGTGAAGAAGATCGGGACTCAATGGTAACCTGATTGGTGGACACACCGACAGGTGTTGAAGTTCTAAGAACCAAAACCTGGCCGGCCACCACAGGGCTATGAGCAGGAGAGAACAGTTCACTGTGTTCTTCAGCTTGCAAATCGTCCGGTGAATCAGAGGCAGAGGCGGGAAAGCATAAGCCCTCATGTTGTGCCATGGAATCTCGAGAGCATCCCCCAGAGAGGAGGCTGCCAGCCCGTTTCTGGAGGCGTATAGAGGAAGCTTCTTGCTTGCTGCTGTCGCAAAGACATCCACTTCTGGAGTGCCCCAATGCAGGAAAATCCCTGAGAGGATCTCCGCCTTCAATTCCCACTCGTAGCTGACCATCGTCCGCCGACTGAGTGCATCTGCCGTGACATTCAGCTGGCCCGGAATGTGTACTGCAACTAGCCAGACACCATGACAAACCGCCCACTCCCAAATTTGGACAGACAGGTTCACAAGACGGGGAGACTTGGTGCCCCCTTGCTTGTTGATGTAATACATTGACACCACATTATCTGTGCGGATACGGACCACTTTGTTGGCAATGATCGGTCTGAACACCTTGAGTGCTAGGAAAATCGCCAGAAGCTCCAAATGATTTATGTGGAAGAGCTTGTCCTGAGGCGACCAAAGATCCGAGACCTGAAGAAGGTCCAACGTCACACCCCACCCTAGAAGGGAGGAGTCCGTCATGACCGTCACCATAGGGGCTGGGTCCAAAAAACCTGCCCCCATCAACAGGTTGCTGAGAGACGACCACCACTCCAGGTCCGCTCTCATGGAATCCGGAATCATTATTAACTTGGAGTCTGGATCCACAGCCTAACGCCAAGAACTCCAAAGAGCCATCTGAGTCCTCCTCATCTTGAGACGAGCAAGAAGAAGAGCCAACACGCAAGAGGCCATGAGGCCAAGAAGCCTCTGGAACCACCAGGCAGACATGCTATCCTACTGTGCAGGTGGCCAACAGATCCGCTATTCTGTCCCCGGTCAAGTACACCCTGCAGTCGATCGTGTTCCAACAAAAACCCTGGAAAATCAAGTCCTGCGAGGCCGTCATGAAAGATTTCCGCCAGTTCACTGACAGCCCAAGATGGAACAGGAGCTGAAGGAGAGCCTGAAGATTGCATGCGGCTTTCAATGGGCAAGGGCTGCGTAAGAGCCAGTCGTCCAAATATGGATACACATGGATACCCTGCAGACGAAGATAGGCCGCAATCACCGACATCATCTTCGTGAAGACACGCGGCGCCAAGCTGAGGCCAAAAGGAAGCACTCGAAACTGGAAGTGCTCCTGTCCTACAGAGAAACTGAGATATCTCCTGTGTGGACTCCATATCAGAATATGCATGTACGCATCCTGAAGGTCCACCACACTGAGCCAATCGCCCATCTGCAAGGAGGACCGTATCTAGCCGGGCGTGATCATCTTGAATTTCTCTTGGGGTAGGAAAAGATTGAACTGGGAAAGGTCTAGGATGGTGTGCAGGCCAGCCTGGTTGGGTTTGGGCACCGTAAACAGCCGGGAGTAGAAGCCCTCCCCTTGATCCCCAAGGAGAACGGGTTCCACAGCTCGGGGGTCCAGCAGTTTCTGAACCTCGGCTTTTAGGGAGGATGATCCCGCCTGCTGGAAAGGAGGGTTGAAGGGTGGGGAAGGAGGTAAAGGGAAGCGGAAGCCCGCGCGAGTGACTGACGAGACCCACCTGTCCTCGGTGCTGGTCTGCCATGCCTCCCAATGAGGCGCTATGCGTCCTCCCACCGGGGTCTCGTGCGAGCGTGGAGAACCCTCATTTGGCAGGCTTTTCAGTGGTGGTACCACCTGAACCTGAGAAGGAGGCTAAGGAGCGGGAGAAAAACAGAGTCCGTTGCTGCCTCTGGCGGTTATTACCCAAAGGGGTATCCACTCTGCGGGATTTCCGATCTAGAAACCCTCTGAAACCAGAGGAAGGCCGGCTTTGCGACAACGGTCTCTGGGTTCTAAAAGGAGTTTTAACCAGGACGGACAAGGACTTAGCTGTCTGGGTGCTGTCCTTTGTTTTAGTCAGCTCCACATCCATTGTGGAATGAAAAAGCTCCTTACCGTCAAACAGCAGGTCCAACACCTTGTCCTGCACCTCCTTTGAGAATTTGGTGGCATGCAACCACGCCTTTCGAGAGTTATCAACTCCCAGCATCAGGCCCTGAGCCGAAAATGCCAATGTGATGAGCCGCGGCCTCCAGCAGATCCTGGGCCAAGACCCTGGCATCGGACAATCCCGCCTTAAAGTCTTCCAGCTTCTCGACCAGAATGAACTCCTCGAACTCCGACAGACCTTTCCACATCTTCATATTCGCCCCCGCTAACACCAGTTCTGCATTGGCCTGCCGGAGCTACAGGTGCGAGATAGCAAAAATCTTCCTCCCAAGGGAGTCGAGGAGCTTGTCCTCTTTCCCCAGGACCTGTGTTGCGGTCGGAAAAGAGGATGATGCAGGCCTGGACTGTAAAGTGGCCGCAGCCACTACCGTGGAGGGGGGGGGGGGGGACAAGATGGCAGGGCCACCTCTTCCGAAGAATGCAGCCTGTATCGCACGTCAATTTTCTTATTGACGAAAAAACTAGAGTGTGGTTTTTCCCAGACCCTACGGACCTCGGCCAAAACGTCCTTCTGCAAGAACAGGCCGGTACGCTCCGAATGAGACAAGGTGAATGCCCCCGAAAGCACACCCTCCTGTGGAGCGTGTGCCTCAGGCACTGGAACATCCAATACGCACATCATGTCCAGTACCCGGTCGTGAAAAGCTCTAATAGAGCGTGGCTGGTCTTCGCTGTCCTGATCGCCCTGCGCATCATCCGACAGGTCAGAGTCCTGCTGAACCGTGTCAGGCACCGCCTTGTCCACGGGGGACAACGGAAGCAAGGGTGGAAGGGTCGGGGGAGGCACCGTAGGCAAGGGCGGCGCCAGCGGAACCACCGGAGGTGTGGGTGGAGCCGGAGGCGCAGGCGGGCATATCTCCCTAAAAAGACCCGTGAAATACTCCCTCATGGGGTCAGTACGCATGAGTACCTGAAATTTTCCGAAAAAAGTGTTCTACCGAGAAAGCTTTGGAGCTGCCGGAGAAGGCCTCTCATGAGGGGGATAATTCCACGGACGCAGAGGAGAGGGTTGCCAAGCCGGCCCATCCCCTGAAGTGTCTACATAAATCAAGGGCGCCAAACCCACAGGAAGCGAGATGTTATGCGGAAGAGGCATCCGAGCGTTCCAGTCGTAAACTGGATGGAACGGGTGCGCAAACAGATCCTTATGTTCACCTACAGAACCGCTCCCCACACCTGAGGCTGATGGCGTAGTTGTGGGAGAAGCACCCAAAATGGCCGCCATGGTTGTGGCGGAAACGGCCGCCATTTTGCCGTCACCTGAGGGGAACTACGGCACGTGTGGAAATGAGGCAGGGGTTCCCGTCGGTGGGTCTTCATTTTAGCCTTTAAGCAAGGAACCTCGGCTGAGCCGGTACTATGCGGCCTGGAATGTTTTTGCGACATACCAAAGCCAAACTAGCCTTCACAGGAAGGACCTCGGCACTGCCGGTAAAGGAGGAACTTCGACTCCTTGCCCCCTCAACAGTTCTGGCGTTGCCACCAGAGCGGGAACAGTGAGAAACAGCTTTCACCGATAAGGCTTTCTCAGGCCTCTCAGAAATGTTGGTTTCCTTAGCCTCTGTACGAGGGACCTCGGACCCAAGTCCGGTAGAAGCCTTTCCAGTGCAGGCCTCGAACGTGCGTTCGGTAACACCAAGCCCAAACAAGGCCTCGGGCGCACCCCGGTACTTTTGAGGGAAGCCGACAAAGAGGCCTCGGAGCGAGCGCCGGTACCCCACGATTCAGTAGAACTAGGTCTACAAGCAGCCGGAGCTGCAGTACTTTTTTCTTTTTTTTCTTCCCTTCCCCTCTCCCAACCCCACTTAGCTTCTTTTATTTTCTTTTCTTGGGAGCGCACACGCTGGAAACACTTTTGTTCCCAGCGCGTCCGCTCCCAATGGCCGCCATGGAAAGGGAAAACGGACTACGTTTTTCCTTTCCCGGCGGCCATTTTTTCACTTTTTTTCTTTTTTCTGTTTTGAAACGCAGCAGCATTTCTAAACAGAAAAAAATGCCATTAGTGCCCTGGTCTAACTAATGGCAATAAGACCTTCGGCAGCGGTCCAATACCACCCACAGTAATGCCCCCAGGGCTTCGTTAACTACGGCCCCGGGGGCATTACCTGGGGCGGTATTGGCCCACCGCCTCAGGTCTTATTGCCACATTACTCAAAGCTCAATAACAAAAGGGAACAGCTGTCAAAATATTTACTCATCTTTCCATGTCCAAAAATGCAGAGCTTGTACATCCGCTTTCGACTAAGCCAGCTGCCGACTTTGGAGAAAGTGAGTTGGTGGACTGACGTGGTGGTAACACAAATTGTAGGCTCTGTGGTAAGAGTGATATGAGAGAAACCACAAAACATCTGGTGATGGGTTGCACGGCCTTGAAGGAGGATGGAGGCAAACATTTAGGTATTGCCATAGGCAACAAAGCCTTCTGGAGTAGTTTGATGGGTGGGGAGGGTGACCTACAGAGTTTGATTTTGGCATTATTTGGTCTGCTCTCTACCATACTGAAAAAGTTGGAACTGTTACAATCTGGTAATGAAGTGTTGTAATTGAAGGAGATCAAAGCTCATTTTTAACAATGTGATGAATTTGATGTTTTCTGATGAGTTTTGATGTTTATGCAGTATTCTTCTTTTTCCTTTCTTTTCTGGATTTTTTGCATTTCTGACAATTTGACTTGTGTAATTTTTAAAAAAAATATTTGTGAAAGGTTCTTACTTGCTTTGCTTGTGGGAATCCAAACTCAATAAATAAATAAATAAAAATAATGTGAGTCATGGGGTATGGAAATCTAGAAGCTTGCATCTGTTTCCAACAAGGAATAAGGGTTTGGGAGCTTCGAAAACTTGCAATTCAGAAAGGGGTGAGGTGACCCCTTTTTCACCATACAGACTGGTATATTGGCTCCTAAGGCCAGGCAGGCTTATGTGTTTGCATCCCAAGGAAGATACATTGGGCAACTGGAGAGTCTCTGATCAGGCAGATTCACGATCCCCCTCAGGGGAAAACCATCCTATTGTTTTGTTTTGGAAGATCAAATGTCCATTTGAGTTTTTCATTTTTGTAAAGATCCTTTCAATAAACCTAGTGAAGTACATCATTTGGGTTTGTGGTCCTTCTTGGTCCCAGATGGATCCCTGTGACAGCACGAAAACAAAGTGACCCATATTTGCATATGACAATTCAATTGCAACAAACTGCTTCAGTATTTTCCTATGTGAGCATTTGTGAAATATTTCATAAATGGTGCCCTTTAAAAGCACTCAGAACCAATACAATTGTCAAAAACCTCAATTGCACAAAGGGCCTCATTCCAATTTTGGCAATAATTTGGTGGTAATTCTGCTGAATTACTGCCAACATTGGTTACCGTTACCACCACTTGATCCCGTGGGGTTACCATGGGATTACAAGTGGTCATAGGGTGGTGCAGGTCCCCATTTTTTGAGTCCATGGGATTCCATGGGGTTTTCGGGTGGAATTACCATGAGCAATAATTCTGCCGACACTCCACTTTTCCTCAAAGGTCAGAGTTCTGCAGCGATGTGAAAAATTGCGAACTCGTATGAGGTCCTAAATTAGAAAAATGTCCCACGTTGGCCGCCAAGACTGGCCTACCATGGTTGGTCAGGCTGACTCTTCAGGCATTGACCTATACCTATAGGCTACTCTGAGCCTGGAATCTCCCAGTGTATAGTCAGAGTTGAAAGCACCCCTGATCCAGGCTCAGGAGTGAGAGGTGTAGCCCGCTCAAAATATCACTGATGTGATAATAATTTGTTTTCCCCATCATTCACAATGGTTGTCCCGGTACAGGACCATGATAAGGCCAGCTAGTGGTGCCCTGGCTGGTTAGTCGTTTCGCCCCCCTTCTGAGGAGGTGGAAGGGGCAAGAATCTTTCGGCAGTATGTGCATACTTGCTGCAATTTCATAAACATCTCACGGTCACAGCTTTTAAAACCTACTTTTAGCTCATAAGGCATCACAAAGTGATTTTGCTGGAGTATAAATCATCAATAAATAAAAATATAACTATGGTATTCCAAGGCCATTTTGGAAGAAATTAAGTGTTGCTCACCAGAGTAACAAACATACTCCTAGTCCGTAGTCCCCTTTCCTCCATCCCGTATGGGAATCCCTTGCGAGGAACGGGAACGGAACCTCTTTTCTGCCAGAAAAAGACATTTCCCCTTTAAATTTAGTGGCACGCAGGAGCGCTGCCCTGGGAGCGCGGGCTTCCTCAACCCCGCCCACCAGCGCCACACCTCAGTCACCTTTTGATGCGTCGGCTGTATTACACTTTAACAACCTCATTGGTCTTATTATAGGGAGATGGATGGTGGGACGTACGGAGGAAAGGGGACTATGGACTAGGAGTAAATTAGTCACTCCGGTGAGTAACACTTAATTACTCAGACATCCCACCTCCATCCTGTATGGGCAATTTACAACTGACACAATGCCATGGGGAGGAGAGCCTGACCCTCTAGGCAAATAAATTACACAGCAGTGCTTGGCCAAATGCTGCATCTGCCTTGGCACTAGTATCCAAGCAGTAGTGCTTGCAAAATGCTGAAGCGGTGGCCATGTTGCCGCCCTGTTGATCACCTGACAGGGAATGTGCTATGGATGCCTTGGAGGCTTGCTGCCCAGGCCTGAAGCCTCCAAAGTTTACAAATAGTGCGTCTGTCTTGCTGATGCCCTTCGTTCTGTTCAGATAGAATTTTAGAGCTCTCCTGACATCCAGACAGTGGAGCGTTTTCTCTGTGTCTTCCTTGGAGTCCGGAAAGAATGTGGGGAGCACAATCTCTTCATTGATATGAAAGGATGACACCACCTTTGGAAGGAAATTGGGGTGCATGTAAAGCACAACCATGTCCTTGTGAAATCTAGTGAATGGCTCTGAGGCGACTAACGCCTGGATCTCACTCACTCTGCGAGCGGACGTAAGACCAACAAGAAGGGCTGTCTTCATGGTGACCAACTTAATGCCTACTGTGGCCATGGGTTTGAATGGTTTGCGGGCTATAGCACTTATCACCACGTTGATGTCCCACGTGGGATGCAGGCGTTTGACCGAGGGATACAGCCTGATCAGGCCTGTCAGGTGTTTTTTCACTATGGAATTGGCCGAAGATGGGAAAAGAGAGTCGAAGTTCCTGTATGCGCCAATAATGGCCAGGTATGTCCAAGCAGGTATCCACCTGGACACCCGAGGTAATGAAATAGGCCTAGAATGATAATACTTGGTCCAGGGTGCATGTCAGTGGATTCACCCCATTTTCCTTAGGCCAAAAACAGAATCTCGTCCATTTGCTTTTCTACTGCTTGCGCGTAGCCTGACTTCTGGCACTTTCAATGATCTCCAGATTGTCGCTGGACAACTGAAGGTGCTGGAGCGTTAGCTGCTCAGGAACCAGGCCGCAATGGTTAGCCTCTCCGGGGAGGGGTGTAGCACTGCACCTGCCTACTGTGCTTGTAGAGGGCCCTTCCCGAGGGGAAGCACCATCTCCGGCTGGGTTGACAGCTTCCGCAGGTCCGAGAACCAGGGATGTGCCGGCGAGGCAGTATGAGGATTATCTTCAAGTTCCTGATCTTGCTCACCACCTTGTGAACCAGCAGTGTGGGTGGGAATCCATATGCCCACATCCCGTCCGAGGGTATCTGGAGTGTGTCTCCTAGAGAGTTGCATTCCCTTCTTCCCCAGGATGCGAATTGCTGAAACGTCTGGTTGTTTACTGTCGCAAATAGGTCTGTGGTGGGGTAGACCCATCTGCTGAACACTTCTTGGAGTATCCTCCCATTCAGCTGCCCCTTGTTATTGTTGGTGGCCAGGCGACTGAGTTTGTCTGCTTCCAGGTTGGATTCTCCCAGAGTGTGAACCGCTGAGATCCACACCTTCTGACTAATGGACCATTCCCAGATTTCCAGGATCAATGAACACTGCTGCAGTAATCTGGTGGCCCCCTGTTTGTTGATATAGTACATGCAGGTTGTGTTGTCTGTCTGAATGCACACAGACCTGCCCTTGATGGTCGGGAGAAAGAACTTGAGGGCCAGCCAGAAATTCCAGTCAGTTGATGTGATTCAGCCGGTTGGTCTGGGTCCAGAGCTCATGCTCCGAGGGAGGAGTCTGTGGTAATGGTGTACTCTGTGGAGGGTGGACGGAACGGTCTGCCCACCAAGATGTTCTCCTGCTGCCACCATCTGAGATTGTGGTGTAGATGTTGTGGGATGGAGACATGGGCCCCCTGATGGGCTGAGTCCTGATCTCAAGAATCTGCAAAATGCAACTGAAGCCTCCTCATGCGGCGTCTGGTATATGGGACCGCCAGGAGGCCTGCTGCCAGACTGCCCAGAAGGTGTTGAGACCACCAGGCCATGGCGATTAACATGCTGAGGAAATGGGAGATTGCAGTCCAAATCGCTTTAACCTTGTCCCTGGTGGGGAATATCCTCTGCTGCTGTGTGTCCTACAACAGGCTCAGAAACAATAGCATCTGTGTAGGGGTGAGCTGAGATGTCTGGTAGTTGATTGATAACCCCAGGTCAAATAGGGTGGAAATGAGCATGTCCGCTGAGGCCCGAACCGGCTATAGAGACGAGGCCCTGACTAACGAGTCGTCGAGGTACGGATAGACATGCAGCCCCTCTGACCTGAGCAGAGCTGTCACCACATTCATGAGCCTCGTGAAGTCTCTCGGAGCTGGATTTCACCCAAAGGGCAGAACTTTGTACTGGAAATGCAGGCCCATGACCCGGAACCTGAGGAAGGCCCAGTGAGGCTGCACAATAGGAATGTGGACATGCGCATCCTTCAGGTACAGGTATCACACCACTTACCTGGAGACCGGGATTCTCTGCGCCAGTTCGGCTTTCTCCCTCTTGGCGGATCTATCCCCGCTTCCGCACTTGGGGATCCGCCGTTCGGAGGGCGTCAGGGGTCCATATTGACTTGCCTCTGCACATGCGCGGGCGACCACGGTCACGGTTCTGCGCATGCGCAGTAGACTGGGCCCTCACCACTGCCAGGGCTTGCTTTCCAAGCCTCGTTTTGGGCTCGTCAGCACCCGGCAACAAGACGGCTTGCGTCTCAAGCCTCTCGGTGCTGGCAGCCCATAAAAGGAGTGGAGATCGGAGGCAAGTCGCGTCTCAACGCGGTTTGCTTTGGATCGTGTTGCTCGCTTACCCGGCTTTTGAGCCTTGTTCCTGTTCCTGGTGCTGTGTCCCTGCCTTTGCCGGACCTTTGCCTTGCTTCTGCTTCCCTTGTGGGTCTTCTGGTTCCCTTCCTTACATGGCCTTCCCCTCTGGGCTGCCCCCCTTCCTGCAGTTTTGAGGTTCCTGTTTTTGAGCTGGCTCCCCTTGGGTTGCTCCCTGTTACTGTTCTGTTGATCAACTTCCTGCCAGCAGCCTGTTCCCCTTCCCTGGGTCAGTTCCACATCCTCCTGCCTGAGCTCTCTTCCCTGCTCAGTTCTGAGCCCTTCTGGACCTTGGTTGTTCGCCTCAGTTTGGCCTGACTCTTATCTTCTGCTCCCTTGCCTGCATCATTCTTCAACTCATTTTGGTCAGCCTTGGATCAACGCCAGTCTTCTCCTGCCAGGTTCCTTTGGTCAGCATCGGATCATCAGCCATTCTCTGCATCATCTTCATTGCTTCCGGGACTTGCTCTTCAAAAGAACCATCTTCTGGTTATCTCCATCAGTTGAAGGACTACAGAACATTCGCCTCTCCTGCTAGTGCTTGCACTCTCCTGACGTCACGCAAATCAGGAGAGAGCGCCCCGTGATGTTGGGAGTCGGTCCATTCCACCCAGTATTACTCCTGGGTTGGGGAAAGGCCGGTACCCCGTGTCATACGCTTGTCTGGAAACAGTTGTCAGTCTGGCTGCTACACCAAGACCCGCAACCAAACCAACAGGTACTCAACACTCTTGTGATACTCACCTTAACATCAGGGAGCACGTCCAGTCTCCCCCACACAGTGAGTGTCTTGGCTATGAGGGCTGGCGTCACCATCTGGAACTTCTGCAGGGGTAGGTAAAGATTCAGGGAAGACAAATCCAACACCACTCGCATGCCTAGCTGGTTCTTCTTTTAAATAGCAAAGATGCAGAAGTAAAAGTCCTGCCCCTGCTGGTGGATGGATGGAGGACCTCCTCTAGCGCCTCACTCTCTACAAGAGAGTAAATCTCTGCTAGGAGTGATGGTGTACAGATCTGTGGCAGGAGCGGGCTGCTGCAGAGGCGGAACTGGAGGCAGGAGCATGGGCTGTGTTGCAGTGGGCTGCACGGGCAAAGCCGGAGGCAACATGTCCTTGATAATGCCCCTGAGAATGTGGCCCATTTCTGGAGAATGCACGAGAGACATGAATTTGTCGAAAAACCTGTCCTTGCAGGCTGGCTGAGCGCAATCCTGCACTGGAGGTGAATACCCCCGCTGCCTCCCCAGCCCTTGTCCGTACATGGGGTCACTGTACCTGGAACCCAAGATGTTGGGGTATGATGTGGTCCAGGTGATGGGCGTCTTTGGTACCCAGTCTGTCCTGGAGTAAAACATCTCCTCTGTTGATCACCTGGCTGGCGGGCCTCCGCGCCTGCCTGTGTGGGTTACCGTCTTTGAGGATCGGGTGTGGTGGCCACCTTGTCTCGTGCCCTCAAGTGTACACCCAGTAGGCTGGGTTCCCTCGGCCTCCCGGCCAGTAGTGCTGGCCGTGTGTATAGGCACCCCCTCGAGTAAAGACATGGTATCAGGGCAAGGCCCCTCGGGAAGAGTCCCGGTAGTGGTAGAGCTCACAGCCCCCTCGGCTGTGGAACCGGTTGGGCCCTTGGACCCCTCGGCCGTGAGGCCAGTATCTGTGTGAACCTTGCTGCTCTATGAGCCGGTGCGAGAGCTGGATTGACCCCTCCCGCCAGAGGGCTTCCACGGGAAGGAGTCGCCTCTGCGGGGTGCTTTGGAAAATAAGGCACCTACCTTCTTTGTCTTCCTCTGGACGTAGTCCTTGACGTTCTGTGGAGGATTCTTGTTGAACAGCTCTCTCCAACGCGCGAGCCAGTGTTCAAGCGACCTGGGCATGAGAACGTTGCACACAGAGCACCCGTCCCATCCATGGGCTTCAAGAAGGCATCCGAGACAGAGTGCGTGCAGATCTGCTGTGGGGAAGGAACCATCGCACAACAGGCACCTGCTAAAGCCTGAGGAAGCCGACATGTCCCGGGGACAAACTAGGGTACCGGTGGACGGTGTTCCCAAATCTGCAAAAGAAAAACAAAAGATTTCAGGGAAAGCGTGTGGAATTACGAGGCTTGAGGCCTCAACCCAGGAAAGCTGTTGGTAGCGGTCAGTTCCTGTTGATGCGGAAAAGGGGACTGAGGTGTGGCACCGGTGGGTGGGGTTATGGAAGCCTGCGCTCCTGAGGCCGCGCTCCATTAAATTTAAAGGGGAAATGTCTTTTACTGGTGGAAAAGAGGTTCAGTTCCCGTCCCTCACGAAGGACACCCATACAGGATGGAGGAAAGGGGACAGGACGTAGGAGTATTATAGCTTAGAGATCAAGTAGTGTTGAGGGGCTCAAGAGTGTGTTCAGGCAATCCTGGAAGATTTGCAGGCTTAAAATACCTGAAGCATCTATCTAATGTAACAGAGGTAAGTTCCCAAGTATTAATTGTGAGAGTACTAAGCCAATTCTATATGGTGACCTAGTCCAAGATTAGGATGCGTGAGAAGGTGTATATTGTTAGTAAAAAAGGCAGTGGGGGCAGAATAGGCAGAATTAACTAAAATCTGACTATCGCTGTTCCCTAGACATAAAGGTAGACGTTGTCGGTGCGCTTCTTTTGAGGAAATGCCTTAATGTGGAGGGCCAAATGTTGGTGGCATTTAGGAAAGGGTGTGCAGGCTCTGGTTTGCATACTGTTCATGATCTGATGATAATACAAATAATATTGAAGCTGAAAGGAAACAATTCTAAGGGTATCAAATGATAACCACATTTATCTGTTTTTCCAATACCTTCCGGCATAGGATGCTCTTTGAGAACAAGGCGACAAAGTAATTGTTTTTACAAAGCGTCCTTCAAATGTAGTTCATTGGTCCAATTCTATAAAATGAGTAGACAATGCTTAACAGCCCTGTCCTGGTTTGCTAGCCGGCCTATTGGCAAATGTGAGAATCCAACACCATGGCAGTGTACACACTGAAAGGAAGGTCTGAATTCAGGACCAGTGAATTCAGTCTAAAAAGCAATCTATAACCTTGGATCGATTAGACCTGCAAAGAGGCGATTGGGTATGTGCAACAGTTTAGAGGGACAATAGTCGATATTAGTACATTGCAGGGAGAGGGGTGGGGATAGCGGCCTCCCAGCAAATCAGGCGGTGCTAAACAGGGACTTTACCACATGGTAAGACCCCCCGCTCCGAGCCTCCTCGGAAGCGGGAGGCCACCATAACATCCCAGCCGGGAATCAGTAGGTGTGCCCCCTTTCATCCCATCCCCAGTTTACACCTCCCCAACCTACTCCCACCCCCTCCCCACTTACATTGCATTCCTTTGTCCCTCACCAGTGCCGGGATCACTTGGTGTGCCCGGCACAGCTCTGTTATGGAAATGGCCACCAAGGAAAGGGAGAAGGGGCTATGTGTTGTTCCCTTCTCACAGATCCATGGCGCTGTTTCTCAACTTGAAAAAAACCTACTAGCATTCTGGGACAACGTGCTGGGATACTAATAGCAATAAACCCCCCTGGGCGGGGTTTACCAGGGCAAGTAATGCCCAGGGACTAACGTTAAAGCACTTGCTTCACTTAGGCTTCTAATTTGCCTGGGGCATTACCTGGCAGGGAGGGGCCATTATCGCAAGATAATATCCTGCTCCCAAGTTAAAACCTGAGACTGCATTGTTTCAGGGCTATCGACCGGACAGAAAAGACCACCCAGGAAACACCTCGCACAGAAGCACACCAATGACAGAGCAAGGTGGAACAGAGAAGAGCGGGCCCAGACGAAGGAGAAGAGTGCACCGGATCAGGAAGTGGTCTGAGAGCAGGGGAGGTGGCAGGGGTGCAGCCTGGTGGGGATGTGAACATAACATGGAGGTTTCGGGGGCGGGGTGGACAAGGAGGATAAGATCAGTGAGGCTGAGCCACTTAGCATGGGCAGTTCAGATTGGATCATCCTGCGCTTTTGAGACTGCTCTAGGCAGTCAAAAAAGCCAGCCTTTTTTAGAAGCGTCTTACAGGCAAAATATTCACAGAGACTGTCTGCATATCAGTTTTGGGCTGTTTTCATGAACTGAGTGCCGCTCACATGTATCATTTATATATTTGGCTGTTTTTGGAATACTGTGTCACTCACTGGCTGCTTCAAGGCACTTTTCACCATTGTGCATTACAATTGGACATTCATATGAAACAAAATGACAGAACATCACAATATTACAGGACATAGCTAGCATTTATAAAAGAAAACAGCATCATGTCCCCATAAATAAAATTAAAGGGGAGAATAAATAAAAGAACAAAAAACTTCAAAACTCCCTTAAAACCAAAAATGCAATTCGGTTACATGCTCGCAATTGGCCATGGAGAATTAATAAAGGATAAAACAAGTGTGGAGCAGGGTTGGGTATAGATCAAGTGAGGGAGGGAATGGAAGGTCAAACTAGGTCTGAGTGGGTTGTTAGGGGAGAACACCACCCAAATGAAAAAGGAAAAGGTACATCAAAAGTACAGCCTTAGGACTGGCCGCCAGGGGGCGCATGTTAAGCAGAAACCTGTGCAGTTCCCTCTGGGACCACTGCAAAAGATTTAAGACTACAGGTGTTGGCAGTAAACCCACTTGGTAGCAGTCTGTACCACACAGATTCACTGTGGTAGCTGTGGCTGAGCAGTCAGACTTCCCTCAAGAAGAGTTAGGCAGTATATAGAGGATACAGGATAGGTATAGAGGCACAGTAGTACAAGCAAACACTGACCAGAGCTAGGTGTAAAAGTATATACTTATTTATTTTAAAGGCACACTCATAAATTACACTAGCACAGAAAAAGGTAAGTAAGTCAAAACACAGACACTATTACTTATATGTACATCCCTAGTCATTTGTTGGACAAGTCTAAGTTAACACCACTTATTTCCAAACAGAGGTGAGCGCTTAACGTTAGATGGCACTCCAACAAGTTATTAGAAAAGGGAGGGAAAAAACAGAAGTAATGAAAGCAGCAAGGTAAAACACTTTTCACATAAGGTTAGAAAAGGCAGTCAATTGTGGAACAAGGAGAATTGGTTCGTGGCCCGCTTTAGAGAGAGCCAGGCGAAAATATGCCCAAGATCACACAATGTCACAAGTCTTTGCAGGTGAGTAGAAAAGGTTTTACTGAATTTAGAAAAAGTTTAGTTAGGGTGTCCCAGGCTTACCCAGGTTCGAGAGCCGAGGGCTAAATGTACCCCGTACAATCGGTGGCAAGGGAAGCCGGGCAGAACACAGTACCTTTAAAAGTGGAAAGGATCCTCCAGCGGTGGTAGTTGTTCCTGGTAGTGGGTGCCAGTCGCGGCGTCGTCCAGAGGAAGAGGTGATCTCGACGTGGAGGAAAGCTGAAGGTCGTTGCACTACCAGGGATGAGACCAGCCGTGGAGTTTTCCGGTCACAAAGGATTTTACCCCTCTTTCGCGGTTGAGGTAAAAAGTGGTATCCTGGTTCCCGGGGTGCTTGGCACAGGCAAGGCGGCCACGAGATGCTTCGGGACGGCGAAAAGAAGGCGGCAACTGGTTGTCCCCACCAGTTAAGGGAAGGAGACTCTCCGGCGGGAGATCTCCTCTGTCGTCGGAAAAAGTGGTGAGACGGTTCCTCAGGGCTCCACCGGTGGTGTCGTCTTGGCAGGTCAGCTCGGCTCCTCCCTCTTCGGCTTCCTAGGTCCTGTGGCGACTTCTGAAGAACCAGTCCCAAAAACCCTGCTTTTATGCAGCAAACCCCCATTCATACAGCCTAGCTGTCACTCAAACATGCTAAGTGGTGAGCGGGGTGGCTCACCACTTGGGCCAATCACACCAGAGTGTGACATGAGTTGGCAAGGCAACTCAGTCCAGGGTGCCTAAACCCCTTCCCACACCCCCTGTGGTACCCAGACAGAATGGCACCACTGTGGAGGGCTTCTGTGCAGAAGCCCGCCAAAAGTGGAACAAAGGCTCGACTCGAGTTCAGGGTTACTGAAGTGAACCTAGATGCCATTTTGGCGGCGAGTTCTGGCAAAAAATCCGAACCGGTGAATTTATATTAAATAAATAAACCGGCGGTATCTTTAACATTGCACCAAAAAGTGGTGCATTAAAAACAATGGGAAATCCCATTGGGAAATATTCTGGTGGAATATTTCCGTGGTATCCACTGCCACCAGCCAGAACTCGGCGAGGGGGGACGGGACAGTACCCCCTCGACAACAGACCCAGGGGCAATCTAATTGCCCCTACCAGTACTTCCACAGTAAGATGGTTTGTACTGGTTAAGTTCCTAAGTTAAGACTAGTAAAGTCAATGGTGACTTTACAGACCCAGGGAGACAGTAGTCAGTCCCAGGGTGTGGAGTCTATGTTTGGGGGTCTCTATGACACCCCTGTGTTATTGCACTGAGGGTGCTGTGTAACACACATTCAAAAACCAATGATAGCCTATGGGGAAAAAAATACCCCCTAGCCCATAAGCACATAGCAAGTCACAGAAACACTCTCAAGTCATGTCCAAGAGTGAGGGTAAAAGAGTCTCACTCTTGGCAGGAGAAAAAATAAACCCCAAAAATCCAGCAAAGCTGCTGGGGGACTCACTAGGTTAGGAAATTGAGCCTAAACAGAGAATTCTCCCTAACAGCGCACAGATGAGGTCCTCCTATAAATCAATCAAAGGAGCAACCACAGTTGATAAAGTTCCCACAGGCTCCCATAGCATTATTGGCAAACCCAGTTGTAACTCTTTCCCCAGCGGTGGCCGTGCCCAGTCATAAACTGGCTGCTGTATATCACCCATTTCGGCCACCACCCTCCAATTATGAGCCCTTGACTGAAATAGTAGATCTAATTGGGAAATCTTCAAATGAGTTGCATATAATGGCGAAAGACAACCAACATAATGCATAAGAGGTACAAGTGATTTCAGGACTGGAAATGAATCCAGGGCTGAACAAATCAAACGAAGTAACAAGATTATGCCTTACAAGATCGCATAACTACAATTAAAGCAGCAGTTGGCGCATATTTACCACAACGCGTCACATAAACCATGGAGGTCAAACCCCCTATGTTTGCAATGGGCGAGGCAGCGCCCACTCCGATGAATGCAAATCAATCTGTAATCAAAGAAGTAGTGAATAGCTTAGCCCTATCTAAACAACTAAAGGAATGCTCACAGCCTCAAAATGACCCTTGTTCACGAGTTGAGTCTGCTTTTATAGCAGTGCAAACTAAAAGCTCAAATAATAATTCAATCATCAGATCAATTCGCCAGGAGCATAAAAATACTTTCAACAATTGTCACTCACTTATTATAAAATATTGTGATGCTCCATTTGAAATATATGACCTATGCCATTCAAGTATATTGAACATCTTTGGAGATGTAGATAACTTGGAAGACATATCCACAGGCGACATTGATCAAGTCCAATTTGTTTGTGATCAAAATCTGTCCATTGTGCGACTCTGGATCAAATCAGGCTTGGTCCTGAATACGATTTGGAAAGCAAAAATTGAACTATTTAAAATGGGATTCCTGGTCGCGCAAAATCCAGAACGCTTGGTACAAGAAAGTAAAACAGCTAATGCGAGTAAGGAGACCCTAATACCAGAAACACAATGCAACTCTATGTGTTATGTCCATATTGTGGCCCAACATCAACACAGCAGCGAGAGAAAGTATTCCAACACAATGAAAGCATAACCACTAACGGAAGATATTGTAGATACATCTTCATTAGTGAGTTGGAATACTACGGATCACACTCACCTGCAATGGGGCGTAAATCATCCCATAAACCAATATGACATAGTGGCACTTCAGGAGACCTGGATGTTGGTACCTCCAGTGTGGGATGACCATGATGTAATGTTATTGCCAGTAATGTCTGCCCAAAGGGGGAGGCCCACCTCAGGCCTCTTGGTTGTGATAAAAACGAGCCGAGGGTTGACCATAACTGAGTGGGCCTCACCGAATAACTTCATTCAAATGGTTAATATATCTAACTCCACTCACTCATTGGCATTAATTAATTTGTATTGCAATCCGGTTGGCATTTCAGAGGAGACCTTTTATAAAGATTTATCTAGTGTACTGTAATTGGTAACACAAGCTCAAAACATTTTCGCCACAGTATTGGTAGGAGATCTTAATCTTGATTGCCTTGGGCTGAGAAAACTCGCACATGCACATGACAAGGAGAGGTGGGTCAAGTTTGTTGCAGATCGCAATTTTCACATGGAAAAGGGCTCCATAGTTAGAGACATCCCTCCACATTACACGTGGCAAAGGAGTCTGTCGAAATCCATCATAGATTACATATATATATATATATATGACTAATACCTTTTTCCAGAAGGTCACAAAGTTTGAAATTATACAGCAATCAGTCAGTGATCATCATCTTCTCACACTCTATTGGCAGTGGGACCGTAGGCCTCCTGGAAATACACAGTGGCCCAATCAGACACTGACAATCAATAACGCGAAAACCTGCTTCTGATGGTCGGGCAATTCCCTTTCAGCTTTGAATGAGGCTATTGTACGAAGGCAGAATATGAACAATTGTGAGTCATACGTATATGCCTTGTTCCCCTTTAGAAATATTTATATTAACAAAAGGTACATCACATCCTAATCATAAACACAGCTTTGACTTACTCACACAGCAAACAAGAGCAGCATATAGGAGAGAATTGAGATTCAGTTCTATACTTCCTCTAGGTGAACGTGATTAGGCTCGAAGAGTGACCAAGTGTAGGTTCCGAAATTGGACTCGCGCAAGAAAAGCCAAACTATCTCAAGTTGACAGCGAGGCCTTTATGAGCTTGCTACAGAACAAAAATTCTGCGCAATTGTGGGCCTTGCTCTGCAATTCTTCTAATCAGACACAAGTATGCATCCAACTGAATGGGGTAATGGAAGCCCAATGGCTCAATCATTTGTTACGCTTATATGCTGACAAGAGTTTTGATAAGTATAGGTATGAAAACCAATCGATAGCAGGCTGGAACTTAGAATGCTCTGAGGAACTAACAGAGGAATTTATACACAAATCCTCATCCTCTCGTGCAGCAGGGTCAGACGGCTTGAACAACTTTATGTTCAAACAGAATCCGACACTGTGGGCTACCATCCTCAACAATGTTTTTCAACAGATTTTAACTTCTAGAAAACTTCAGACTTCGTGGTGTTCATCTCTGATCGTCCCAATTTTTAAGAAAGGCGTTTGTGGTGCACCCACAAGCTATCAACCAATCGCCATGCTTAATGTTCTGGGAAAGATTTTCTCAAGATTAGTCTTGAGAGACTTTAGCCTGTGGTCATGGGTATTGTATAATTTTACCTAACCCCAAAAGTTCGACTCCCAAAAGTTTGACCCCCAATTTCCCATATATATATATATATATATATATATATATATATATATATGGGGTAAAGTATATAAAAAATGTACAGGGGTAAGGTAGGGGGGCTGTGTTGGGGTCTGCCCCCACATATATATTTGCAGGAAATTTTAAAAAAAACTAAAAAGAAAATATTCAAACTTTTGGGAAGTCGAACCATTGGGTTCGGTAAAATCACTTAGAACCGTGGTCACGAACATATGAGCAATGTGATCCAAATCAGACAGGTTTTGTCGCAGGTCTGGGGACAGCAGTGAACCTTCTAACTCTTAATGCCCTTAAATCACATGCACACATCTCTAAACAGCTGATCTATTTCGTGTTCCTCGACTTACTTGGCTTTCGACTCGGTTTCAAGAGTTAAGTTAATGACAAAATTGATTAAAGCAAATTGTCCGGCCACATTATGCAACATTATATATGCGTTGCACTCTGCCACTACAATAAAAATCAGATTATCACTGATGGGCCTGCTGTCCGCAGCAATTGCGACATCAAGAAGGTTGAAGCAAGGATTTATCCTTGCTTCGCCCCTCTTTAATTTCTTTATACATGATGTGACGCAGGCCTTTGCACAGATGTGTTCGGATTCTCCAAAAATGAATGGCATTGGTATCAAGGCGTTATGGTACGTGGATGACTTGGTTTTGGTTTCAAAAACACCAATAGGCCTACAACATCTCTTGTCAGCATTAAGTGCCTACTTTGACGACAATGAATTAATCATTAATTTATTACAAAAACTCAGATAGTGATATATGCCCCTAGGTTAAACAACAGAGCCAAGATGGACTGGAAGATCAAAAGTGGGAGTTTTGAGATTGTACCGACATATCTTTAACTTGGTCTATTGTTTGATGGAATGCCGCATATTGATTCACAATTGATAATGCTTGTACACAAACTAATCTCAGCCATATCGCAGACACGTCTAATTCTGTATAAATTTGGCAAATTCTCGATCAAATCAGCCATAATGTATTGGCGTCAGAAGGTTATGCCAACGATCCTTTATGGTTTAGAGATGAAAAATATAATCTCAGCGATTTATCTGAACAAGTTAGAGGTGAGATTCTGGAGGGGCGTCCTTCATCTTCCACAATGTTCCCCAAGACCTTGGCTGCGACATGAGCTGGGACTCGCCTCATTAATGGCTGTATATAATTGCCGTTTATGTGCCCTATTCCGCAAATGCTTAATGTATACACAAAATTACACCATCTTAGCAATCTTGTCCAAGTATATGTTGTCTTCATCACATGCATTTGTCCGAACCTGTTCAATATGTATTATTGAAGTTTTGGCGAAAGCTGATGTGACGATTGATATCCTTATCACGAACCCGGATCAATTGAAGGATAAAATATACAGATTGGACTAGATCGAAACAAGAAGAAGATGTCTTACATACAAGGATTTTCAGGCCTGTGGATTTGAGCAAAAAAAAGTAAAGCGTTGGAAGCATATTTATGTAGAGCACCATCACCACAGCTTAGATCGGCGCTTCTACGTTTAGGTTTCAATCTGTATCAGACATGAGATGTTCTGGCAAGGAGGAAACTTATCAATCTAAAAGATAACTATTGCCAATTTTGCGCCGACATGTTAGTTAAAGAAACTTTGAAACACATAATGGTGGAGTGTCTGGCCCTTACAGATTTGAGAACAACATTTTTTTCGTAAGCACATGATTTATTTTGGCTTGATGTTTCCGGAAAATAGATGGCCAATGATTCTGGCAACTAAAGTTATGAACATCCGAATAGCCACCTTCAATTTTATGAACGCTTTAAATTTAAGTGCCTTGAGTGAGTCTGTGGTCATGTAGAGTCCAAAAGGAAAACTGTTGCTATTTGTGGTGTTATTTTGTGATAGAACTATCAGCATGTGTTTTAGGATTTAGGGGATGTTCTTCGACACTTATGTGAGCTAATCAACCACATTAACTGTTATTAGTTCAGGCGCTACTCTCTACCCACATATTTGTGTTGAGGTCTTCCTTCTTTTATATGTTTTAATCGTTAACTTTAAAGGTATTTGATTTCTTATTTTCCCTTTGTACATGTACAATTGTGTGATTTCGAAATTTAAATATTTTGAAAAAGTTTAGTATACGCAGATAAATTCAATAAAACATTTTTTTTAAACTAGCATTTATAAAAGAAAACAGCATCATGTCCCCAAAAATAAAATGAAAGGGGAGGATAAACAAAATAACAAAAAACTTTAAAAGTCCCTTAAAACCAAAAATGCAATTCGGTTACATGCTCGCAATTGGTCATGGAGAATAAATAAAGGATAAAACAAGTGTGGAGCAGGGTTGGGTATAGATTAAGTGAGGGAGGGAACGGAAGTCCAAACTGGGTCTGAGTGGGTTGTTAGGGGAGAACACCACCCAAATGAAAAAGGAAAAGGTACATCAAAAGTACAGCCTCAGGACTGGCCACCAGGGGGCGCACGGGTGAGGTCCTCCTCCATGTGAGCTCTCCCTCTAAGGTCCGAGAAGTGGCTTGAGCCCCCACTCCGGGACCCCCCTTCAGACCAGACGCGAGCAGGTGATGCATGAATGTGCCCCCCACATACCAGTGAAAACCCGGGCGAAATCGGAGCAGGATTAGGGAAGAAAACACTGTGTGACTGTGAAACTATCATAGCTGTGATGGGACGAAAGTGAAGCCACGGCCTCCCCGTATTACATTTTGAACAGAAGTTGCCAAACTCAGCAACCGGAGTGTGGATTAGCATCCCAACACCCTGGCAGACCCCTCTGGGTGAACCTGCTTCCAGCGAACATTGAATCCGGAAGCCCAGCTCTTGCGAGCGAGGAGTAGGAAATAATCTTCAGGAAGGACCAGGACGCACCAGAAGTGAACCCAGTGGGCCCCAGAGTTCCACTCCGCCTTGCCTGCGCGCAGCCACCAGATCAGACTTACCCTGGGCCCTGTTACTACGTGGACCGTGTGTAGAGAAGGTCCCAAATATAGCCTGCACTCCAGTCCCCCATCTTGAAGTACCAGGAACATTCACACCGAAATATGTGAGGTATGATGAGCATAAACCAGCAGAGAGCCGCAGTACGGCTCTGCCCAGTACCTATCAGAATAACAATACCTATTGAAGTACCAATAACCAGACAACCATGGGCAGTGAGGTACCCATTGAGAAAACCCTACCAGCAAATGAGACGAAATGAATATTGATTAAGTACTGTACAGGAAGAAAAAAGAAAATCCTTAATGGAGGGCAAATGGTGACATCACGAGGGCCCGGACTAATGTACAGATAGAAGGCATGAAGACCCAAGAATGACACAAATAGACAAAATGCCCGGAATAAAGATATTATGAAACTAAAAGGAGAGAACTTTGTTGAAATACGGGAAAGCTTAAGCTGAAAGCATGATGAAGATATTCAAACAGCTAACGCCTGTACATATGCTTGGAACCGCAAGAAGCTAAAGAAAACAGTGCACCTTGCTATGCTAAGTAGAAGAATTGAGCGGCAAGCGCATTTGTACATAATCTACCTCAAAACGAAGCACAATATTTAAAGTGCGGGTCCACTTTGCATAAAAAGCAGAACCAACCCAGGTTATTACAGGCCAAACTTAAGAAGTTTCATATTCTAGCATCGAGAGGAAAAAGGCTGAATTGAAACTCGGCAGAGGCAACTCATCCCAGGGAAGCCGAGGTCACATAGATAGAAGCTGCAGACAGTAGCTACTTTTAATTGAAGCTAGGAACAGAATATCCTGTCTATGAAGAATCGAGATAAGAAAGCGAATGCAGGTGGCAGGGTGAAATGAAAATCAAATACACAAATGGAGAGAAACGAGGCAAATCCATGGTGCACTAGCACGTGACTAGCCGAGCGAAAGGAGGCACGGTTTCACACCTATGCCTGGCACCTACCCAGACAGAGATATCAAAACTTTTCCAGACAGAAGATGCAGTTTCGGGGCCAACCACAGTGAACTAATTGACACATAGCCCATAAAGTGATGATTGATTTATGGGCTATCATAACCTGGTTGACCATTCTGCATGCTGCTAGGCAAAGTGGAGAGTTATGCATGGGGTTGATGCTAACCCAATCACAGTGGACCAAATAATCTAGGGTCCTATAGTTAGTATAACCAATGAGATGTTGTACTTTTAGTGACATTTATAGTAGTCATTTATGAACGAAGGGCTTAGATGCCCACCTGACAGTATTTACCCAATCCCCTCACTCCGTTACCATATACAGATATAGCACCTATATTAAAGTTACCTTTTCCCAACCAATAGAATTGCATGTTAACTTTTGAGTGTTACACGTCAGATTATGACGCGTTTTTGGTATAAAAGTTATGTTTTGTATGAAGCTCGAGGCAGTTGAAGCGAGACGGGCTGTGGCACTGCTGTCGATTTCCATGTTTCCCCATTTTTTTTTACTTGTCATTAAACGAACTTCCCTTTGCCAAACCATTGAGTTGTCCTTATTGATTGGTGTTGGTGTAAGAGACCCTGCACCCCCATCCATCTTGAGGTGCAGCTATCTCGTCTTAAAGTACTGCAGAGCAAACCCTGACTCTATGGGCCGGCCGGGGGTCTCTTGGTACACTTGGTAGCAGAGGATCGTTTATCGACTATCAATTATTGATTGAAGTAAGACACCTATTGTCCGTCGACATAAAGTAACTCTAGGTCTTCAGCAGTATCACAAGTCCTTTGCCATTTGGCTGAGTAGACCGAGAAGCTCCCCGTAGACAATGGGAGTGTAAGCAAGAAAACTGCAGTCAGGGCCTAAAGGGACCCGCTTTCCCAACGCATCCCTTCCCATTCCTACGTGCAGCTAATCGGGCGAAAAGCTGGAGAAGGCGGTAACAAAGGCAGTGATCCCGAGGGTCCAGAGACGAACAATGTGAACGGTGAGTGAAACAAAAATTTAGTGCTTTAGAAAACAGTGTATACCTTCGAACAAGTAAGGGCAAAAGGTAACGGAGGGAGGAGGAAAAACAAAATATAGTTAGTAGAGAAGACTGTATATATATATATATATATATATATATATATATATATATATATATATATATAGGGATAATGACTCGAGAATAGTAAATAGAGGTTACCGGGGTGGACACCCGAGAAGAGAGAGGTTACCAGGGCGGACACCTGAGAAGTGAGAGGATTCGCCTTATTCCTACGCTAATATAGCGGCTAGAAGAAATGTGTACCCAGAGTCCCACATAATGGGGAACAAATAGACTACCACAACATTTAAAGACGTTGTGAAAGGGGTTTGTTTACACTCCATGAAGGGGTAATGAATAGAGGCAGAGGTATCGGTGTCCTGCTGGTGTCCGTCTAGTCTGTTAAGTGTCTTACATGTTTTCTGTCGTGACGTCACATGTGAATTTTTTTTTAAGAGAACTGATTACAAAATTTTGCGTGATTCAATAGCTGAGACAGAATCGCATATGAATTGAGGAGGAAGAGCAGCCAACAGATTGGATCCTTAATGTATGCACTGAGGGGGGTGAGACGCCTACCGCGCCACCGGCCCCACCCGAAACAAAGAAGAAGGAAGTAAGGTCGAGGGATTATACCCGTTGAGGGAACTTAAAGCAACCATGGGGTACAGCAACCCCGCATATGAGTCACCAACACATAGTAGTGACGAAAATCAAAGGAAGGATAAGGACAAGAATATTACCTCCACAGTCCCCAGGGACAAGGGGAGGCGCGATGATGAAAGGAAAGATCAGGCACAGACAAGTGCATCGCTCGACAAGGAAAGAGAAGGGAAGAAATGGAAAGGGAGCGGAGACAGAACTGATGAGATAGCATTCGCGAAAGACGAATGGATGGGAGGACTAAATTTTATTAAAATTCGAAAGGCATTAATGAATCAAGACAAAAGGAGAGGTTAGATGAAACAGAGAGAAAGGGGACAGAAAAGGAATTAAGAGACAAAAGGATAAGAAGGAAAGACAGACAAAGGCGAGAGCAGCTATATCACGAGGAGCAAGAAAAACAGCTCGATAGCAACCCAAGAGCAGCCTACGATCAAGACAGACAGAAACAGCAAAAGTTAGAAGAAGAGCAAAGAATACGTGAGAAAAGAATAAAAAGATGAAGAGATGAGGAAATACAAAGGGCAGATGAACATAGAAATGAAAAGAGAAAGAATTTGATGACGATATCGGACGTAAGCGAAAACAGAGAGCATGCGATCTTGAATATTTGGAGAGGGAAGTTAAAAAGCCCAATCCAGTTGTAGACTGGGAAGATAATGAAGAATTATTTTCTGCGTACGATTCAGTACCAGGTACGTCTAGGGCGAATAATGACAATGACTTTGACACCAGAAGCATCGAAAAACGATCGATAAAATATATGATGAAAAGGGGCTAGAACAAATACCCCAAGGAGAGAGGGAAGACGAGCGCTTGGAAAGCTCTAAGCTGTATGACGCTGAGGATGTCACCCGAAGTAGTGGGAATAAAGACTTATCCCTGGATAGGCTAGAAATAAGTAGGAATAAAGAGGATACAAGAAGTTGCATAAATTGGGAACACACAATGTCCGACTCCGAAGGAGAGGAGAGCGAGGAAAGAGAAGGAGGGAGACTAAGGACGTCTCCCAAGAAAAAAAGGGATACGATGGTCAGAAACTCGCGAGTCTGCACCAAGGGCATCAGAGTCCACCATGCGGTCTGACCGACATGAAGAAGTGTCTCACGGTCAGAGGGGGGTGTCTTCACCGCCCTATGTGGATAGGCTAAGGACATTGCCAGGTAGACGGCGATGAGGGAATGTTACCCCTGCTATAGACCGGAGAACAATGAGAGAAGAAAAAGAGGGCTACGCATTCCAGTTTCCGCTACTAGAGAAGGGGGGAGTAAGACCACAATATATTCCATGGCCACACATGGATCGAGAAAACTTGAAGAACAAGCTTCCCATGCTGACATAGGGAGCCGGAAAATGGATACATTAAGGGTCTCCTAATTGCCATACTTGTTGAGGGAGCAGACGATGTGTGGGCATGGCCAGGGTACCCTGGTGTAACCACAATCAATACCGCACATGACATGAGCCATTTAACAATTGCAGAGCAGCAGTATGGAAAGCGCTACAAGTATTTTACCCAGATACTTCCGATATGGGAGCTATAATGACTCGAAAAATGAAGGATTCTGAAGATCCGTTAATTTATATACAGAATTTCCAAGACGCGTGGGTGCTCAAAACGCATGTATCTTGGACAAAATCCATACCTGTGTTTTGCCATATATTGTGCCAAGGATTGCCAGAACATGTGCAGAAACAACATAAGAAATTGGTAGGAGTTGAGGCTAAACCGTGGGCTGAAATACAGTTGACTATCGCACATTATTGTAGACTACTACAGGAAAAGAATCGAAAGAGGGAAGCAACTCAAAAGGGTGTGGAAGCAAAGTTGGTACAAAAGAAACTATCAAAGTATGCTCTTGAAGGAGCCATGCTAACTAACGCAGATGAACAAAGCATGCAGCAGGTAGCTAGTCCACAACAGAATAATCAGGGCAATGTAGGATTTTACCCACGGGGGAGAGGATTTAGGGGAAGAGAATGGCAGAGCAGTCAGGGAGGCTTCCAAAATAATCAGGGAGGCTTTCAAAACGTGCAAAATGGAAACCCAGATATGTCAAATGGTCAAATAGTCCGACCACTGCCAGTATGTTGGCTGTATGGAATGACAGGGTACTTGGAGCGCACATGCAGAAATCAAGGCATGATGCAGAACGGCCAAGGGATGGGAGCAGGCATGGCGAGTCCACCTGCAGTTGTACAACAGGGAGTTGCACTGAATCACACGGTACAACAACAAACGCCAGGAGCGCAGCACAGAGTGCAACCTCAGAGCATGGGCAGTTTTCCGCAAGGACAAATCCAACAGGCACCGTTGCAACTGTCACAGGCAATGAGCACAGGGCAGACCCAGAACCCTGGAAGGGGAAGCAACAATGGGAATGGGGAAAATCTACAAGTGCACAGTGGGCCAAACTTGTAGATGAACTAGGACAGGTCACTGGGAACCCTGACGTGCTCTATCCTATCAGTGACACCAGACCCTCATAGGGAACCTAGGGTGGATGTTGTTATAGGGGGCAAAGATTATTCCTTCCTAGTAGACACAGGTGCAACACGCTCGTGCATGCGTGAAGGCAGGTTTTCCTTGTCCGGCGAGTCCATAGATACTCAGTTTCACAGGAGCTCATAGTCAAGTTACCTTTACAAACACACTCTCAGTCTCCATAGGAGAATGCACAATGAATATACCCTTACTATACTCACGTCAGACCCTGTAGGGTTTTGCACGGGCCCTGAACCGCCTTGGCAAAGGATCACACGGGAGCCGGGCTGCACACAACTTGCCTTAATTATCACTCGGCAGTAACTGCTGGAACTCCCTCGCCCCACTCCCTACCCCAACGTCATTTCCCGTAGTTCACGAGAAAAGGATCGCAACGGCAGTCCGCCCACCTAACGACGTGGGCTGGCTACTGCCAGGGTGGGAAACGACCTGACATCTCCCCCTTTTTAAAGTACCAGGTCCTCAACTCTCCTCACTCCATCTCTTCAAAGAGTCTGTGAGGTTTTATGCGACACCTCTGTGGTCTCCTTGTGCTGCGAGGAGACGCCCAGGTCTCGAGGTGATCCGCCCGGCTTTCCTCGCCCTCCCTGGCCTTGCTGTCTCCCAGGTAGGGTTTGTCTTGGTGTCTTTCCTCCGCGCTGGGTGGGTGTGTCTCAGCTCCATGCCCCTTCGGGGTGAGTCATCATGCGCTTGAAGTGTGAGATGTTGCGAGTCACCGAGGATTGATCCTCTCTCTGTGCCGTGATCATTGTTCCTTTCTTTTGTGTCACGGTCAGTGGTTCCCTTGCAAATGTGGCATCATCTTTCCGTTGTTTCGGTTGACGCATCCACACCTGGTCTCCTAGTTCCACCGTTGACTCCCAAGCTCACCTTTTATGATCAGTAGTGGCTTTCATTCTGGCCTTTGCGTCACCATCCTTTTCCTTGGCCTCCTGTTCCAATGGTGTTGCGGTTCCTGGGTTGGGGTCTTCTGGTAGCCGCATTCTGACTGATCCTCTAAACATCAGGTCGGCCGGGCATACTCCAGTCGTGCTATGAGGGGTGTGCCTGTAATCCCTCAGAAATTGGCACAGAGCCTGTTTGAATAGTTTGTTGAGGATGGCGGCTATTTGCAGTGTTCTTTTGACATTGGCCATGAATCTCTCCACGATGCCATTTGCCTGTGGCTATCGGCGTGTTATTTTGCAGTGTTGAAAACCCATGTATCTGGAGAAATTCTCAAAGTCCTGACTCACAAATGGCGCCCCGTTGTCTGATTTTATCAGTCTTGAGATTCCGTAGGTGGACAGCATGCGGTCCAGGGCCGGGATGACACTCGATGCGGCTGTGCTCTCCACGATTTGCGCTTGCGGAAATCGCGAGTGTTCGTCTATTAGCACTAGCACGTATGTGCCATCTCGTAGCGGGCTAAAGAAGTCTACCGCTAGTTCCTCCCATACTTGTGCTGGTAAGGGTGACATCTGGAGCGGGTTTGGGTGTGGTGGTGGTGCTATTTGTTCACACGTCTGGCATTTCCCTAATATTTCTTCCACCATGGCGCCAAGCCTCGGGAATCATACCTTTTGTCTTAGTAGCCGCTTTGTGGCGACTACCCCTTGGTGGCTTTCATGCGCTGTGTGTATTGTCTTTTCCCACAGGGCCTCCAGGATGAGCACCTTGCAACCCTTTAATACTACATGCTCATCTACAATGGAGAGTTCATGTCGGACGTGTTCTATCCACTTGATGTCCTCTTGCACTGCCTCCGGTGCCTGCCTGGCCTGCTGTTTCATGTGTGCTCTCCTTTCTGTCTGTATGCAGTGTCGAAAGATCCAGAGAGTCAGGTCCTGTTCTGACTGCGATGATGTCTGCTCACCCCACTGGCAGGAGTTGGAGGTGATGTACCACATAATTAATGTACGCGTTCGCTATGGACGGTTGGGGCTCGCGGGACCTGTCGGGTGACGGGACAGGTAGTCTGCCGGGTTGTCCTCCTTGCCTGGGCGCTGTTTGATGACAAATTTGTAGTCTTGCAGGTGCAAACCCCACCTGGCTATCCGCGGGGGCATTCTCATCTTGGCGTCTCTGTTTATTGTGAGCAGGGCTTGGTGGTCTGTCGTGATCGTGAACTCTTTCCCATATAAAAATAAATGAAAGTACTCACGCGCCCATACCAGCGTGAGGCTTTCCTTTTCGAGTATGCTTGTTCTGTAGGGGTGAGGCTTCTGTTAGAATATGCCAGTATGTAGAGGTTCGGGAGTGCCCCTGGGTCTCTTTGTGTGAGGATAGGTCCTAGCCCGACCGGGCTGGCGTCGACTATTACCTCAGTGTCCCTCTTGGCGTCAAAGTAGGCCATGTCTTCTGCTTTCGCGATGGCATTGCGTATTGCTTCAAACGCTTTTTGGCAGTCATCAGACCAGACGTATGGTTGATCCTTTCACGTTAGCAGGCGTAGTGGGTTGCTGACCGTGGCATAGTCCTTTAAATACCTTGAGCAGTAGCTGGCCAACCCGAGGAATGGTCGCAGTTCTGTTGCGGTTGTAGGGGGGGGCGAAGCTGAGTTGAGGGCAGCTACCTTGGCTGGGTCCGGCCGCATGCCTTTGTTGGAGAAAATGTGTCCGAAGAAGAGTAGGGAGCCTTTTCCGAATTCACATTTGGCTTTATTGAGTGTAAGCCCGGCTACTTCTAGAGCTGCACACACCCTGTGTAGAGCAGTGTCATGTTCCTCCTTGGTTTTCTCGAAAACTAGGACGTCATCTGAATAGTTTAAGCAATTGGGCACGTGTCTGATTACTCGATGGATTTCCTCTTGAAAGATCTCGACGACAGATGAAATGCAGAAGCTGAGTCTCTTATATTGGAACAGTCCTAGATGTGTCACAAAGGTTGTTATATACCTCGATTCAGGGGCTATCTCAATTTGATGGTACCCTTTGGTTAAGTACAGCTTGGAGAAGACTTGTGCTTCGTCTAGAAGGTGGATCATGTCTGTGATCCTGGGCGCTTGATGTCTTTCCCTCTCAATTGCTGCGTTCACCTTCCTCATGTCTACGCACAGGCGTATTGACCCGTCGGGGGATTTCTTGGGGACCGTGACTATGGGCGATACCCAAGGAATTGGCCCAGAGACAGGTTCGATGACGTTGAGCTTGATGAGCTTATCTAATTCTTCCTCCACTTGTATGTTGACAGGTATGCCACGGTAGTGCTGGGCAACCGGGGGAAATTTCTGGGTTGATGTGGAGTTGTACCTTTCTATTTTTCAGCTTCCCCAGGCATTTGAAGAGATTCGGAAAAGCTTGTTCTATGGCGTCAGGTTGTGCGAAGTATTTGTGGGCCAAAAGTTGGTAAAGCATGTGGATCAGTCCCATTTCTACTGCTGTCTTGAAGCTTAGTATACATCCGCTGTTGGCTTCGGTCTTCAAAATGTGTAGTGGGATCTTTGCGGCATGTGATTTGTGTACACACCATGCTGAGATTGTGCCTTTGTAGGGTAGCAAGGTCGTAGCTCCGTAGGGATAATGTCTACGGTGGCTTTGCAGATCTCGGGTGGACTGGTGAGGGAGTTGTATGCTTGTTTGCTTATGATGTTGACTGTCACCCCGTGTCAATGAGGAATTCCAGGGGTGTGTTGTTGACCTGTAGTGTGAGGGTGGGGCTGTGCTGGGTGGCTGTGGTGTTGTTGAGAGCCCACACCTATCCTTTCTTCCTCTGGTCTTCTTCCTAAGACTGGGATGCACTGCTGGAAGGGGATCGCATCTCGATGTATCTAACAAATCTCCTTCTCTGGGACCTTCTGGAAGCTTCCGATGGCCTCTTGTCCCCACGTGCGTATGAGTTGCTTCGGGCTCTGTCTTCCCTTCTCGGTCCCTCCTATTCACATTCTCCCCTGTTGGCTGGTGGGCTGAGGCGTGAACTCCTCCGTCTTTCCTGGTATTTCTGTCTACTGGGTGAGGGTCCTGGCGCGTTCTTGCAGACTCCTCTGTAGTGGTCCATTCAACCGCATGCGGCGCATTGTTGTCCTACTGCGGGAAATTCACCAGTGTGGGGATATTCATATCCACAGCGATAGCAGGGGGCCTCCACGCGCCTTCCGCTTTGCGTAGGGGTGCTGTATAGTTTGTTAATCATGTCCGCGTTTGGTGTCGGCTGCTGTAAGGTGACTTTTCCCAAACTGTCCAATTGTGATTCTACAGCTGCTTCCATTCTGGCTAGTGCGAGTATTTCCTCCAGCGTCCTTTGCTTTTGAAGCAGTTGCTTTCTAAAAGGTTGTAATATGCATCCTGCGATCACCTGCGACCTCAACGCCTCTTCGTTTGAGTATTTGTGGAATTCGCAATATTTTAACTTGATGCGGTGGCGCATCACGAAATTGTCCATCGATTTTCCTTTTTCTTGCCTCGTGGTATGGAATATGTGACGCTCGTAGTCTATGTTGGTGTGGGGGCAAAGTATTCTGATAGTTTGCCATGAATTTCCCCGTATGTCACTGTGTCTACATTGAGTAGTTCACCAGCGATGTCTCTGACAGCAGGGCCAACGGCCATAAACAGTGTATTTTTGAGTCTTGCATCATCTGTGGGGCCTATTGCCCCTGCGTAAAATTTAAAGTCACGTGGCCATATGACCCACCTGGGTCCTAGATTGGATTTGTCTCTCAGATCAAAAGGTCTAGGCATGAGCATGTTCTGGGACGAGCTTCCTGCCCCTGGTGTCTGTTGTGAGTCATCCGGTGCCATCCCTGTTGCTGCCGATGAGGACGGTCCTGGGCTCGATGGATTGGACATGCTGCCTGATATTTACTTCTGCCGGTGCTTCCAAATGCCTGCTGCTGGCTTTACTGTGTCTCCCTGTCCGGTGTTTGACACACGTGGCCTCTGGGACCACGTGTCTTCCCTTGCCTTCACTGTCAGAGGTGTGGGGAATGGCTTATTACACGTGGCCTCTGGGCCCAAGTGTCTTCCTTTGCTTTCACTGCGTAGGGGGGGACTGGTGCAGCCTCCGTAGGCCTGTGCAGGGCGTGCGCGTGTGGTCGAGCCTCATGGATGCAGCGTGGTACTCGCTGTCTGCCAGGCTGCTGCGTGGGGGTGGGGCCGCTTCACTAGCCTCGTGCGTGCTGCGGCATGCGTGCCCTGTGGCTCCGTGGTTGCCTCTTGTCGTATGCCGGGGTGAGGAGCACTGACACGCCGAACCGCTCGACTGTGGTCCTCTGAGAGGCACGAGCAGGTGTCGAGCACCCCTCGTCGCCAGTTGTAGGGTTTTGCGCGGGCCCTGACCCGCCTTGGCAAAGGATCACACGGGAGCCGGGCTGCACACAACTTGCCTTCATTATCACTCAACAGTAACTGCCAGAACTCCCTCGCCACCCCTCCCTACCCCAGCGTCATTTCCCGTAGTTCACGAGAAAAGGACCGCAACGACGGTCTGCCCACCTAATGACGTGGGCTGGCTACTGCCAGGCTGGGAGACGATCTGACAGACCCCATTAAATATTTTGGGTCGAGACCTAATGACAAAGTTGAACATGACAATCTCGCTCACGGAGGAGGGCATAGTATGCTCAAATCCACGAATGCACTGTATGTGAAATAATTAGAGCATACTTAGGACACTTTGCCACGAGGGCCATACACTTAGAGCCAAAAACGTTTGCATATGGGGGGATTGCCAGGCCTTGCAGATAAAGTAATGAAAACCCCCGATGAATTTTCATTCAGACCAAGAATACCTATGCATGAGGAGAAGGGACACGTATTTCACTTAATAATACACACAGCTGTAGTGTGAGGGAAAGTGGTTTTTGGTTGACAGTTACGATGAGGAGGGCAGATAATTGTGCGCAATTATCGCCATCGAAGAAGGATATCGAGTGACTGATGTCACCGATGATGATCTGTTTGAAGAACAAGCAAAAACGGGAGAGACAATGGTAGAAGTAAGCCTCAACTTTCTGGTAAAGATGATCAAAAGAGAGGTACCTCAGAGAATGATGTTGGCACTAAAACGTCCTGAATATTTTGATGACGACATAGCTAAAGTGCCTATCTCAATGTGGACTACTGGACCCTATGATGTGGGTCTCCTGAGGGGGTGGGAGAAGTAAGAATTAAATTGAAACCAGGAGCAATCCTACCAAGAGCTCGACAATATCCCCATGTCCAGAGAGGGAGATGAAGGGATTTCTAAGACAATTTCTGCCATGATGGACCAGGGCATCTTAGTGACATCAGAGTCACCATGTAATACGTCAGTTGATTCTGTCAAGAAATCAAAGGGGGGGGGGTCTTGGAGCCTAATTCAAGATCTTAGACTGATAAACGATATTGTTGAGGCCGAGTTCCCTTTAGTCCCTAACCCATCTACAATTCTATGTAATATACCAGTTGAGGCAAAATATTTCATGGTGATTGACTTGAAAAATTCATTTTTCTCAATCCCATTGCACCGTGACTCACAAGATCTGACGTCATTCACTTTCAGATAAATGCGTCTCAAAACCACAAGGCTTCCACAAGGGTACTGTGAGTCTACATCTATTTTCAACAGAGTCCTGCAGATGGATTTGAGCAATATTACATTAGAAAGTGTCGTCTTACAATATGTGGATGACATCCTAATTTGCAGCACCCCAGAAGAACAGTGCAGGCACAATTCTATTCAGCTATTGACTATTTTGGCTGAGAAAGGATATAAAGTTGACAAGGAAAAGTTAAAATATTGTCAACAAGAAGTGCTGTACATAGGCCAGTTGATCTCACATGAAGGAAAGAAAGTGACCCCAGAAAGGGCTGAAGCCATAATGAACACGGCTAAGCCACACACGATAAATCAAATGCAGAGCTTTCTAGGCCTATGCAATTATGTTAGAGCATGGGTTTTTGATTACAGCTCTTATACTAAGCCTTTACTTCAGGCCCTAAAGAAGGCCCAAGTGACAAAAGAAAAGATTGAATGGTCTGAAGCCATGGGGGAAGGGTTTGCTGAACTCAAGAGAGCAATTTGTACAGCTCCAGTTCTCGGAATTCCAATTATGCAGAGGAATTTTACCTGTTTTCACACACAAATTGCAGCGTCATGACAGCAGTTCCCGCTCAAAGAACCTCCTTGGGGTACAAACCCCTAGCATACTACAGTGGGAATCTGGACCCAGTAATGAGAGGCCACTTCTCATGCGAACAAAGTTTAGCTGCCGCAGCGTTCACCATAGAGAAGGCTACAACCGTTGTGATGGGATGTTCCATGACGTTGTACTTTGAACACTCACTATTTGCCATTCTAGAGAAACCAAAAGGCACATTGACATCACAGAGAGCTTCTGCTTATGAAGTGTTCATATCAAACCCATCAATCAAAATAGCCCGATGTAAGATAGTAAATCCAGCCATGTTCATCGCAGAACCAAACACTGAGGGAGAGCCGATACATGACTGTGCGAACTACGAAGAATTCTATGATGAAATCCCCAGGGTGAAAGAAAATGCCTTGGCAGGTGGAGAGATTGTCTTTATTGACGGGTCATCGATGATCGAACAAAGTGATGGGCAAAGATAAACAGGCGTTGCTCTGATAAAGCACACAGGAAATGGAGAATTTCGAGTGCTTCTTAGTACACGAATACCATCTCATTATTCAGCACATGCTGCAGAATTATTGGCGTTGATACTCGCCATTGAGAGTCACACAGACCAGGAAGTAATGGTGTACAGTGACTCCACCTATGTGACATCCACAGTGCACACAGGCTTTGCATGCTGGAAAAGGAGGGGCTACCTCCGAGCGGACAGCACGCCAGTGCAGCCCGCAGCCTTATTGGACAGGCTGATTAAGGCACTACAGCTCCCAGTGGGCATAGCAGTCGTGTAATGCGCCACCCACATCAAAGGGACAGATTTTATCTCACGCGGGAACCAAGCAGCAGACACGGAAGCCAAGCGTATGGCATCCAAAAGCAAGATGATTATGGAAGTGGAAATGGTGCACACAAATGAAAGGATGATGGTTGCTCGAGCAACTTCCGAAGCCTATAACGATCTAGGGCAAACCCAATTAATGGAGCTCCAAGGGGAGGCACCGCAGGAAGATAAAAACCTGTGGAAACGTCAAGGGTGTTCTTTAAACCCCTCTGACAGCTTGTGGCGACAAGACAGCACTGGTAAACCAGTAATGCTTGAAGCCCTATTAAAAATAGCACTGGAGCAATGACATTACCCGGCGCACATGACAAAAGAGAAACTAGCAGCAACGCTCGGGTAAGACTGGTTCATACCGAACTTAGCGAAGCATGTTGCAGTTTTTATGGTGAACTGCATAATCTGCCAGCAATTCACTGCTGGGCACACATTAAAAGTAATAAGAGGAGTCATCCCCAGGCTAAATGGGCCTTTTCAGCACTTGCATGTCGATTACGTCAACATGATTCAAGTTTGCAACGGGTACAGATACTTAATTGTTGTGGTGTGTCCATTCTCTAGATGGATAGAAGCAGGTTCATGTACACACCCAGACTCTACCTGTGCAGCCACATTTTTTGTGAGAGAAGCGTTTCCCAGGTGGGGGGTGTGTGAAGTCATGAGATCAGATAATGGGGCCCACTTTGTTAATACAGTGTTTGAACAGATTAGCTTGCTGCTTGGTAAAAAGCACAAGTTCTCGTCGGCGTATCATCCGGAAGGTAATGGGGTATGTGAGAGGCTCAACGGCTTGTTAAAGGAGAGAATAGCCAAGTTGAAGCTTACTCTAAAGTGGGGATGGTTGCACTGCCTTCCATTGGCACTGTATGCTCTTCAGAACCAACCTGGCTCCGCCCATCATCTTACGCCACACGAGATAGCCACAGGAAGAAGAAGAATGAGGACTCCCCTCAGACCCCGAGACAGAGCTAGATGTGATGCCCAGTCAACAGGAGAGGTTTTAGGGTCTGAAATGCAAAACGATCTGAACTGTACGACATCTTGCTTTACTGTAATTTCAGACCAGCTGCAGCGACGACGAAAAGGGTGCAGCGCAGCACAGAACACAGAAGGAGACACTGCATCAGACTCAGTTCAAGGTCTACGTGTTCCACTAGTCTTCCCTGGTGACGCCGTCTTGGTGAGAAACCATACAAGGAAAAAGTGGGACGAACCAAGATTCAACATTCCTTTCATTATAGAGGACTGCACTCCGTCCACTGTGAAGCTACAGGGCAGGAGAGCTTGGATTTTTCTCGGTGACATTAAACCTTACATCAGAGAAAGCCCCCTGCCTGCACCCCAACGAGAGGAATCGATGAGCAAAGGGGAAGAACCACAGCACGTGCAGACGAGATCCATGACGAGGAAGAGGGACGCATGATCAGCGAAGTAAAAGACAAAGAACTTTTTGCAAAGGGTTTTGGCTTCATTTTGGACATTCCTCTAAGCAAAAAAGAGGATAAGGACATAAAACAGACACTCTGTGCATCCTAGTTGCACGGTGAGGAAGAAAATGTTGCTTATCAGCCACAACATAGTCTGTTGATTTTGAACTTTGGACTGAGGCACACTAAAAAGCCTTGATCAGAAAGAATATGCCAAATGTTGACCAAGGAAACATGAATTTAAATAAGATACAGTACTCTAGTTCCTTCCACACCGAGACCCTACTTTAAAGTCACTTATGGTGTCCAATGGTAGAGACATCACAAAGGACATAGTCACCTACTTCAACCTAGTGCTAAGATCATACCCGTCATTAGTAGGAAGGATCACAAGTGTTGCAGACTTTCTCCAAGATCCTGAAAACAAAAAAATAATAAGGCAACTGCTTACCGTCATTGCTGAACAATTCATTGTACTCCCAGAGTACAGTGAGAAAGAAGCAAATATTCCCATCATAGGAAAAAATAAATGAGTTTATCATCACAGTGCTCCTTTGCATAACTGAAGACTGTCCAACCATTGTCGGAAGAACAACTGACACACGTACATTTCTACGAGACCCAGCGAACACTGAACATTTAAACCATCTTCTAGATAAAACCAGAAATGTGGTTGCACTCCGCGCAAACGGACAGTGCAGACATTGTTTACATCAAAGAAAAAACCAACAATCCTGAATCGCAGCACAGACGGGACCGATGTCTCTATCGCCAGAGGACAGCAGGATGGCACATAATGTTCTGTTTCGCCTAGTTACTGACTTCCCAGTGATAGTGGTTAGACTGATTATGTTGATGTTCTCACATTCATCAGAGATCCAGCTAACATTGCACAAATGGGAACGCTACTGTACGGAATTATGCTGCAAGTGGAACTTTCCAATAATCAGAGATGTTTTCTGAGAAGATCATAAAACCTTCCGCCGAGGGACAGATCGAAGGAACCGAGTCAAGAACTCCAGTTGTTAGCTTTCCGTATTTCTTCATACTGACTAGTGTCCAGCGTGTCCTCAGGAGTGAAGCAGATTCGGGGGTGGATTGGGAACTCACCTACTTTGAACATGCACAGTAAAAAGAGACACCAAAGTATTACTTAAATTGATTTCTTTTCCATAGTCTAGCAAAAGAACTGTATGCTGAAATAAAAGACAACTGTCACACGCAACAAGGGGAAGGGGAACACCTTTGGAGCACCTGACACTCCTAAACTCTGAACTTGAAGGGCGACATTGAATAAGGAAATACTAACATCAACAATTGGTGAACGATCAAGATGGGGGCCCAGAGCAGCAACCTGGTCCTCCCTCAAGAAGAGAGGCATCCTGGCTTCTCTGGCAGGAAATACTGTTGTCTCACGTATCAAACCATTATGTACTTATGCATTGTATTCATGATTATTTTACTGTCATTAACAATCAGAACTGCATTCTATATTGGTGCACAAAGCGTTCCAATTTCAGTGTACCCTCCTAATGATATACGCATAAAACCCACAAAGGCACCCAGACCATATATAGTTATTCCAGTTCCTAGAAGATCTGATGGTGGAGTGAGTGAAGTTGAAATGGATGTGACTAGCAATGATACACACACTCTTGTGTTAACGAAGGAGCAGTAAAGCCGGAGACATGGTCGGCAAGGGATGAATGAAGTAACATCACTAACAACTACACGCACGCAAACACTGAATGCACACGAAACAGGCCTAGTATCAATAACTGCAGAACCACAAACCAAAGCAGCAGAGAAGAGGAGACTGCCCGCCATAAGAAACTCCACAGCAGATGTTTTAAGAAAACAAGAATTAGAGCAAACACCAACAGAAGCAGTTATATCAGAAACTCTTAAGAAAGCAAGGGCACACTCAGAAAAGCTCTCTGAAAGGACACAAATGTTAGTAGACTTACTATTCCCGCACATAACCAAAGCAAGGAAACTGCATGAGGAACTGAAAAATAAAACCGCAGGGACTATATTGCCAAGCATATATGCTCCAACACAATGCACAAGTACCAGTTCCACAGTACAGTCATATACCGGACCAGTGCCAGGCTGGTGGGTATGGGCACTTCCATCCAGCGTAAAAAGGATGTATGAAGAAAAGGGAAGAAATACCAGTCTCCTGTCTACTCAAATGGTGCAGATGAGAAGGCCTGCACCTTGGACCAGGATACCTGAGAACCCTCCAGCAAGAAAAAGCTGCACAAATGCATTCAGAGACATAGTAATAGCAAACTACATGAAAACTGTAAGAATCAAGAGAAGTACGCATGAAGACGACAATGAACTGAACGATTACCTGGATAGCACACACCTAGGAAACAACATTTGGTACCAGCACATGAAGGAAGTTGGAAGACGAAATTCCGAAGGGGAATGCTATATTTGTGCTCTCCTACCGTATAGCATGGGAAAATCCAAGATCTTCATGGCTGTAGAAATTGATGTCCAGACAGCGCACTGTCTTTCACACGTAGCCACGTGAAAAACTAGAGGGCAGTTTATGGGAAGTGACGCTTCACTGATATGGGCAACTGAAACAGCCTATCCCGATGAAGATGATTATGTTCAGGACATTAAGACAAGAAACAGAGCTCATACGAGGAATCATGTGATCAGATACGAGAAGCCTGGAGTTAAAGGAGCAGGAATAAGATGGGAAGTGAACCTGAGACTAAGGGCCTCATTACGACCCAGGCGGTAAGTTACCGCCTGGGTCGTACCTTTACCACCATGGCGTAAACTATGTTTACGCCATGGTGGTTGGCGGACTTACCGCCCCATTCCGAGGTGATTGGGGCGGTAAGTCCCCATTAACCTATTTACCCTTCCCCATTCCCATTTTTGCCCCATAGGGCATAATGGGAGTGGGGAAGGCGTTAATTACACCACCGTAAATTACGGTGGCGTAATTAACAACAAGGTCCCTTAGCGCCATGGATTTTAACACCTGCAGAAAGCAGGTATTAAAACTTCCATGGCGCTAAGGGACCTCGGAATCAGGCGGTAAAGGTCGGCGCTGTTTACGCCGCCGTAAACCCCTTACCGCCTGGGTCCTAATGAGGCCATAAATGTCCAAGGAAAAACTCTAGAGGAAGCTTGAAAGTGGAAAAACAGAGCCCAAATGCAGATTTGGGGAACAGTACTTTCACCAGACGGATGGGAGAAAAGAGTGGTGATTTGCAGAGCTTGGATGATCACTGGACTCTACAAAGAAACTGTCTACATTGTGCAAAAGCCATTATGGCCAAAACTTGCAAAACTACTAACATGGGTCGAAGACAGAGAAGGGCCCTTGCAGATAGTACCACTGGAAAGCCCAAATTTCTGCTTTAGAAACAATGGCACAAGAAAGATGGGAGGGAATCAGAACTATGGACGAGTTTTTGATGCTTCAGGAATGGTTCATGGAACAGCAGCGATCATGGATCATTATTGGGCATGTGGATCCAAAGCATACATCAGACTGCCAAGAGACTGGGGAGGAATATACACGATTGTGAATGTCCACGTTCCAGCATTAGTGATGCCGAAAAGTGACCTGAACATTGACAGTTTCCCGAAAAGCAGAGGCTCACCTCAGGAAGAAGAAGAGATCTGTGGAACTGATAACTACAATGAAGAGAGAGAATTACTTTTCTGGCAAATCAGAAGAAGCTTTTCATGCAATCCCATGTGAACACCGGCTGTTCAGCCTCACCTCATCAGTGTTCACGACAATCTTCATGCCAAGATTCCAAGTTGGAGCCAATACTAAATGGTTGCAGATAACCAGATGGGAGTTACTGCAAACGATCAACACGACCATAAAAGGATTCAATGCAATCAAGGAAGAGCTACGAGACATCCGACTGATGACTCTCCAGAACAGATATGTACTTGACATAATCACAGCTATGGATGGAGGAGTTTGTGCCAAAATAGGAGAATCATGCTGCACATTTATACCTTCTCACGACGAGGAAAATGGAACCTTAACAGAGGCTATAGGAATGCTTACAAACCTACAGAACCAGATGATCAATGAAACCGATGAAGTTGATGACAGCTGGTTTGGATCACTGTTTTCATGGGTTTCATAGTTAATGGCGGATGCATTCAAGTTCCTAGGAGCCTTACTAGTGATGATATTGCTAGGACTTTGCGTTATCAAGATAATAATCTCACAGTGCCAGAAGACTGTGAAGAGAGCAATAGGGATGAAGATCATGATTGATGTCAACACAGGATGACTGATGAAGAAATAAGAGATTTCGTGAAGGCCAGTGTTCACGCACCAGAAGATAGAAAGTTTCTCTATCCCAGGAAATGCAGAAATTATGTGGAAAATGGATTTATTGCAACCCAAATGGACAATGTCAGCTGATGGCATGGAACAAAGACGAACATGTAAAGACAGCAGGAAACCTGAGAGGAGTGATAAAGATATGGACACCAAAAAGACACTTCAAGCCATCATGTAAAGAACCAGAAGATGAAGAGGGAATGAGCCCAGAAGAGGATATGAGGATGAATACAGAAGAACCAAGTAAAATGAATCCAAAGGAGAAAATAGAAGTGGTCGATTTATCCCCATTCAGAGGGGGGAGTGTAGAGGAGGTCCCAAATATAGCCTGCACTCCAGTCCCCCATCTTGAAATACCAAGAACATTCACACCGAAATATGTGACGTATGATGAGCAAATAAACCAGCACAGAGCCGCAGTAGGGCTCTGCCCAGTACCTATCAGAAGAACAATACCTATTGAAGTACCAATAACCAGACAACCATGGGCAGTGAGGTACCCATTGAGAAAACCCTACCAGCAAATAAGACGAAATAAAGATTTTTTAAGTACTGTACAGGAAGAAACCAGAAAATCCTTAATGGAGGGCGAAAGGAGACGTCACGAGGGCCCGGACTAACGTACAGATAGAAGGCATGACGATCCAAGATTGACACAAAGAGACAAAATGCCTGGAATAAAGATATTGTGAAACTAAAAGGAGAGAACTTTGTTTAAATACGGGAAAGCTTAAGCTGAAAGCATGATGAAGATATTCAACCAGCTAATGCCTGTACATATGCTCGGAACCGCAAGAAGCTAAAGAAAACAGTGCAGCTTGCTATGCTAAGTAGAAGAATAGAGCGGCAAGTGCCATTGTACATAATATACCTCAAAACGAAGCACAATATTATGAGTGTGGGTCCACTTTGCATAAAAAGCAGAAACAACCCAGTTTCATATTCTAGCATTGAGAGGAAAAAGGCTGAATCGAAACTCGGCAGAGGCAGCTCGTGCCAGGGAAGCTGAGGTCACATAGATAGAAGCTGCAGACAGTAGCTACTTTTAATTGAAGCTAGGAACAGAATATCCTGTCTATGAAGAATCGAGATAAGAAAGCGAATGCAGGTGGCAGGGTGAAACGAAAATCAAATGCACAAATGGAGAGAAACGAGGCAAATCCATGGTGTACTAGCACGTGACCAGCCGAGCGAAAGGAGGCACGGTTTCACACCTACGCCTGGCACCGGCCCAGACAGAGATATCAAAACATTTCCAGACAGAAGATGCAGTTTCGGGGCCAACCACAGTGAACTAATTGACACATAGCCCATAAAGTGATGATTGATTTATGGGCTATCATAACCTGGTTGACCATTCTGCATGCTGCTAGGCAAAGTGGAGAGTTATGCATGGGGTTGATGCCAACCCAATCACAGTGGACCAAATAATCTAGGGTCCTATAGTTAGTATAACCAATGAGATGTCATACTTTTAGTGACGTTTATAGAGTCATTTATGAAGGAAGGGCTTAGATGCCCACCTGACAGTATTTACCCAGTCCCCTCACTCTGTTACCATATACAGATATAGCACCTATATTAAAGTTACCTTTTCCCAACCAATAGAATTGCATGTTAACTTTTGAGTGTTACACGTCAGATTACGATGCGTTTTTGGTATAGAAGTTATGTTTTGTATGAGGTTCGAGGGAGTTGAAGTGCGACGGGCTGTGGCACTGCTGTCGATTTCCATGTTACCCTGTTTTTTGTACTTGTCATTAAACAGACTCCCCTTTGCCAAACCATTGAGTTGTCCTTATTGATTGGTGTTGGAGTAAGAGACCCTACACCCCCATCCATCTTGAGGTGCAGCTATTTCATCTTAAAGTACTGCAGAGCAAACCCCGACTCTGTGGGCCGGCCGGGGGTCTCTTGGTACACGCAGACTTCCCCCCGCCGACTGCAGAGAGGAGAGAGCTTGGGCCCCTGGTGGCGAGAGGAGTCCTGGAAGAGGTTCCCAATCTACCTGACGGGCCCTGGGCTTCCCCATAGGGCGGATAGTGATGGCCTGCATGCCGTCTGTAGTTCCTTTTGCCTCGGTGGCAGAGTCGGCCGGCAGCACGGAGATGTGGACTGCGGGCATGCTAATCGCAGCGAGGCCAGTGGCCTGATCTGGTGATGCCGACGCCATCCTCATCGGCTTCCGCCAACCGCGTGTTCATCCGTAACACGGGTAGCCGAACGAAAGGCGGTGACCGTGTGGAACAACGGATACAGCGACGGTCACTCAGATCATCCAGAAAGGTAGGAGGACCCCCGTACTGCAGCAAAATATAAGCACATACGATAAATGAATCACTGAGCGCTGGATAATACGCGCTACATGTGCGTGAACGGACCAGCAGAATCGGCAGAGATCTGACTGAAACCCCCGGGGGCTACACTCCCCAACGTATATAAGTGCCCCTGCTGCCACATATCTGAGAGGGGGAGCGACTGCAAAAGAGCACGAAGAACACCTCCTCTCAATGAGAGACAACACTAGGGCAGACAAAGCCAGGAAATACATTTCACAGCACCTGGCACACAAAGGGAAATACAGTATAACAGGACCCACAAGCATGGCAAAACCCCCCTCCATCTGCGCACCACGTTACACATTCCCCATGTGGCCCATTCTGGTTGGGGAATCCTGGAATCATTCTGGAGACACATGATTCTACAAAGAACTCGAACATGAAGCAATCACTCTTTAATTAAAGACTGATGAGATGGACAAGGAGTGAGGGGACGGGTCTGATCTAGCAAGCACCATAGACCGCAAACGGTGCCTCAACACGCCACATATACGCAGAGGTAAGCACGAAACTAAGGACCTGACTCAAAGACCCCGGATCCTCAGGGTGTCACAAGACCACACTCCCCATAACGGGAAAGAACTCACTTGATCCCCAGCAAAGTGAGAACATACGGCAGAGGACTGTGGTAACAATACAGCGACCCTACACCGTTAGTGTAGTTAAGGCCACACAAAACAAATCTATGGGGTCCAGGCACTGATGAATGGCCTAGCACTCATATAGATGCTCTGAATGCCTACTCACTCCTCGAATCACAACAAAGCCACCAGCAAGGAGAACTGATATGGAAGGTTGGGCCCCCGGCAACGGGGCAAGAGCCTCCTCCAATGCAGCAGACAATATATGGACATTAAAGTGATACTAGCCAAGTATGCTTACTCCCCACCATTACCAGCCACAGACAGCACAAATACAGTAACCATGGAGATGTCCACGAAATAAGCTGCGGCGACAAAATGGGACATCGCTGCTTTCCTAAATGAGATAAGGACCATGGGAGCCAACCTAGGTGGTAAAATAGACTAGATAACACAACTAATGGATAAAATTGAGGAGAGACTGGAAGGCGGTGAAAGCAATCAAGCCTCCATAGATACTGTTGCAACCCAGATGGACTCACGAATAAGAGAGATAGAGCAAAGGGAGGAGAAATGCAGACTAAAAATGGCCGATTTGGAAAATCGAGAGAGAAGAAACAACCTATGCTTTTTTGTCATCCCTGAACACGAGAGCGAGACAGAAGGGGACCTCAGAAAAACAATTCATGACATCATCAAAATATAAAATATTGGTAGCGGGTGAAGAAATTGATGAGCCCAAAACTGAGAGAATACATAGGGCTGCTGGACTTACGGGTGGGCCGAGATACATCCTTGCCAGGTTTCACAGGTACCAGGATAAAGAAGAAGGGGGTGTCAGTCTAGGAAAATAGATACTACACGATTAATGGCAATGTATAATATTGGCCGAAGACCAACCGTCTCATGTACTGAACGTCAGAAATGCAGACTCATAAATTTTACCAATGTGCGGCCATTTTTGATGTAACTAGAATCGCCATTTTGTTCTCTAACGTTTGCTCATTGCTTTTTGTTCAAAACTCCTTAGCCGAAAGCTTATTCTGCTTATTATGCTTCACTGATTACTTTGTTGTTCAAAGCGAAGAGCAAGGCCGCGAGGCCGGGAGTTATTCGTTGAAACATAACATAGGCAGCCACTGAGAGGAATGCCCAATCCCCTCCCGCATATAGCCTTGGAGGAGAGCAACACAGCATTTAATCATTTCACTGATGCCAGCTAGTCTCGTTAATATGGTAGAAATGCTAGAAAGAAACAGCTAAAGGCTTGAATTATGCTTTTCTTAGTGCCCCCCTTTCCTAAGGCCAGCAGAGCGTGCTGACTCCCAGGACACGAATAGCAAATAGGAGATAGCAAGGCCTGGAATGCGACTCTTCCCTCGTACGCAGCTTGCCTGCAAGAACAGAAGCACTGTGTTCTGTTCAACAAAGAAATATGTCTCTAGACTCGCAATGTTGCATATTGTTGCTAAAATAGATGTTTGAAGGTGTCATATTCGTCAAAATTGTCAATCATCAAACCCAGTTCAAAGAAACTATACAATGGGCGGTGTTAAACATGTCATGACTGATTGCAAGATGTCCATTTTGTATATATGTAACTGATGTACGTTATTTGCTCTCTTGCGTCCCTCGAGGTCTGGAGACACACGTCGCGGGGCGTGAGACCGAGTTGGCCAACTGAGACTATTTGCTTTGCAATAAACCCTAGCTTTTGGGAATACAACCTCGTGCCTGGCGTATCAGTTCGTGTATGTTGATTTGCCTTGTTTCCATTATGCGAGGGTCCCCTAGGGGCCCCTTCAAGATGGCGCCCGAATAGGGACCCTCCCCCACTTGTTCCATCATGTACGTTGTAAAATAAGAAAGGCGGAGAGAACGGCGAGGCCGGGACGATAGAGCCGGGATCAAAAGATGTCCGGGGCGCCCTGTATAAGTGATGAGACTCCTTTGTATATCTGCACACATCTGATCCCTGATCGACGTGCCCGGCCAGAGAACAAGGAGGCGAGGGTCCCGAAACAAGGCAGAGCCAAGATACGCAGACACAACGTCATTGGTTGCGTCAGTATACGGACGAATTGTGTCTTGGAATACAATTTGACTTAATCAGGTGAGTCGTACCCCGATTCAAAATAGCCCTGATATTGGTTGAGGGTTGACTTTGCAAAATCAAACGCCCAGTGTAAGGTTGATTAGCCGAGGGTAAGGTTAAAACATGCCTGGGGTATTGTCCACCCTAGAGGAGTTTTTCCGCTGTGGTAGACAATCTTTGGAAATTGGCCAAGTTGCGCCACCTGGGGGAACGCTGGCGTATGAGATGTATGTGAAGTATGGTGTGGGTGCGATAATGTTCTGTGAGACTTGCCATAAGCACACCAGAAACCAAGAAGATTTTCAGTGGCCGATCAATGGGAGTTTTGAGATTGAGAGAATAGATAACTTGGAAAAGGTATTGATAAGAAAGAAAGCACGTCCCGCAGCATTTTATATCCTTAGGGACTGGAGAAGGGAAGCTATGCTTCGTCGAAGAAGTAGAGAGAAACATGCGCGCAGGCATAAATCAAAAACTGTAATAGCGGAAGAAAAGGAGGAGGAGGAGTGGACTGAGAGTCTGACAAGGACAGGTAGACGCGAACAGTTGAACATAGAAAGAATATACCCACAACGAGAATTGCATATTGCAGATGATTTAATAGAAAAAATGTTGACCGATACAAAGCGGGGTCCAAGACCAGAAAGTAAAACAAGCACGTTAGGAACCACTGTCCAGTGCCCTCCTGTTGCTCAAACCCCCGCGCCCCTCCCAATTGTTCAAATCCTAGCACAGCCGCAGACTGCACACTTAGCACCTCCTATTAGCCTGCCAGTATCGCAAAAGGTCACTTCCCGTTCCTGTTATCCCATCCGCACCTCCCGCCCTAGAAACAGACACAGTCCCGTCCGTCCCCCCCGTGACTACTAGCATGTGAATAACACATAGGACAATGTGTTATTCCCTCAATAGGACAGCGCAAGACAAGGGTCGGAACCAGTGTCTATTCCCGTGAAGCAGAAAGGACCCTATGTAGAGATGAGAGTCGGGGATAAAGAGCACCGTTTTCTTGTAGATACAGGAGCGCAAAAGTGTTCAATAGACCATCACTTGGTTCCAGAAATACCACCGTCAGGGCAAATGAATATTTCTGTAGGGTTCGCAGGTACACCAGTAATTAATCCAGTGTCCCAATCAGTTCCAGTAACGATAGGTCCATTCACTGAGCATTGTCCGTTTCTCTTAACAGAAAATTGTGGGGAAAACCTCATGGGATTGAATTTATTGAAAAAACTAGGTGCAGTTATTCATTGCACTCCCGATGGTGTGTATTTGACAATTTGGCCACAGAATGCACCGGTATCTGAATTCTTGTCTAAACCCTTGCCAGGAGAGTTGAGTAAGGTGCCAACCTGTATATGGGCAATGAATGACAATGATGTGGGATGTTTAAAGATAGAGCCAGTAAAAATAATTTTGAAAGAAGGGGTCACGTTGCCGTGTAGTCCGCAGTATACAATTTCAGCTGACGGAGAGAGAGGATTGAAAAGTATTGTTTCAGATTTGGTAAGATTGGGAATAATTGAGGAAATTACAGGTAGTACATGTAACAGACCCATTCTTCCGGTATATAAGAAAGGAGATAATGAGGTACCCTATCGTTTCATAATTGATCTGCGCGTGTTAAACAAGGTAGTTGACCCTCAATTTCCCTTAGTGCCAAACGTCACTACGATTTTGACAATGATACCTGCATCGTCAGAATACTTTAGCGTGATTGACTTAAAGAATGCTTTCTTTAGCATTCCAGTGAACAAGGATAGTAGATACTTGTTCGCGTTCACTTTAGGAGGACGGTCATTCACATTCACGCGCATTCCACAAGGATACACGGAAAGTCCTAGTATTTACAGTAGGGCATTAAAGGAACAACTAGATATGCTAGAGCTACCAACAGGTTGTGTATTGCTACAATATATAGACGATCTGTTGGTTGCTGTAGACACAGAGGAGATTTGTAAATAAAGTACCATTTTACTATTAACACACTTAGCAGCACATGGCCATAAAGCCAGCTTGAAAAATGTCAGTATTGCCGAAAAGAAGTGGCTTATTTGGGTTACTTACTTTCGAAAGAAGGGAGAAGACTAACGCCAGAGCGAATAAAGAGCATTTCTGGTATGCCTATTCCAAAAACACAGAAAGGAGTCTGAGCCATAATAGGCATGGCTTCTTATTGCCGGCAGTGCATTGGAAATTTTGCGTTAATTGTGAAAAAGGATGCTGTGATGCCTTTGCAGTGGAATGAAGGATGCCAGAGAGCATTTGAGTTGTCGAAAACTATTATGTTCTGCTCCAGTTCTGGGCACACTAAATTATGAGAAGATTTTTAGACTATTTGTATGCGAAAGTGAAGGATGTGCATTGGCTGTTTTGACACAGGAACAAGGTGGAAGAAATAGGCCAAATTATGAGGTGTAGCGCCTTGAATCCTGCAGAATTAATGCCATTACCCACGGAAGAACTTGGTGACAACGAATCACCTCCCCATGATTGTTTAATGGTTCCTGAGGAAGAAACAAAGGGGAGAGTTGAGTTAAGTGACACCCCACAGAAAGAGCCAGATGGAGAGTTATTTTGTGACGGCTCTTGTTTTAAATTACCTAATGGCACATCAACTGCCACCTACGCTATCACAACTCTAGAGAGCATTGTAGAAAGCAAAAGAGTCCCCTACAACTTGGCGCAAGCTGCAGAAATAATAGTCTTGACCAGAGCCTGTGAGATTTCTGAGAATATGAACGTGAACATATATACTGATAGCCAGTACGCCTTTGGCGTGGGTCATAACTTTGGCTGACTCTGGCCCGAGAGGGGTTTCTTGACATCACATGGGGCCAGAATAGAGGCCAGCAAATGTTTGGTGCGCACCTCAGCCTAAGCGGCTTTGCAAAGTTGAGCATCCTGTGCTTAGTATTTATTGTGGCCTTTTAATACAAAAATTGCATTTGATTCATCAGCAGGTGCAGGAGGCTTTACCCCTGAGGTATACTGGTCCGGGGCACGCGCTGGAGCCAGGAGACTGGGTGCTACTTAAAAACTTCGAATGAAAATCATCGTTAGCACCCAGATGGCGTGGCCCCTATCAAGTACTGCTGGCAACACAAACAGCGATTCGAGTGGATGGGAGGAAGACGTGGATCCATGCGCCGCACGCCAAAAAGATCCCATCGCTGGTCAAAGACTTGCCTGACCGAGAGGACCAGAAAGAAACAACAGCTCCAGAATCGAAAGAAACTGTTGCGAGTCCCTTACTACAGGATCTGCCTAAACCTGAAGTGAAGCTTGAAGCGCAGCCTGGAAGGATTGCTATAAAGGAGAAAGGGCAAAGAGTGCCCCAACGTTGGCCACCTGAATCTGCATCACTGCGGGCCGACACAAAGCGTGTACCACTTTGGCACCCACCAGCATCTGCCATTGTGCCACAGCCTGAAACGAAATCTGTATCACCGCTGCGGCGCCCAAAGCCACTTGTTATTGCGCCACAGGACTCAGAGTTTGAGTCTGGGAGTGCACCAGCACTGTTTATTGACCACACTGTATTAGGAGCTAAACGGTACAATCTACGGCTTCGAAAGAAGAAGTGATCGGATCTGCATTTCATTGATCTTTCATCATTGCCTCTGGTTCCCATCACGGATGGAGAGGGAACTGGAGATCTAGAGGAGAGAAGCGTGAGAGTTGTGCAAATCGGGCAGCTCAAGACTCGCAGCTCCTCGGTGCGATCATAAAAATCCATGTGTCCTGAACCCGAGTGAACAAGCGGGGCGCACATGGTACAAAGACAATTGATAAACTGCTCTGGAGTTCTTTTGAGCAAACATGTGAATGCATAATGATCTTGCCTAACGAGTAAGCAATCCAGGCTTCTAAGAACTGGCAGAATGAACTGTTGACATTTATCAAACTCATTGACATTCAGACGTGTGCCACAAGGAGAGATATTCACGACGACCACTGCGAAAGAAGAAGGACTGCGAGAGAGAGAATGCCAGAACCAGCTTTAGCCTCCTCCTGTACCGCTGCTGATAACAAAATAGGTATAAAGACTGAGAAATTAGAGAAAGCACATTGTCGAAAAAACTGTATACTGATCCTGTCGATAATTATGTGTGTCATGAGTATGTTAGCACCAATAATGACGGCATTATTACTATGGTACGTGGAAGCAACGCACCCATTAAATATGCTCTTGCCAGTAATTAATATTTCCACTACTGAAAGCCCGGTTCATGTAATTACTTACACCTTGCCCCCAATGGAAGAGAGGCACAGAGAAGAATATGGAAATAATACATTACTGCTTATAATGAACATGACACATTCAAATTTAAAGAGAAATAATTGCTGGGTATGCGCCCATTTACCACAACATGCTGGAAAGGGAATAGGTTGGTATGTGCAGCCATTACCATTAAGTTCTGCATGCAGTGCATCACTAAGTGCACTATTTTATGGGAAATGGAATAAGAGTGATACGGGTCAACTAGATAAAACAAACATGAATGAATTTGAGGAAATAATTATGAGACCCGTAGGTTGTTCTATATTCCATAAAGCACGAATGATAATCCAAAACCCTACGCCAAAACCTGCACGACGAGATTGTCTCCACCATCCAAAACATCAGTAATCACGTTCCATGTAAGAACAGAAGAAAATAAAGATGCAATGCCCCCTTCCTATACAGTGAATTATAGCCCAAGAACTGTCCCTTTTTGCCTGAAGAAGAAGGGCTCCTATTCAGTAGGAACGTTCACTAAATGTATGAATACAGCGGTTCTCAAAAGAGAAGTAGAACCAGTGGGTAGGTGATCCTAAACTGGGAAGGCACATGTTATTTGGGTCTACTGTTCCCGGGAGTGATCATCTTAGAGATAGCAGATGTAGCCAGGTTATCCAGATCCAGGCCACAAAGAAGCACAGAAGGTGCTTTAAGAACAGAAGACTTAGCAAAATCATTCGTACCATTTTTGGCCCAAGCCATAAATTCCTATAACATAAGGAAACTATCCCGAGTGTTAGAGAGTACAATAAACATAACTGCTATACTATACAACATGACTCTGGAAGAAAATGAATTAGATTAATGATGCTGCAGAATAGAATGGCTCTTGACGTAATCCTGATTGATCGTGGGGGGGTTTACAAAATCGTGGGATCAGCGTGCTGTGTATTCGTAAATGACTCCTCCCCTACGATTTTTGAAGCGATAAAAAAGTTACACGTCCTAAGCTCCTAACTTCATATCATAAATGGGAATTGGGAGGCAGGGTCCTGGCTTTGGGGGATATTACGTGCTTGGGGATGGAAGTTAGTTGCAATACTAGTAATAGTGCTCGGAATGTTTATGACTTGCTGTTGTTGCATACACTGTCTGCCCCTAGTTTGCAATGAGATAAGTGAAGAGTATGCATATGGCAACCCAAAAACAAACGTATGGCCAAAATGATAAATATATGCATGAAATGAAAATGATAAAAGAATTCATGGCCATAAATATTGGTGGGAATAAAGATGCATATAGTAGTATGCAAGATTCAGGTTAAAATTCAAATTCAGATATATCAGACATTTCATCAGAGGAGGATGCAATGTATGGATGAGGCGTTTGGCAATCGGCCAGAAGGAGGGTTTGTCAGTCTAGGAAAATAGATACCACACGATTAATGGCAATGTATCATATTGGCCGAAGACCAACCGTCTCATGTACTGAATGTCAGAAATACAGACCCATAAGTTTGACCCATGTGCGGCCATTTTTGATGTAACTAGAATCGCCATTTTGTTCTCTAACGTTTGCTCATTGCTTCAAAACTGCTTAGCCGAAAGCTTATTCTGCTTATTCTGCTTCACTGATTACTTTGTTGCTCAAAGCGAAAGAGCAAGGCTGCGAGGCCGGGAGTTATTAGTTGAAACATAACGTAGGCAGCCACCGAGAGGAATGCCCAATCCCCTCCCGCATATAGCCTTGGAGGAGAGCAACGCGGCATTTGATCATTTCACTGATGCCAGCTAGTCTCGTTAATATGGTAGAAATGCTAGAAAGAAACAGCTAAAGGCTTGAATTATGCTTTTCATACAGCCCCCCTTTCCTAAGCCCAGCAGAGCGTGCTGACTGCCAGGACACGAATAGCAAATAGGAGATAGCAAGGCCTAGAATGCGACTCTTCCCCGTACGCAGCTTGCCTGCAAGAACAGAAGCACTGTGTTCTGTTCAACAAAGAAATATGTCTCTAGACTCGCAATGTTGCATATTGTTGCTAAAATAGATGTTTGAAGGTGTCATATTCATTGAAATTGTCAATCACCAAACCCATTTCAAAGAAACTATACAATTGGCAGAGTTAAACATGTCATGACTGATTGTAAGATGTCCATTTTGTATATATATGTAACTGATGTACGTTATTTGCTCTCTTGCGTCCCTCGAGGTCTGGAGACACACGTCGCGGGGCGTGAGACCGAGTTGGCCAACTGAGACTATTTGCTTTGCAATAAACCCTAGCTTTTGGGAATACAACCTCGTGTCTGGCGTATCAGTTTGTGTATGGTGATTTGCCTTGTTTCCACTACGCGAGGGTCCACTAGGGGCCCCTTCAGGGGCTCAAAAGTTATTGAGATTGTTTTTTTTTTGTATACGGACCATGAGGTAACGGTTCCCACTGGTGGGTCGACGTTGGATCGACATTCTCAACCGATCATAGTTCGGACGGCATCGGCCAGAGATGGAGGATGGAGAGGATGGGAAGGGGGAAGGAGGGAGGTGGGTCGAGGAGAGATTCCCAGCTGGGACTTGCAAGGACGCACGCTTGGTTCACCGACATACTGACAAGGTGTCAAATATTGCTGAAGGGTCATCCAAAATGTATGCAGACAAATGGCAGATAACATAAACCTACGGGTGGGAGACCTCCTCAGGGTAGGGACATTAAACGTTAAAGGCCTTAATTCCCCGACAGAGATCCTTGGTAAACCGCGAATTCCGCAGGGGACAACTAGATATCCTCTTCCTGCAGGAAACAAAATATGCCAAGGGGGAGGAACGGAAGCTCCTGGGGACACAGACAGGGATAGAATTTTGGAGCTACGGACCTCCTAGAAGGGGAGGAGTGGGGATACTCATCCGAAAGGGACTAGGCTTCGGGGGGATATTGAAGGGTGGGCTTTCCTCGTCGCAGACACTCTGGGAAAGGTAAGCATCACCCTCGCAACAGGGGCCAAGCAAGATTCCTAGCCAAGACAGTCCCTAAATTCATGCTAGAAGCAACTGGACATGTCCTCTTCAATCTATGGGCGTACCCCAATTTGGATAGAAAAGCAGGTAACAAGGAAGCAAGGGATCTCAGTGCAGGAGGGCGCAGTGAAGTAACAAATATGTTTGAGATATTTGGCCCGAGAGATACATGGCGGCAACTCCACCCAGAAGATCAAGGGTCCACCTTCTATTCTGTCCCGCACAAAACCTTTACTAGGATAGATTATATATATTTAACAGAAGAAATGCACAATGCTGCGAAAAGGTCTGATATTGTACCAGTCACCTGGTCAGATCATGACATGGTCACAGCTGACATTGATTGGGAAATATTACCCAGGAAAGAAGGCCGATGGTGGTGCAATGAGACACTTTGGAAAGACCCCCTTTTTAAAACTGAGATGGAAACTGAAATTACTGAATATATAAAAATGATTAACACCAGGGAAGTCTCCAAACTAATAATATGGGCAGAGGGGAAAGCGACCTGGCGGGGAGTCCTAATTAAAGAGGGTGCTAACAAAAAAAGGGAAAGACACTTGATCGAAAACAAACTTGAGAAGGAGTCCTATCATTTGGACAGGGAGGCGAGGGAAGACGAATCTGGGAATGATAGCCCGTAAATTGCAGCTCCTAAAACAGAAGTCCTATGAGAAAGGGGATAAGGCAGACTATGCTGGCGGCCAGGTTACGTGCCCAACGGACAGAGCGGAAAGTGCTGGAAATACAAGACCAGGACACTCACCACATTGCAACCAATGCCGATATCTCAGAGGCCTTCACCACCTTTTACAAGACTCTGAATAGGTCAGAAACCCACTCCAGGGAATCAGATACTGACTAATACATATCCTCTGTGAAAATTCTGCAGATAAGACATGACGAAAGCAGGACATTAGAAGGTCCAAAAAAGGGAAGAAGAGGTCAAGTATGCGGTCAAGAGACTGTCACTGGACAAATCCCCTGGTGAAGATGGCTTCTCCGCTGGATTCTATAAATCCTTCCTCTCCTCCCTTCTCCCTTTTATGGTAGAGCTATTTAATGAGATCCTGGACGCCGGGAAAGCCCCGTACTCTTTCGTCCGTGTCCTTGTCTCAGTGATCCCTAAAGAAGGTCGCGAGCCCAAGCAATGCGGTTCGTATTGCCCCATATCCTTACTGAATATCGACGTTAAAATATATACTAGAATCCTGGCAGCCCATCTAGAGACGTATATGCCGCGCCTAATACATTCGGACCAGGTCGGTTTCATACTGGGCAGACAAGGGGATGACACTATGAGGAAGACCCTACACTTAGTTAACGAATCCCGAACTATGAAGAATGACCCAGCTCTCCTCTCAGTAGATGCAGAGAAAGCCTTTGATAGGGTGGAATGGGGCTTTTTGAAGGCGGTCCTCCGCAAGGTGGGACTAGCTCTGAAATTCAGGCGAGGGATCCAGGCAGTATACTAATCACCGAAGGCCTCGGTTTTTGTCAACGGTCCATACTCCCGCTTGTTTCAATTGGGCAGAGGAACACAGCAAGGATGCCCTCTCTCAGCAATCCTTTTTGCACTCTCTGTGGAACCCCTTGCCCAAAAACTGAGAGACGACCCTCAGGTCGTAGGACAAACTGGGAGTCACAGAATATAAAGTAGCTCTGTACGCGGATGACTTACTCTTGCACATTTCGAACCCTATGTCCTCAATCCTCAGGGCAATCCAGCTAATTAGAGAGTACGGTACCCTCTCGGGTTTCAAAATCAACAAGGCCAAATCAATCTTATTCCCTGTGCACGAAACCAAACAAGCAGATGTAGACAGACTCTCCCCTCTGGGCCTTATCTTGGAAAATGTCAAGTTTAAATACCTAGGCATACAAATCACGAGAGATATCACCAAACTCTACAAAGCCAATTTTACACCCCTCCTTCTAAAGTTCCAGGCAGACCTAGCCAAATGGAAGAAACTCACAATATTGTGGATGGGCAGACAATGCGATAGAAATGGTATGTCTCCCTCGCTTTCTTTATCCCTTCCAAATGCTCCCCATACGAATACCGAACACCTTCTTCGAAGAGGCCAAGAGAGCCATAGTGAAGTTCCTATGGGATGGCAAAAGAGAGAGGATAGCTTATGACACTTTAACATTATCCAAGGATAAGGAGGAACGGGACTGCCAGACCTGAAAAATTATTATGAAGCTGCCCAACTCTGCATTTTGATTCCCCATCAACGAAATTGTAAAGAACCTCAATGGGTTCCGATGGACAATCACTTCCTGTCACTATCAACGGTCTCTGAGTGGTTATGGGTCCCGAGGAATGAATTATTACAGGGACTTAGAGATCATCCAATACTGGGAACCATTTGGGAGATATGGAGGGAGAGAAGGGATATGAAGGGTATAACCTCCTGGCCGTCCCCGAGTCATTTATGGGCGCCTGGCATCAGAGAGAAAATTCCTAATTTAGACAGATTTCAGACCTGGTTCGAAACAGGCCTGGAGAGGGCTGGTCAACTCTGGCAACAGAGGTCCTTTATTACAATTACAGACCTGGGTGAGAACCTCGGGCTGGGTCCCCTCCCTGTCTTCCACTTTTTGCAGATCAAGGGAGCATTGACTAGGGTTGATTGGAAAGACAAAGTGGATAGAGAACTCACCCCCTTTGAGAAGCTCTTGAATTCCACAACAGAAATGAAAGGCTTGATATCCGCTATGTACAGGGAACTGTTTGACACGGGAAGAGGTTCCACATTACATCTGAAGGATAGATGGGGGAGGGACCTTGGCGAAGAGATTGACTTGAACATGCAGGATGGGAGGTGCAGGGCTGCCCCCCAAGCCTCTATAGCTTGCCAATATAAACTGCATGCAATAGAATTACTACATAGGTGGCAATATGACCCCCTCAGGCTCTACAGAATGTTTCAATCGCTAAGCCGCTAAGCCCACTATGTTGGCACAAGTGTGGGGGTATCGCTGACTACTGGCACATGTGGTGGGACTGCCCCAAAATTAAGATCTATTGGAGTGAAGTCTTGGGATGGATCAAGGACCTCGATGGAGTCCAGAGGTCTGCTGATCCCTTTTTAGTTCTCTTTGGATTTGAACAATGTGATGAAGAAAGAGAGAAAATGAAGGGCCTAGCAGCCCACCTATTATTAGCGGCCCGTGCCACCTTAGTTTAGTCACCAAATGGAAATCTGAACAAACCATGAGCAAGGGCGAATGGACCAATGTTGTGTCAAACATATGTGTCATAGGAAAGATCACTGCAACCCTGAACAGGAAAATGACCCAATGCAACACATTGTGGGGAGACTTTGTATGTAAGTACATGCTGGAAACGAATCAGTTAACTATGTACTGTAACCGGAAAACCGCACCCCCCTCCTGGGGAGAACTACTACCCTGTTCTGCAGAAAAAGACATACAATGCGACAGAGTTTTTAAGTGTACACATGCCATGTCAGTGCAAATACTATAAATGTTATAATGTGCACCGAACAAGTCCCTACTCTCTATTCCTTGAATATATATGTTAATGACTTTTGGAAGGCGGGAATAGATTGTTTTGGGTGGGAGGGGGGTGGGGGATGAAAAAGAAAAAAGTTATTTTCCAAGCCAAGTATAGGCCTTTCTTTTTTAGGGGACAGAAATGTTTTACACAGACATGCTACATTGGATGTGTCCGTTCTTTGACCAATGTTCTGTAATGCACCTTTACATGACTTTGAAAATTTCAATAAACTCAAATAAAAAAAAATTAAAACCCTTATGTTAACATATGTTGTTGGCTAAGATGTATTTGGGAACGAAGCAGATAGGTCCTAACAGAACCAACTTTACACAACATGTCCCAGGAGTGTAAGTATGACATGTGTACAACAACAAACCACAGTGTACCATCTCAAAGCTGAGAAAACATTACATTTTCAAAGCAGGGCAGAGCATAGAGAAGATGGCATATGGTACAACAGAACAGCCACATGGAGAAAAAATATGGCATTGCACAGCAACGCACCCCAGACAAATAACTATGCAACCCAGCATAACAGCACCACAAAGGTGGTTTGTTCTAAATAAGACAGTGGAGTAGGTGCAAAACATAAAAAGGGTGTTTCACCCTTTTACCTCTACCTTTCCCCTTTTTTTTTTAATACTTTCCACAGTTACTTTTTATTCATACAAACCATACATATATATCGCCATATGGAAACCTGCCAGAAAGGGGTGAAGAAATTAGGGTTCCAATTATTTTTGAATTTATGACTGCGAGCCGGCAGGGCTGAATTCAAACTGAAAAAACCCACAAATGAATGTGCCCAAAGATGACTCACAGACATAGGCACTTTGCCAGAAGCAAAGTCAATTGGGATTGTGCCAGTAGATTGGCTGGGAAATACTTTGCAAACCCCATCTAGACCTAGATGGGGTTGCATTGCAGAAACACATATTAACTTGTAACAACACTCACCCCCCAGACTATTTATATTTCCCGCCACAAGTACAAATGCATTTTAGCTCATTCATTCAAATTATTTCCAAATTCCTTTCACCTTTAAGGGATTTCCACAGGAAGCATTTTAGTTCATTAATTCATTCCATTCCACTTTCAATTACTACTCTGTTTAGTCTTGAAAATTGTGGGAATTTGAAAAAGGCCTGAAGTGCTGTCGGTTATTCCTCAGTCTGCCCTTCGAGTTCAATACGCACGTTTTATGTACTCCTTGAAAGGCTTTGAGATTGAGTCACTTTTTGTCATCCACTGTTTGTTCCTTGACCTAGCGAGATGCCCAGAATTGATTTGACAATGATGAGAAACAGACCAACGTTGAGATGAAACAGAGCTGGCAATGGCCGTTAGAACAGTGGGCAGGGGCTGTGAGAGCACAGACGAGGCACGTGATATGGGGGAGAAATTGTTCTATACACCAATACCTGTGGACTAGGATCATCTTTTAATGCACTGTTATGGGTTCCACTTCCAGCTGGCAGAGCACTTGAAGAGTGGCAACCTGTACCCTCTAAAAGGCGGAAAACATGATTTATCCCACTTGCAGGGCACTACTGAAAGTTATAAAACACCACAAAACGTTCTGCCATGCACTGATTGGACAAATACCTCAAACCTGCGACTGCTTTTCACAAGCTTCAATTCTCCGCATGCATACACCTTCGACACAAAAAACACAGGAGACTTTTATTGTTCACATCAAGAACAGGTTTTCATTGACGAGGCATCAAATATACACACTATGTACATGTCAGAGAAAGGTCTACAGTAAAACCTCAGCATCCAACCAGATCATGAAACTATGAAAATAAAATGCAAGAAAACAATTGTGTCCCACGAGGAGGCCAGGCCACGGCCATGCACGCTCCTCCCCTTAGGTGGGTCACACAAGGTATGACTCGATCAGATCCATTCCATAGGAAATATTTATACTCTGCAGTTGTCTATACACGTGGAGCCTGTACAGCACTATGGGAGGAGTGCAGATGGGGGGGCCTGCCTGTGCTGGGGAGCATGCTGGGACCCCACAAGAGGAAGACTTGGCCACCATCTCAAAAGGAACAACAGAATGTTCATTGATGCACACCCCGCATCTGCCACGGAGAGGCAAGGGACGCCATGCCAAAGCATTCTCTGCGGAATCCGGAACGCCATGAGACCCTGGACGCTGCACTGCACTCTCTCACTGCAGGACACAATTCATTAAAGTGGCGGACTGAAAGCCGCAATGTTGCAGGGAAGAGAAAACGTTAGTGCCTTTGAACCGCAGATTAACAAAATGTAATGTACTTTACATTGACATACTTAAATGAATGACTGCCCTGCTGTGGGATAAGAAACCCGGAACACTTTAATTTGCCACCCTATCGCTGTAATTATGGTCTCAATATGTAACTGCCTTGCTGGTGCCAGAGAGGCTATAAAACATTCTTCTTCTTCAATACACGTCACACCCTCTTTTCCCCCCTCACCACCCACCTTCCAGGCTCATCTCATATTTCTTTACAGGCTATAGTAAAGATTGTGAACAAATGCTCACAAAGAGATGGATGGAATGGAAGGGCGGGCATGAATCCATGAAAAACACTGATGTTGAAGAACCAATGTAACAAGTGCAATACAAGCACACAAAAAACTATTTTTCTCAACCATTCGGAAAGCCAATGCATAATATATCTGGATGTTCACAGTACCTCTTAGGAGAAGGCGAGAGGGTGGGTATTGAGGAGCTAGCCCTTATGTAAAGCATTTGATGGGTTCTTAACCTGAGACTTTGCTCCATACACAGCTACATTGCATTAACACGAAAAGAAGAGGTACATGTATTTCCTTGCAGCAGCATTAGCTAATTTGCACATGAAGAATGTTTTCCAAATCTGTAGGAGTACCAGTGTTTCCAGTTGCTTAAAGTACTGCCTCTGGAAGGGCGACTAGTGTACTCATAGGTGAGCTTGATGCAAGAAACACAAGATTTGGCTATGTCTTTTTCTGAGGGAGCTTTTCATTTGGTGGTAGAACCAACAGTTTCTCTAAACATTTTTATTCTCCCCTTAGTGTCGACAAACATACTTTTTTTTAAGTGGGGCGGCAGGAAGAAAAAGTCCAAGTTACACTCCTTGGTACCTTTGTTTACCTTATTTCTTTAGCGCCTTCAATCATACAAATGGAATGTCTCCTTCAAATGAAAAGAAGAATGGGCATGGGTGGGTCTGCTCGCACCCACCCCTCACCCCAATTACCCAGTGTCTTTCACTGCAGTCTCCTTTTTTCTCTGCCTTAAAGCATTTTAGGGCAAGGAAGAAGTGGACGGCAATAGGATACGTCGTAGCCATTACTTACACTCTAGCAACGTCTGTCCTACATATTGAACGATTCCCAGGAATGATTTACTGTGAGGGAGCAGCATGAAGAAGGCCTGTAAAGAACTGAGATACTTCTCAGCGTGTCTGAAACGCGTATCCGCACTTGAACAAACATCCAACGCAAATAATAGCAGCTGAATGAGCGCAGACGATATGGAGCAACACAGGTTCGATGCCTGGGTCCACGCTTAGAAACCTCTGGGTATTAAGCGCATTATAAATAACCTATCATATATCAAAAACACCAACAGGGACATGCCTTTGAACTGGCACTTAGCTCGCATTAGACGTGGCAGCGGGAGCAGGATTTCTACTGGCTAGAGTGATGCCCTTAACTGCATGACCATCCAGGATAGGATCCACAATGGATTCAGTAACATTGGGATGATACGTTTCAGGTGATTTCACAAACACCTTTTCCATCTAGTCTGGCCCCTTAGTCATGTGGGATATTTTACCCAAAGGGGTGCCCCTCTTTGTCTCCTTTGGCTTTACGCTCTCAATTCCCAGGGTAAAATAACACAGGCATGGTTACCGAAAACAAACTAATACTTGTCACCTTGGTGAAAGCTGTGGCACCAACCTGTTTCTTGTAATTCCAGACCTGCGCACTAGTAACAGAATGACAACTTGACAGTGATTCCATGCTTCCACTTGGATCATGCAAGTGGAATCTACTTGGGTATGTGCTATTTACTACCTGCTAAAGCAGTGCAGCACAGCACAAATGCAGCTGCAGGACTCATCCCTTTTGCCACCTGGAATCCCCTTATTAATGCAGTTCTCAGCTATCTCTATTGCGTCCCAGTCAATAAGCGTGTGACGTTTCACAGGCCCATAGTAAAAGAAATCCCTTGCTTATTGCATCCAGGCTTCCGCACTACACTCCTCATTGCAACTTAAGTTCAGCCTGTGGCCTTCTGATGTACAAGGCACCACAGGAGGCCATGGTATCTCGCCCATGGCTGCTTTACTCCTCTATGGATATCATAAAGTGTAAAGACGATCATTTCTAGTTGTGAAAGCAGATATAAAGCATTATTTTTGCCAAAGACTACTTTCTCTACTATCTTCGCTGTAGGCAGCTATCTCTCATGGTTGCTGTCTTTAGGTCTCCAGTACCAAGAGGCCACAGGTTTAGTATTACAGATCTTTCAAAAGAATTCACATGATATAACAGTGAACAATTTGGGGGAGTATCCGTATTTTAGACCAGAATAGAGTCTCGAATGATGGCAAGGCGCGCACTCTGGCTCCCAGTCAAGTTTTCCTGCTGTAGCAACAAATTGTCTTCTCCAAACGTTTTCTTGACTCCATCAATCATCAGGGAGGCTGTGTTTCTTTTCCTTTTCAGGCGTGTCTAGTTACATTTTCTTTTTGAGTGTTTCAGGTTAATTCACATTGATGTCTCTAAGGATTTTGGTACTTGTATTCTCACTTTTTTCAATTGCAGGTGACTGGGAAACAACTCCCTCCAAAGCACAAATCTTACCCTTGATAGGGGAGGGGGAAAACCATGTTTATGTCTCTATAGAGTTGAAAAGGTATTCTGGACTAAATAAATGTTTATTGCACCGTAGATACAAAACAAAAAGGCACTCCAAACACTCAACTAATGGAAGGGGCTTCCAAAGGATAACTGGGAAATTACTTATGAGGAAAATCCTTTGGTTAAGATCAAAATCTGAAATACATTTGTGTAGAAAAGAATAGGGGGGTTTAAGAACTACTTTCCCCTTTCACAACATTGTATGAAAGGCTGTATGTATAACGCAGATTCTGAAACAAAATATGACAGCCCCAGAGAAACAAATATTCATGTGGCTAGTGTAGGCCCTTTGTGTCCAGGGGTTTAAAAGTATTATCAGCTAAAACTGCAAAACAACACTTAGGCCCCACGCTTGGATCTCTTCCTTTCTGATATTGGACGAGACAAACAAATGCGACATTCAAAATGCCTCCGGCCAACTTTAACAAAATCTACCTGAACGCCCAAGTTTACAATGTATGAAATGCATCTACCCCTTCAGTGCTGAGGACGAGTATGCTCGTCCTATTTGCACATAGCTCAGCATTTAAGGGGCGTTAATGCCCAGGATGATGGAGGTCTGTAACAGGTGTTATCTGCCAGCTTTAGAGTTTTGGGTTGGAGGTGAAGCTGAAGGAACATTACTTGGATAAGGGCCCATAAATCTATTACAGGCCACCCCCCCCCCCCACACACTTGCAACACCATTACCATATGGACACAAATACCCTTTTCAAAGGATTATGTAGATATGTTAAAATGTGTCCACGCTGACACGCGTCATCTTAGTAAAGAAATGTGGAACTTTGGGAGTGAGCCTTTTCAGGGTGGAATACTGGATAAGGAAGACCATGCTGGGAGGGAAAGTCCAACCTATGGGGATTGAGATTCCTGGCCATTGGATACCTGACTTAACGGGCAGAGTACACAAGGGCCATTAACAGAGGGCTGTGGCACAACTAATGGCAGGTAATCCTACAGATGGCAAACAGAGGTGTTGCTAAATCTGGAAAAGATCTGGGGCTACACTCATTTTGGGATTGTCGGGACTAGCTAGCATTTTGGTTGTAGACCTTGAGATTCTGTCAGGGGCTACAACCAAAAGACCCAGAGGTATAGCCCCTTAAGCCCTCCCTACCAACGCCTCTGGCGCCAAAGCTTTTAGCACACATAACTGGGGTTGGAGTGGCCGAAAAAGCGAGATAATTCATTTGTTGGCATGCTGTAAATTAAAGGAAACAGATGAACCTGGTTGTGGCGTGCCTGTAGCTAGCACTGGGTTGCTCAGGTAAACATTCATCGCAAAGGGAGAACGAGGAGAAGGGATTTGGTGAGCAACCGCGTGCCCATGGGCAAGGGCCATTGCACACTGGGAGTGGGTGAACACTGCAAGACCCCCAGTCCTCACTGACAGCAGAAGAGGATTGTAGGTGGCTGTGGCAAGTGGGAGAGTGAGAAGAACGATGCAGAGGGTGGAGGAGAGATCCATCCGAGGACAGCTGTCACACCTAAATTTCTATCCATATAACAGGGATAGACCTGCTTTTTTCCACACAATTGTAGCTAGCTACCAGCCTCTTTTCTAGCCAGAGTTTTCTTATACCAATATAAGTACCACAAGATCCAGAATCCAGCACAGCGGCAACCAAACAAATTGAATAGAGGAAAATAGATGCCGACCAAGAAGCTCCGTACACAGCTACTTTACACTTAGCGGCACAAATTAAAGCATCCTAATGCAGAAGAAAAGTGAGACGATATGTGACCACTGACACTGCACGAACATTGGCAAACGAAAAGTGGCCATGGCCTGTGTACCGTGATAGCCTGGCCCTGGGGAAAAGCCTAGGGCTATACTGGCCTGAGCTGTTGAATGGGAGCGCAGGACGTGAGAGTGGTACCAGGTGTGAAAGGTTGAAGTTGTGGTTTTGAGAGTATATGTCAAAGTGAGTGGAAGTATAGAGAGGATGTGGGAGACAGGAAAGGGTGAGAGCAGTTTGTGGAAGGTGAGATTCGTGAGAAGAGAGAGTCAACAGGAGAAAGGACATCTGAGGTAAAGAGAGAGGAGATAGGTGTAGCAGGGCTAAAGATGGGAGAGAATAGAAGGGGGTTGTAGGAAGAGAGGGGTGTGCATGATAACGAGAGGGACAGTACGAGGAGGAGAGAGGCAGAGAGGAGAAGGGAGATAGGAGAGAGAGGAGGAGGGAGATCGGAGGAGATGAGAATTAGGGAGGGGAGAGAGAAGAGGAAATATGAGAGAGAGAAAAAAAGAGCGAGTAAACAAAAAAGAGAGAGAGGGAATAGGGAGAACAGAAAGGGAAGGGGGAGTGAGTAGGAGGACAGATGGGGAGACATAAGGCGTGCACAAGCAGGGGTGAGAGAGAGAGTGAGGGGACAGGCACCCTCTTGAACATCATTAATCTCGCCATGGGATATCAGGAGACAATAGAACCCTTAGAAATTCTTGGAGGGAATAGAGTAGATAAGGCTAAATGCCGTCCCAAATGGGTTGGTTTAGACAGTACGGGTTACTGATCAGTAGTTGCAATGCATTACTGGGGAATAGGGAAGCTGGGCTGGAGGAAGCCCACGGGAGGTCAAGGGACTAGTTAGGAACCTCCTTTAATCGGCCCACCCTGCAGTCTGCTAATACATCAAAAGTAAAACGGAGTTTGTGGAATTATTCAAGCCGTCCGTGACTTAAGGTTTGTCTTGCTTGGTAGACTGCAGAGTAAGAGTTTGTGAGACGCCTTTACTGCTCCAAAGACAAGCGCACGAATGTACATATCTGTATAATGTCAGGTGTGCAGTTATATTATTGACAATCTTTCTCTTACTTTGTACCGTTGATTGCCAAGGCATTAGCAAAGGTTTCCTCTTTGCCTTGCAGTTGGCAATGGGGAAAAGAACATTTAGAATGGGATTAAAAAGATCCCATAACTCGAACCTCATGGTATGGTTGAACAAAACTGTCAGTGCACAAGTCCTGGCTGATGAAGGGTATACCCAAGAGGTTTATGTGGGAGGATACCCTAGGAGCCGCTGCCTTTTGTGGTAAAATGTATTTTTCTCCGTTAATGGAGAATACCAAGTTGCACATAGTCTGGATGCATGGGCTTGGTGATTAAATTGCATTTGTTAAGGATGTAACCTTGTGGACATGGATTCCCAAACAGGGTAAGATTCTACCAATGCCAGACATTTGATCCAAAATCTTATATCGGTATTCCTGATACATGTGACAGGTTCATAGATGTGACCCTGCCAAGAGGGCTCTGGACCCCTCTCAACCTGGGGAAGGTAGCCTACCAATTCGACGCCATGGCCAAACCTACCCCATAGGCGGTATGGGAGGCGTTGCAAGGGAACACCTGTCCCTGGCTCCCAGTATGCATTTAGTCATGCCTGTACATTAGTGCCTCGATCTTGGACCTGATGCCTACTAGCCACTTTTCTGTTCAGGTTTCTCGCTCTAAACTTTCAGGTACTTTCCAGGAAGCAGCACCATCCAGAGAAGAACAGTGCACCTGGCCCAATGGCTAAGACCAGGACTGGAACAGGAGGAATCGACTGGTTACCAAAATGGAAATGGGATAGGCTTTCCCATTCAGGAGCCAATTGGGAGACCTAACCCCCGCTATAGACTGCCCATACATGCCACAGTGGAGCAGCAATGGCAAGGTTGGGAGCAGAGCGTGACATGTCACTAGGGGAGACCAGGGAGCACACCCTCCACCCCCAAAACGTTTATGGACAATGACGTACTTGATACAAGAGGAAAACAGAGCAAACGATACATGAGATGGCATGGCAAGCTAGAAGGAAATGGGGTCTGAAAAGCGGACAGGTCTAAGAGCCCTCATGAAGAATTTTCAGGGAAATTCCAGCAAAAAGCTGATGGAAGGACTTGGGAGTAGCTTAGCCCCCCGCCCGATTTTCAGACTCCATTTCCTTCCAGCTTGTCATGCCATCTCTTGTATTGTTTGCTCAGTTTTCCTCTTGTATCAAGTAAGTCAATGGAGGAAAATTAAAAGACCACAGAAGAGGATGTAGTATGTGTATGAGTTGGGGGGGGGGGTGACATTTGGCGTGTTTGGAACAAGTGAAAGTAAGGTGTTGGGATTGAGAGTTTTGCACCACTTTTTGTTGCATGCTTGGAGTGAGTGAGAAAGTGATCATTTTGGAGTGAAAGCACGGAGGGGTTGAAGGTACAAATCAGAGAGCAAGAGATCAGGAGTGGGGCAAATACAGGTATGCAACAGAGTGTGAAGAAAGAGAGAGGAGACAGGCGAGAGGTAGGAAAAGGTTGATAGACAATCCTCTGGAGGAAAAATCTCAGGGCGATCAGCCCACCCCACTAAGTCACTTACAAAATCTCTAAAGAAGTTAGATAGAGAAGGCTATGCCGTTAAAGTCTCCCTATCGTACAGCCATCCTAGACATTAGAGGTCACCTGCTATAGAGGGAATCTGTACTGTCACCAGATGTTTAAGCAGGGAGGCTGGGCTAGAGAAAGGGGAGTCCCTTCATGGGAAAGAATATTGGGACCACGTAGGCCTGGACAGTCAAAAGGCTTTAAGTGGAAAACCTATTCCTTTCATCGTGGCTTATTGAGAACCTTATCATATAGATGACCCTATCGCTTTGAGTGTGTCGATTTTGCATGTTTCTTACTTATTATGAACATCACGTGCAAGATCAATCTCAGGCTTAGGCTTCTGTTCTGTATACCAATGTAAGTCTTTCTTGAAAGGGTCTTTTTCTACAACCCTCGAGGACCAATTCTGGCAGTTCTTGTTGAACCAAGATGGCTCTGAAACCGTAAAGGATGTTGGAAAATGTGTATGCAGATAAACAGCTCTGTGGATGAAGCATTGGTAGGAAAGAAGACTGGAAATTATTATTATTATTATTTATTTAGTTGATTTAATCAAATTAATGATTTTTACAACAGATCGAAATCAAACGAAATAAAGAGTCAGAGTAGAGCTAAGGCTGAAAGTTGAGAGGAGAAGAAGGGGGTTTTCAGAGAGATAGAATAAACTTCAAAGTCTGTGTAGTGGCGATAGTCCAGGTATTTCTTTCTCCCCTCATCAAACGTGTCCACCACGTTTCTTCTTCCCTGGTATAAGATGCACAAAGGTGTGGTAGCAGGAATTTCTCGCCTACGGCTCTTGTTCCGGGGCAATTTAAAAGAAGATGGCGAATGGTTTCTACGTGTGTCACGTTTTTGCAAAAACGACACTTGTTCGAGTCGCTTTGTCCTCTGAGATTTAAGATCTCATTTGTCGGCAGTAGATTCAGACGCGCTCTCAAGAACAGGTTTCTAGCTGCTTTATTTGGGAACTTGCTCAAATAGTTCGGTACTGTATTTAATTTGTTCTGATAAGAAGGCAAGTGACTGACAGATTTTGCTCCAGAAGCAATGTTCAAGGTTTCAATCCAGTCAAGCTTACTGATTTTTCTTTTTATTTTTAGCGCGTTGCCGATCAGATCCTGCTCTGAAGAGTTTATTTCCGCAAGCTTCTTTTTGCGAGCCATTTCCCAGGATTTTAGCACTGAGGGGGAAGGTGTCAATAGTTCCATGCGTACAATAGCTAGCACATGAGGGCAGTCCGAAAGCAGCAACTTCCTGTATAGTATCATCGATTTGATTTCCACGGTCCCTTCCAACGATAGTAGGCCAAGTTCTCTTCTGATCAAGGGGGCTGATGTTGACTTTGGGAGGCCTAGAACGGTGCGCCAAAATAAGCCCTCAAGCTTCAGCCACAAGTTTGTCGGTGTATGAGGGAGGGCTTCTGCAGCATAGGTGAGGGTAGGCACCACCTTCATCTTGTAGAATTTAATCAAAGGTAGCAGGGAAAATCCACCGAACTTGTTGTCCAATGCCCGGCCTTGTGCAGCTAGATTTTTTGCCTTGGTCATTAAGCTGCTTTGGAGGGTTGCATTTATACTCGAGCAGTCCAAAGCTACTCCCAAGTATGTGATATTTACAACTTTTTCCAGTGCTGCCCCCTCCAAGTACCAGGCAAGTTTTTCCTTAGGACGTTTGTGTTTCTCCATTATCAAGATCTTGGTTTTGGCTGTATTTATAGTTAGATCGTTTGCTCTAATGTATGTCGCCAGATGGTCAAGCTGACGCTGGAGACCGATAGGAGTCAAGTCCATTAAGATTAAGTCATCAGCATAGAGTAGTCTCGATGTTTTCAACTTGCCCATAGTTGGTGGAAAAGAGCGGATTGATTGCTCCGAGGTTTTGAAATCACCGAGGTAGGCGATGAAGAGTGACAGAGCCAGTGGGCAACCCTGTTTCACTCCACGGTCAACTGGAATTTCCGATGATAACAGACCAGCCTGGGTTAGTCTCACTCGCATCCTTGTTTCTTGATGTAGAGCTTGGATCGGTAGGAGGAGTTCGTCCGGGCATTTCCAGAGACTCAGTTTTTTCCATAGGCGCTCACGGTTTACTTGATCGAAGGCTTGCGCCAGATCTATGAACGCAAAAAACACTCGTGGGCCTCCTCCCAACACCTTACTTTTGAGTGCGCTGAGGAACATGATATTAGTGGTTGTGCCGCTGTTTTTTGTAAATCCTGTTTGGAACGGGTCCGCACATTCGGCCTCCCTCGCCCAGTCCTGGAATGTTTGTAGTAATAGAGAACCAAACACCTTTCCAACCGTATCCAAAAGTGCGATAGGGCGATCATTTTTTGGATCTTCTTTCCTGCCCTTCTTGAATATCGGGACTATGATAGATGTTGTCCATGAAGACGGGATTTGCCTTGCCTGTTCGCAGCGTCTGAGGATTTCACTTATCAGCCTAGCCCACTGACTTGGGTATTTCTTTAGGTCAAGATTTGTTATTCCGTCCGGGCCAGGTGCTCGTGATGGCTTTAGTCTATGCAGGATTTTGAGAATCTCAGATTCCTTGCTCAAGTCTATCCATGCTGCCCGTTTAGTATTAAATTCATAGGCGCTTGACGGTGCTGGAGCTTTGAACAGGTTTGAATAGAATGTTATCCAAGTTTTTTCCCGGATAGGATTGGATGGTAGAATCTCGTGGGGCGACAAAAAGGATCTTAGGAGAGCCCAGAATTCGCGAGGGTGGTGGCCGCTTACAAGCTTCAGCATCGCTTCGGCATCTTGTTGGTAGAATTTACTACGATGGTGCTTAAGCCATGATTTGTAGGATTTCTTTTCTTGATCCCGGATTGCCTGATTTTCCAGTGAGGGAAGAGCGGCAAATTTTCTTCTAGCTTGTCTTACCAATCTCCGTTTAAGGACCAGTTCTTGACTGTATTGATGTCTAACACAGTCGTTGTTGTGTCTGAGGCCGGCAAATTTAGCTCTAAAAGGAACCAAGAGAGGTTGATAGTCTGGTACTTGCGGGTCACTCAAACGGTTGTCCTCATTTCCAATTGCCAGATATTTAGCCTGGATCTTTGAGATTGATGATTCTGAGAGTCTTAAACGATTTTGCTGGTTATTCAGCTCCACTTGTGCTGGCATAACTGAGTTCACTGGCCTTGTAGTCTTCCATTCCAGTACAAGCAGGTTATGGCCGCTGGCCGAGGACCTGCGTACCTCGAACGAAGTGGTCAACGCTGCCAAGAGCCTGCTTACGAAGATGTGGTCGAGGTCCGCTGAGGAGTTGCCTCTTTCCCAGGTGGGCGGCCTCTCATCTCTTGGGAATAAATCCTCAGCACAGAGCAGATCACGAGATGACATTAACGACAGCCAAGCCATGCCGCGTTCTCTTCTTAGAGTCGAAAAAAGAGGTGGGTCATCGGCAGAATCAGGTGGTGACCAGGTAGCGTTTAGATCTCCGCAGATGATCAGCAGGGCCTCAGGACACCCTATTCGTGCTTCATCGACTGAGTCCTCAATCAGTGCTAAGAAGAATGAGTCAGTCATAATCGCAGGGTTCCAATATGCATTGAAAATGATTAAGGGTTGTGTTCTGGACGTTCTCTTTTCCACCTCTGCCACACTCCAGATAGCTTCTGTGATCAGTAAGTGGGATGACACTCTCAAAGTGTTTTTTAAGTGTAAACCGGATCCACTGCAAATTGCAGTTATAAGGCCTGATGACGGTCTGCCAAAAGGTCCTTTAACAGCTGGAGCGAATGTCAAATCATATCCGTCTATGGAGGGGCGTTCTGTCATCCAGGTTTCTTGCAAACAGATGATATCTAAGCATCCCAAGTTTAGGTCTCCTTGTTTCGTTAAATGCTGGAAACCATGTGTATTCCATGACCCCAGGGAGATATTTGGTTTACCGGTTTGTTGTGTAGAGGCGAGTGGTGCAGACAGACACGCGACGAATTGCTATTTGTTCTTGTCTATCGTCAGTGCGTTGGGCAGCCATGCCCATTGTTCAGCTAGTGGAACTTGTTGTTGGGGTTCATGGGTGCCGGACTCATTGCCCTCCGGTACTTGATGTATGGTCCTTACAATTCTCAACCTGGGTCCTTGAGGGCATCTTCCTGTACCCAAAGGATCATTTAGGGCAATTCCGTCTGTCTTTGTTGCCATTTTAAGACACTGGCTCTCCTCTTTGCCACTGGGATTCCAAAAAGAAGACCGGGGGGAGGCCATCTGTAAAACTTGTTCATTGTGTGTACAAATTTGTCGGAATCCTCTCTCCTTGCCAGGTCTAGAGCACAATTGTGGTTTGTTACTTTTCACAACTACGGTGCGTGGTGTAGTTGGATTTGTTAAATCTGCAGATTTGGTGGGAGGGGTAAATAGTGCACTCTCTTCCAATTCAAACAGGTCAAAACCCATTTTTAATAGTTGTTCCGCCGCCTCTGAGATTCTCACTTTGGCCCAATTCGTTTGCACGTGCAGATAAGCGCATGCCATTTTTCCTTGGTGAAAAGGTTCGACCCTGGTAAGGTCATTTGATTCGATTTTCCTGAGCGAAGGTATACATTTGAGCAGTTGTAGCAGGTAGCTTCTATTTAATATCACGTAATTTCTGTTGTTTGACAGCTGTTCGATTTTGAAATTTCGTTTTGATTTAGAAGCATATGCCGTTGACCCTCGTCCTTTGTTTACATCAGCGTTGGAGAGGCGCAGCTTTTGCTTGTCTTTCGTATTTGTAATTGGGGAAGATCGATTTTCCGCAAACCATTTGTCCCGGGTGGCGTACACCCATTTAGTTACAGACGGGGAACTAGATCTTGGAGGAGAGTCAGGTCTTCTTTCCCCCGGTCTTAAGCGAGAATTTTCGAAATTGGGCTCTCCCCTTTTCACTTCTTGGAAGTTAGTATGGTGCCTTTTGGGGCTGCTGTCTTTCGACAGTCCCGCCCCCCAGCTACACTTTTTTTGAAGCTTCTTACAGCGACTTTCCAAAGTACAGAAGGGCGAGGGCTCCTTATCCATATGGCGAAAATTATTTGTTGATTCCTGATCGTCAGATAGTGTATAAACACTACAGTTCAATAAGTCCTCGTCAATCATATGCTCTGATTCCTTGTTTACGGGAGCACTATCTAGTTCGTTGTGCCCTGACATCAGACTTGTAGTTTCCCGTTCGGCCACTGATTTTGATGTTTCACAATTAAGGGGGGTCTCGGACCCGCGGTTCTTTTCACCTTGGTCTCTCGCCGATTGTACTTTGTTAATTGTCGGTTGGGGGGGGGAAGAAATTTGTAATCGTTTGCTTTTGGGCAGTAGGATGACCTTTTGTTACAGAAGTAGCCTCCTTTACATTCGTGTCCGGAACATGCCCCTGGTCTATGATGATTTCATTCGGCTCATCACATATTGCTCCATTTCCCTTGGCCTTGGTGGACTTTGGCTTGATCGTTTTCAGACCCTCACACCGGGGCACGTAACTGACAGATGTTCTCGGTTCATCAAGTTCAGGTTGCGGGCTTGGGGCCGGGGTCTGGGAACTGGCATCCACCAGGGGGCCTTTCGTTGAATGTGCTGAGGACTGAACGGACTCCTCGTCTTTGGTGCCCTTTTCCATTTTGCTGTTCAGAGCGTTGATGTAGCCTTCCAAAAAAATTAGACGGCTATTCATCATCGCTATAATGGAGGTGTGGTCTCTCATTGAGTCGTTTATTGACTCATATAGTTTACAAAAAGGAGCCATGGCCAGGGTTACAGTTGACATAATAAGTCTTAAGTCCGTTTTTTTTGGCGAGGAGTCTTTTGTGGTCTTTCCTCCATTCTCGTTTGAATGTATGGGGCTCGTTAAGCTAGGTACCGTTTGGGTGCTCCCATGCAGCTGGCCAATAGAAGGACTGGTGGTCCCGTAGCTTATTTGTGCCGCCATTGCAGAGCCCTTTCCTTGCGTAAGAGGCTCGATTGGAGCCGAGACTTTCCCTTGCTTCTCTGAACCAGGCATCTCGATGGACCCCTGATCAAATTGATCCGGCGTTAGAGGAGCCGAGACGCTGATTTCTATTTCATTTCCAAGGGGGTAAGTGAAGGCGGGATCTTCAACACCGTTTAAATCGATGAGGGTGGTCACCGGAGAACTTAAGCGGGCCTGTTTTTGCAGAAAAGACTTGGCTGTTGAAGATGTGGCTGCTGAGACCGTCAGCCCAACCGGCGGAGGCCTGGCAAGGGGGCCCGTTGCTTCAAGGGCCATGCCTTCAGCCGATGCTGATTGGGGGTTTGAGAAGTTAGTAGCTCTCTCCGGGTCGGATGTAAACTTGGTAGATGTCATTGGCGGGGGTGGTGCACCAGTTCGGGGGGAGCCAAAGTGCCACCTGATGTTTGCTTCTTCCACAGGTCCTGCGAAGGAGAAGCGTGGAGGTTTCAGTGAGAAGGCTGGACGCGAGTTAAGAGAGCCTCTCATAACATTTAACGGAGCGTTTTGATCCGCTGTTACTTCTAAAATCTCCGCATCCGAAAGTTCCCCTAAAGGTGGGGCTTTCTTTTTTAGGAGATTTGTGAAGAATCTGTTGTTCACCGACAGTTGTGTTGTATCATCCTTCTGCTGATTATACTGAAGGTTTGACGAAGCGCAGGAATGTCTAGGGCGCTGTGTTTGCTGGGCTTTTATCCCCAGCTTTTGGTGTGAATGTGCACATCGTTTCTTGCGGATCAGTCTTCCTCTCTTTTTTGGATGTGAGACATGTATAGGGACCTGAGCTGATTTGGTTGCCCTGTCGACTCTCGCAGCCCTTATCAGAGGGTCGAACAATCCCATGTCGGGCGGAGCCGCTTCAATTGAGACCGCTCGTTTCGCTCCTTCCAACACGTCCACCTCCAGGGGGCCACCGACGTCTGGGGGGGAATGGTGCAGGATCGGTGCCACTATAAGCTGGTTAGCGTCCAAACTTATCGGAACTGGTGGATCATCTACTGGCGCTGCACCTCCACTGACCTCGTCGCCCGTCTGGCAACTGGGGCTACAGGCGCCTGTACGTGACAAGCATGGAGGGTCAGCGGGAGGCCGCTTGCCGCCCGCCGTCCCATCTTCACCCACCAGACCCACCAGACCCTCCTTACCTGCGACATACGGCGCTTCCTCTCCTCCGAGGGGCAACTCCGTAGATGCTTCACACAGCAGACGGTGACTGGCGGTCTCGGGGGACTTCTCCATTGACTGGGGACCAGCAGGAAGACAAACTGGTGTCCAGGCCGACGGTACAAACTCCCGGGCATCCCGGGCATCCATCTGGCGTGCTCCCAGACCCTGGTTCACTGCTGCAGACGGTCCAGGTATGATGGAAACCAGCCTTAGCACCGAAGAGTCTGCCTCGAGATCCGAGCGAGGCTGGTTGGGCTGGTTAGGCACCTGGATCATCTTTGATTTGGCGCTCCGCAATCGGGGACCTGGGGTATCAGGTTGCAGTGGTGTTGACTCCGGGTGAGTGGCGGGGGTTGGAACTCCCGCCGATGTCAAAGTCTTTTTGGTCACCGCGGCGGCAGACAATTGAGTCACTCGAGGAGTGCAGCTTTTCCTACTCGCAAGCCGCCCTGCCCTAGCTGCCATAGACTGCAGAGACTGCCACTCTGCAGCCACTCCGCGGCCGCTCCGCGGGAAAGAGGGGTTTTGAGTAAAAGTTCAGCCCTCTCGGTAGTAGAAACTGGAGACAGACTCCAAAACACAGGAAACCAGCAGGAACTTGCAAGCCACTGCAGAGACTGCCACTCTGCAGCCACTCCGCGGCCGCTCCGCGGGAAAGAGGGGTTTTGAGTAAAAGTTCAGCCCTCTCGGTAGTAGAAACTGGAGACAGACTCCAAAACACAGGAAACCAGCAGGAACTTGCAAGCCACTGCAGAGACTGCCACTCTGCAGCCACTCCATGGCCGCTCCGCGGGAAAGAGGGGTTTTGAGTAAAAGTTCAGCCCTCTCGGTAGTAGAAACTGGAGACAGACTCCAAAACACAGGAAACCAGCAGGAACTCGCAAGCCACTGCAGAGACTGCCACTCTACAGCCACTCCGCGGCCGCTCCGCGGGAAAGAGGGGTTTTGAGTAAAAGTTCAGCCCTCTCGGTAGTAGAAACTGGAGACAGACTCCAAAACACAGGAAACCAGCAGGAACTTGCAAGCCACTGCAGAGACTGCCACTCTGCAGCCAATACAAAATACAATTGTATCATTCAAGTGAATGGGGCATCCTCAGCCCAATCCTATCCAAGTGAAAAACTGTGTAACATTATAGAGCCGCAAAATGCTGCTTGCTTATCTTAATATGAGGTGGTACAAAAGCGGCTTACAGTAGAGAGTGCGCTCAGACAAACAGTACACCAGTCAAGTGCATTGCCAACAAGGGTGAAGCCTCAGAACTAGACAGACAACATTTAAAAGACTAGCATCTGCAGGGCCTTCATGACAGAAATGACAAGATGATAAACGAAGGATAATGCAAGCTCTTAACCTTCCTTTCAGTCCCAGCAGACAGAAAACACAGCAATCTGCTCTTGGGCTTGCAACCCAATGAACCCCTCCTTGCTACCTAGGCAATCTCCATCTTCATCTTCAAAAGGCATAAATGACTCAAGTCAATTTCTTCGAGATCCAGGTGCCCATAGCTGAAGGATAGGTTGGAGGGTTGGGATACAGTACTTCCTCGTTGAGAAGAAGATCACTTCTGTATGGCAGCTGAATTGGAGCCTCTGTAGAAAGTTCCAACAGTTCAGAGAACTAGAAGTGTTTGGACTACTGGTGGCAGCACAACTACAAAAGTACCTCCGACTTCTTCTGAATTGGTACAATAATGATCCTTGACATGTTTTGAGACCACATTAACGGACCTTACTGCTAGTAACAATGAGAAAAATATTCTTGGTCGGACACACATTTGATTCACGTCAAGTAAGGTCCCTTTTCATTCGTTTTTTCTTCTGTGACATATTTCTAGTCACTGCAGAGACAAATGCTGAATTTTGGACAACATCCGCTATAGGATATTTAATTGTCTCTCCATAGGACAGAAACGTATGATCTTTTATCAGAACTTTGCGTAAAATATCTATTGCATATCACAAGACTTTATCTTTGATATTGCTGATATCTTTACATCCACATTTCTAGGAGCTTTTTATAGCAAACTGAAATAATACTCAAACTCTTCAGATTGTGCAACTGGTACTTGTCCATTAAGTCCTGTCTTAAGGGATGTATTCAAGCTAATGTCATTTGTTTAAATCTATGATATGAAAAACAATTTGTATCATCTGAAAAACAATGTCGATTTGCAGTAACATTTCCCAGTCTAAAATGTCATAATTTGCTGGATGAGAAGAAGATAATGTAATTTAGTCCAGATATTGAGTTTTAATCAGATTTACAATTTCTACCTGCTTTGCTTCCATGACACCACTAATGCCTTTATTGAGGCTCTACATGGCTCTGCATGTTGATGTCTCATGATGTCCTGTGAATTTAAACTAGATGCCAATCGCACCCCTTTCACAGATGGGCTCTCAATTAGCTCTAGCTATGGGCCCCAATAACCCTTTGAGCCAGACAAAAGCCGTTTTTGCTCTGTGGTACAAGCATGGAAAATTCTGCTATATGGAAAAGTTTAAGGCTAATAAGAGTGGGACTAACAAAGTTAGGGTACAAACACTAACTGTATTCCACTACAAATCCAAGCATAAACTCTGAAGTATAAACACTCACTCTATACCACTACATATCTGACCTTTACACTCACTTCAAGATTAGGCAGCTTACATCAATATTATAGTTGAAGTGAGTGTAAAGGTTGGATTTGTAGTGGTTATTGAATGAGTTTTTATACTTAGTTTTCTGCTTGAATTTGTAATGGTATATTAGTGGGTGTTTGTACCTTAACTGTGTTATTCCTTTTCTTTGTAGACTTTTTGTGCGATTAACCTTAACTCTTGACTTAAAAGTTGTTTGTTTATAATTTCAGTGTTCTTTTGAGGGGAGTATGGTGTATTGTGTATGAGTGTATGTTGTACAAGTATATGTAGTATGAGCATTTACTGTATGAGTGTAGAGTATGAGTGTATGGCGTATAAGATACACTATTTACATTTCATATAGTTAAGCAATTTATATATTGTACATGTGTCTTATACATATAAAAATTAACATCAAAGTTAGTCCTAACTTTGTAGAGTAGTGTATATGTACCTAAAGTAGGTTTCATGGATGTACCTGTCAATTTCGTGTATAACATATCCATTGATTTAACACAGGTCTTCTAGCCCTTTTAAATGTAGGCGACTGGTTGGCATAAGTGTTTGTCCTAAGTATGTATATCGTAAGCATGAGTCTTAACAGTTCAAGGTGTCTGAGTGTTTGGTATGTGTCTGGCATTTATAAGTTTTACATTTCCTACATGGGCACAATGTACATCTCCAATGCATTTCATGTACTCTTGAAAAATGTGTCTCATAAGTGTGTGTGTGTGGTAGGTCTTTGTGTGTATCATAAGAGCACTTGTGGTGAGGGAGTGTGTTTAAGTGTGTGGCATACGAGCATGTGGCTAACAGTGTGTCTTGAGTGTGTGGGTCATAAGTGTGTAAATGTGCATGTCATAAGTGGGCATTGTATGTGTGTCATATGAGCGTGTGGTGTAAGAGTACATGGTGTAAGTTTGTGTATCATATGTTTTGGTGTCGTACGTTTGTATGTTGTGTGTGTGCTGTAAGGCATATCAGTGTTTGGTGTTTAAGTGTGTGACATGTGAGTGTATAGTGTTTAAGTAGTGAATTAGTGTTTTGTATGAAGTCATTAAATGCACATATCCTATACGTCCCCTATATGTGAGAAAAATCACACTGAAGTCAGGTTTCACTTTCATATGAGTTTCAATATGTATGAAAGGTGTATAAGAGTTGTACAGTTCGTACATGTGTGGAATTTTCAACTCCTGAAAACGAACATCAAAGTCAGTCCTGACTTTCATGTGAGTTTTCCAGACGTATACTACTGTGCATGTACGAAATGTACATCTCCCACATGTACTGGTTGTATATAAAATATACATTCATTCTGCTCATGTATTATACACCGCCTATGCATATAAAAGCTAACATTGAAATGATTTATAATTTTAATGCGAGTTTTCAATATGTACCAGAGGTGTACATGAGTTTTACAGTTCGTACATATATGCAATTTACATGTCCTGAAAACCAGCATCAAAGTCCGTCCTGACTTTTATGTGATGTATATTTTCATGCAGAAGTACGAAATGTACACCATGTACATGTACAGTTTGTATTTAAAAGGTACATTCATTATGCTCTTGTATTATATGTCTCCTATACATATAAAAGCTTGCATTAAAGTGAGCTGTAACTTTAATGTGACTGTTCAATACGTGTCAGAGGCGTATAGGAGTTCTACACTTCGTACAGGTACGCAATTGATATCTCCTATACATCGAATATACATAAGAAAACTGACATCAAATTCAGTCCCAACTTTGATGTGAGTTTTCATACTTATAAAAGCATACATGAACAAAACGTATATCTTCCACAAGTACGTGTACAGATTTTATAGAAGATGCACATTCGTTCTGCGCATGTGTCAAATACAGATACAACTTAAAACGTAAATATCTCAAAATTGCCCAGCTCCACTTTTATTGTTCCCCAAAAAGCTTCTGGGCACCAGTTCATGGTAATATCTAAGTGAAATCTTGACAATGGAAGCAGCAATTTTGGGGCTGAATTTGTTATCTCTATGAGAAAATTTGATGTTAAAAGCTGTTCAAAATGCAACAAAACAATTTTTTTTTAAAATATGAAGCCGTCCATGAAAGATTTCCTATGCAGGGGCGACTGCCTCGAAATTTGACGGTGCAGTTTTTTCATTTTTTTTAATGGAAGGGGTCAGGAGTCATTAAGAAAAGTTCTTTTTTGAAATTTCATAGATAATTCCTATTAACCTTAACTATGCCATGCGCAAGGGCGATGGCATTATTTTATATATATATATATATATATATATATATATATATATATATATATATATATATATATATATATATATATATATTTCTGCCTCTGAAGTACCTGCTTTCTAGGTCATGTTTCAAAAGGCCTGACAACAGTTGTCATCAAGAACACCCAAACACGACATAGCTCTCAACTCACATGCTTTTGGCGGGTGTCAACCGCCTTGTAAAGGGCTGACTCACCCGCCAAGCCTCCTGCACGCCCATTTATTCCAATGGACGTCTCACCCACCAAAAACAAAATCGGGTGATTTCACCAGCCTTTGCAACACAAATGGTTGAGAGCTATGACACGACATACAGTGGTAATCGGTGTACATCTATGACATCATTCATGCACACCAACTGGGACACAATAGGGAAAACCTGAAGTCACTTAAACTAATAACTTGCATTGCTACGCAATATAACATTGGAATGTTGTTGTGGCCACTATGAACAATGGGTCTGCTTTAACCTCTGTGGCCATTCTTGATGTTTCTCTCCCAGCATTTCCCCAACTGTGTCCTACATTCCATGTGCAGGCTTTGCTAATAAGTCCTGTCCTGGGCAACATTCTCTGTAGGCCACTTGCCAGCATTACTGCTGAGAACATTCTGTGCCGTGGACATCTTTTATTTCATTGGATCCTCCTGCCATTTTAGAGCATTGTAGCCTTGCCGAGTGCCCTCCTCCTCTTACACATCACTAGCATCTTGGTCTCCCTCATAGCTTTTTCTATTCCCCCAAATCCAATAAATAACACACACACACTGAAACGCCATTTTACCTCAGAGCCTGTAACCGCGTTTTACCCAGTGCTCGCACCTTTATGCCTTTGTCCTTCTCTTCGCACCTCAATGCAGGATAGCTGCCCGCCCGAGCCACACCCTCCAAAGTAATCCACTGCCGCTCACATGAAGCTTTCCCTGAGCCTTTCATCCATGCCTTTAATGCCCACAGCCAACACGGCTCGTCTGGACTCCACGCACTTCCGCAATCCTTTACGTTGTGCATTGTGGTCCGATGTCATCACGCCTTCCCACCTCACTGCCGGCCGCGTGTTTCCCCAACACAGCACACTCACACGCTCATAGGTGAGTACGGCTGCTTTTTCCTTAAAACATGATTTATATTAAAATGTCCACACGTTTGCCACTTTTGGCGTTACAGGCCGCCTTGGCTCGGCTGTAATCTGGGAGAGGGCCCATGACATCTGGTACAGCCTACCAAGGATGGAAAAACTGCTAATGTGTTACTGGTAGCGAAACAAAGAGCTCCACTAATCACACTCACAATGGTGTCATTTGGGTTTTGGCGTAGACTAAAACGGGCAACAAAAGGCTCTTTTATAAGGGATGCGAATTTTACATGCTGATGGTGCTTTCAATGCCAACTCATTTTTAGGAGCTGATTTTGGAAGGCCTCACATTATTTAGTTTCAAATAAATCTATTTTAGTTGAGAGAGCTTTGCGTGCTGTATATTAAGGGCCAGGTGAGATCCTTTGACACATGGGTATCTTTGCTGTATACGATTTTATGGCAGTTGGTGTACACTCTGATTTTGTTTACAGCGCTTTCAGAATCTCTCAGCTCACAAACTGACATGACAGGGAGTATCCTCCTGTTTTGCTTCCACATTGCAAATGTTAGCACCCAGACCCACAACAGGTTTAGCAGCCTTGCCAATTGGGAAATCATAACATGCCATTTGCTTTGAACAGGCACAACATTAAAACAGGTCTAGCAATACTTTTCTTTGTAAGAACTAAGAGCAGCCTAAGAACGAAGAAAGAGGCACTGCCGAAGGAAGCCGCCGATAAATAGTAGTAACACCAAATAAATCAAGATTATATGCTGCAGTTTAGAAAAAACATAATAGTTGCACATCAAAAACAAAGATAGTCATTACAAGCACTCAGAAAGTGCAACAAAACTCAATCCCAATCTGAAAAAATAGCCTTTATGAGGTAGGTAGTGTTCATATTTACTTTTTGCGATTCACTGTTTCACACCCTGCAAGCTAGCCCCCTGGCAGTTCATACCATTCCCAGGTATTCTACAACAAGAAAGGCAGTGGAATGCTTGGGCACTAATGAGGCTGAAGGTGTTCTACCGCAAAATTAAAGTGTTCCGGATTCCCCACCTTAAACCAGGGTACTTATTCATGAAAATAGTAACTAACTGCATGTATGTTCCATTGCTGGAAAAGTCTAAATGGCCTGTAAAATAAATAACTGTTATTCAGTATTCCTAGAAGCCCCCGGCCGTTCCGCCACAGTGTCTTAATCATGGAATGCCCCGCCAAGGGGCTTTTCTGAAAGGATCAGGTAGCTCATTCCAGGTACCTGGTCACCGGGTTATCCTGCAGCAAGCAGATTCCCTCAGAGAGGAAACATACCAACTGTTTACTTTTTCAATACACATATTCCATTTTTAATATTTGATCATATAACACTACATCAATTACTGAGCATGGAGGAAAACCAACAAGAAGTCAAAACAAACATGATAAGGCTCCCCATACCTCCCTCCCGCCCCAAATAAAATAAGAGGAAATCAAACAATATGAGATGCACAGTCCACTCATAGGGAGCCTAACACAGGTATGCAGGGCCGGTGCCTGGTGCCCCTCCACCCTGGCAATCGCTACACACACCATCAACAGCGCATGTTTCATCAAGGAGTTAACACTGGTTTCTGGCCTGGGATATAGAATATAATTTCTTTAAATATATTTTATGTATATATATATATATATATTTATATGCATATTTATGAAATAAAATATTAGAAATAGTGATTTGTTCATACATACTTTGTGTTACTGCTTTTATACCTGCATTCATTTAAGAAATGCACACAATATTGTGTACTTGTAGGGAAGGGGGTTTTGGCTTATTGTTTTGGGGCGAAGTGTATGTATGTGTGTGTGTATATATGAGTTCTCGGGGAGGGTGCGAGTAACACTCTCAGATTGTCCATCTCGCCCGCCAATGCTATAGTGACCCTAACAATTTCTAGGAGTGCCATCCTGGGCATGGCAGGAATGGCATGACCTAATGTCAGCCCCAGTGCTAGCAGATGATATACCTACCTAACTGCCATTTTCATCTGCATCAATTTTAAATGAAGCCATGCAAATGAGAATATTGGAATAGAGACAGATGCTCCTACTGAGAAACGAGTGGGGGTGGGGCATGAGGATATTCTGTGGCTGCTGTCTAAGAGACTGAAAAGTGCAGGCTCCCAAGTAAGAATACCTTCCCCCTCCTCTTCAGTTCCTAGTCAACAGTTGCTCTACCAAAGCAGCAATCAAAAGGGGGTCTAAAGTTGGGATTTTGGAAGACTGCATTGTCAAATCTAGTATTGGCTAATAATACTCAGAGCAATACTTGCGTATACTATGTAGACCCCCATATTATATGTCCAACCGGGTCTGCACCACACCCTGCCCATGCCCAACAAGGACACTGGTTTCCAACAGGAAATGTCTTCTTCACCATTTCCTTCAATTTCACACCACATAAGGGCAAATCCCCACTCTAGTCAATGAGCCAACTTCAAAACCATGCTCGAAATGAGCAGAAAAGACTTGAGATTGGTTTCGAGGTATTAGTTAATGTCTGACGTCCAGCTGAATTGGTGTACAAATTCCTAGTGTACCTGATGATAGATTAGCTAATAAAAAAGCCCCATCCCCACCAACCAGGTTCAAACAATGCTTCAATATCTATACTGCCTACACTAAATTCCATACCCCAGTAGGAACGGAATTATCCACAGAACAGCTGTAATGGGAGTGAAAAAAACATCCAAGAAGTCCACCTTCAGTGTTGAGGGTAGTGCAGAAGTCAATCACTGAGGACTGTCCTTTGTTGCCGATTCCAGAAACCCAAGTCTAGGTTTTACGAATGATGATAGAATAGATAGCACAACTATGGAACACCAGGAGGTAGGTCCCTCCTGATCCCTTTGTACTAATGATTACCTTTAAAAATATTATCATATGATGATGATACAACCCATGTTTTCCACCTGGAAATTGGCCTGGAGGAATCAACCAATGATAGACAAGAGAAGAAGGGGTAACAGAGGGTGTTAAGCCCTCTCCTACTGGCCCTCTCCTAATCTCAGGAATTGTGGGCAAGAACATTGTTTGGAAGGACCCTTACATTTAAAATGTGGCATCGATTTTGTCTAAGTTTCCTTTTCCTTAATGTGACAGGGCCATGAGGCTGATGTGCTTCGGTTCCACGGCTCCGAGGTAAGCTTTTTGCAGTGAGCACATGCTTTAGGATCATGCTCTTCTGTGCACACACATCGAATAAGCCATCTGGCGATTAGGGTTTGTTAAAGCAGTGAAGATCAGGAGGGGCTATTCTAGAAAGTGGAGTGTGCCATTGCCTACTACTACTTTCCATTGAGACTGAGGCAAAGATAAAAAGCAAACATCATGAAAAAAGAAATAGCACATATAAAAACATCAGGGGATTAAAGAATGTAATCCAAATGGCAGGTTCCATTGACAAACACTTGAAATCACAAATATATATTCAAAACTATGGGATGTACAATGCGAGAGGAGCCAAATTGACAACAGAAAATGAGACAAAATAGTAGCTGTGGGAAGTATATGCTGAAGGTGCAAGGGCAGTGAGTATGTGACCTTCCAGAAACGTGAGCTCAAAGACTTGAAACAGCGGCACATGCAGAATGTTCCTTTCGTTCGCACATATGTTGGGGGTTGTGGGCAAGTGATGATAGTCGTACTGCCGACTTAGCATTTGTGGATATACGTGCTGTTGCCACGCTATGCCTGCAGAAATGTGCAACACTATCTATCCCAAATCTGGTGTTAGCTGCTCTTTCAGGACAAAGAACTTTAAGGCCTCCAAAATAGACTTCCAAGATTCTGTGCACAATCATTCCTAAATCCTAGCTGACTTGACGCTAAATGCAACACAACTTCATTTTGAACCGACTTCTGAAAAAAAGATCAAAACCCATGACGCAAACAAGATCAGCTTTGTCATTTGCTGGAATGTCTTCAGGGAGCACTCCTCATCAGAGTTTTAAACCGTGGATCACTGAAGAAACCCTTACACTGAGCGGTCAGGGTAATAAAAATGCAATCTGGAACATAATGTAAAGCTGACCCATGCTAGCTAAAGGCTGTGGGGAGGAACGAACGTCAGAACAGATATGCACTTGAAAATGATGAGTCTGGGGCCATCCTGAAATTTAATTTGGGACACAAGGTCTTGCGTTGAAGCACAATATTTCCTCGGACGGGAGGCTTGTGAGAGTGATAAGATGTCAAGGCTAATTACAGAAGAGCAAAATGATCCCTTGCAAACAACACTGTTCTGCATTGGCTATCTCTTGGGGGTATTTAAAGTAATGCTGTTCTGAGCACGTGTAAATAGCCTGCAGAACATTGTACATTCTACACATCCACATATCCATGTCTTTGACTACACAAAGACAGGCAGAGTTTTATATCAAGTTTCAAAGTAACTTCGCCCTCTGAAGACAAACGGAAAGGTATGCTTCAGAAGCAAATTCTGTGCCTGGCAGAGTACTTGGTTTGGGAGCATGGCTGGGTTTCAGTGTATTCACTGCTTGGAGTACCTGACTGAGGGGTACAGATGCATGTACAACTGCTAAGTGTGCAGCAAGTTGCTAAATTATCAAGCTTTTCCTAAACTCTCCCTTCCTTCAGCACTAAGCTGAAAGAGTTCAGAAGCAGCCTTTCAACTCGTATTACTAGATGATGGTTATGGATAGAGGGGACAATGATGAATATGTTCCATTGGCGAAGAGACCTCAAATGATTTCTCGAAAGCCTTCTCACAACCTAAACAATGAGACCACTTTCAGCTTTAGTCCCAGGACACCTTAGAAAAGGCTCCTGATGAGACTATTCTTCCATCTCGCTATCCTCTATGCATGCCATCAGTACACACTGCAAACAAGAGATCAATACATTAAATAAAAGGCGTTCATAAACTATATTCTCCAACACGGTAAACTTCTGTCATAGACCGAGGGTCACTTGAAGTAGCATGCATTGTCAGTTGAAGAAAATTTTGGATGCTCAAAAGTCACATGCATATTGCGGACCTTGAGGGCGGCTTAACGTTGTCCTCACTTATCTCATACTATGTAGACCAACTAATCTCCTGATAAATTGAACATCCAATGGTGAAAAACAGTGGGTGCTCCAAGAGTCATCTTGAATTGGATAGAGTTCCGAGGAAGGAAGCAGCTGTAACCCACTCTCCCTGTGGTCAATAATATCTTCCACACGTTTTTACGTGCCTGGATGCTATCGACGGAAATGGCTTGAAACTGAGTTGCATTTAAACAGGGGTGTTGGTAGGTCTCAAAAAGATCCGGGGTGAAGCTAATGTCGGTACTGTTGGGACTCAGGTTGTAGCCCCTGAGCTTCTATCCGGGGCTGTAACCAAAAGACCCAGGGTTACAGCCCCCTAACCGCCTGGGTTCTGAAGCCTTGCACTTACTTTGTTTTGTGTGACATCGAAATGGTGGTCTGATGCATCTGTGAGAGGAACGATGACCTCAACGCCTGGTGTCACCACTTACTCTCCATTAAGAGCTAGTGAATCCACATGGTTACACAACAATCTCAGCAAATTTATGATGACTGCCTTTGCACCTGCTGTTAGTCCACCAGATTATTTCTTTGAAGTTGCCAGCAACAAGGTAATCAATTTATCAAAGTCTTTCCACAAGCAGTTGCATGCTAACAGAATGGCAGTGGAACAGCCTGCCTGAGGAGCTCCTTTTTATTGGCAGTTAAAGTTGCAGAAGCAGGGTGTGTCTCTGTTCAAAGCTTCTGAGAAACAACTGGATTATGCATGTGTAGTAGAGGTTGCAGAGATAGTCCATGTATTGTTTTTTTGGAGATAACATGTGCAGAAAGAAGTGTTTGCAAAAAGTCTGTGGCCACTGTATCAAGTCTGGCTGATGGCATGAAATGGCCTCCAGCTATGAATATGCTCCAGAAGCCCTTGCATCATTAATTAGGCGAAGGAAGAAGCTGATTTTTCTCCATCAATCTTCAATTCTTACTTGAGTATGCACGTGAACAATTGGATCTGTGGCAGAGTCCGTTTTAGCAGAGGATGAACCTGGGTCCCTGTCTAGCGTCTAAGATGAGACTAGTGGGAAAGGAGTTAGTGGCTTTCCTTCATGGTTGAACCTCTAAGTCTGCAAATGCTTAGGAGCCAGTGTTGCAGGCAGCTGCAACTACGGTCCTGAAGCCATGAAGGGATTTGTGACAAGAATCAGACTTGAGGAAGTAAAAATGCATAGAGACCACTTTAAAACAAGATAGGCGAAACTGGGCTCAGCATATTTGTTTCAAAAGTAGAGGATGGTAACGTCACCCAAAGTCTGTGTACAATGACAACGTGGTATTCAAGTTTGCATGTCAGAAAAAAGGCACAGACGTAGAAGAAACAGCTATTCATTGTACCGTAGACCGACCTAGTTTGGGGGAGAAATACATCCGCCTAGAACTAGGCAGTGGTGAAATATGAGGCAAGACCATTCAGGGTTCCAACACATAGTAGTCGATAGATGATGTACTGGTAGCCTAAATAGCAACGTAGAGGGGAGCAGTGTGAAGCCGATGAGATTCAAGTTGTGCCATGCTCACGAGCAACATCCCAAAGGTTTAGTTCTCCACAGTGTGACTTGGTGAACTTTAAAGAGGGCCTACTAGAGTCCTGAGCCACACCACATTAATGCTGCCCAATGAGGCCTTACTATGTCTAGGGTTGCTTATGGAATTCTTCAAACGGTATTTGACATAGTAGTGCAGTCTGGGCTGCCCCGTTTTGTATGGAACCAAGCCAAATTTGCTTATGTTTTTTCACCTCCTTCAGTAATGACACAGCAGTGTGAAAAACAATGGTTTGAGAGCTCCTTACATCCAGCACTCTTCCCATAACCTTCGAAAGAGTACGCCAAACGAACCAGCCTCATTTCACATGGCTTGAAAAAGCCCATAAAACAGTGAGAAGTCAGTAATGTGGCCAACCAGCAGGTTCATGTTTGGTAGCAGGAGCATCCGAATAGCTGGCAGGGGCTGCAAGGAAGGTTGAAGCAGCAGCCCCCCGAGTGCTTGGCCAGAGAAATGTTATTCAAAGACCCATCTGGCACTGATAGCTCCTTTTTGAGTGCTTCTTGGTACTGAGGATGGCCCCTGAGTAAACTGCTCTTTCCTCAAACCATAATTCGCAGATTAAAGCTACTGGTCTTTCTTCAAATCATAGTTCGCAGATTAAGGCTTGCAGAGCAGGTACTCATTGTAAAATAAGGCACCTTGAACACAATCCCAGGGACAGATTTCAAAATTCGTTCATGGCATAGCCCTGTGTACCTCAAGTGAGCCACCAATATACACTGCCGAGGCTATTTCTTGAACCCAAGTTCAATGCAAGATTAATTTCTGTATACCTTAGAGTTGGCCTTCGTGTAAGGTAGGGATGTCAACTCAGGACTAGAACCAGTAAAAGGCCATATAAGCTTCTAGGGGTCACCCCCTGCCAGGGTCGGACTGGGGCATAAATGAAAAAGTGGCCCACAGTTGCAAATGGCAATTAAAATCCTTTTTTGACAGACTGTTTGAGTAGTACCCAAGGAGGAGGTTTCTGATCAAATGTGATGCAAATTGTGCATTTTAAAGAACATTTATTCAGTGACACTGGTCAAAAACTCTAGCCACACAGTGAAGTAACTTTTCAAAATGGGCCATATGGGCCAAAAAAGTGGCACACTTTGACCAAAAAAACGTGCCCACAAAACATTTTGCGTTTTTGGTTTGTGCATTGCCCTATTGCCCTATGGGCCAGTCCGAGCCTGCCACCTGCACATTGGGCATTGGAGAAAAGGCGCCACTGAGGGAGAGTCCTTTGCTTTTCACTGTGTATGAAAAGGCGTGCTTCCCTGTCATTTCCTCAAATTTAGTCTTTATTTAATAACTTAAAGGGCCATAGTTACTACAGTGAGAAACCTTCACATACTTTTACGTCCTAGTTCTTTCCCTCCCATGTATGGGAAGCTTTCTCAAGCATGACGCACAATATGTAGGCGCAGCATAACGACCACAAACTGATCTTGCCAACATAGTGCTTGGAGATCATCTGTGCAGTAGCCTAGGTGGTTGTTTTAAAGCCAAATGGCATTAATGGCAGCATGCCTCTATTAATACAATAGCATCAACGTTATGGGTGTGTGTCCATGAAGGAGGAGTGTGAGTCCCTGAAGGTGGAGCAGTATGGTGTCCAATGTGACTCAAGGATTTAGACACATTACAATCCTACTTGTGATGAACTCAACCTGCACAGGTGATAAGTAGACTTTTTAAATATGTCCAAGTATAAAGAGAGGGTTCTAGTCACATCCAGATTATAGAGGGCGCCATCGACCACCCACAACTATATGCAAAGAAATCTGGGAGACACGTGTTTTAGAGACTTTTTTCCCTTTTATAAACATGGCATTTGGATTTTCAGTTGAAAGTGCCTGTAACGCAGCGATTCTTCCAGCTGACATGATTTCCATTCAAATTAAATATATCAAGGACTCTAGTTTCACATCCAATTGACCCTGGGTTTAAAAAGCTTATAAACCAAAGTCTAAACACCATGTTTAAGTTCCATGCCAGACGAAGTTCGCTGAATGGGAAAACCAAAAATCCATCGCTCTGTAATGTTTTCATAGCATCCACTTGCTGCAAAGCAGGCCTGGCCGGAATCCACCTGTATGTATGAATGAGCAAAGAACACACAAACAATATAATACAATTAGCAGGACACTGGACGTTTACCTTGTCCTTGTGAGCTGGATTAATTTTCTCCTAGATGTATGGAATCCTAGTTGCTTGTATAACGGGCAGAGTCTCCTCTGAGATGTTGCAGTGTCAATATTGATCAAATTCTCTGGCATCAGAAAATGAAGTTCAGAGATTAAGGGGAGGGTTGCTGAATTTGACAACCTACTCCGAGACAACAGATCTTCCATGAGGGTAACAGGACAGTTGGTCACCTCTGCTAAGGTTACACGTTCTGAATAACGGATCCGGTTAAGCCAAAAAGGAATTGCTACAATGATTGTACAACTGAAGCTCCTGAAGAACGTAGATGATTACTTCTTATAGGAATATGATAGTGAAGGAGTGCAGGAATACCCTCCATTGAATACGTGTGTACTGTAAGGACTGGCCTATCCTAATTCCCAATGTATGGTTGTTACACTGAAAATTCCCCCAAATAAATACAGGAAGGGAAAACTCCATTTTAGGAAGATTGACTCTCATGTTTCCAAATGAAAATATCACTTGAAATGAGCTGAACTTTGTTTTTTTGGCCCGTATGCATCCACAATTGTGGTAGGTAAAGGTGCCTTAACGATTAGAAGATTCATTTTTTCATGTGCCCAGTACTGGATGTAGAGCCAGCAGGTCTTTTGGTTGCCCTCTTTATTGATGTAGACCATAGCAATGATCTTGTCAGCATATCTCTGGATCCAACTACCCACCTTTCATAATTGGGGAGGGGGGGAGACTTTCAACATCAGGACGAAAGCCTTCAGATCCACATATACCCTATTAGTGGGGCCTCGTCCATATTCAAAGGGATCTGATCGCATAGACATCTTCGGTTCCAAAGTGTGAAACAAAACTCTGTGATCAGGGTTGTGGCCCGCTAAATGAAAGCCTCTTGAAGAAATGTTGATATTGGATGTTTTAGAGACCAAATGTCCCTCTCATGATCCCAGTGGACATCCTGGTGCTAATGTGTGGCTCTTATATACAAACGTCATCAGAGAGCAGAAAGCAATTCACCCCAAAAGGCTCTGAAGCACCAGTCCCAATTCTGAAAATGAATACTTTGTCATTGATGATGTAAAAAAAAAAGGGATCGGCAATGGGAGACCCTTTACCCCATGAATGTATTAAGAATGGCTAAGATGAACTGATTTATCTGTGCTAGAACCAGCAATTATTGGGTCACAATTGCAAAAAGACCCCGGTCTGAGGGCCTCTAAAAGGTTTCTGTGCTGGACCCAGCAATTATTTGGTCACAACTGCTGAAAGACCCCAGTCAGAGGGCCACCACAATGTTTGAAAACATGTGACGTGTCAAAGTAAGGGGTGATGTGTAATCCTCTCCTGAAGTCACCAGCCACTGCTAACAAGACATGGGTGAAAACTCTGCGGTCTAAGACGAGGCCAAAATGAAGAACCATATATTGATTGTGGATCCTTGTGCTACAATCAGGATATTTGTAAAGCTACAGAATAGTCGGCCGAGGGCAGGGTTTCAGCATCTAAGGAGCTCAGCTGTTACCTTATACCTCCATTGTGCTTGGATGTGAAAATTGCTGAAGTGGAGTTACCAAACCTGCGAAGTATTCAACCCCTCTGAAGTGACTGTAAAGTGTACATTCTAAGGACCATCACTGGCAGAGGTTGAATCAGCAAATGGCAGAGGAGGATTGTGCCTGTATTTATTTATTTTAGGAACTTTAGGTTTTAACCTGGTTTTAGTTTTTGGTTGTGCTTTGGTCTTGACCCAATTTATGCCAGACAGGTGAGACATCGGCACACTCCTCTGTGAAGTCTTTGTGACTTACCTAAATTCAGGACCTCTGCTCAGAAGAACAGGGCACACACATTATTAACAGAAATGTAATCAAGCAACAAGATTCTGAGCTCTCAGGAAGGAACAATGGTGACATTTGTATACCAAATCTTAGATACCCAAACATGGAACATATATGGAGTGCATGACTACAGAATAACATATAAATGACATGAGATCCTACATGTATGGATGCAAAGGTCAGAGCCCAAATAATCCCAATACAAATCTTAATCAAAAGCAACTTTTCAAAACATTTCTTTCAAAGTATAGTATATTTCCACTCAGGTAGGCATAGAAAAAGGGAGTGACGAGAAGGAGGGTGGGTGTGGTGCAACAGATGTAGATAGATCCATCAGACTCAAACTTTTATTTTCTGAAAACGTTGTGCTCCTTCTCCAATATTAACCAAGCCCATCAAACATTCCACAATTAAGACTAAAGAGGCCGGGATGGAAGAGTAAGACAATGCACAGTTGAAACACTGCTCTGTCCAAACTCAATTAAGGATTATATAACAAATATCAAGGTTTGAGGAGAAGCAAAGAGGAAGCGGTCAGGAAAGAAAGGACATTTGTTTGGAAACATTGGGCATAAACAGTGGGGATAAGTGGGACATTAGAAGGATAGAAATAGGATGGTCAAGAGTGAGATCATAATGTGGAGAGACAGGGCCTTTAGGTTGAAACCGACAAAGAATTAGATGTTAGGGTCCTTCTGTGCAATATCTCAGGTCAATATTCTCCACTAGTCAAAGTAAAATATGTTTGGCAAGGTTTCCAAGGCAATGCCCTCAAATGGTCTCGGAGTAAAATGATGATTACAGGTTCTCTCTGAGTAAGGATCTATGCCTTGTTCCCTAGGGCACCATCATATGAACAATCTGACATGGAAACATCTGACACATGGTTTACCAGGATAAAAATATTCCCCGAATCCCGGGCTATACACTTTCACATATGGCTTGCTAGGACAATATTCCACATAGGAACGTGTGGGGCAATAGGTCCTGAACGTCTGTCCTATTTAGAGTCTTTGAGGACAATATGCAATGTAGAGTGTGAAAGGAAAGTCTACCATGTGTCCAGGGGCAGTATCCTACACAAGCTTTTCTGGAGTATTGTCTCCTAAGGCAACGTCATAGGTGGTGTTCTATAAAGTGTCTTTGGGGGGAGGAGGGAATATAACATTCTAGGTCTCCTGGGGCACAATGCTATGCAAATACTTTGAGGCAGTTTCTTATGGGAGAAAGAACCACAGGCACCTAAAATACCATGGGCTGTATCATTAAATTGGCTACTTTTGCAACAAAGGATTAACTGCAATCATGTGAACTCTAAGTATAGCTGACATTCCCTGCCCTGGCATCAGAAGGCTTATATGGAGTGGCAAATGCAAAACTCCTCCTGTTGTCATACTTCAAACTCCAAGAAATATTGAACATAGACATGGTACAAGACACAGGGTGTAAAACAGAATGTTCATAGCAGCAGGGAGAACAACAACTGACCCACCCTCCGGGGGTGAGAACTTGGTGGACCCTGTGCTTCAGGGGCCCCACAAGAGCAGGCTATGTGGTCCCTAACACAGTTCCATCCATTGCGTCACTCTTCCTTTCAAACACAGACTCCAAACAGCCATTGCCCTGCACACGTCTTCCTTGATCCGCTCCCACTGGACATGTGTTTTACTGGCCATCTGCGACTGACTGCAGCTCTGTACAGAGTGTTCGCTTGCATCCCTTGGCAGCAGAGGATTGAGGTTTCCTTTGCTTCACAAAAAAGCAAAGACATAAAACATCCATTCAGAAAATAAGCCAGCCCTGGACCTGAGCCGAGCACCCATGGGGTCTATCTCCACACTTGTAAAGAACTGCCCAAGACTTCCTGTGAATAGTCCAGTACTGGTGGATAACCAGCAACTCCATGGATAGGAAGCACAGAGCAATCACTGGAAAGCAGCAGGACAGGATGGAAGGGGGAAACAAGCCTTGTACGCTGTGGCCTGGGAACGGAGTGACAGGGCACTCAGCTCGTGCTTCGAAGTAAATTAGAAGGCAGTTCCCAACCTCCTGTCAGGCGAGTGATATGAGGGATGCCAATGCCTCCTGCTGTGTGACTCTGCTCCTGGGAGTGCAGAGTGCTTCAGCAAGCCTGCCATCCACTTTCTTTCATATGTACTATTGCCCCCATGTTGTTCAGACAACAGTGCTGATCCTGTTCACCGGCTTGGACTTTGAAGGCTGCCCGGGCATGGTTTGCTGGCCCGGGTGATGTGTCATATGCTGAGGAATAGGCGACGTTGGGCCTAGCGGGGAGTGTGGAGAGAGAGGAGTGTGCGGAGTGTGGGGAGTGTGAGGAGTGAGTGGAGTGTGTGGAGTGTGAGGAGTGTGAGGTGTGTGCGGTGTATGTGGAGTGTGAGGGGTATGTGGCGTATGAGGAGATGGAGGGGGTAGGGGTGGGTAGGATGGGTGGGGTGGAATAGGGGACTGAGGAGAGAGCGGGGATTGAGGGTGTTGTGAAGGATGCTGCATAGGGTGCTGATGCATGGGGTACTGACCGACTTGCTGGCGCTGGCTGTGCTGCATGGCATGTTGGGAATGTGCCATCATTTGTGGGTGGTGGGTAAACACAAAGTGTTTGGGTGGCTGCTTCTGCATAGAAAGCTGGGGACCCTGATGAAGGTGCTGTGGGTAAGTGTGGGTCAGAGGATGCTGAGGAACAGGGCTGTAGAGTAATGGTGGCGACATTGGCTGACTCCCAGGGTGCCGCCCGTGCACCACATACTGAGGATGTGGTGAGTTAGGTAGGGTCATCTGTGGAGGTCTCTTCTGTCGCTGCAGCGTGAAATGCTGGGGGCCTGGCTGCACATGGTAGCGTTGCTGAGGCGGCGGTGGTGGTGGCTGTTGAGGTGGCGGTGGCTGTGGCATCGGAGGTGGCATCTGCTGGTGGTACGGAGGTGGTGCCTGAGCCATGACCGGCTGGTTGTGGCAGTACTGGGCATGGAGCGCCTGGATTTTAGAATGATTGTCAGCCATAGCCATCGAGGCATGAACATTGTGTGTGGTGATGTGGGGGTTGTGCATGCTGCTGTGGGCATTGTGCATTGAGCTGGGAAGGTTCTGAAACGGACCCTTGCCACGCTTGCTCCCAAAGAGAGATCCAAGAAAAGAGGACGAGGAGTTGGAAGGAGGCCTCTGCACTTTAAATTCCTCGACTGGTGGAGGTGGAAGCGTTGGTGGAGGTGGCATCCTCTGGTGCGGGTGTGGGCTGCTAATAATAGAACCCTGCAAAGAGGAGGGTGACAAGAGAGAGAGAAATACATTACTACTTTAGCTACAAGGTGATGACAGATAAGAAACACCATGCCCCGGCAAACCGCCCATTCCCCACAAACTCGACACAAAAACTATACATTGTCTCCAGCATTATCCTTCCACTTTTGATATTATTACTCCCTGGTACTTGATTGATACTTAATTTTACACAAGGCGCAAACCATTCATAATAAAAGGAAATCCACTTTGGATAGCTCCTGAATGCTGGCTGAGGGAGTGGAATGTGGGGCTTCAACATCTTTTCTAGACTGCTACTTAATTCTCACTGAGGAGGGCGGATGTGAGTGGAGAACACCCTAATATCATTTTTGGCATTGTCTGAGGGAGGGTGTTGAGTCCTTGGAGAACCCCTCCTAGATTATTCCTCGATGCTGGTGGAGGACATCTTCCCACAGGTTGCCCATAGATGCTAACTGACAAAGAGAGCATCCCTCCATAAATCACTCATGAATGCTTACCAAGAAAAAGTAAATGTGAATCACTCATAGCTCCTTCTTGGTGCCGGGACACTACCATTTTTCATGGGTTGCTCCTAGACGATGCCTGAGGAAGGAGCATAGGCATTTGGGTACCTTTCCATAGACTATTTGTAGATACTGCATGAGGAAGGGGAATGTAAACTGAACACATTTCTAATGAACATTTCTAAAGGGAACAAGGACTTGAAGAAACGTATATGGATAACTCTTGGACACTGTCATGCCTTGTTCTTAATCCTGTGGATAGGGTCTCTTCACACCCTTGACCTGCCCGGAGGATGTGACCTGTTTAAGGGTCACCAGGAAGGGTTTAGTGAGGAGATACGCATGTCCAGTGATGACCTGAGCAGTCACAGTGTCCGACTCTTTATTAATGAAGAGGATGTGTTATTGCATGCAGGCTGGGTATACCCACTTTTCATTTAAATCTGCCTCTTCGTTAGGCATGACATACACTCAACTAGCTGAAGAAGGCAGATGATGAATTTAGAGCACCTCTAATACACCATGTCGTTTAGGCATGGGGCTTGGAATGTGGATACATCTCCAAGTATAAATCCTAGATATTTACTGAAAAGACGCAAAGATCTGCATAGCCTTCCACGGTTGCATCTGACTCTTGTCGGAGGAAGTAGGTTGTGGACCTTAGGACCATTACACGGATTGTTTATAGGACTTGACTTAGGAAGGAGGACAGTGACTTGGAGACCCATCCAAGGATCCCAACCTGACCATGCTAAGCGAGGAGTATGAGGACTTGGAGAACCTTGCATAGACATTGTCCGTAGACAATGGCTGATCAAGGGTGGTGGTGACTTGCAGAACCCCCCACAGACAACTGGGAACATAGCTAGGGAAGGAGGCTCATACCCATTTGAAAGTCTGAAACAAATCCGAACATTGCAAGTCTGGGACCCGCATCATATGAGAAACTAAAACAAAACAAAACCAAATATTGCGAGTCTGGGACCCGCACCCAAAAGAAGACTGTCCACATTGGGACTGTTGCTTGACAGGAGAGTAAACCAAGCATGTTGAATGTTGCGAGTCTCGATCCTTATATTTGCAGATGTGTATTATGGTACTCAATTATGCTATGTACCTGCCTCCGCTTGAATTGATGTTTTGTTTAAATGTGAAGTCTTCAACTGCTGTATTTCTAAAAAATATTTTTCACCCTTATCATGAGACGTATGCTCTGTAACATTTGTTTAATTGTATGAACTGGTATGTATCTTTTCCAATGTCTCACATACAGTATTGAAAAAGATGAGAAAAATATTAAATAAACTCCATGTTGTAGCCAATGTAAGAAGGCTAGCTTGAAGTTTGCAATTGTTACAGACTACTTGATTTATTGTAACAACGTTAAAATGTGCAGAATTGAATAAGCTTAGAACTGGCATGCCAGATACCACTCACATATGAGCACACACCTGTAAGGGTGCAGAGGTAAGGCTCAGACACAATGGTGGCATGTTTTTGGGCATTCACTTTTATTTATTCATACAAAAGGTGGAAAAATGCTTCTCTAGCCCTAAAGCTAAGAGGGGCTTTCCTACATCAAAGAAAACTAGTGAAATTGTCAGGAAGTCCAAAACTAAAAAGTCTGTCACTGTTGTGTCTCAAACCTATCTTTGTCCCTAACACTAACAATCTAAAGTAACAGTGCAAGGATGATCTCTTCTCAAAGCAAGTGTTCTTTGTGTTTTCAACCAACAGAACATTTCACAGTCTCTCTGGTAATAAAAAGTAATGCAAAAGAATGTTCCAAAAATGCAAGTTAACAAAACTTGGGTTGTGCTCCTTTCCCCCTAGACTTCTTATCTTATGCTCATTCCTTTGGGACCCCTGAGCCCCCTTTTGCCTTAGATAAAACGCCATTGGACAATTCCGAAGGTATTGCATTTTGTGTTTGTGTTTCTTTATCTTAGCATCTTGGCGTAGTTTGCTATCAAGTGTAGGATTCCCTTTTGTCACTTCAAGGGTTCTTTACCCTCTTGCTCTCAACTTTTCATGTGGGTGCGAGTCCCAGACTCGCAATACTTTACACGGTTTGGTTTACTTTTCTGCCAAGCAAGTGCTTCCTTGTTGAATGTCTCTCTTTCTCTCACAGGTTTCCAGACCCTCCTTTCCTCATGTGGGTACAGATCCCAGACTTGCAATACTTTACACGGCTTGGTTAACTCTCCTGCCAAACCAGTGTTTCCTCGTTGAATGTCTCTCTTTCAATCACAGGGTCCCTGCTTCGCTGTATCGCCTTGGTTCACTCTTTTGCCAAGTATACAACTTGTTCAGGATCCCAGAACCTCTGCTTCCAACTTTGTATTCCTCCCATTGCTTCCCTGCACCTCCCGACACCCTGCATACCTGTTTCCTTCCATCCTACAGGTTACCACAGTTCCCGGGCTGCTGCGTCCCTCTGCATAGCTCTGTGTCATGCCTGCATCATCTGGCTCATTCACAATCCCTATGCGCTCCCGCTTACCAGCGTCTTCGGCTTTCAGAACGGCTAGACCGTTCTATACACAATGGAAGCTATCTGGGAGGTGCCGTTAAGGTCGGGCTACGATCGTATTTGCGTGTCATTTCACTTCCATTTCACTTCACGTCATCACGTTGGTCAGGTGTACGTCAGCTGACACCATTTAGCTGATCAGATCCAAAGCACTGGTGCTTCTGATCGCGTTACTTGGCGTAATTGAGTCTGGAGCTCACCTCTGCTGTTATCGAGCAGACGCTCTTTCCTTGCCTTTTTCCTACGCACGGGGTGATTATTCTGCATTCTTTCGCAACACCCTGCCATTCCGCTCTGTTTTCTATACGGAGCCTCTGCCGTGTCTCATACGCGGCACCATACAAACACTCCGCTCCAATTCCCTGTGGAGCATCCAGTCTCTGCCGTGTATCCTACATGGCCCCAAACAACACTCTGCTCCAATTCCCTGCGGAGCATCCTGTCATCCAGCCACAGGCGTGTCTTCCACACGACACCTTACATCATGCTGCTTCCTCGACGTGTCCCACACAGCACTTTGCAACTCCCAGCCAAGTTCTACACGGGACTTACAGCAACGTGCCCACGTGGCATTTCCATCTGCTCTAACCTTATAAGGAATCTTCAGATAAAGGACTACATTCCTGGATCAAGTTCTTCACCTACACCTCCTGTTTGTCTCCTACATAGTGCACTGAACTTTGGACGCTTTCCTGGGTGCACCAACCCGGCTCTAGTGCGTCGCTCGTTCCGTACGGGTTAGTTTCCTCACTTACCCTTCCTTTTCGTTGCTTCCCTGGACTTCTTCGAACTTCCTTGGACTTCCAAATGGCTTAATTAAGGTTAGTGCTTATTAGATAGGTTGTTACTGTCCTTCTCATTCGTCTACTATCCTGATACATATTTTTCTCTGTCTACAGCTTGGTGTAACTTGGTCCACTCACGCCCTTCCCTCTAATTACTCTCTCTGACTTGAATCATTACCAGTCAAGAGTGGCATTAATTAGAAGGTTTTCACTGACTGCACTACGTTCTGCTTCTCCCATCATACGGTTAGAAGGAGATGCCAAGTGTATCCTTTTCCAGCTACCAGTCTGTATCCTTTCCAAAGAATCCAAGGCATTGTATTCTGTATCCTGTGTATTTCAGATCTGAAAACCTGTGTCTTAACACTCTGGTAGCATTCAGGCTTCGAGCAAGGTCTGCAGTGATTCGGCAGTGCTCAGACACTTCTCGGCTGCACCTTCCGTCTTTCGGCACTTCGTCGGATCCGGGGACACCTGGAGGACTTGCTCGGCAGCAACCCGAGTAATCCCTTGGTGGCAGACCGTGGTCTGGTTCTCCCTTTCCTCCCAGTGCGGCTTCCCTTGTGGCTTGTGTCTGCTGCTTTCCTACCCAGCTCCCATTGTCCCTCCTCAGAGGAACTCTCTGTCTTGTCTCACTCCCAGCTGAGCTGCTTTGAAAGTCCAGCGTGGGATAGTTGTACTTCTTTGGACCAATCCGTTGTGGTGAGAAGCTAGACCGCTCACTCTGTTCCTCCAGAGTGAACCTCGGAATCTTGGTAATTTCCTCACAGTACCAGTTACCAAACTATATGTATAACCCTATGTAATTTCTGGTCCCTCAGTCTTGTAAAGTATGTTGTTCTGACTGACTTCACAGCAAAATATATTAACTCCATCTGGAGAGGGGGGAGAAGGTTTGAAGAAGAGGTTGAGTGTATGGCCGCGGGTTCATAGAGTGTTCTCTGATGATGGTTGTTCCCAATACCATAGAGGGATTACTTCCCCATGTGATCCTCCCTCGGTGCACCACCCAAGGGGGACTATTGTACTCTGGACGTCCCGTCCTGCCCCCATGAGAAAGGTCTCTCCCTAGGGGAGAAGGGACCACATCCTCAGATTCATTACACACCCCATCCCGCCCGAATCAGTTAGATCCTCATTTATATCATGTTACCACTTTTGCTTGATTTCTGATTTGTCATGCAATTCCACTGAAGAGAATGTTCTATGAGGCTAAGTAAAATATCCTCTACAACCTGCCAGGTATGACATACAATGCATGAAGGTGGACTACACAGGTTCCTCGGTAAGTATCACCTCCCTCTCCTAAAAATTACCCTTAGCTTCTGGTAGGCAAGAAACTGGCTAAATGGCAATCTCTCCGCTTCCATTTGCCCATCAAACACTCAGAATAACCTTTTTCATTTATTTTAATCAAGGTTTATTTATTCCGCAGAGTCATACAGAGAGTATGTTTTCAACTGATACATTTCTTTCCTCTTTTTCTTCTTTCTCATTTCTCCTTCCCTTTCCCCCTTTAGTAAGAGTCCGGATTTCTGAGTATCCTGGGTCTAAAATAGTGTGGTTCTTTGTCCTTTACCATTTCCCGAAATGGTTCCCAGATTGCCAAAAACTTGAGATATCTACCAGCTTGTAATGCGCAAATCTTTTCCATTGTCAAAACCCCCCCATATTTAAATCCACCACCACGCTATATTTTGACCTGGTTCAGTTTTCCACCCTTGGGCTAGGGTCAGTCTTGCAGCCGCGAGTAGGTGTGTAATTAGTGTGGCCTTGTGCCCCTTTGCCGCATATCGATTTTTGGCTATCACCCCCAATAGGACGACTTTCGGATCTTCCGGAGCGCAGTTCCCGTCATCTCTTTGATATGCCCCAGAACTTCCTTCCAAAATATCTGCGCCTTTGGGCAAGTCCACCACATATGGAAGAAGTCCTATCTCGCCACATTTTCTCCAGCAGAGCGGTGAATATCTAGTATTCCTTTTATGCAGTCTGGAGGGAGGCATGTACCAGCGGTAGCATATCTTATATGCCGATTGTTTGATCGCTGTACATCTAGAGCTTTTGTGAGCTCTCTCCCAGATCCCTACCCATTCTTCCACTGGGATAGTGGCCCCTATGTCTTTTTCCCAACTCATCTTGTACTACAGTATGTCTTCTGGGAGGGCCCTATCCAGTAATTTATAGAGCCTCGAAATTCCCTTTCTTGTTCCACCCTCCTGTATGGATAACCTGAGGCTTGTTAGGGGTCTCTTGGCCGCCTTTCTGACTATTGGGTGAGTGATCCGATGTCTTATTTGGGTATATCTGTATCTCTGGCTCTCTCCCACATGAAAGTTCTGTTTGCACTCTTCACAAGAGAGTGGTTTCCCGTCTTGATACATGTCCGAGAGAACCAGAGACCCAGGCGCTGCCCAACCCTCCCAAAACTTAGATTGACGACCCGGGGTGAACTCCGGATTATAAGGTATTGGGGAATGTGGGCTCAGGCCTCGGGGAATTGACCTTCTTCTCAGCTCGTCGTCCCAGCTATTGAGCGCCACTTTGGTAGCTTCTAATAATTTGCTGCTTACTTGTCGATATTGCTGTGGAAGGGTGCGCAAGATTTTTAGTGGGATCCTAGAAGCCTCCTGTTCTATCTGTGTCCAACCGAGGTGTGGATTGTGAGCCCCCCAGTGTAACAGGGGTGCTATGTGTGCAGCCCGAATGTATCTCTGTATGTCCGGCAATCCTAGACCACCCAGTAGCGGGGGCTGCGTCATGAGCTTTCGTTGTTCCCTGGGCTTCTTACCTTTCCACACAAAGGTAGAAATTACTATTTGCAAGGCTTTTGAGGTCTGTGGCGGGATTGTTATTGGAAGGGATATAACAGTTTATAGCATGCGGGGCAGGAGGGTCATTTTCACTGCCGTTATTCGGGCAAACCATGACAATTCCTGCTTGTCCCAGCACCGGAGGTCATCCTCCAATTGCTTCCACAACGGTTTTATATTTACTTCATATAGTTCTTTAATTTTCCAGGTTAGTCGGACCCCTAAGTAGTCCAGGGAATCTTTTTCCCAGGATAATGGGAATAACCTCTCTACCTCTGCCATCTCTTCCTGGGCTTCGGTTATATTCAGTGCTTTGGATTTCTCATAGTTTATATGAAACCCAGATACCCCCGCAAATTCCCGTAGCTTTTGCAATTCCTTTGGCAAAGTATCCCTAGTATTGGACATGAATAGTATAAGGTTGTCTGCATATAACACAATTTTATGTATTATGTCGCCACTTCTAACCCCACCAATATCGCCATCCTGTCTGATTTGTGCTGCGAATGGTTCCATCGCCATGGCAAATATTAGTGGGGACAGGAGGCAGCCCTGCCGGGTGCCTCTTTCTATCTTAATCTTCCCAGATGTTTGCCCATTGACCAAGAGGTTCATCGAGGGGATCTGAAAATTTGCCATTACCATAGCAATAAATTGAAGCCCACATCCGAACCTCTCCAATACTAGTCTCAGATATCTCCAGTCTAAGCTGTCAAACGCTCTCCTGGCATCTAGTGCTGCCAGTGAGAAGCGCTGGTCCATTCGTGTGCCTAGTGCAACGATATTGACAGCGCGACGTACGTTATCTTGGGTGTTTCTGCCTGTTATAAATCCGGTTTGGTCCAGATATATGATTCGTGGGAGGCTCCGGTCTTGTTGCTACAATTTTAGCATAGAGCTTTGCATCTGAGTTCAGTAATGCTATGGGACGATAGTTAGAACATTCTAAGAGGTCCGGGGTGACTGTGCCCTTTACCCTGATTAGGTTAAACAGTTTCACAAGTGGGGCCAAGAGCTGTGCACGAAACGTTTTGTAAAATCCTCCTCCAAGACCATCTGGGCCTGGGGTTTTATTTGATGGCAGGGACGAAATCGCATCGCTGATTTCCTGTGCCGTTATCTCCGACTCCAGCATTTGATTTTCTTCTGCAGTAACTTGGGGAAGGACTGTCTCGGCTAGGTACCTTTCCTGGGCTTGAGTACTAAGTTCCTCTTGCTTTAATAGGCTAGTGTGACAATTTGTCATTATCTGCAATTTTCCCTTTTCCCCCGAACACAGTTCTCCCTATTCCCCCCTCAGTTGAGTTATATAAATACGGGTCCTTTGTTTTTGTAGCGTGGCGACTAAGAATTTATTTGCTTTTCCCCCATGAACATAGTAAGACTGTCTAGTACGTAAGAGGGACTGGGCCACTATATCCGCTGTATGGACCTCCAACTGTGTTTGAATTTTTTTAAGGGCTCAAAGCGATTTTTGTGTCTGTTTATTTTTGTGGTGGGTTTCCGCCTCCCTCAGTTCATCTTCTAACCTTTGTGTTATTATTCTCCGTTCTCTCTTGTATAGTGCTGCCTGAGATATAAATTCCCCCCTTATGACCGCCTTTCCCGCATCTCATACCATTCCAAAGTCTGTCTCCTCCCTGTCATTTTCCCGAACATAATCGAGGATCGACTCCTCTATATGGGCTCCAAGGGCTATGTCTCTCAGAATGAGCTCATTTAAGGTCCAGCACTTTTCCTTCTGAATTTTTCCCACCCCCATATCCATGTGAATTATTACTGGCGCATGGTCTGTCAGATACTGTACTTCTATTTCGACTTTCGGTACTTGTGGGATCAAAGTGGCTGATACTAGGATCATATCGATCCTAGAGTATCCCCGGTGAACTGCTGAGAAGTGCGTGTATTCCCTGTCCCTTTCGTGGAAGAACCTCCAGGTCTCAATCACATCTAGTTCCCAGAAAAGTTTGCCTAACGCCTGCCTATTGCTCCCATCTGCCAATGAGGGTGGTAAAGTTTTATCTAGTAAGGTGTCCATCACACAGTTGAAATTCCCTCCAATTATCGTTTGCCCTTCACACCAGCCACCAAATTTTCCTAGGACCCCTGGATGTATTTATCCTGATTGTCAATAGGCAGATATAATGCTATGATTGTATACTTCCGTTCCTTAATCTGCCCCTTAAGAGCTATAAACCTGCCTTCCGGGTCTGTAAGCATGTGGTCTTTCCGGAACCCCAGTTCCCTGTTCAGTAAGATTGCCACTCCCTTTGTTTTCTTTCCCGCTGAGGCAAAATATTGTTGTGGGAATAGTCTGTGGGACAATCTTTTTTGGTCAACCGGGAGGAGATGTGTTTCCTGTAGGATCGCCACTGATACTCTAAGCTGTTCCAATATCCCCAGGATAGCTCTACGCTTTCCTGGCAAGTTTAATCCCTGCACATTGAGGGATAGTATTACCATTTCATTAATTGGTCATGACTTGTTGGATTTGTCGCTCCTGCATATTCTTCTTATCCCCTAGGTTTTCGCTTTTGGACTTTAGATCACCAGTTTTCCCAGTCGTGTTTCGGATTTGGAGCCAAAATGAGTTTTTATGCCCTCTAACATACCCCACTCTCCACAGATCCCCCCTTGTCCCCTCTCCCCCCTCCCCTGCTCTTTCCCCTTCCCCACTCTCCCCCACCCCCCTGTTTGGCAAGAGTCCCTCCAGCCTGACTCCGATTCTTGATCAGGTTCGCAGGCTTTCCTCCATCCAAACATTCTCCTTGGCCTGGACCTTGGTTCGTCCAGCATTGAGATACAGAATTGCCTCTCCGTCATTCTCCATCCTCGCTTGTGTGAATATTTTACGCAGCTTTACTCTTGTCCATCTTCGCGCCATTCCAAGAGATATAATTCAGCTATCGTTGGTTCCATCAGCTCCTGTAAATCAACCCCCGTGGGGCCTTCTCGCCGGCTTCTGCAACGACCATTGCCATTGATTATTTGGGACTTTTCGGGGGGACTGTCGTGTGGCCATTTCCAGCTGCTCCGTAGTCTCTTCAATATTCAATATTGACATTCCCTCTTCGCACGTGGTGATTCTGTGGGATTTTCCTCCACACTCAAATACCAGGCCAAAGGGATATGCCCATTGATATCTTGTGTGCCTGGCCGTCAGTTCTTTAGTCACTGGTCTCATCAGCCTTCTCTTATGTAGGGTCGAGAGGGCCAGGTCTTGGTAGAGTTGTGCCCGCCCGCCATTAATTGTGAGTTCTGTTTGTGATCTGTCACTTTTCAGAATTTCTTCCTTCTGAGCAAAGGAGGTGCAGGCAACCAGTACATCTCTAGGCCTCTGTCCTGGTTCATTTCTACGCGGGCCAATTCGATGAATCTCTTCCGGAGGGGTATCCTTCATGAGACTGCTGAAGCATTGTTTCCACCCTGACGACTTCTTCAAACTCTTGCTACTCGGGAAGCACAAAGTAATTTCACCTATCCTGTCCACTCATGCCCAAATCCAACAAACTTTACTGCTCACACCATAAACCCCCAAACAAGGGATTGTGGGTGGTGGTAATGTTTTGTTGGGCATTCATGCTCCCACTGTATCCCCTCTCAAGTTCAAACATAACACTCCTTCTCTCAGGATTTGCTACATTACTTATAAGGTAGTTGTTCTGGATCAGCCACCCTATCTGGTAGATAGGCTGTGCATTGCTGCAGGTTTGAGGAAGAGTGCTGATATTGTGTGCTTGGACATTCCATATTTTAAGCATGCTCGCTATTCGGCTCAGGCTTTTTCTTCAGCTGACAAGGCCCCACTGCCTCGAGCACCAAGCCTGGACTTTCCTCCGCCCCATCTATTTGCCTTTTCCCCTCTACTTGAATTCAGGAAGGCTCTTAAAATATAAATATTTTAAATTGCTTATTTTAATTGATCTTCATGTGTTCACTGTTGATCAAGTGTCCCTAATGTGTTTTAATATCATGTTTTTTGCATGCTTTTCATTTTGTATCTATTCTACTTTTGCAGTGCTTTGTTGCCCTTTGGCCCAGGGCTGCACGCTATACATTTTAAAAATAAAATACATACATAGATCAATCCTTTGATGCTATCTTTATCCTACACTATGGGACCTCCTAGCTTATGTACTGTTGTAATAATCCTTGTTAGTCTTCCCTTTTCAACAACCTTCAACTGTCATGCCTTATCCCCTCCTCCATGTAGATAGTCACATTTTCCCAGGGCCTCAAGGGCCTAACTATCCCAAAACCAGAGAATGAGTGCCTATCAACCTCCTACATGTTAACCTTCCTAGCTAACTCTTGGGTTCACTTTAGATTCTAATTTGAACTTTCAAACTCATATTTCTAGTTGAACAAAATCTTGTTTTTTTCAATTGTCCCTGCTGCGGGCTAACATTTTGTATTCCTCCCTCAGACTTCCCCACTGCTCTACAGGCTTTAGTTCCTTCTAATGACCTTCCACCTGATCCATTAGTGCTCTTTTGAGCACCTCCATCTTACCTACCCCTGAGCAATCAAAATGTTCAGCATTTCCCATACCACCATAAGAGATGGTCCCTTTTTACTATTCTGAGCTACAATCTGCCTCATTGTCATTCACCCGTATCACTAGCCAGATCGCTGCTTCCACAAGCTTTCCTGAGCTGAATCTCCCACTATGAGTAGTACGCTTTCACAAATAACTGTCAACTGGAATTACCCAGGGAGTGGTCTGACAACACACTACCCCTGAACTATATTTTAGACAAGTAAGTGGCTGCTAAATCGTTTACCGAAATGATGGCAATCCCTGCATATATGTTATGCACATGAGAATAAAAAGAATACAGCAGAGGATGGTGTAAATGCCATAAATGAACAAGACCCTAATCCAACATCACAGAGCTGAGCCATTGAGCACCTAGTGATGGAAGACCCTGTCCTGGATGGGAACCCATGCCATTTTGGATTCAAAGTAAATGTAAAATCACCTCCTCTGTCAATATTGGAGGGAACCCTGCATACCACTGCAACAGCTCTCGAACCACTGCAAAAAGACTGGATTTATTAGGCCTGCAAGTATTCATCAGACATACTTCCTTACCATTCAACTGACCATAAATGTAAGCATGTTGCAGCGCCTTATCAACTTGTGTGGTTATTATATCCATGTGAATCCCATCCGCCATCCAAATCAATAATCCCCTCGCATTTCTAGTAAAGTGTGAAGCAAACACCCAGCCTCTCCAGGCTTTCTGGAGCCTACCACTCGTCTCAGGAAACATATGTTGCTTTGCAACATAGCTAATTGTAAATGCCTACACTGAAGAAAGGAGAACATCTTTTGCTGCTTGTGCATCCCACTCAAGTCTCTCACATTCCACGTGAGCCTAAGTAGTTCCACCGTCCCTGTATTATCTGTTCGATCCACCATTTAGCCCTTTTTAGAATGCCCTCTGCATCCCACCTAGTCACAAATTAACATACCCATTGCATTGCTTTTTGTAGCCCATCCTATTATTGCACCCTCCCTGGCAGGCCTACCTCAATTATCTATCTAAAAAAATGTTGATATTGCGCCGCTTGCCTGAATGCCTCAGGGCGCTCACAGGACTTAAAGACATAAACCAAAGCAAATGTGTGTGAATTGACACACGAAGAGAAAGAGGGAGGGGAAGCCTCATGAAAAGCCTATGGTCATGTGATTATCTTAATCAGATTTCTTATCAAAAAGAAATGTTTTAGTCATTTTCTGAAGTGTGATGTAGATATACTGCCTCTAATGTCTGGTGAAAGCAAGTTCCATAGAAAAGGAGCCTAGGCATTAAAACTGCTTCCACCAATCTTTTTTAACATTACGTGTGGTTGATCTAAAGTTACCCTGTTTTTAGAACGCAAAGTCTGTCGATCAGGGGTTCTTTTAACTCTAGAGGAATAATTGCACGGTGTTTCACCCACCAAACATTTAAACACCAGGACAGAACCCTTAAAGCAAATGCACTGTTCAACTGGAAGCCAATGCCGTTTCCTGCGAGATTGCTGATCTCAGGTTTCAGAATCAAGTGTACAAGCAGCACGTACTGCTCCGTTCTGTGACACCTGGAGCTTCTTGATATCACTTTGTGATGTACCCATCAAGAGACTATTACAATAGTCCAGTTTTGTATTTAATATGGCTGGTGCAATCGAAGCTCTGTTAGCTTCGGTAGATAAGGATGACTCTGTCACAACAAGTGGACATAATACAACATGAAGATTTGAGATAAGAAACATGTTTTTTAAAGGAGAAATGAGAATAAAAAAAGACTCCAAGTGTCTTGACTGAGTCAGATACTGGGATAATATTCCCATTTATTGCAAGACATTTGTATTGTGTGGCTAGATTTTTCAATCTGTGTGGTGTTCCCAAAATAAGTAACTCAGTCTTTGAGTCATTTAAGGCCAAGGAATTCCTGGCCATCCACTTCTGTATTGCTTTGAAAACTTTGTCAACGCATTCTACATCATCCTTGTAGACCCCAGCAAGCTTAATTACTGTCTGGGTATCATCTGTAGAGGAGTAATCCACGCCTCCTTAATGTTATCAGGGACATGAGCCTCAACGATTAATGCACCTCGTAACCCACGGGACCAATATAGGCACAAAATCTTTAAATAGTATAGCCGGGAAGATATCGCATTTACAAGATGTGGGTTTCATTTTTTGGATGATTTCTAAGACCGCAATTTCTGAAACTTCATGAAAAGAAAAAAGACTGGTGCCCTGAGTAGATTCTTTCAGAGATGGTGTAGGCGTATCATTTACATACTGAGACATCTCAACCTGGTTCTGGAAACGTACCTGGTGTTGTAGAGTCTTCTGACTGAAGACATCAAAGATATGCTGACACCAATCATCATCCATAGCAAAAGGGGGCTTAGCGGTCAACCCTTTTAATTCCTGAAGGACTGAAAAGAGTTATTTTGGCTTAGATGAAGCCCTTTCATTCCTAGCATTGAAATTATGCCTTTTAGCTTCAAATGTTGCAGCCTTAAAAAGTCTAGTGGCCTGTTTATAAGCCGAGACTGAGTCATCTGATGGATGACTTCTCCAATATCATTGTACTTTCCGTTTCACCCCTCTAGCTAGTAAGACCTCTGGGGTGAACCATTAGTTTTGTACGGCCAGTTTGTTATGTTTAACTGGACGGAGAGAGTCTAAGAAATCGAAGGCTTGATTTGTAGCTGACCTGAAGGAATACATAAGCTCATCTAGAGATAGGTTTTCTGCCAATGATGGTAATAGTGGAACCACTACTGATTTAAAAACCTCAAAGGTGACTTTCTTGTGATTACGAGTTAGACCTAATGGTCTTATTAATTTAGGAGTATTACGAGAGAGAAGGGGAACATCAAAACGAACTAGATGATCTGACCAAATGGATCCCTCACCTGAGTTTAATGTCAACGACTGGTTCTTTGATAGCATCCAGTCTAGAGTATTGTCACTGCTTTGTGTTGAGGTATTGACATGCTGATCAAAACCCACACTTAAAGAGTTTGTAGGAGGGACGTGGCTTCAGTGTCCTGTGGGTTATTAGCCACTGATTAAAATCGCAAAGAATGATAAATGCTGTTGTATTTTTAGACTTGCCTCCTATACATGCCAAAAGTTGCTCCTCAAATAGAGGCATAACCCTAGTAGGCCAATGCAACATCAGAACACTATGTGAGTGGACTGAGTCAGTATTTATTTTTAACAACATAGCTTCTCATGAATCAAGGTCAGGGGGGTGGAGATCTAAAAATTCAGACTTTGTTTAAAAATCGTGGCAACTCCACCCCCTCTACCGCTCTCGCGATCAGCAAGAAGGAACATATAGCCATCAGGAGTAGCCAAGGCCATTGTATGGCGAGCTGCCTCATTTAACCAGGCCTCGGTAAGTACCAACAGATCAAAGTTATTTTCCATGATGGAATCCGAGATTTCCACAGCATATCATACCAGAGACTGTGTATTTAGTAATCAGCATTTCAATGTAGTACCAAATAAGGGGTAAACACAGGAGGAAACAGCCCGAGCACTAAGATTTGCTGTATCAATTAAGGGGGCCTGTATAGGTGGACTCATGCAGGGTTACTGGCACTAAACATCTTGTTTGAAGAATGAGAAGCGCATAAAAAAGGGGAAGCTGACGCCTTGGGTAGTTTCAATTGACTCGTTTGTATGGTGTTGTTTCTAACATATCTTCTTCAGCTTGCAACCTTAAGCGAGCCTGACAATTTCTTTGAATAGTGGCTAGTAGGTTACAATGATTCATGGTTCTACACAAGGACCTTAGAGATAAGATTAATAGAATAATTAAAATAAAGCAACCGAGAAAGAGAAAGCAGTATAACATTCACCTAACCACGAACCGGCACAAACCAGCTTGGATGCGCCGGAGCTGACGCACCTGATGTCGTCTTTAATAGGGTAAGGAACTACAAAGATTCTGGGGATTGAAGATCTTTACTGCTAGCTCAGTGCATGCGATGCCTGAAAAATAATAAAATGCGGCAGAGGATTTTAACACTTGATTTTTATCTACTGCTATGTCAAAATAAGAAGCTAAACTTCTAAAAACAGAGCATAAAAATCCTAGAATCTAAGAATCCACTAAAACCAGATGGAATAAAATATAATTAAGGATAATAAATTCAAATGTAGTTTAGCAGCAGGATTTAGCAACCCAAATTGTACACAAGCATTCAACACAAGAAAAATCAGAAACTGAAACTGAAGTTACTAAAATATATCTAGAACATATCCCCCCCTCCTACAACTGTGATAATCTTCACTGTGTATCCATACTTCCTTCAACATACAATAACAAACTCTCCTCTATCCCATTGGATGAATGCAGGGAATTCATCCCTTTTCCCCAAAGGGAGCCATCCCCTTTAGGACTAGGTAGGTGAGCTTGCTACACAAAACCCTCTCCAGGAAAACAGGGCAAGCTGGATCTCACTGGGGTGTACCCCCAACCCTTTGGGCAAAAGGAATACCCAAATAAAAGATTCATTACAAATCAATAACATTTACAGAGTAAAAACTCTGGGTGTTGACCTGGATCAGGAACTGACTATGAAGTTGCATATTAACAGCCTTGTTTCTAACTCGGCATACTATCTGAAGCTTCTCGCTCAACCCAGGCCCTTTCCTTACCCCTCTAGCTGTTCCACCATCATGTTAGGCGATCCACTGTACACCAGAACACTACTCACATTCCCCCAACACCTTCTTCGGGTTCCCACACGACTCCCTCCAGGGTTCGAGGCTCATGTGATTCGGTTTACCCAAAGGACCAAAAGTTCCGTACCAGGTACGATTTACGGGCTCGATTGCAGCCCTTCCTGCACTGGCAGTTGCCATGGAGAACATGCAGCAGAAGGGGTGGCGGAACACCTCCACGTCGATCGTTCACTTGCTTACGTGATTCAGAGCGGCGTTTCCCACGTGACCTTGGTGGACGTCACATGACCCCGAAGCGCACAGTATATAAGGCTTGATGCACAGAACACTCATTGCTTCTCAGCTGTCTTCAGACCCTGTTTGGCGCTACGTTCGATAAACTCAATTTGGTTTACCTTGATCTTGGAACTCTCATTTGGACTCCTTCGGATTACACTTTTGTAACTTTGCTTGGAACTGTTTACCTATTACTGGATTTCAGCACTACCCTCACTTGTCTTCGTATCATCCTTTGGTACTTTGTTGAACTTCTACGCTGTTTCCCTTTTTGGGATTCAAGTTACGCCTTCGGCTACACAAGTGGCTTATCCTGTATCCACGCTTGCCTGTGTTCCTCTTGTTCTAGGGACCGCATCATCTGAGTCTCGAACCTCCCTCCTAGGTTTCCTGGGTTTCCTAAACACCGGATAGGTAAGACTATTCAGATCCTTTGATTCTTGTGATATATTGTGATTGCCTGGTACTTAACCTCGTTATTTTTGCAGCAGCATCGGTGTTCCAGAGGTTCCGTGGATCTGAGAGAAACATCGCCCACCTGTGGCCCCAAAGGTCGCGCAGCGGGATTCTTTTGGTTTCCCTGTGCGTCACTTGGGGACGGAGGTCTCAACGGTCTACACGAAACTCAAGTCAGAACAGACTGAGAAGCCATATAGTCGTGTTAGATTATGCAGGGGTCAACGGAAGAACCCATAGCTGCTTTAGTTCAGGCAATTACAGTGTTATGGGCAGATATGGCCGCCGCTAATATGGTGATTCACCAAAGATTAGATTCCATACAGAGTGTTCAGCATTCCCTTCCTGCAGACTCTGAATTCGGGGATACTGCCACTTCAACCACACCTCCTCCGTTGGCAAGTACCCCAGCTCCAACTCCGGTGGTCCTCCCAACCCCTTCCCCTTTGGCCGCTCCTGAACGTTATCAAGGTGATCCCAAGAAGTTCAGGACTTTCATTAATCGGTGCAAATTACACTTCCTGTGTATACCTCTGGCCTTTCCTAATTCCACTGCTAAAGCGGCCTTTGCCCTTTCTCACCTGGCCGGGACAGCTGCCGCTTGGGCTAACCCTTTACTGGAAAACAATAGCCCGGTTCTCTATGATTTTTATTTGTTAGTCCTAGAGCTGTCTCGAGTCTTCGATACCCGACACAAGGCACAGTCTAGGGATTTGGAGTTGTTAGAGTTAACCCAGGGTAGAGGGACTTTGATAGATTACATCATCCGTTTCAACCAATTGGTTGCCGAGACTTCATGGCCAGAAAGCAAGCGGGCGGTCATATTCTATATGGGGTTGAATAATGCAATGAAAGATGCCTTAGCAGTGATTCCTTCCGTACCTACTCAGTATCAGGAACTAGTGGATCTTGCCCTGCAGGTAGATGCACGTCGATCAGAGTGCAGAGCTGAGTTGGGTCTTTCTTCCCATCCTACAGTTGTTAGTACCCCTGCTTCTAGCTCTGAGGAACCTATGCAAGTGGGTGGTTTATGTAGTCCTATCACGACATCTGAGAGAGAACGTAGGAGAGTGGATAATGCATGCTTTTATTGTGGCACCACGGGACATTATGTGAAAGAATGCCCTCGACGCCCCAAGAAGTCTCAGGTTTTTCGGACAGCTCGACCTTAGATCCGGAGACCAGGTCGAGTTCCCACTCTTCATCTCCGGGAACCACTCTTGCTTTTGCTCGTGTCCAGCCCATCTTTGTACAGGCTACTCTCTGTCCTTCTACGGGTATCTCTCATGCAGTCACGATCATCATTGACTCTGGTGCCACTGGGAACTACATAGACATTGCTTTAGCCCATTCTCTCAATCTACCTTTAGTGGTAAAGATCCGACCTGAACCGGTTCAAGCTGTAGATGGCACTGCACTAGTCTCTGGTCCCGTCAGACACCAGACTGCTCCTCTATTGTTGACCATACAAGATATTCACACAGAGACGTTAAGTTTTGACTTGATCACCACACCCCAATTCGGTATCATATTAGGAATACCATGGTTGCGGGAACACAATCCTCTGATTAATTGGCAAACAGGCAAGGTGCTCTTTGAGTCCGATATCTGTCAGAACTATTGTCTCCCAACCCATCAAGTAACCGATACTCCATCACGGGCCTTGGGAGCTCTTGCTCAACTCACCTTGAATGATGATGGATCAGAGGTTGTGAATTCACACACCGTCGGAGGGGTAGTTACTGGGATTCGATCTGAATACAAAGCATTTGAATCAGTTTTCGATCGCGGTTCTTCCGAGGTGCTTCCTCCACGCAGACCATATGACTGCCCGATTGAACTAATTCCGTACTCTACCATTCCTTCGGGTAGAATTTATTCTCTGTCCCCCTCGGAAGAACAAGCATTGAAACAGTATGTACAGTTTGCCTTACCACTAGGACATATCCGCCCCTCTACTTCACCAGCTGCAAGTCCCATTTTCTTTGTACCTAAGAAAGAGGGGGACTTACGTCCTTGTGTGGATTACCGGCGTCTTAACGCCATCACAATAAAAGATAGGTATCCTATTCCTTTGATTACACCTCTTCTGGACCACTTATCCCATGCCTCCATTTTCACCAAGCTGGATCTTCGCGGCGCATATAATCTAGTGCGCGTTCGCGAGGGCGACGAGTGGAAACTGCCTTCTGCACCCGTTACGGCTTGTATGAATATCTAGTCATGCCCTTTGGTCTATGCAACGCCCCGGCAACATTCCAGCGTTTTATGAATGACATTCAGGGACATTCTGGACGTATACATGGTTGTGTATTTGGACGACGTCTTGATCTTTTCACGGAATCTTGATGACCATGTGCAACATGTCCGGGAGGTCTTATCCCGTTTGAGGGAACATTCCCTATTTGCCAAACCCGAGAAATGTCAGTTTCATAAAACGTCTGTTGAGTTTCTGGGCTTCTACATTACCCCTGGGGCACTGTCCATGAACAAATCCAAGGTTAAGGCAGTCCTAGATTGGCCAGTTCCTCAGACACTCAAGTCCTTGCAGGCCTTTTTGGGCTTCGCCAACTTTTACAGGCGCTTTATTTCATCCTTTTCCACAATTGTGGCCCCACTTACGGCCCTGACCAGCCCTCAGGTACCCTATCGTGGCAAAAGGAACATCAGGAATCTTTTGAGTCTTTGAAAACCGCTTTCACCACTGCACCGATTCTCCAGCACCCCAATCCCGATCTCCCATTCATAGTTGAGGCGGATGCCTCTTCTTTTGCCCTTGGTGCGGTGTTGTCTCAGACATGTCCTACAACAGGCAGGTTGCACCCAGTGGCATATCATTCCCGTAAGTTTTCCAATACTGAGTCCCATTATACTGTAACGGAGAAGGAACTTCTGGCTGTCATGGACGCCTTTCGTGTCTGGTGCCATCACCTTCTGGGGGCTAAGCATCCAATCACTGTATACTCAGATCATCGAAATCTACAGGATCTGGCCTCTTTAAAGTGCATCAATAGCAGAGAGGTCCGGTGGCATCTCTTCTTTTCCACTTTTGATTTTCACATTACTCATCGTCCTGGAAGTTCTCATGGAAAAGCGGGCGCCTTGTTACGTTCTCCGGGTGGAGTCGAGTTGGCAACCTTCCCCGATACTGTTCTTGGTAAGAGCCATGTGATTTGTCACTGCACTCCCTCTCTGTCATTGTTGGATTCTGTACGAGCCTGGACGAGCAATCATTCCGATCAACTGCTGGATTGGGATCCCGTATATTGTGATGGTTTGCCTTTCGTGCCTGAACGTCTGTTCCTTCCCATGCCTGACACTCGTAACCTGGCCCTTGAATGGTCTCATGATGCTCCCTTTAATGCCCATCCCGGCCAGGAGCGCACTATGGATCTCCTAAAGCGCTGGTGCTGGTGGCCCTCTATGAAGCGCGATGTGGAATGCTATGTCAATTCATGCGCTGTTTGCGCTAAGGCCAAACATCGAAGAGGTCGTCCAGTTGGACTGCTACTTCCGCTTCCGGTACCTCCAAGACCTTGGCATACACTGACGATGGATTTCGTGACCTATCTCCCCAAGGTACGAGGTTTTGACACCATCTGGGTGGTGGTAGACACGTTCACAAAAATGGCTCACTTTGTTCCTTGTAAGGGGATCCCTTCGGCCCCAGTCTTGGCGGAGTTGTTTTTTGATTCTGTGTTCATGTTGTTTGGGCTTCCTTCGTCATTGTTTCCGATCGTGGGTCACAGTTCACCTCTCGTTTTTGGAGATCTTTGACCAAATTACTTGGCATCGATACCAGGTATTTTTCGGCCTACCACCCTGAGACTGATGGGCAGACTGAAAGGACAAATCAATCTATGGAGCAGTATCTTCGGTGTCTCATCTTGCAGCAGCAGGCCTCCTGGTTGAGTGCTTTACGGCTTGCCGAGTTCGCATACAATAATGCGGCTCATTCTGCTACTGGTTTTTCTCCTTTCTACGCACTCTATGGCCAACACCCCAAGGTCTTGCCTATCCCTGACGCCTCTGTCTCTTTGAATCCTGCGGCCACGGCCTGTCTTAGGGATCTGTCTGCTGTTCATGCTAGTACTTTGGTCCACCTTACTGAAGCAAAGGCCTCTATGAAGGCCCGTGTTGACGGCAAGCGCTTGGCTGCTCCTCCCCTTGTGGTGGGTTCTAGGGTGTGGTTGTCTTCCCGTCATCTTCGCCTGGTGGGTTGTCGGAAACTTCTGCCTCGTTTTGTTGGCCCGTATGTGATCTCTCAGGTTGTGAATCCCGTGGCTTTTCGTCTGGTTCTCCCGAGTTCTTGGCGAATCCATCCTGTTTTTCATGCCTCTCTCCTCAAGCCATGTCCTGATTCTTCCCGCCTTCGGGCCCCAGCAGCCCCGGTGTCCCTGGCCTAGCCGGATGTTTTTAAAGTGTCAGCCATTTTGGGTTCCCGGTGGTTTAGGGGTAGGCTCCAGTATTTAGTGGATTGGAAGGGTTATGGATCTGAGGAGCGTTCTTGGGTTTCCGCCTTGGATCTTGACGCTCCTCGGTTGGTAGCCCGGTTTCATAGGGATCACCCGTCCTGCCCACAGGGTCGTGGGCCGTTGGGGGGGGGCTATGTTAGGCGATCCTCTGCACACCGATCCACTGTACACCAGAACACTACTCACATTCCACCAAAACACCTTCTTCGGGTTCCCACACGACTCCCTCCAGGGTTCGAGGCTCATGTGATTCGGTTTACCCAAAGGACCGAAAGTTCCATACCAGGTATGATTTACGGGCTCAATTGCAGCCCTTCCTGCACTGGCAGTTGCCATGGAGAACATGCAGCAGAAGGGGCGGCGGAACACCCCCACGTCGATCGTTCACTTGCTCACGTGATTCAGAGCGGCGTTTCCCACGTGACCTTGGTGGACGTCACATGACCCTGAAACGCACACGTGACCTTGGTGGACGTCACATGACCCCGAAGCGCACAGTATATAAGGCTTGATGCACAGAACACTCATTGCTTCTCAGCTGTCTTCAGACCCTGTTTGGCGCTACGTTCGATAAACTCAATTTGGTTTACCTTGATCTTGGAACTCTCATTTGGACTCCTTCGGATTACCCTTTTGTACCTTTGCTTGGAACCGTTTACCTATTACTGGATTTCAGCACGACCCTTACTTGTCTTCGGATCATCCTTTGGTACTTTGTTGAACTTCTACGCTGTTTCCCTTTTTGGGATTCAAGTTACGCCTTCAGCTACACAGGTGGCTTATCCTGTATCCACGCTTGCCTGTGTTCCTCTTGTTCTAGGGACCGCATCATCTGAGTCTCGAACCTCCCTCCTAGGTTTCCTGGGTTTCCTAAACACCGGATAGGTAAGACTATTCAGATCCTTTGATTCTTGTGATATATTGTGATTACCTGGTACTTAACCTCGTTATTTTTGCAGCAGCATCAGTGTTCCAGAGGTTCCGTGGATCAGAGAGAAACATCTCCCACCTGTGGCCCCAAAGGTCGCACAGCGGGACTCTTTTGGTTTCCCTGTGCGTCACTTGGGGACGGAGGTCTCAACGGTCTACACGGCACTCAAGTCAGAACACATCGGCAGAGTGAGTATTGGGGCTCGCTTGGATTACTGTGCAAGTCTCCTGCAAAGAATTGGCAAAGGTGAAATGGTCCGCTTGTATGTGATCCAGAATAATGCAGTACACGTTGTGGAGGGCCTGCAGAGAACCGATCACGTTTCAAATGCAAGGAGGGTTCTACACTGGTTACCAGTAGAGACTAGAATCATCTACCGAACTCTCTGTATCCCTCATTAAAGCTTCTATAGCAAGAGCCCCAGCTACCTGTCCGATGGACTTTCCTGGCTGTCTGGTCTGAGAGTTCTCTGTTCAAACAACCCTCATCTTCTGCAAACGTCTCAATCAAAACTCTCCATAGCTACATAAGGGTCCTTTCCACACTCTGTTCACAGATACTGGACCGCCCTGCCCCCAGATTTAAGAGCATGCTCCAGATTCTTGACTTTCAAACAACAGGATCTCAAAACCGCACTCTTCCAATGATCTAATATGTCCATCGGAGCACCCTTAAACCCAGCCCGCTCCTCCTTATTTGTACATGTGTGTGTCATGTCAGGGCTATTATGCACATTGGGCCTGTCTATGCGCTTTACAAATAAAATAAATAAATAAAATAAATGATGTATGTACCCCTTTAAGACTGGATGGCTTGGTTTCTGGCCCCTTTGGCTCACAGGGGAAATATAAGGAAGCATGGACTGCATGTGAAGAGAGACAACCAGAGAGTGAGAAATGCCGGCCTACGTGATCGCGTAGCATAGGGAGTCACTCCCTCACAGAGAGAGCCAGGAAGACGAACCACACCAACAGCATGGTGGGCAGGCAGCTGAGGTAGCCGGCGGAACGCTACCACTAGCTGGGGGCGAGGAACCCGGAAATGCCTGTCCTGCCGAAGTCGAGCAGAAAAGGGCCCAGCAAGGGGCAGCAGCAGCGTGGCAGCCTACTAAAGCAACAACCAGATGCGGTGCCTCCAGACCAGGAAGAACCACCGAGAAGAAGCTAGCCGCATAGACTGAAACCAGGTCGACATTACGGAACCACACTAGGCCAAGACACCAAAGCCCCAGAGGAGTACCAACGCTGGAGGAGAGGTTCTCGAATCCATACCCGGCACGGGTGGAGGGCGATGAGGCCACAAAAGAGCCCGGTTGGGCTAAAGAGTGCACTATCCTACAGGGGGTGAAGCACATGATACCAGAGGGACTGTGAGAGGCATACGCCTATGAGGGGCTGATAATACAAATACCCCATTCCGGGGTAAAGCAGTTGCCACATGAAGCGCCGTGACAGCCATAAACCCACGAGGGGCTGAACATCTCAATATCTGCAGTGTCACATAACCCACTTGGGGGTACAAATAGGGATATCAGGAAGGCTGGGAAAGGCACAGGCGCAGGTCGTGCTGGGAAAGCTGAACACCCTACTAAGGGTGGCACAACTGATAGAAAGAACTGATCAATATTTCTCTCTTTAGTTTTGAACTTTAAAGACTGGTACCAAGCGGAAGAGACATTGGGGTACTCATGATTGGGGGGTCAGAAAACACTTCTGACAAATCAGGGGAATTCATCCCTTCTCCCTTAAGGGGAGCCACCCCCTTTGAGGCTAGGGAGGTGAGCTCACTCAGCGAAACCCTCCGGACCTCACTTAGAGTGACTCTCCTTTAGGGGACAAGGACTCCTATTCCCACGGGGAACTCCTCATACACAAGGTATTATCTGCCTACAAGGGAGTAAGAAATACTGAAATTACCTCTATGTGTTTGGTTCAAGGTAATGATGAACTTCCAACATGCTTGACAACCAATGATGAACAATATGCCCCTTTTGAATATCGAGCAAGAATAAAGGGCCAGCAACCCTTGAATGGAGGACGAGAAACCCAACATCGAGGCGAAACTCAGACGTGAGAATGTCAGCAAGATGCAGAGCCAGGCAGACCAGCAGAGCCAACCACAGTGCGGAAGGAGGCTGATGCCCGAGGCAGATGCCTCCTCCCAACAAGGAAGTGCGTGGGGCCTGAGAGACATAGGTTGCGCTGACTGGACCTGGAGGCGTGACCATGTGAAGAACATGGTGTACCCAGAGCCAGCAAACAGCCGCTGAGGCCAGGGACGAAGGGAGGACAGGGTCCTCTGCTCTCAGACTGAGAGCTAAAAAGACAGCGAACGAAAGAGACGAGCGGAACACACAGACCGCTAGCATCCAGTACGGAAGAGCGGCAAGCCATGTAGAACTCTGACGTTGCTTATGAGAAAGACTTTCACTGGAGCAAGCACTACAACACAGCAGGTACAGCAGGTTGCTGAGGTCGGAGGAACAGAAGAAAGAACGCGTGGGGAAGAGGGAAGGACTGCCATTGCCCATCCAGGGGTCACTGGGACCCCCGAAAAGAGAGCATGAGGCCAGGAGAAGGGCTACGGGAGCCAGAGAAACCCCAACAGCACAAACCTCCTGATGTGTTACAGGGATCCGTGAAAACTAAGAGCCAGAAGGAGAGAGGGGCCACAGGTACCCTAAAGAATTAAGTGAGATATTGGTTCAGGCTAGCATAAAGGAGCCACTGTGGCACAATAGACTGAGTGAAAAGCAGATATCACAGGGGGACAGAGGCACCCGAAAGTTTGTTGAAGTGTGGAGTGTAAGGCTGTAGAAGGAGGAGTCTGGCACACAGGTGGTGGCATGGTTGTTGGCAAATACTTTAATTAACCAGAAAATAAAGAGACAACCCCACCTCTCACTAGGAGGGGTTTCCCGCACTCGATAAAAATACCAACGATTCAGTCAGGATGTCCATGTAAATCAAGAGTCCGCCGTCCTGTGTCAAAACCCTGCTTCTGTCCCTTACACGTATAACTAAACTAAAAGAGGTAGGGAGCCTTTTGGTCCAGACGAATGGCTCCCTTCTTCTGGACAACGCATCCCATTTCCAATTAGGGCTGGGATCTTTACCTGAGGGAATGACTCCCTTTCCCCAGGTCTTAATTCCTTTCCAAAGTACAAAGCAAAGTTCCAGGTTGAAATGTCAACAAGCAGTTCAACTCAAAAAGAGTAAAGTCCTGTGCTTCTCATTCCCAGCATAGGTCTCCTGCTCCCAACGCTGCTCAAGATTCGCTCTGCGCCACCGGGCCCTCTGTTTCCTCGAGACCAGAGGTATTCCTTCTTCTCTGCGCCTCGTCCGAATCTTCTTGCCTGCGTGGTCCTTCTGCTGCTGATGCAGCTGTGGTGGTTTGCGAGGCAGCTTCTCCAGGGTCTCATACTTCTCAGGCCTCTCTGACCTCTGAGGCTGTTCTATGAGTCCATTTTTATCCTAAGCTCACAATCACACCTCTGCGGAAAGCTAGAATGGAGATTACCATTCCACCAGGTATTCTTCATGTCTCCACGCCTCTTCTTCATCTCAGCTGGAGTCCCATAGATCTCACTTGGGTCACAACCGTCCTCTTCCTCGTCTCAGTAGAGGTCAACCCTATAGCCCTACACAGATAGATGGGGTGGTGAGGGAACCTGGAGGTGGAGTGTAAGGGATATGAGGATGTATGGAAGGTAGGAAAAGGATTGAAATACTGCATTTCCCCCTTGATGGTGGTCCTTGTCCCTAGAGGGGAGTCTCTCCCCATGCGATCCTCCCACTGAATGACACTCCAGGGGGACTATCAAGTAGCAGCCTTACCTCCCTGGCCTCATGGGAAGGGGCTCCTCCTCGGGGAAAGTGACAATATCCAAGGATTCGTCACAGGGAGAGATCGACCAAGTTGGTTGAAGAGAATCAGGGGACAAACCCTCCATCTCAAGAGGTTTGGGCATTTTGTTTTTCCAGGCACTTGAGGCTTTTTGTTTGAAATTTGGGGCACTTTGAGCAACCTTTGATAGGCGGACAAGAACTGTTTTCTTTAAGTAGAACTGTTACTTACTTCTAACATTGGATCCAGACTCTTGGACGGATTCCTGGGACAACCAGAAATATCTTTGTGAAGAACCAAGAGTGCTGAGCACTCAGCCTATTTTCTTGTATGTTTTGCTAAATGGAAGGGCTGCTTGGTGCATAGGTTTGGACCGAGGACTATTTTTTATTTTGACTATAGACGAAACCCATAGTTTAGTTTGGTTAGGAAAGGACATCCCTTTTAGTAGTAGGTTCAACACAGGCCTATTAGGTGTACCTAATGCAATACATCTTTAGAATCAACCTTAACCTTCTGACCTTCTCTATTCTCTAGGTCACCCACTCATACTGCCTCTACTTTCCTCAAGACCCCTCCATGATTGGGCCCACCTCACCTCTCCTCTTTGCTTAGCCTCCTGTCTCTTCCCCTTCTTAAGTTTCTGATGATTTGCTGTTAGGGATCAATTTTGTCCCCAAACCATAGATGTCAGGACTGCCACACTTACACTGGGTAGACTGAGTATCGCCCATGGGAAATATGTCACCAATGTTTGGGCTGCAATGACCAGTGATACTGAATCTGAGGAAGGTCTTGGGACACAAGGCCATCAGCCTACTAGCGTGGACTCCTCACTCTCATCGGGTGATACCTAGAAGATTGCAAAGACCTTCTTTGTTATCCCTGAATGATGGAGAACCTACTAAAAATATGTCCTTACCCATACAAAAATCACAAGTGGAGGTCAACATATCTGGGTATGTTTCAATCATTTATATCTCTACAAACCAAGTGTGACAAATCTAGCAACACCATCACTGATTCCCTGTAGGGAAGGTTCTCTTACATAGCCAGTAAAAGGCAGAAGCTACCTGACTCTGACCCTGGAGGGGGCTGTATGTGAGAGGACTACGTAGCGGAGAACAAACATCAGCGAGATAGAAGAATACTAAATTCGAATAATACCTCCTCTGAAATTCTAAAGGGCACTCATGTGCCTTTGCAACATTCCTGTATGACGTAGTGTGCTGTAGGTAGAGAATTCCCTGGTTTTCTTGACCAAGAACATTATTTACCCCTTCCCCCTGTATAGTCCTGAGGCGAGGAACAGGGTGGAGTAATGAGGATGACTAGAAGCGGTAATCCAACGCTGTAGTCTATTCTTTGGAAAATGCTAACCAATGCAGCGGCATTTAAAACTGACACAGCTGAACAGAACAAGAGAGAGAGACGGAAACTGCTGCTGAATCCAACCTGTTCTGACGCTGGGTGGGACACCAGAGGCTGGCAGACTGCAGGATGCAACACAGAGGTTGACGAGAATGAGGTACAGATAAACAGAGCCAAGAGAAGTTTGATGCATTATTGCCACAAGCAGCTAGAGCAGCCAAAAGCAGAGGAAGGCAAAGCAGGAACCAAGCGTCTAACGGGACGCACTCCCAGTCAGCGTCCCGAGAGCAAAGAAGAATGTGAGATGTGAGGAAGGTTGCCAGTGAAGACCGGTAATCCCAGTGAGAGTGAATGGAACACCAGGGAGTTTCAGGGCAAATGCTGTGTACTGTTGACAGCGCGAGAGAGCCTAATTAAAGGGATTGGAATAGGAAATATGAATACGAACATTGTTAAGAAAGGGTCAGTTCCTGGATGCAAGAGAGAGTGAATGGAGAACAGAAAAGTCCTGGCAGGATAGCGAACCAGGCAAACAGTGAGTCTGGAACTCTCACACATGAGAGGACATAAAAAGCCTGGCAGGAAAGTAAACCAGGCAGTGTGCGAGTCTGGGACCCACACCCAAGTACGATACTACTAGAGGATAAACCATGGTTAAGAAGAGAACCAGGGGTAAAAACCACGTCCTGAAAATGTGGAATAGTGATTACCAATATAAAAAGGGAAAATCATACCCCTTTTAAGGATAAGTAACAAAGTTGCCAATAACCTGGCAGGAGTGTACGCCAGCAGTAGAAAATTGATTCAGAAAGCCCAAGGGTCAAGAGCTCTCCTTGAAATTGTAAAACACTGGCCATAAATACAAAAGGGACGAACCATACCTCTTTGAAAGATAATTGGGACCCTGAGAACGAGAGAAGTAATAAAGCTGTAAGTAACCTGGCAGGAGTGTACACCAGGGATAGCAAAAACATTGAGAAACCTTAGGGGTCAAAACCCAACCTTATAATTGTGGAAGAATGACAATGAATAGAAAAGGGAAGAACCATACCCCTTAAAGGATAAATGAGATCCAGAGAGTGAGAGATTGAAACACTCAAAGGAACTGTGTGCTTAGGGGAGACTTAAGGGAGGAGTCCTCCCCCCTGAAACTGTGAAGTAAAACATTGTATGAAAGGAGAAATGCATGGGAAGATTCGTCCCCCTGTGAAGCAGTGGAACATTAATGACTCTTTCCAGAGGTACCGGATGGACAGTGGAAGACCCGAAGAAACAAAGATAGGGATGACCCCTTTTCCTGGTGGAACTTTATTTATTTTCTTTACTTTAGAACTTTATGTTTTGGAAAATTGAAAGAAAACTATAAGTGTGTATCTTACAGAAACCCTGAGTTGCACATTATATCGAGTTTGGCGTGTAAGGGTCAGCTTAGGGATTTTGGACACAGGACGGAGGACACGTTTTCGCTGAACATCCTGACACAGACAGCCCTTTGTTTTTGTTGAGGCAGGGCACCTCCTCGTAGAGTTAGGGAGAGGTAGGAATTCCTCCCAACCCTTTCTTTATTTCATCTTAACAAAAGTATATGACCAAAAACATAATGCCACTGTGTCCAACTCTTACTCTTGATCCCTTAAACTAAGTTAGACAAAGGCTCAACTCACAACCCACTGATTACTAGTCCATGAGGTCTGGGGTGGTATGGGGTAATAACAGGGCCTTCACCTTCCACCTCAGTCTAGGACTATCATAGCCACAGTCACATTACCCGCACCTCCTACAGTGGCTCCCTTAGATCTTAGACTACAGGCCCCTTCAATGTCATTCCATTGCAAATATTTAGGTGATCCCCAGGGCTATAAGTGTTCATTACCAAATGAAGTAGGAATAGGGCAGCTTTATATGACATTGACACAGTCATGGTTGCTTTTATTTTGATGAATCTATAACATGTGAGGTGATCTTGGGAGCTCACTATTTAGACAGTGAAGACCCCCTTTTTATAGGATTATAGTTGATTTATTGGTTCCTTTAAATCCATGTTTAATTACCAATATGCTGATGCAACAGGTTATTAGACGCTGATACAACAAGTTGTACGCCTCCATTAGGATCCATTGCTACAGGGAGTAACCCCCATATATGTTGAAGTTAGTTGCCCAATTCTAATCAACAATGGACAGTAGTAAATGCTCTCTTAGAATGTGGGGTGACAGGGAATTACATTGATCAAGATTTAGTCAAGAGATGGGGATCCCTAAAATACAGAAGACCCGTCTGAACCCATTCTTTTGGTAGATGGTTCATCCTTGTATTCGGGTATCATTACAACATGTACTGTCCCTCTTATCATGTCTTGTTCACGTCGACATCAGGAAACCATAACACTTTACCTTATAATGGCCCCACAATTCCAGATTATCCTAGATATTCCCTTGTTAAGGTTTCATAACCCTTAAATAGACTGGCATACGTGTAACATCTGCTGTACAGCAGATCAATGTCCCTCTGCTTGTCCCGTACCCTGCTCTGTCCAGGATCTACTACTGCAATTACAGAACCCACAAGAACATTTGAACAGCCACAATCAAACAATTACTTATGGCGTATCAGGACTATGAAGATCTGTTCAATGCACAAAGAAGCTGAAACCCTGCCACCTCCTCTGGTTTTTGATTGTCAAATAGAATTACTTCCAGGTCCACAAATTCCATATGGAAGAAGCTCCCAGAAAAAGAAAATGAAACTGTGAGACCCCGAGAATCCTCTATTCAGGTGGCCAGGGGAGGGCCATCGCTTTTGGATCCCAAACCTGGGGGTGGATGAGCGAGGGGGATCACCTGGGTAGGGGAGTCTGGGGTTGCGCCCATAGGAAGAACCCATGTGAGACGTGGTATCCCAACGGTACAATAGGCGAGGAGGAAGAAATCCCTGAAGCCTTCATGGAATATACAGGTCCCACTGTCCCTGTTCCAGGTGACAATATAGTACCAGAACGAAAGCAGGCAGTGAGGAGGGTCAGAAGAGACAAAGGCATGGCTTTGACCTCAGAACCTATTTGTCTTCCAACATTTCAGACCGTAAGGGGTGCTGTCAAGACCAGTATTTTCATGGCAGGGTACCAGGTGAAGGGAGTCACCTAACAAAAGGGGAAATCACCCTTGTAGTATGAAAACAGGGCCAGGGCAATCCCCTATCTTGTCCGTCAATCACCCTATAATTATTCTGCTTTTAACTATCAATTTCCGTTTTGTCCTCTCTCCTCCTCCCCATTTCCGACATGTACTGGGACGAGGAAGAGAAAACTGGAAATTAGAAAGATTACTTATTGGAACAGTACTGTGCAGAGAAAGATGAGTGGAGAGGCCTATACTACACCACTAGGCTGCCCCTTTAATAGAGTCAGGCAGGGTCAGGCATTGTTTTTTTTTTAAATTAATTTATATTGGATAATAAAATCATCCTTTCAAATTAGAGTAGGCATTTGACACTAACCATACACACGTGACTCCAATTGACCCTCAGGTAAGGTATAAAAGGTGAAGTTCTGCCACAGTAAACAAGAGAGCTGGGGTTGCTAGATGGATTGTGGAAGCCAGGGAATAGGAGGCGGCAGCGGGAGAAGCCCAGAGGATATGGAGAAGAAAGGGACACCAGGATGCTGATGTCACGACCCTCGCTCAAAACCCCCTCTGGCAAACCCATTGGCCAGGTGGAGTCAGGACTCGGGCCTCTAGAGCCTGGCATTCTCTTCAAAAGCTCTCATGGGCCTATGGCGCCAGGCTCATACACCATGAAAAGCAATGTGCTTGGGAACGACTTTATTGTACTGTCAGCCAACATGGAGGCATCCACATAGCTTGGTTTCTAAGAACCAAGCTATGCGGTCTAGTGTTTTGGGTGTGGTAGCCTAGGGACTACTTTTCCTCAACTTCTCCCAGAAGCTCAATGTCTCCAGAGCCCTGGTTCTCTCTAGGCTTGAATACGGTAATAGCCTCTTCCTCAATCGTCCTCTTTCCTCCATTTGCCCTCTCCAACTAATCCAGAATAGGACTACAAGACTTATCCTTGGCCTCAAGCCCATGAACTGCAGCTCGCCTGCCCTAAAATCTCTCCACTGGCTCCCGGTGACTGCATGGATCAAATTCAAGACCTTCTGCATCACCCACAAGGCTGTCTGGTGCCTGGGACCTCTCTACATCCAGGTTTTTTCCCCGGAATACCTACCAGCCAGATTCCTTCAGTCTTCTGGCACCAACTCTCTGCAGGTCAAACGTTTCTTCAAGCAGAGAGTGGGACGTAGTCCCCTCTCCTCAGCTGGTGCCTCCCTCTGGAACAGCCTCCCTAACCCCTCAGACTTTAACCGGATCTTCTTAAGTTGCAGGGACTTCTCAAGACCTTCCTCTTCTCCTCTTCTCCCCCCCCTTGCTAAACTCTCCATCTGCTGCTGGACTGGGTCTTGTTCCCTTCAGAATCATACGGGCCAGACCACCCACCACAAGTCCCCCCTCCCAGCATCCTCTGCCAGCACTTGCCCACGGGCTCCCTTTCCAGAACTATCCTAAAATAGTCCTCCTATCCACTGCACCTCACCCCCTTTCCCCAGGCACTTGCTACGCCGGCCCATCCAGCACTTGACCAACCACACCCAAGGGGACACCCCACTTCTGCCCTTCTCGCTCTAACCCCTCCCCCTTGCACTTTCACTTTGTTGTCACAAGACCAATATAACCGTTTCTTTGTTGTTGAATTCTTATGATTTCCCATGTCCCCTCTACCCCTTTTTTGTTCTTGAGATGCCTGGAAACACTTGTGTATAGACACCATACAAATGCCCACAAAATAAATAAATAAGAGAGAAACTTAGTAGAGTCTGGGTGGCTGTAGTGGGAGCTGTAGCAGTGGAAGGTGCAAGGGGCACGATAATTGAAAAGCGAAAGAAAGCAAGCAAGAGAAAAAAAGGTGCACAAGTATCACAAAAGCAGAAAAAGCAGAAACAGTGAGTTGTGAAGAACAGAAAGGAAAGAGGGTGCGAGCTACCCAATAGAAAGAAGGAAAAAGTGAGAAAGATGCGGGCAGCACGAATCAAACAGAGAGGAAGAGACACGACAAGGTAAAGAAAGTGTCCAAGAGGCACAGAAAGGCAGAAGGTGCCAGAAAAGTGTGCAAGAGGCATGGAAAAGACAAAAGGTGATAAAGGAAAGTGTGCAAGAGGCACAGAGAGGAAAAAGGTGCTGGAAGACAAAGAGTGTAAGGAGAGGGGTCAGGTATCAGAGTGGTCGTGCATGGGAAGGAGCAGGAGCCCTTTGTTCTCGGAACTCTCTGATACTGCCCTGGTTTTGACCAAAGGAGGGCTACAGTGCCACTGGAAAAAGTAGGAGCTACAATGAAAGGGAAGTGGGAGAAAAATCCTCCTAAGTGAAGGAAAGGCTGTTGAACCCTCACAAGAAAGAACTGTGCTTTAAGAGGTGCATCCTGTTTCATCGCCCGGGCCCTCTCCCCGTCTGAAGGGGGCTCCCATCTTGCTCAGGCCGAATTAGACTTCCCCTGCTGCTGACGCAAGATCCTGAGGGGGGAGAAGGGGGGGGCGGAATTCGAATCTATTTTGTTTGATTTGCCTGTGAGACTTATATGCTATTAATGTCTTGTTTCCTCTGTGCTGTGTTATAAATAAACAAATAAAAAAAAAAAAGAGGTGCATCCTGACAAGGTGACCATTTGGTATTTTGTGTTTGCGAACTTTTAAGTGAACATTCTGATAAAAAAAGGGCCTATGCTTGGGGAAGGGAACCCTGAGAGACCCAAAGGAAACTGTGAAAGACATTGGTCTTGGGAGAAAGGCAGAGGCTTGGGAAAGGGAACCCTGAGAGGCTCGAAAGGAGTTGTGCATCTTCATTTAAGACAAGAAGAAGCCTAAGTTTGAGGGAAGAGACCACTTTGGAACCGAAACGAATTATAAAGAAGTGAGCGTGAATTCTTTTGAGCCGGAGAGGCCTAGTTGGGGGAAGGAAACCCCGAAAGGCCTAAAACGAACTCTGACTCTTCGTTTGGGAACCAGGGAAGACCCAGAGACATTGTAAACTGTATTGTCCTGATGAAAGAGCCCTACCTGGCAGATCCCAAGGGCACCCCTTTTCCATTGAACTATTTTCAAACTGACAGAACTAAACCTGATGGTAAGGCTACCTGAAACCAGCCTTGGTTTGCATTTCTTTTTGAACTACCATTTTTCTTTAAAAATACATAACATCACATTTGTTTTAAGATTGAGGGCAAGAATAGCTTTTGACAAAGACAGGTGTTGGTTTTGGACTTAGGGACATTGACGTGCCTTCGAAGCATCAGTTGAAGGAACAACCCCATAGAGTTAGGGCCAGTTAGGCATTAATCCAACCCTACAACGTTTTATAATAAAGGTTTTCAAACTGTTACTTTTCCTGATACAATGACTGCCTCACAAAACCCTGAAAAAAACAGAAGATAATCTAGCCCTGGGGTTCATCCAACATTTTATCTCAGCAGTTGGGTTTCTTCTTTTTTTTATCCCTACAAAGAATGATAATGAACTCAGACCCTCTACAGATTATTGTCAACTCAGTTATCTCTGATCCAAGTCCTGATAGGTCAAGCAAGACATGCCAAAATGTATACAAACAGGATCTGAAGGGGGCTTACAACCCTGTACGGATGTATCCAAGGGATGAATGGAAAACCGCTTTTCAGAATAATTTTGCGAATAATGACTATAGGACAATGCCCTTGGACTATGTAATGCCACATCTAAGTTCTAGTATTTCTTAAAAACACATTATCAAGGATATCCCAGACAGTTATGTTGTTATATATCTAGATGGCATTTTGGGTTTCTTCCCGATTGTTCATCATGTGATAAATGTCTGAGAGGTCTTAGAACGATCAAGAAGAAGCAAAATGCATGACATACCGTTAGTGTGATTTTCATGCAACCAGAGTGACCTTTTTGGTTTACATATTTACACCCCAGGGGTTTGAGATAGATCCTTGCAAGATTCAAACAGTCGTAGAATGTCCTAGCTCCTGGAATCTTAAAGAATTGAAACTCCAAGTTCTCCAGACAATTAATTTCCGATTATTTTAAAATCATCTCGCCTCTTACGTGTCTCTTCAGAAAAAGGAGATGCCCATCAATTGAATGACCACTTTGAGTGCTGAAGGAAAGATTCTCCACCACATCATGTGGAGGCTGCCTAATCCTGCCATACCCTAAGAAATCTGGTGATCTAAGTTGGCCCATTCAGTGGCTTGCACCAGAAAAAGGTGGTTGCAGGGGTTTGGGGGATGCCCGAAGAAAACCAGTTATGGATTGCTTCCAATTTCTCTTCCGCTGCCCAACAGTATTTATGTATTTTGACATTGTAAAGCACACCGAAACCGGGGGTAACTGGGCGCTAGTTTGTGCCACATGTGTCCCCTGCCGACGATATAACATTGGGCAATGCATCAAAACAAAACAAGCTGGCATCCCACCAACCCTAGGCATGTTTGCCAAAATCATGGTTGAATTCATCCAACTACCCCAGTGTAATGTATTTGAAAATGTCCTGCTCATTACTGACATGTTTACTGGCTGGATGGATGCATCCCGTGCCAGCATGCTGACTATCACTGTAGCCAAAAAACTACTCCAAGATTTCAGCGACCCCCTCATCATGACCCCTTATAAAACCACAAACATTAGCAGACATGCTCTCAGAGAAAAACACGTCTCAGGCCATTCTGTGATAAAAAAAGGATATGGATTGGTATTCTCGGGTCTGAAATGTACTTTGGTGCTTCAACATCGAATTCACAAAAACAGATTCCAGGAACTTTGGTGCTGAAAACTGCCTCATTTATTATTTTGAAGCTGATAGAATGGAGTCCCGAAATGTTTACATAGTATCTATACACAAAGTACCTGAACATAGCCCGCCAGACACCTGGGTGAAAGGTTGTGAAGTCTTTGCTTAAGAAATGCCATAGTTCTTGACGAGTACTCCTGTGATGCTCCTGTGTCCTCTCAGATTCCACAGGTGAGGTTTGAGATAATGCTTGTTAGCACTTGGTTCTGTGAAGTCAGCCAATCAACTCCCTGCGGGAGCTGGATGGCACTCCTCCAAGCACTGGCCATCGACAGTCCTCTTCCTGCCACTGCCTGTCTGTGCAGAAAGCCACCCGTCCCTTAAACACCCAGATTTACAGTCACATTTATCAGCTGCACCACAGGGCCCTGCCATGCTCCCTTCTTCATCTGTGAAGCGGCCATGGAAATTGAGAACAGGCTTGCTGTCAAGCCTCTCTCAGGAGTCCATGTTCCCATCTTGGCTTGTTCGAATGTTCCCTTTCATGAATGAGCATAGGGACATGTGCAGACTCATCAAGGGTAATGTGTTTAACTTCTGTCAAAAACACTATTTGCAACAGACCTACACGCCATGGTGCTAACAGTGTTATTGGCTTTGACAGGGGTTACATGGCTGGTATTGTCTCTAAGCCCTTGTGGAGGTCCACGCACCAGCTAAGGCCAGCAGACCGTTACCAGCCATGTACAATTTTGAGATCCTGACCACACTTTTTAGGGAATCGCACTAAAATGTTGCCATGATTGTGGCAACATAACCAATAGTGCGCCTGAGCCCAGTACAAAAATCCCGAACCCCCATTACGCCGACTAAGGCGAGCAGGGGTTGCAAGGCTGTCCCCTGCTCTCCTTAGTCAGCGTAATGGGGGCCAGGGGTTGCAGGGGTGTCCTCCACTTCCGTTAGATGGAGAGCTTGGGACAAAATTCAAGAAATAAAAATGAAACAAAAAAAGGACCCTGCGGTACCAGCTCCGAACCATGTAAGTGGGTGGGAACTGACGCTGCAGGGGATAGTTGAGTTGGCAGCACAAAGTATGCAGCTGAGAAGGTAAGTGCTTTGGGGGGGCGTGTAGAGGGATGCGGGCAACAAGTGTTCTACGTGATCAGGAGGTGGACATTTTCATAGTCGCCATTACAGGTGGCCCAATAATCACATAAATCCCTTTTTTATTCAGTGAGGTCTTTTTCAACTTTTGTCAGTAATACAAGTTATTTTGGCCCCTCTTTCATTTTACCTTAAGTGCATTTTACATGCAGGCACGTGGCATTGATACCTGAATTTTGCACTTTTAGGTGCAATCCTGTGCAACCTAACCCTATTTTTATGCATGGTAAACATTTGAACAAGATGGTGGTCAAAATGGCTAACCTTGCGTCAATCTCTGTTGGTTTGTCTTCAGATTCAGAAAAAAACATCTCCTCACCTGAACTGCTGGAGCTTGGTTGAGACGGTTTCTTTATTCCTCTGCTTCGGTAGTCCTTTTTTTGTGTAGATAGGGTCTACCTCGAAGGGAAGCCACAATGGCCGTCTAAGCATCTAGCAGGCCAGTGACCTCGCTGTCGGGGCAGACTTAAGAGGGGAAAAAGCTAGTAGCAATGGTGAAGTATCAGCTCTGTAGAATCCAAACAAGAGCGGTGCAGAGACAGCAACCGGAATGAACGCGGATGGTAGGCAGGCTCCCAGGTCTGGTCGAAGGAGAAAGGATTCCAGGTAAGGATGCGGGAAGGTATAAGCCCAGAGATGAGAGGGAGTTCAAGTTTCCAAGAGCACTGATACCTGTAACTGAGAAGGGATACAGGCAGAAATCAACTGATGGTGGGATCCACAGAAATGTCAGAAGCCAGGGGTGGCCGTGAATGCAGCCGCACAAGGAAGGGGAGCCGGAAGGAAAGAAGAGAACCGCAAGGGAAGAACCGAACAGGGAGAAGGGAGAGCACCACAAGGGAAGCCCAAGTTGGGTGAGAGCAATGGTGGCGCCGCAATAAAGGGGCAGAGCCAGACAAGAGGAGCCTAAAGAGGTAGGCAAGCAAAAACAGGAGAGCTCAGCAGTGAGCCACAAGTAAGACAGCGTGACAGCCCAAAAGGGTGAAAGACTGGGTTGTAACGCGCCGACCGTCGGGAGGAGGCTGCCTAAGATCCTCCTGGCGGTGGCCATGTTGAAAACCACTAGACTGCGCAAGGCAGCGCAGAAAGAGCGTGGTGTGCCTGTCAATGGAAGTGAGTCCTCCATTGACTAAACAAGTGCCAGCCGCGGGGACGTGCGACACCTTGTTTAGGCCCCGTCATAATGGATCGCTGGCTTTGTTGACAGTCTTGCTCCCTTTCCAAGTAGGAAATGGCCACATATAGTAATGCACTTAAATAAGCACTGTTCAGAGCCTAGCAAAGGCAAAGCACTACTTGGAACTGAGTTGTCCTGGGTAGTGGGTTGCAGGCCAGCACTACACATCCAACCAGAGTGATGCCAAAGTACATATGAGCTGGCTATCCAGGATTGGCTAGGCACTCAGAGTTAGAGTGGTGCAAGTACTCTGATAAGTGATCTACGGTCACTTTCAGCCCAGACTTCTTTATTTCAAGAGAGGCTACAGAGCCATTTCTTGAGTTGATTAGTGTAACCTGAACTCCAAAACACAAGAGGCCACTGGGAAGCTTCTGCTGTGACAACTATTGTCAACCCCAACTCACGAAAGGCAAAGCACTGCCCTTTTTCAGATATGGTGGCATTCGAACATGTATCACTCCCTGGTGCTTGTGAGCACAAACAGTTCAGAGTCCTGCACCTCGTTGGACGTACTTGTGGAGTTTGTGGAAGCCACAGCCCTGTGGCTTGTCTGCATCATCCGAATTAAAAATTCTGTGTCTGGAAAACTTTATTTGCCTTGCCTTGTGCCTTGTCAATGGATACTTGACTTTCTGGCTCTGCTCCTCTCCACCAGGAATCGGCCTTGCTGCATTTGTCCTCCTCCTTCATTGCTTGCAGATCCTTGTTGGGTCACCAAGACTGTTTATTTTGGCTGCTGCATTGCCACAGTCCTTCCTTGTTGTAATGAATGAAGCCGAAGGAAGTTTTTAAAAAACAAAATTGTATTGGTTTTTAAATCAGGACACACTCAGGAATCATCCAGTACTGAATGCACAAAGCTCTTACCAACTGAGGATAGAACCCCCCCCCCCTTGCTCTCCCTCCAGGAGTATTCGAAATTAAGTTCAATTTGAGCATTTTAGTGGGTAGTATATACAGCTTGTCATACAGGGTTACTCAGTCAGGCTAGATCAACTAGGTTCAGTGCCCGTAAATTCACCAAGCAGGAGAGGGCGTTCAAATCCTTTTGCATGTATGTCAAGAAGGGCCTTCACACAGTCATAAATGGCATCAGAGAGTCATTTATATTAGCCGATAGTTTCCCCATTGCCAGAACATTCCGACTTTGTCAAGCCACAGGTTGATCGTTGGAGGCTCCAACTTCCTCCAGAAGTGGAGACTAAAATGTTTGGCCCCCAACAGGAGGTGAATCAACAATTTCAGATCGGCCACAGTGCAATCCTTTTGCAGTGCATCAGTGAGTCCCAGAACACACACGATAGGGTAGTCCAGGATTTCCATCTGTAGGATATCTTTTAGTCTGAATCTCACCCCTAACTAGAAATCCTGTATCAGCGGGTACCATAAGAGAACATGCAAAAGTGTACCTTCAAATCCGCACCATCTCCAGCATAATTTGTTATTCAGCTTGATACGGTGTAGACAGGCCGGAGTTTTGTACTTTTGTGTCAATATTGTATATCTGGTTTCCTGAAGGCGTGGGCAGAGTGAGACCTAACTTCCCCCATAGCGTATGCAGCTTCCTGGAACATCTGTTCCAACTTCATTAGGTCCCTTGTTGCCTGCGACACATTGACAGGGTGGAGGACCCAGTGCCTTGCCTGCATGTAGCGGAATCTATTGGTCTCCTCAAGGCCCCGACTCCTCTTACAGTCCTCTAGAGCGTGAATTTTCCCATTCAAGAATAAATCCCCCAGTTTACTTATCCCCATGTCTGCCCACCGCAGGAACCCTCTGCCTGTCTTCCCGGGAGAGTAATTGTTCTTTTGAAGTAGTGGGGTGTATGGGGTGGGGAAGGTGATAGTCCTCTTCTCCCGGCAAATACTGTCCCATGCATTGAGGGACACCATAGAGATAGGGTTCACGTAAAGGCGCTGCGTTTGAGCGTGCTGGGCAGCCAGGGTTGCGTCCATAAGAGTCTTCCTGCTACAGCTTGCTCCATGTTTACCCATAGTTTCTCAGAATCCCTTTGCATCCAGTCAAGCAGGTGGCAGATTTGCAATATTCTGTAATAATTCCATAGCTTGGGGAATGACAGTGCTCCCTGGGCCATAACTGAATACAGTTTGGTCCTATTAACTCTAGGGGAGACCCCCCCTCCACAGAAATTGTAGTAACATAGCATCCCAGTTCCCAATTGTACTTTTAGCGTAAGGAATAGTAATCGACTGAAAGAGGTAGAGAAACCGTGGAAGGATGTTCATCTTGACTACCGCCATTCTGTCAAATCAGGACAGCCGCCGGTCATCTATCGATTTAAGTCAGTCTTGATATTCCTCACTAAGGCCAGATAGTTGACTCCAAAAAAATACATGGTTTCACTGGTTATGTTGACCCCAAGGTATTTCATAGTTTTAGAGGCCCACGTGAAGGGGATCCTCCACTGAAGATCCTCTCTCAGACTGGGGGAGGTGGGGTGGTTGATGAATAAACACAGGATTTCTAATTTGCATTATTCATTTGAAACCCAGAGCTCCGTCCATAGCGGTCGAACTCGTCTTCTTCGCTTCATAGTGATTCTAGGGATTTGGACAGGGTCAAAATCACATCATCTATGAAAAGGTTAATCTTGTGTTGGGAGCCCCTGAATTTTATACCCACAATGCGCTTGTTGGCTCTTACACGCTCTGCCAAGGGCTACATTACTAGCGCAAATAACGTCAGCGAGAGGGGACACCCCTGCCTGGTGTCTCTGCTAAGTGGAATAGGTGCAGTTGGACCCCCATTGACCAGTAGCCTTGCCAGAGGGAGTCACATAATTGGAGGGGATCATCTGGGGCATTTTGGGACCAAAGTTGAATTTCTGCAAGACTTCTCGCAGGAAGCCCCATTCTATGTGGTCAACCACTTTTTCAGCGTTGAGCGCCATTGAGAGCGAGTGACTTGGATTTCTCTCAGACTTGTCTATTAAGTGCATTAATCTCCTTATATTATCAACGGTACCCCGTCCCCTGATGAACCCCGACTGGTCAGGGTAAATAAGCAAAGGCATGAAACCTCTCTAACCTAGTGGTAAGAATTTTCGTAAATATCTTCCATGTTTTACAAAGCTATGGGCCCTGTGAAACAGGCACAGTATCAAGAGTGAAACTGACTAACAGTTTCAAAAACCTTTATTTAATAAAGTTCTGGGGTTGGTGTATGTGGAAATCAGGACAGTAGCCGATGTGGAGTTTTTGCAGACCTTTATTACACACTCGTTAAATGTAATGTCTTAACCACGGTGATTGGACTCCAGGTTGTCCCACAGTTACTTCACTGTGAGTAAAAGGCACCAGGAGTTCCTCTCCCCTTGAAGTGTCTCCTGTTCTCACGGACCCGGATAGGCCCACCATTTGATCTCACTCTCCTCTCCGTCTCCCTGCAAAAAGCAACAAAACTGCCATTAGGCCAGTCCCCTTTATACCCAGTGCTTGGAGGGAAAGAGGGCCAATCAGGGACATCTCCCCCCCCCTTCCGATTGGTGGGGACCCTAGGCACCCACCCTCTATGAGTAGAGCTGCCCCCTCCCCTCCTCCTCCTTTCCCTTGGCTGCCTGGTCCCAGCTCCCCCTCCCTGTTGTCAGCCACTCCCTGGTCGCTATCCCACCTGGGTCGTGTCTGACACACACCCTCTCCATAGGCCCCGCCCCCCCAACATGGTGTCTCCCTTGAGGCATGCTTCCCGCAGGCCCGTCCTGCTCAAGGTAAGGAGGGGGTTCTGGTTTGCCCCCACTGTCTGGTTCCTGACCACGTGTACGGCGCTCCTCCGACGCCGAGTGGTCGGCACGAGTCGGGCTCTCGACTTCCCAAGCCCTGCCGCCGCCGCTGATGCACGCCGTGTTCCCGGGTTGCTCAGCCGCAGCGCTAGTGGCCCGGGTCCTCGTGGGAGTACGCGGCGCTGCGGCTGCAACGCCGGCACCACCGCGGAACGCCGACAAGGCGTTCCCGTTGACAGGGACACCTCCCCGGCACCCCCCATCAGCGCGACTCCTGGCAGCGTTTGCGCCACGCACTCCTGCGGTACAGCGGGCTCCTCTGCCAGGGCGTCCCGCATCCCGTCGGCCACCCTGCTCACATCCTCACATACCCCCACCACAGATCCAGGCCGGTCGGGCCAGATCGAACACCTGGACAAGTAATCCGCCACCAGCTGGAAGCTGGCAGGTCTATGTAAGGTGACGAAGTCGAAGGGCTGGAGGGATAGGAACCACCGCAGCACCCGTTGGTTGGTGTCCTTGTGTCTCGCCAACCACTGCAGCAGTGCATGGTCGGTATACAACGTTAACTTCCTCCCCAGCAGGTAATATCGTAAGGTGTCCACCTCCCACTTGATGGCGAGACATTCCTTTTCTATTGTGGAATACGCTAACTCATGCGGAAGGAGCTTCCGGTTCACAAAACAGATCGGCCGTAGGAACCCGTCCACCTCCTGCCCCCGGACTGCCCCCAACCCCATGCCAGAGGCGTCCGTCTGCAGGAAGAAATGCTTTCGGAAGTCAGGGCATACCAACACCAGGTGGGATGATATACTGCACTTCAGCTTCTCGACGGCCAGTATGGCTGCGTGATTGGTCGACAGGTCTGGGGAACCCCCGATCTTTAACGCCTCGGTCAGCGGCGCAGCCAGGGAAGAAAAACCGGGAATAAAGCGTCTGTAGTACCCTATAAACCCCAAGAAGGCCCTTATTTGTTTCCTGTTGGTTGGTACTGGGATCCCCTGAATAGCCTCGATTTTGGACACCTGTGGTCGAATCACTCCGCCACCGACTATATGTCCGAGGTACTTGGTTTCCCGGGTCCCTAGGACCGATTTCCCTGGGTTGATATGGAGTCCGGCCTGGGTCAGGGTGCAGACCACCTCGCGTAGATGGGTCAGGTGGTCACTCCATGATGCGCTGTATATCACGATGTCGTCCAGGTAGGCTGCGGCGTACTGGTCGTGGAGCTGCAGAAGGACGTCCATCAGCCTCTGGAAGGTGGCCGGAGCCCCATGCAACCCGAATGGTAGTACTTTATACTGAAAGAGCCCCTGGGGCGTAGCAAAGGCCGTCTTTTCTTTGTCAGATTCCCGTAGTGGGATCTGCCAGTATCCCTTGGTGAGGTCCAAGGTACTGAGGTAACGGGCAGCACCTAGCCTTTCCAGCACTTCATCCATCCTGGCCATGGGATAGGCCTCGTAGTGTGATATCATGTTGAGCTGCCTAAAATCCATACAAAATCATACAGCCCCGTCTGGCTTGGGTACAAGTACGATTGGAGAACACCACGCACTGGTTGACGGTTCAATGATGTCCAGCCTAATCATTTCTTCGATCTCCTTTTTAATGATCAACCTTCGGGCCTCCGGGATCCTGTAAGGCCACAGCCGGACTATGTGTCCGGTTAGGGTTTCAATACGATGCTCTATTAGGCTGGTCCTTCCAGGTAAATGGGAGAAGGCGTTGCGGTGAGGGTTGAGCGTCTCCTGGATCTCGTTCTTCATGTGTTCCGTTAGTGATTCCCCCCACTGCACCGCATCCAATTGGCCGGTTGCGTAGATCACCCCCGTACCTTGGGAGGCCAGAACGTCGACCGGGGCAGGCTCGGTCCATTTCTTCAGTAGGTTTATATGGTAGACTTTATGTGATGGTGTCCGGTCAGGTTGGTGTATCCGGTAATTCACCGGTCCCACCACGTCCTTCACCACATAAGGGCCTCTCCACCGAACCAACATTTTGTTCGTACTGGTGGGTAGCAACACTAGTACCTTATCCCCTGGTTCTAGCTTTCTTAGGCGACAGCCCTTGTTGTATGCCCTCTCCTGCCGGTCTTGGGCTATACCTAGATGGGTTTCTGCTAGTCCCCTCAAGATAGACAGATGTTCCCTAAGGTCCTCTGTGTACTCGGTGAGGGATGTTTCCTTAGCGTTTTCCCAGTCCTCCTTGACCAGATCTAGGATTGTTCTGGGCTGTCTTCCAAATAGCAGCTCGAACGGGGAGAATCCTGTCGAGGATTGGGGAGTGTCCCTCAATACCATTAGGATCAGGGGTATGACCCTATCCCAGTCCTTCCCCTCCAGGCCTGTTACCCTTTTCATCATTTTCTTTATCGTTTGGTTATACCTCTCCACCAACCCATCCGTTTGGGGGTGGTAGACCGAGGTGCGCATCCGTCTGATCTGTAGTCTTTCACAGACTTGTCGCATGACAGCCGACATGAAGTTTGTACCCTGATCGGTGAGGATTTCGGTGGGTAGGCCTACCCGTGCGAAGTATGGGATGAGTTGGTTGCATACCTGGTTAGCCGACGTCCCCTTTAGGGGGAAGGCCTCGGGGTACCGGGTGGCATAATCCACAATGACCAGCAGGTATCGGTATCCACGACTGACTGGCTCGAGCGGGCCTACCAGATCTATACCTATCCTTTGAAAGGGTATGGTGATCAAGGGCATCCGCTGTAGAGGTGCCTTGGCTGGCTTTTCCCCACTCGTCAGTTGGCAGGTTTTGCACCCCTTACAGAATTTCGCCACCTCCCCATAGACCCCTGGCCAGTAGAAACGTTTTAGAATATTTTGCTGTGTCTTTAGGGAGGCCATGTGGCCCCCACACGGGTGATTATGTGCCAACTGGAGGACAATACCCCTGTGTGTTTTGGGCAGGAGTAGTTGTTCCTTTCGTGCTCCTCCCTCCTCTTGGTAGACCCGATAGAGCAGGCCCTGTCCAGATGTAAAACCGGCTCCCTTGGTCAGGTCTGGGTCCCCATCTGTGATGGCTCTTTCGCGGGCAAGTGTTAAGGTAGGGTCCGTCAGGGTTTCTCCCCGGATGGAATCCTCATGGTCCTCGGGGTTCCAGGCTATCCGTTGGGTGGCATACATGGATGCGCATTTAGCAAGGCGGGCTTCCCTTCTTTTCCTAGCGGGTCTCTCCCGTCCCTGGGTGTTCGGGGGGATGGGTTCCCTGGCAAAGGGTGCTTCTTCCCACCATCCCTGGTCTAGGGCTTTGAGAGTCTGGTGGAAGTGGGGCAGATCGGTTCCAATCACCACCGGGGCGGGTAAGGAGGGGAGGACAGCAGCTCTCATCTCTGCAACGTTAGGGCCCACCTCTACTGTTATGGTTTTCATGGGGTAGGTCCTCACATCCCCGTGTATACACCGAATTGGGATACTAACATTGGTGAGATAAGGAGAATCACTTACGGTTGGTAGCACCGCCGTCTGCCGACTTCTACTGTCGAGTAGGGCCCTGGTCGGGTTCCCATCGACCCGGACGTCCATCTCGTAGAGACCTTGGCATCGTGGTCCTTGCTCCGTCCTCATGAATCCGATCTCCATCGGCTCGGCGCCTCTCTTCCGGGGACAAAACCGGGCTATATGGCCCCACTCGCTACAGTCATAACATTGCGGTTGCCGGTATCCCGTGGACAACGGGGTGGGCCGCGCGGCGGGACCGTTTCTCTTCTCTTCGGGTCTAGAAGGGCGTTCTTCCATTGCTCTCCATTTGGGAGGCACTACTCTCAGGCTCTTGGTTGTGAGGGGTTCCAATGGTGGCATCGGGCTGCGATTGGAAGAACCGACTCCAAAGTGTTTACCCGCCCCCCCGGCCTTTTGGTAGGCTGATGCTATGTCCACAGCCTCAGATAAGGTGGGTCCGTGATTTTGTCAGACCCATCTTTGCATCGGAGGGGGCAGGGCCTCGACGAACTGCTCCAGGGTGACCTTATCTAAAACATCCTGTAGGCCTGTTCCCGGTGCTTGCAGCCATTTCTCGGTGAGGTCCTTAACCCGGTAAAAGAGCTGTCAGGGGTTCTCCCCCGATTTGAGTCTAGTGTCTCGTAGCCTCATTCTGTAGGCTTCTTCGTCAAGTCCCAACCGGTCCAACACAGCCCTCTTGATTTCAGCGTAAGGCGTGGTTCCGTTTGGGTTAACGGCCTGGTAGGCACCTTGCATGATGCCAGACAAAAGGGGAGCGACATACTGGCCCCAGCGGTCCACCGGCCACTGTGCATTTCGGGCGATCCTTTCAAATGTGGTAAAAAAGAAAGCCGGGTCTTCACCTTCCTTGAATTTCTGCAACACTGCGGAAGGGACCATGGGCTGGTTTCGGGTGCCGGTCACTGCATCCGTCAGGTGTCTTATCGTCTCTTGATGTTTGTCCTGAGACGTGGACTGCAGGGTACCCTGCATTTGTATTGCCTGCTGAAAGGCTTGGCGATCAGCGGCCACCTGCTGGGCCTGAAGTTGGAGGAGCTGTTGTAACTGTTGTTGCCCCTCTGACAGTGTCTGTATTATTTTCTCCATCGCGTTCTCGTTAATCCTGCCGACTACGCCACTTGTGGAAATCAGGACAGTAGCCGATGTGGAGTTTTTGCAGACCTTTATTACACACTCGTTAAATGTAATGTCTTAACCACGGTGATTGGACTCCAGGTTGTCCCACAGTTACTTCACTGTGAGTAAAAGGCACCAGGAGTTCCTCTCCCCTTGAAGTGTCTCCTGTTCTCACGGACCCGGATAGGCCCACCAGTTGCTCTCACTCTCCTCTCCTTCTCCCTGCAAAAAGCAACAAAACTGCCATTAGGCCAGTCCCCTTTATACCCGGTGCTTGGAGGGAAAGAGGGCCAATCAGGGACAACTTCCCTCCCCCCCTTCCGATTGGTGGGGACCCTAGGCACCCACCCTCTATGAGTAGAGCTGCCCCCTCCCCTCCTCCTCCTTTCCCTTGGCTGCCTGGTCCCGGCTCCCCCTCCCTGTTGTCAGCCACTCCCTGGTCGCTATCCCATCTGGGTTGTGTCTGACACACGCCCTCTCCATAGGCCCCGCCCCCCCCAACATGGTGTCTCCCTTGAGGCATGCTTCCCGGAGGCCCTTCCTGCTCGAGGTAAGGAGGGGGTTCTGGTTTGCCCCCACTGTCTGGTTCCTGACCACTTGTACGGCGCTCCTCCGACGCCGAGCGGTCGGCACGAGCCGGGCTCTCGACTTCCCAAGCCCCGCCGCCGCTCGCCGCCGGAGGCCGCTGATGCACGCCGTGTTCCCGGGTTGCTCAACCGCAGCGCTAGTGGCCCGGGTCCTCGTGGGAGTACGCGGCGCTGTGGCTGCAAAGCCGGCACTGCCGCGGAACGCCGACAAGGCATTCCCGTTGACAGGGACACCTCCCCGGCGCCCCCCCATCAGCGCGACTCCTGGCAGCGTTTGCGCCGCGCACCTTCGCGGTACAGGGGGCTCCTCTGCCCGGGCGTCCCGCATCCCGTCGGCCACCCTGCTCACATCCTCACAGTGTAATACCTAACTGGCCCTAATTCTAAAGGAGTTGTTCCCTAAACTGGTATTTCTAAAGGCCGTCGATGTCTGAAAGTCCAAAACCAAAATTCCTCTGTGTCTAAACCTATGCTTGCCCTCACTCTTTGACAACATGTGATAGGGAGTCTTTTTATAGAAAGAATAGTGGTTCAAGAAAAAGGAAATGTAAACCAGAGCTGGTTTCAGGTAGTCTCACTAATAGGTGTAGTTCTGCCAGTGCAATATAGTTTAATTCAAAAAGGGAGCCCTTGGAAACTTCCACCAGGGCTCTTGCAGCAAATCAACCAAGTTCACAATGTCTCTGGGTCTCCTGGGGTTCCATTCCCCAAGCTCAGACTCCTCTGGATCCAAACTAAAATACACAATCCTTGTTAGGCCTTTCAGGGTTCCCTTCCCCAAGCCAAGGTCCCTTTCGTCTTCAAACAAACAAAGTTCTCCTGGTCAGGATGTGCCTTTCACTGAACAGTTCTTACATGGGGTAGTATCAGAGACTCGAAAATGATGGGCTCTTTGCTCCTCCCAGATGTGACCACTCTGACCTCTAACCCCTCTCCTTACTCTCTGTACCTTTCTTCTGGCACCTTTTCCTGTCTGTGCCTCTTTCACTCTGTTCTTTTCCACTTCACTGTGCCTTCTGCATGTTTATTTTCTATTGGGCTCACTTGCACCCTTCTTTCTTCTTGCCATGCCTCTTGCACACTTCTCTTGGCTTTATCGTGCCCCTGGTACCCACTGTTCCTTTGGTTGTGCACCGTTGCACCTTCTTTTCATTTTGTCGTGCCGCTTGCACTTTCCTTTTTCAACTTTCGGGTCGCTCATACCCTCTTTTCGCTTTCGCTTTCTCTCACTTTTCCAGTCTGTTGGGTCACTCACACCTTCTTTACTGTTTTGGGTCACTTGCACCCTCTTTTCTTTTACATTCCTTAAAGTTCACTTTCCTCTTATCTCCCTTTACTTCAGTGCCCTTGGCACATCTTTCTTCAAGCTTACTTTCCTGCTTTCCACCCGCTTTCTCTTTTATAAATCTCTTCTGTCTTCACTCCCTGCTCCAGCCACCTGCACGCTCCTGAGTTTCTCTCTTTACTGTCACAAAACTCACTGGGTAGCGTGGCACTGGCAAGCAGTCTCCTCGGGATACACTAGGTCGAGGTCAGGGTCTCACCACCTGCCCTTCAGACACCCTTGGGACCGGCACACGTGCCAAGGGAACAAGCATATTTTTCTGGACTTGACCTGCTTCACTCAGGTTCTCTGGACACACGTTACCTCAGACACGCTGCAGCCCCTCAAACACACCGGGCCAGCATCTCGGCATGCCGATCCCCTCCAGACTCTCCAGGCTTCTCTTCCTGCCTCGTCCCACACCTTGGTTCTCTGGTCCAGTTGACATCCCCAGCTCGCTCATTGCTTCTGGCAAAACTACACCTTTTATACTGGTGTAAAGAGTCAATTGGAGTCAGGTGTGCACAGTTGGAATAGAGTTACTGACCTTGCCTGACTATTAGTGGGACAACCTAGTGGTAGGTTGTAGTAGGCCCCTTAGTTGTATCTTCCTCTTCTCAGTGTTTATTGGAAATGGGAAGGGAGCGATGGGGTGTGACTGGAAATACCCCATGAAAGCTGAGGGAGAGTGGGTTGGGGTATGATTGGGAAAGGGGAAAGGGGAATATCATGTCTCACCCTTGGGTATTCTCCTCCCAATCCCCTGTGACCCTCCACTCAGGTTATCCTCCCTCGCTTGTCCACCCCCAAGGTCGGGATCCAAAAGCGGTGGCCCTTCCCCGGCCACCTGAATGTTAGATCTTGGGGGAGTAGGTGGGAGAATACGGTTAGGTTTCTCACAGCCTATATGAAGAACATAATTTGTGTCCTTTCCCGGCTTGGGTGTAAGGGTTACCTGGGCTTCCGTCATTGAAGCTGGAAGGTAACCGCCAGTTCTTATAGAGTTAAACATGCCAGCCATAGGTTTGGCCAATATCTGACAGAGGAATTTGTAAAAGCTGGTCGTGAAGTCATCAGGACCTGGGGCCTTGTTTGGTTTCCTTGTTTTAGTGGTTTGGATAACTTCCTGTGGTTCTATTGAGCTTCTACGAATTCTCTCGGCCCTCCAGCTAGTTGAGGCAGTTCCACCTCCTCTAGGTATGCTTGGATGTCTTCAGGGTTGGGGTCACTGGAAGTATAGAGCTCTGTTCAAAAGGCATGGAATAATTCCCTTTTTTTGTCCTCGTCTCCCCACTCTTTCCCTGAGCGTCAACAACGGTGTGAATGAATGATCGGCTTGTCTGCTGCCTAAGGAGGTGCGCTAGAATTGTCCCTGGTATGTCCCCTTGCTCAAAGAATTTGTGTTGAATCCTAAGCATAGTGCATTCAGCTTTTTGAGTCCTCAAGATTCTCGGCTGACTCTTGGCTACTGTCAGTGTCCTAAGATGTCGTCTAGTAGGGTTTTAAGCGTAGGCCTTGTCTGCTCTGCTTACTTTTCCTATTAACTGCTCTTCCGCCTGGCCCCGAGCACGTTTCATCGTGGCCGCACCTGCTGTTACTATGCCCCTGGCAACAACTTTGAACACATCCCAATGAATGCCCTCTGCATTGTCCTCGGGGTGATAATTAGAAAGGTATTCGCAAACTGCCCCATTTAAGTCATCCAAACACCCTGTATCCTGCAAGATACCTGCCAGAAGCCTCAACTGGTAGGTTTTGCAGTGGTGCGACCAATCTTTCAATCTCGCTGTCACCATGTTGTGGTCAGTATGGGTCAGAGGCTCAATTTCTGAGAGGACAAATGTAGTCATGCCATCCAATGTAGTCGATGTGTGAGGCTGACAATTGCACATGGGAGTTATATGTGTAGGCAGTGTCATCAGGGTGTAGGGTTTGCCATATGACCACCACATTGAGGTCAGTTATGCAGTTCCTTAGAATGGGAGTGGCTGAGATTGTAGTAAAGTAGGTGGTCTGGGACGAACTATCTTTAGCCCTATTCATTGCTTGGTTCTTGTCGCCCATTGGAAGAACTTCCCCTTAGCCCCTCCTCCCCACCTCTTCCAGCAACCGTCACATGAAGGGAAAGCGTTCATTTTATTCGCCGAGTTAGGCGAATAAAATGAGAGTATAGTGATTCGTCTGCCTTGAAAGTCCCCCTCTACCATTACGTACCTGCCATCTGTGTCTTTGATGGTTGCTAAATGTGTAAATCCCATATCTTTATGTATAAGTAGCGACCACCCTGCTAATTTACTGTCCGATCAGGAGTGATATTGATGTGGAAAGAGTCTATTTCTAAATCGTCCCTGGTCCTTTTTAACAGGTGGGCTTCCTGGAGCACTATTATGTACAACTGAAGTCTTTCCAGCTCCCTAAGCAACCAAATACGTTTACCCAGGGTGTTCAAACCACAGGTGTTTATGGTCCCTAAATTAACCACTTGGGTTTGCTAGAAAGTGTCCCACCTCCCACAGATTATCCCAATCCATAGAAAGACTGTTGTTTCCATGCCCCCTACTGCGTCTGCATGAGATACTCCCGTGCTGAGTGAAATTGCGTAAACCCTGTGAAATCGCTCACCGTAATAGTTTCTGCTATTGGCTCAATAACCTCTTTGTACTCCAGAGTTACCCCCAAAAATATCTGCCAGTCAGTAAAATATCGGATTTGGAAGATATCCCCCCCTCCCATAAGGCCCGACCGATCAATAATTTGCTACAAGTGTCGAGAAATCACTGTAAATCCCAACACAACTAACAGAATTTTAGGGCAAAGGTGAGTCATTGTACATTCTTCAACTTGAAACTCTTCAAAAACTGCTGAACAGTTGGACATAATGTCAAGTGTGGTAATCCAGCCCGTTCCTGTCCCTTGACTCGATATGAGGTAGGCAGATTCTAAACAGTGCCGGCTCATATGTCAGCCCACTTTTTTGCCTGAGTGCGCCGTGTGCCAGAAACTCTCCCGTCGGCCCCCATCAGGACTTGCTGCGGCTTGGTCTGCCCCTTCCTTGTTTAACGTGAGATTCAGTAGACGAGCTCCGTCCCCCACTGTGTAAACTGTGTGCACTGCATCTCTCATTTTGAACTGGAAGCCGAAGGGGTACGTCCACCTATACCGGATGTCTTGATGCCGTAGCGCCCCAGTTATAGGTTTCAACAATCTTTGTTTTGCCAAAGTGTGCTGGGAGACTACCTGAAATATTTGAATTGTGGAGTTACGAAACTGAATTCGGGTTCACCCTACTTGCCTACTCCAGGATTGCTTCCTTGACTTTGTAATCAATTGTGTCCTCTCTCCTTAGTCCCACTCTGTGCACCCTCTCCATCTTGATAGCCTCAGGGGGATTGCCCGACATGATTTGTGAGAAGAGTTGCCCAACACAATCTTCTATGTCATTCCTCTCGGCTTCCTCGCAAAGGAACTTTACCCTAAGATTGGCTCGCCTCGCCCGGTTCACCAGGTCATCACACTTTGACTTGAGAAGATCATTGCTGTCCTGGTGGGCAGATATTCTCTTGCATCTCTCTCATTTCTGTCTCAAGCATAGTCAGGGAGCGCTCTTTGTGGTCCACCCTGTCTCCCAGAGCCACCACCTCCGTCCAGATCTCGGTAGTAGTCTCCAGCATCTCCTTATGGAGTTCAGTTATCTGAGTGTTATCTGGAACCGTGAGGTCTGAAGCAGAGACTGGAATAGACATCGTGCTGCACCCAAACCCAACACTGATATATTTCTCTGCACCCATAATCCATGGACTCACATCATAGCAACCCACAATAAGAGCAGTTGTCCCCTATGGTGAGATAAAAGGCCCAGACTTACTTGAAGTCATTGATCTTCTGGGTTGGAGTTTGAAAGGCTTGTTTGCATAACTCTTGTCACTCCCTGTGCCCCATAATACTCAAAAGAGAGCAAAGTCCTCTCTTGCGGTCACCTTTGCCTTACCCTTTTGTGATGGAACCCGGGTACAGGAATCTCAGGTGGGGTCCCCCAAGACTCCTGAAATAGATGGGTACCTTCTTCCTTCATGGAAAACTTCTAAGTATAATTTAACAAATTGTGTCACTATAACCACGTTTGACTATCATATTTAGCCTGGTAAACCATATGGGAGAACTTTGGGAATACTTTTAAACTCCCTCTAAATTTCCAAACCTTCCTTGTCAATGACTATGTATGTAACCTCTGCCTTATATCAGTCTGCTCCCCTCCTTGAATTAAGGCATACTGCTCAGCCATATTACTAGTGAGAACGTTGGTGTTACTTTGTGGAAACCCTGCAGGTCCACTAAGGTTGGTCTCTCAGAATTACACAGCACTAGTGTTTTGGATTAACTGTCCCAAAAGCAATAAACAGTCTTTGTCAGAAACATATTTATTATGTGAGATCTTTTAGTTAATCTTAGGGAGGTTTTGCCACAGTATTGTGGTGAGGGGTGTGAGGTGACCTATGTTAAGTGGAAAATGCAAAGGTTGTACCTTGTAGAGACAAATATACTCCGAGTCCATAGCTCCTCCATACTTATGGGAGCACCCACTATGTGCTACCAGAGCATTTAGCATAGCAACACATGCTTCCCCCTTAAAACTGCACATGGCGGTAGGGCAACAAGTGCATACAGGCGGTCCACCCATAACCTCCACTCCAAACGTCTTCCTCTCAGGCCCTTCACATACCAGGAGGACTAATTACATTTTAAGTGGGATGAAGGGTGGGTCATTTAGAGGAAAGGGGACTGTGGACTAGGAGTACAGTAGTAACTACGGTAACTTTTCTTTACTCGTTTGTCCCTCCCCCTTTCATCCATACTAATGGGAAAGGACAAGTATCACTCAGCTCGGGAGGCGGAACTGTCATGCCTGCGCCATGGGCGCATCCATTTACGCTCAATTTTGACTATATGTTTATCATTTATTTACAACAGACTCTTGGATCTATCTATATTTACTTTGGAAACTTTATTTCCCATTTGCGAGACTTTGCTGCTTAATTATTATTTCCAACAAACTACGCATACCATAATGCACCTGGCTACAAGCATTGATTCCTGGCTGTTCCTATTGGTTATCAATGGAACTACACCCCCCAGAAGCCCTAGAGACTTGCCCTGCTTCCACCAGCCCAGGAACAGAAAGGGAGGTGGCCGATTGCCTGCAGGTGTGTTTAGCCAGGTGCAACCAATTAGCCTGCCTCTGTGCTGGGCTAGGCAGTATAAAGGCTGCTGCCTGCAGTGGCTCAGCCTCTTGTATCTGAGAGTTCTTCCTCCACCTTTTGCTTCTTTGTACGGATCTTGTATGCTGCTTACCTTCACTCCTGCTTGGACCCTGCCTTGTTGCTTGCTCCACCCTGCTGCCTCCAGCCATAGCCTTCCAGGCTCCCTGCCTCACAGCCCTGCTCCTCTGGGCTCTCCACACTGCAGCGGATCACGCTCTGCTGCCTTCCAGTCTCCGCCCTTGCCCTGCCGGGCTCTCCACATTACAGCGGATCACGCTCTGCTGCCTTCCAGCCTTCGCCCTTGCCCTGCCGGGCTCTCCAGATTGCAGCCGATCACGCTCTGCTGCCTTCCAGTCTCCGCCCTTGCCCTGCCGGGTTCTCCACATTGCAGCGGATCACGCTCTGCTGCCTTCCAGCCTTCGCCCTTGCCCTGCCGGGCTCTCCACATTGCAGCGGATCACGCTCTGCTGCCTTCCAGCCTTCGCCCTTGCCCTGCCGGGCTCTCCACATTGCAGCCGATCACGCTCTGCTGCCTTCCAGCCTTCGCCCTTGCCCTGCCGGGCTCTCCACATTGCAGCGGATCACGCTCTGCTGCCTTCCAGCCTTCGCCCTTGCCTTGCCGGGCTCTCCACATTGCAGCCGATCACGCTCTGCTGCCTTCCAGCCTCCGCCCTTGCCCTGTCGGGCTCTCCACATTGCAGCCGATCACGCTCTGCTGCCTTCCAGCCTCCGCCCTTGCCCTGCGTACCCTCTACATTGCAGCTGATCACGCTCTGCTGCTTTCCTGCCTCAGCCCTTGTCCTCTGGGCTCCCTGCCCTGCAGCCTGCCTCACTCCGGCTGCCTTCAGCCCTTGTCCTCTGGGGCTCCCTGCTCTGCAGCCTACCTCTCTCTGGCTACCTACAGCCCTTGTCCTCTGGGCCTTCCTACTTTGCAGCTTATCCCGCTTCGCTGCCTACTACCTACCTTTTCCGCTGGGTTCTCGGCCTAGCAGCTCTCTACAGTCCTCTACTACCTTCTACGTTCATCGGCCCTGTCCCTCAGGGCTCACTCCTTACTGCCCGGCCCTTACGGGATCCTTGCCGTGCAGTCTGCTTTACTCTGCTGCCCTAAGCCCTTTTCCTCTGGGCGTTCTACCTTACAGTCCTACCCCTGTGGGCTTACTCATTGCTTTCCTGCTCCTCTGAGCTCTCAACCTTGTTCCTTACTGTCCTCTGCTATCCTATCCTGTTACACGACTTTCCTTTCATTTCCTTCTGCTAGTTTGCTATCACCTCATTTACTGGATTTGTCTGTAGTATATTCTCTTGTACTGTTTGTAGACCCTTTTGTACAGAGCTTGTCTGTTGGTTCCCATCAGTCAACCTCTGCCCCTTCCCTTGTCCTGTTTCTACATTACAGACACCCAGAGCTGCTGTTCCAAGTCATGAGCAATCAGCGTGGGCCTCTGTTATAGCAAACTGTGCAGAAGGCTAGAGTATTTCCAAGGTTCGTGGAATACTCTTTTCCTATATCTGCATACACCCCAAGAGGGTATTCATTCTGTATCTTTTCCCTTGCTACTCTTGCTTACTCTTCGTTCTCTTTCCTTTCTGCTGTGTGTGTTCTTATCTGTCCACTTTATTTGGCACAACCACCCAAACCCTTTCTGGGTGTCCTGTGCCACTCTTAATAGAGTGCCACTCCTGACAGGAACCTAAACAGCAGCAAATATTGTTCTTTGGGCTCCTTGCACAAATTGAGCATCGGTCTTGCAAATGCAGTCAAAAGACTAATGTCTAGAGAACGCCAAAGGAGAGGCCCTCTGTCCAAATAGCCATCAATAGTATAAATTGCCCAGAATGCTACAATAGTGTATGTGGCCATTGTCAAAGAAGTATGCAGACCTTCCAGTTGAACCTTGCCCTGGAGATTACTACAGGGTACTGTGCTGGAAACTACCCATCACATAATAGTTACCTTGACCGCCTTCCAACCCAGTTGCGCACCACAAAAAGAGCTTATGTCACTAGCCCTCTTGAGATAGTGTGACTAAACAAGGGAATTCATCCCTTCTCCCGAATGGTGAGCCGCCCCCTGTGAGGCAAAGGAGGTGAGCCTGCTATGCAAAACCCTCCTTAGGGGTTTGGGCAAGCAGGATCATAGTGGAAGTGACTCCCCCTTACGGGACAAGGACTCCCAATCTTTTAATATTGTAAGATCTCCCTTTTAAAAAAAAACAATTGATTGATTTTACAATAAAAAGAAAAACATCCTAACAACAGAGGAGTCCAGAAATAACAGCGAACCACAATAATCATGAGACATAGCTTGGAGGCATTGTGCAAATCAGGAGAGGCAGTAGACATTCAATTATAACTTAAATTATTCATCAGCATTAAGCTCATACCTCTGGTGGACGGGCGTGCAAGCGCGTAGTGCGGATGAATGCTGTTTCCATATTGTGACAGTATGCCATGTCTTCCAGCCAAGTTTGCATGTTGGACAGAGGGCTATTTCACCATAACATAGCAACTCTTCTGCGAGCCAACACCAAGAGAAGACCAGTCAGCTTTCGGACTTTCCCGAGGTAGGTGCCTTGTGCATCCCAGCAATGCCACCATAGGATCCAGATCGAGCTGCTCACCGACAGTAAGTGACACCCTCGATAACACCACCCCCCCAGTATCGGGATATATACGGACAGTCCCAGGCCAGGTGCAGAAAATCAGCTGGACAGAAGCCACTTCTGGTGCATGTGTGTGGGGTGCATGGGAAGTGTTTATGGAGTCCTACCGGGGATGCACGAAATTGAAATTAATTAGTTTAAATTGAATTGAATATAGTTGCCAAAGGTATGTATGCCAACCTTTTCCACCAACCGTAAATAGGTCTTCTCCCCTGTAATCACCATTCCGGCTACTTGTCTGACAGGAAGCAGTGGTGAATATGGAGTATCAATGCCCATTTTACGAACCACTTTATGGCAGATAGCGCAGGTAACCTTTACTATATGTATGGATCCTGTCGCTGTCCTTGAAGCACCCAGGATCAAAGAACATAGGAGATTGGGGACAGCCAGCGCTCTTTCCACCTAGACGTGAGGTTGAATGAAGTGTGTGATATACCAGAACGCCAGATAATGTGCCTGCGCCACCCAGTAATACAGTTCTAAGTCCGGCAAGGCCAAGCCCTCCTTTTCATACAGCTCTGTCAACGTGGCATGGGCTACCCTAGCTTGTTGCCCGGCCCATATTAAATTAACAATAACCCCTCGCAAGCAGAGAAAGAAGCTAGTAGAAAGGAGTAAAGGAATGTTAAGAAACAAATAAAATAAATTTAGGCAAAATAACCATATTTACTATCGAGAGGCGGCACATCAGAATAAGGGGAAAGGCACGCCACCTCACCACTAGGTCCTAATAGAGAGCCGACAGCTCTACCGTAGTTGTCACGGAACAGAGTGGTGTCCCGTGAGATCTCAACTCCCAGGTATTGAACCCTCTACCCTGGCCATCATCCAATCCCCAGACAACCTTAACCTCAGTAAAAAACCATGGATGCACTCTCAACTGTAACCTAACCCTCTCGTACCAAGTCAACAACGTCTCTAAATCCTGCCACTACCACCTCAAAATTCTTAGGCACATTTTTCCATAGCTCTCTTTTCCCAACAGACTCGCTGCTGTCCAATCAATTGTAATGTCAAGACTGGACTATGCTAACTCCCTCTACCTCGGAGTACAAGCATACCACCTGACTTAACTACAAAGAGCACAAAATGCTGCAGCCAAACTGCCACTAGCACTTGGCCCAAGAGATCACACCTCACTAGCTCTCAAAACTCTCCACTGGCTCCCGGTTCGACGAAGGGTGACTTTCAAAACCTTATGCATTTCTCACCGAGCAATGCATAAAACCGGACCTTAATACCGTCAGGACAAGCTAAAACCCTACCATCCAGCGCGCACTCTAAGATCAAGCTCCGCCCGCCTCTTAGTGATACCAAACACCAACTCAGTCAGGTTAGGTGGATGATCATTCTCAGCCTTGGCCCCCACTCTGTGGAACTCACTTCCACCCCGCATTCGACTCACCGAAGACCTCATGTCTTTCCGCAAATTACTGAAAACGTGGCTCTTCCCTTAAAAATCGACTCCTAGCACAAACTGAATAAACAACCACAATAATCAGAAACCCAGGGTTGTTGAACAAAGGTAACAATCCAGCATAGAGACCCGATCGAACAAACAGAAAACTAAAACGGACAGTGTAAATAAAACGGACAAACTAAGGAGAACGAATGAAGTGGATGAAACGGATGAAGTGGATGAAATGGATGAAGTGGATGAAGTGGATGAAACGGATGAAGTGGATGAAACGGATGAAGTGTGTGGAATGGATGAAACGGATGAAGTGGATAGAACGGATGAAACGGATGAAGTTTATAGAACGGATGAAATGGATGAAGCGGATGGAATGGATGAAGTGGACGGAATGAACAAAGTGGCTGAAACGGACGAAGCAGGTGGAATGAATGAAGCAGATGGAACGGATGAAATGGATAGAACGGATGAAATGGATAGAACGGATGAAGTGGATGAAACGGATGAAGTGGATGGAATGGATGAAGTGTATGGAACGGAAGAAGTGGATGGAATTGAAGAAGTGGGCAAACCAGAATGAAGTGGATTAACCGGAATGAAGCGAATTAAACGGAAGAAGAGAATGGAACGGAAGAAGAGAATGGAACGGAAGAAGAGAATGGAACGGAAGAAATGGTTGGAATGGAAGAATTGGATAGAACGGAAGAATTGGATGGAACGGAAGAATTGGATGGAACGGAAGAACTAGAGGGAACGGAAGAAGAGGGGAGAATAGAAGAAGCATCCTGAGCAGATGAAATATGAGGAACGGATGACATGTAACGAACAGATGAAATGTAAGGAACAGATGAAATATAATGAACGGATGAATTGTAAAGAACAGATGAAGTAGACGAAGCAGAAAAGTAGATCGAACACGTGGAAAGGAGAGAGTAAATGAAATGGATGGAAAGGGTGAATGAATTGAGCAGAGGGAGTAGATGGAAAAGGTGTAGTGGGTGAAACGGATGGATAGAACGGATGGAATGGATGGAACGGATAGAGCGGATGGAACGGATAGAGTGAATGAAACGGATGGAACGGAGTGCTTGTTGGTCTGAGTCTACTGGTCAGAACGAACAGATGGAGTGGATGGAGCAGACGAAACAGATGGAACGGAGTGGACATACTTGTTGGAATGAATGAAACAGGTGGTATAGATGGAATCAAAAGGAATAGATGGAATGAATGGAAGTGGAACAGATGTGAACGGAAGAAATGTATGAAGTGGATAGAACAGATGAAGTGGATAGAACAGATGAAGTGGATAGAACAGATGAAGTGGACAGAACGGACGAAGCGGATGGAACGGGTGAAATGGATGGTATGCATGCAGTGGATAGCATGGATGGAATGGATGAAACACATGGAGTGGATGGAACGGACGGAGTGGATGGAACGGACGGAGTGGATGGAACGGACGGAGTGGGTGGAACCGATGGAGAAGATGGCATGCAGTGGATAGAATGGATAGAATGGATGAAACACATGGAGTGCATGGAACGGACGGAGTGGATGGAACAGACGGAGTGGATAGAACGGACGAAGTGGGTGGAACCGATGGAGAAGATGGAAGATGGAGTGGATGGTGCGGATGGAATGGATGGAACGGATGGAGTGGATGGAACGGATGGAGTGGAGAGAATAGATGGGCTAGATGGAACAGATGGAGTGGATGGAAGGAATCGAGTGGATGGAACAGATGATCTAGATGGAACAGATAGTGTGGAAGAACAGACGGTATAGATGGTAGAGATAGAATGGATAAAACGGGTGAGCAGATTGAATGGATGAAACGAACAAGCAGATTGAACGGATGGAAAGGATGAGTAGCTTTAACGAATGGAACAAATGAAAAGGATGGAATAGATGGAACGAATCGAATGGATGGAACAGATGCAGTAGATGAAACGGATACAGTAGACGGAACAGATGGAGTTGATGAAACAAAATGGAGTTGATGAAACAAATGGAGTTGATGAAACAAATGGAGTGGATGGAATGATGGAGTGGATGGAACAGGTGGAGTGGATGAAACAGATGGAGTGGATGGAACGGATAGAGCAGATGGAACGAATAGAGCGGATGGAACAGATGGAGCGGATGGAACAGATGGAGCGGATGGAACAGATGGAGTAGATGTAACACATGGAGTGGATGAAACACATGGAGTGGATGAAACACATGGAGTGGATGGAACACATGGAGTGGATGGAACACATGCAGTGGATGGAACAGATGGAGTGGACAGAACAGATAGAGCGGATGAAACGGATTAAGTGTATGGAACAGATGGAGTGGGTGGAACACACATAGTGGATCGAATGAATAGGAAGGATAGAACGGATAGAACACATTAAACGGATGGGAAGGAGAATATGAGTCTACCGAATGGATGGAGTAGATCGTGTGGAAGAAGGGTTGAGTGGATAGAATGGATGGAAGGAATAGTAGGTTAAATGGATGTCACGAAATGGATGAACAGACAAAGTGAATGAACCGACAGACTAAATAAAACGGATAGAACAGATGGTACAGATGGAGTGCTCGATTTCAAACGCTTTACTGATAACCATCATTTCATACTACCACGCTTACTCTCTCCTATACACCACCACTCAACTAGAACACAGCGATACTATGACACATTCGGTATAGCTGTTATCATACTAACACCCGCCTCATGCTCCTCTTCATCCTAATTAAACACAACTAGCTGAGCTCACATCGATAGCTTAAGCGTCTCCTCGGGACTAACGCAGCCAGAAATCAGTCTGGGTGTCCACCCTCCAGAATGAACATATACAACTGACCACCCCACCACCACACCTACCACTAGGAAGCAGCTATCATGCAACTGCCACACCGGCTGCACACATATCCGGTGCACCCACGCACCTTATGACTCTCTCTCTCTCTCTACTAACTTGAACTACGGTTCACAAGGGTGTTCAACCCATCAGCGCTTTGAGATCATACCAATGATACATAAGGCGCTATATAAATGCCAAGTAACATAACATAACATAACTAGTGAACTCCCAAGTGAACATAAAGTCGTCAAACGCTACAGTCCCATTGGTGAGTGGGAAAACCACAGATTTTTCTGGTTAACCTTCAACTCTAAGAACTCCCCAAACTTCAAAACCTGACGCATCACTGGTGGTAACTAATGGACGGGCGTAGCTGAGAAGTAAAACCACATCATCAGCATGTAGAGTGATAATCAACCTATATGGACCAAGCAGAAGTTCTGGCTATATATGCTGTTCCCGCATGATAGCCACCAAGGGCTCCATTGCAAGAGCAAAAAGGAGTGGTGCCAATGGGCATCCCTGTCTTGTCTCATGTTCCCATCTCTATAACCTCAGACTCATGATGCCCCACTAGAATCCTCGCTGTCGGAGTGGATAAAGAGGAGATACCAGTGAGATGAATCGTTCATCAAGACCAAGCTTCCGGAGGACTGAAAAAAGAGAAGGCTATTTGACTGAGTCTAATGCCTTTTCGGCATCCAACTGTACTGCTATCACCTGTGCCTCGGCCACCAACGCTGAAAGGATCCCAAAAAAGTGGCACAATCCATATGTCATCTTCCTGCCTCATATAAAGCCAGACTTGATATGCCAATACCAGCCCAGGCATCACAGGGAGGAGCCGATTGGCCAGAAGCTTGGCAAAGATCTTGTTATTGACATTGATTAAAGAAATCGGCTGAGGAGGCACAAAAAGGTAGCTTCCCTTTTTTATGCAATATAATAATAGTGGCTTCACGCAACAAAGAAGGCATGGACCCCTACTCAAGGGATTCAGTGTATACCTTCAGCAATATGGGAACAACGAGAGGTGAATAAGCTTTATAAAACTCCCTGGAAAGGCTGTCCTGACTGGGAGTCTTAGAACCAGGAAGTTCCTTCATAACAGCCAACATCTCTTCCAGCATCACCTCCTAGATTGAGAGCCTCCCTAAGTAGCGAATCCAGCCAATGCAATTCTATGTTATCTAGATATTGCTTTATACTCACCACGTCCCGTGTATATCTAGAGACATAAAAGCATCTATAAAATTCTCTGAAGGTTGCCGCAATATCTTTTTCTGCATAGAGGGGCATCCCCAGGGGATCCCTGATCATCTCAATATGAGGCCTTCTTTCAGCTGCCAACAATCTGGCCAGCAAGGCACCCAGCTTTTGGCCTTCTCCATACTGTCATACCAAAAGACCCCTGCTAAGGGATTTGACCTCCCTACTTGCATTTACCTGGAAACTGTCCAGTTCCAGCCATGATGCTGCAAGGCCCTTGGGATCTGCTGTAGATGCGTACTCCACCTCCAACTGCTTCGGTTTCTCTTCATTAGTTGCTAGGTCTTTCCTAATCAAACAGAGAATCCATGCAGATACCCTTAATGTAATATTTAAAATAGTCCCAATGCACCCTGTGTTAGGTGACTGTACCAACGTTATGATAGTAAAAAGACACAATTTCGTCGTCAATCAATTGATGGAACACAGTGTCCACCAGCGTATCCGGATTCCAAACACCATGAACTCATTCCCACTTATCTCCCAACAACTGGCATTGCAAAATGACCGGAGAGTGATTGGACAGAGTTCAGGGAAGAATCTCACATTTACCCAGAGAAACCCCCCATTGTGGGGCCACCAGTGAATAATCAAGCCTAGAACTTGACCCATCCACCCAGGAGTGAAAGGTATAATCACAGTCATCCCAGTGTGGCGTCCTCCATACATCCATCAAATCATAGGTCTCACAGATATTCAAAATGTGCCTACCCGCCTTGGATTTTGATTGCCTGTTACTGCCAGATCTATCATGAGCAGGATCAAGCACAGAGTTTAAAATCCCCTCGCCACACTATGGTAGAATCTTGACACACAGCCAGGTTAGCCAACACCCACTAAAAAAGTCGGCAATATCCACATTTGGCCCATAGGTATTGTAGGGAAGGCATGGTTTCAGAAGTATGACACTGACGCAAGGGGAACAATTTGTAAAACCTTTATTGAAATTGTTGGGGTTGGAGAAACTCCTATTCGGCCCTATAACTAAGATGTGAGTAGTCTACACCATCAAAGAATAAATAACCTAATGCCTGCCCTATCTCTTGTAAAAAAAAGTGAAAAAAGGAGAATTGTATGCAACGGGAAAAATCAGTGTTCAAATAAATAAGTGTGGTTAAAGCAGCTCTCCTCATGTTAGACCTCATGGAGTAAGGCTGCCCCTGTAGGCAGGATGACACACACTTGCTCGGCTTCCAATACAATAAACAGTTCCAGAACGTGGATCAAGGCCCGTCTGGCCTTCCACATTTAAGTCTCTTTTCTCTATTTCCAAAATAATGTTTCAACCAAAAAGTTCACAACGGTCCCCTTCTGCCAGGCTCATACCTTTCATGATAAAGTTCAACACAAATTTGCAAGTGGTGGCTCCCTTCCCCCGGCTTATTTTACTTCGGTCTCCCTCTGTTGGGGTCAGACCACTTTCGGATATCGAAGACTTTCGAATGTGTGTGCTTTACTTTTCAGACCAGTGCAGGAGCACTTTGACTCAAAGCTTACAGTTCAATTTTCACTTTCCCCTTCTCTAGGAGTTAAACTTCTTTATTTCACTTTCGCTGTTCATACGCTTCATCACTTCAAGCAAATTACTTTTCATGGACACTTTCGATTGGGCTACTTCCTTTTACAGGACCACTCCGTTACTTAGTATCGCTGATTTCGCAGCTATCTTTTACTTCAAAGTTCATTCACAGGTCTGTCTTTCCTCGCGTCTTATCCACATGCAGGCAGCCTCCACTGGCGATATAATGTTGCTACTTCCAACTTTAACACACACCGGTCTCTCGGGTCGCTTGCCAACTCACTGGCTGTGTGCGTCCCTTTCTTGGTTTTGCTATATCCAATTTACGAGGCAAGTTTAGTACCACAGGCTTGGCCTTGACTCTCCAACTCTGCCGTTCACCCGGGAGGGTCGTTGGCATCCTTGAAACACAATGCAGTCTTCACTTGTGGGATCTGACCTTCTCCATTTGTTTTCCATGGCCTGTTGGAGGCAACCACCTCCGATAGTGAACTTTTGGGGTTTTCGACCTGCTGCTCTCGCCCCTCGGTCTGTCGCTCTGCTCCAGTAGGTTTGCCCTCATCCCGGAAGTTCTGCTCGTACTCGTGTTCCGCTTTGCTCAAAGTGTGTCTTTGGGTTCTGTCTTTTATTCGTGTGAGGAGAGCTAATTCGTATCAGGTGTATGCACTTAAGAGTCAAGTGCCTGACTTTGCCTGATCCGATTAGCGAGACATGTCCAGTATGATGTGTGAAAGTTAATGTTGTTACTCTCAATCATCCTCTTCCTCGGCCCAGTGTTTGTGCAAAAAGGGGGGGGGGGGAGTTGGAGCCTCTGTGAATCCTAAAAAATAGGATGTACAAAATAGGAGGAAATACCACGTCTCACCAATGGCCGCTTCACCCCCACTCCCTGAAGACCCCTTCGCCCAGGTGATCCTCCCGCACTGGTCCACCCCCAGGGTCTGGATCCAAAGGATATGGCCGTGCTCTGGCCACCTGAGAGACAGATCCCAGGGGACTAGCGGGTGAGATACCCTCTGGTTTCTCACAGTATTAACCAATGCTACTTTCACTGCTTCCAGGACACCACGGACCATCAGAGTCTCCCCTCGTCATCCTTCATTGTTGTTGACAGTCGAAATTTTACAGCCTTGTTGATCAATATCTCTACTCCCCGCCCAAAAGTTGAATATGAGGACTAATATCTGTGGCAACCCCAGGGAGATTCTGTGGAAGTGGTGAAATGCGTCTCCTGGATGAATGCCATGCCCACCCTATGCCTGCGCAAGTATTGCAAAATGTTCCTAACCTTAGAGGGTTGGTTAAGCCCCCCGATATTCTGTGTAGCTACCTTAAAGGCCATCCTGTGGGGCTAGAAGATATGTAAAAGTAAGTGAAAACGACATCTCAACCACATGTTTCAGGAAGGCTCCAGCTAATACACCGGTAAGTCACTGTTGAGGTTCTCGCACCCCAAAAAAAAAACACCGCCTATCCCAAACTTTATATTCCCCACCCTCCCCATCCACACGGGCAACCACAATCTGCCCAAAATACACCCTCATGACCACACCCCTGGTACTAACATAGGACTAATGGTGCCCTCGAGGTGCTAGTGCCAACCTAGTGTAAGCCAGCCCAGACCAACACAGGATGAACGGAAAACCCAAGGCAGTCACTGAGTGGCCCTAGTCAGCAGCATAATGTTTGCCTACATTGTATGATAAAGTCGGCATCCAAGGCACAACCCAGTTCTGGCAGCACTTGATGGTCGGGGGTCCACCTGACGTTCCAGGCCCTGATTCCTGCCACCATTCCTGGCTGCGGGTAGCTTTGTCGTGCCGCTCTGCCAACCCTGTCAAAAAAGATGCTTGCAGCCTCCGGAAACGTAAAGAATTGGGATTTTCCCTCAAACTGGACTCAAAGCTTTGCAGGAAAAAGCATGGAATATTGCAACAGAGTCTACGTTTGACCCCCACAAATGATCTCTTAGATGCCTGAACATTGGGCAGAGAAATCCGGGAAAACCTGAAATTTGTCTCATCTTATTGTAGTCCCCCTTCTGCCAGACCAGACGAAGGATGGTGTCACGATCTCTGTAGTTAAGGAAGCACGCTATAATGGGATACGTGGGAGCTCATGGCACAGGTCGTAACTCCGGAATCCGGTGCGCCCTCTCGACTACAAACAAGGGGGACAGGTCATTTTCCCCAAAGATGTGGATTCCACAAATTCTTCTATCTTGTTTTACCGACAGTAGTTTTATCAGTTGATTTTTTACTGAAAATAATCCATTAAAAAAACTCATTGACACTTTCTTTTTTTCTTTTGAGGGGGTCATCCCCCCAAAGCTCGCATTTCCCTATGCTATTAACCCCACGCCGACCCCCTCCCCATACCTTTTAACCCCTTACCCACCACCATATATATTTCAATTTGTTTTTTCGATGGAATTTATTCGGTAAAAATTCCATTGAAAAAACTACTGTCGGCCAAAGGACGTTGTACCAGCCTGATGTTGTTTCTGTGAGCTCGACCCTCCAAGTCTTCATTCTTGTCGGAAACCATCTTAAGCTGAACTTCTAATGCTGACACACTAGTCGCCAGCAATGTAGTATTGTCCTAAAGATCTGACACTATGCTCCACCTGGAGTCCAGTCCAGACTGCCTATTCCGGCCTTGAGCTCCAATAGAATCGCCTTGATATCTGAATCGCGCTCCAAGGTCACCTCTCCCGGGGCAGCCCCACCGGCCCCTGGTCTACGTGCTGTGACAAAGCGGTCTGTGTGCTGAGCCGCCTTTGTAGGAGAGCCTTTTCTGGAGTTTGTCTTGCATGAGCTCATGAAAGCCTTTAGCAGGAGTTGGTACTTCATCTGATTCATCCAAATGTATTTGCTCTAGGTCTATCCCTTGGGGAACTGGGTCACCTAGGGAAGCCTATGGCAATAGTGAAGGGATCCTAGGCAAAGGAGGCGATTGAGGTAGCGGAGTTGGTGGAATAGCAACCAGAGACTGGAAGGCATAGGCAGAGCCAGCACCTGGTGAAGTCCAGCCTCTACCAACTGAACATGAGGTGCAGGGTCATGACCAGAGTCCTGGGTTGAGGAGACCCTGCGTGTGACACCAACAGCTCTTTTATCAGGCATGCAAGTATTGACACATTGGCTGAGAATGCATCAGTCCTTGTTGGAACAATGGCCATGGCCTTGACTTGCAGAGGGCAGTATATCGTCTGGTGATTAGGGGACCCATAACCCTGGGGTTGCTGCCAAATGTGGACAGAGTAGCTCCTCATCTTGGACACCCCTATGATATGATATGGCATTTAAAACATGCCTATACACAAGTGTTTCAAGGCGCAAGGCGCAAGGTCTACAAGTGTTCCTAGACCGAGGGGGGGGGGCAAAAAAACATCTAGACCTATGATTCCTGTGCTTCGGTCGGGCAGCAGGAGAACTGTCAGATTCGGGCAAGTGGCCCGTGTTGGACTCTGACACAGTATTGTCTGTGTACCATTCCTATGCTCAGTCCCTTCATACCTGAAACGGTAACTGCTGAGGTAGGTACACACATCACACGACTGACACCCTAGGCATAAAGCCAACCTCAACCAAAGGTTTCTTATGACTCTCAGACCTGGGTACTGGTGCTTGGAACACCAGGGGTCTTGGGACAAGTCCAGGTGCGAGGAAGTGGAATGTCAGCTCCGACAGTGTTACTTAGTGTCCATCATGTCTAATTATGAATAGGTGACCAACAATGACCAAGTGACCCATAACTGGGGATCAGAATACTGGAGGAAAAAACAGATGCAGAAAAAACCTCCAGGAGTAGTAGCAAATATGATTCCTTGAAGAGTGATAAAGAGGAGTAGGCAATTCTCAGGAGCACAGAAGGAGACAGAGGTAGCAAAGAATCCAAAGGAGCTGCTAGGAAAAGAGATTAAGCTTCGACAAGAAGGAGAGTAAGGAGGGAAAAAGGAGTGAGGCATAAATCAGGAAGGTACCTGGAAAAAAGGGGCATAGAAATTTGAAGGAGCAAGGATCGAAGGCACAAGAAGAAACAGAGAACACAGACAGAACTCGCAAGCATCTGCTTGGCGATGACTTGGGGTGTTGAAACATGAAGAACACATTGGAAAGTCAGTGTTATGTATGCACACATCTGATGTCACAGACGTCAGAGAGGGTCCGGCAGTCATATTAGAATGGGCCATTAAAAACCCCAGTGACGGTACAAGAAACGCAGAGTCATAACATGGAAATCCTGGTATGAGCCGCCACGCCCCAAAGAGCCATCTGCGAAAACACTGGTACCAGCCCATGCAGGGGCCTCAGGGACACCTCCAGTAATGCAGTGACTAAACAAACCAGTACCTACATGGGCCCCTCTGGCTTGGTTACTCCCTGGAAACAAAACTCTGACCTGGATGCTGAAGAAAAAGAAATCAACTTGCTTCCCCTTAGAACACACTGAAACATTTGAATTGTTTTGGTGGAGTAGCCATGAAAAGCTCTTCGTAGTGACAGAGGTGGCGACCCATCTGTGACGAGAAACACAAATGGTAAATCCTGCTTTACTCAGCGTAAATGGGTGAACAGAGAAGAAAGCGAAGGGGAAAAGAAGAAAATGTAAGAGAATGTATCACAGGGAAACAAGAAACAACGAGAAATGAAAAGCCTCACATCAGGCATCCAACACAGGTAAAGGGACTCAGAGGAAGGGGTGTTGAAAGCAGGGTATGGATGGGGCACGTATACACATGCTGTCCTATCTACCAGGGAAAATGTAACAGGGAAGCCCACATTTTGGTGCTAAAGGCCAGTTTTCTCACCATTATTTTCTTTTCAAAACACATCTTCCTCTTAGCACTTCAGATTCTCATCCTCTAACATATCGACCTCTCCCAGTTGTCAGGTGATACAAGTTTCTCTATGATTTCTGACTCGCTTTACAATCTGTTTTCTCCCAACCTCTGATTGCAATATACTTTTCTTGGGCTCAGTACTGTGCATACTGTGCATATTTCCACAACTTCAGATTCTCAGCTCTGTGTTCTGAACTTGGCCATACTTGGGTTTTTCTTTCTCACCACCAGTATCTTAAGACTTTTGATTAACTTCTCCCAGGTCTCTCCATGACATTGGGTTCTGTTACAATTCTCTTAAGTCTCACCTTAATGTCAGGTTCCTTTATTTCATTTTTCTCCACAAACGTTCTGTCTATTCAGATTCCCTCTGGTTCTCTTTAAAAGCTCTTAGGAGTTCCAATGCCCTCTGATTCCCTCAGAGGTCTCTTTGACACAACCTCTAGTTCCTTGAGGATTCTCTTATACCAAATTGCTTCCTGGGTATTCCCTTTCTGGGTACACTTGCAGTTCTGCCTTCTACAGTTTCTTTCATCAATCCAGATTCTTTAGCCCTCTCCAAGGCCTCTAGTTTCTCTTAGCACATCAATCTTCTTAGGTCTCCCTGCAACCTTTGGTTCTATCAGGCATGTCTTAGGTCTTGCCACAACAACTGATTCTCCCAGACATCTCATAGGTCTCTCCACAAACTTTAGGTCTTTCAATACAACACTTTTGGCAATAATGGTTATTTTGCTCGTCACCCCCAATCACATCCTTTTCAGGCAGGCAATATTCTCAATCTCCTGCTATGGGTGGGTCTCCTTCTTGGGATCTTCAAGATAACACTCCATCGTCAGGCCTTTCCTCTGCTATCTGTTTGCAATGTACCAGCATCTCTTGAGGTAGGACTGATGGCATACCTTTGACAGAGCAACTGCTGCACCACTAACAATAAGTGAGCTACCTCTTTGCAGATATAATTCTCCATGTGTATCCAGGAAGCAGACGAAAGCTTGTCTGTTTCCTCTCAGTCTTTCACCCTTACTGGTGTTTTTCCAATCTTTTTTATAGCCATGGGCTGGTGATGGTTATCTAAGCCAGCCCAGAATTGGGCCTTCCATGGAGCAGTTTCGTCTATGTTTTCTGATTGGTTTTGCCTCCAATGACGTTTCATTTGCATGCAGGTAGGGGTATTGCGGTATGTGTTCTCGTAGATTCATTTATTTTCATGTTCAGCATTCCGCAAACTCACACGGTTCATCTTTCTTTTTGTATTCCGCCATCTTGAACTGATGCAATTAGATTCATTTTCACCATTTTCACAACAACCATTCTCCGGGTTCGGATCTCTTAATATTATTCAAGTCTTATACTGAAGGGAGCCTTGGCATTTGTCATATTCCTTATTATTAAAATTGGACAATTTTGGGACAAGCTGGGACCTGTAGCCACGGAACAAATTTTAGGCAAGCACAGATCCTTGTGCTTTCAGGAAATACTGTGTTTCTGAGGGAAAGGCAATCTCAGCGAATCCTGCTCCATTCACCGTCCAGAAGGCACAGCAGGTAGCAGCCAGAACAATCCAGTCCCATGTGGCTTGGCCACCTCATATAAAAGGAGGGGGAGTTTCTCCATATCAAAACAACACATAGACAATAAAATACAGCACATATAATATACTGCAATAATATACACATACACATTGATATAGTATTGCATTATGATGAACACAGCCAAATAGATGCGGAATGTGCATCACAATGAGGTAGTATATAAGAAAATAACAAAACAGAAGAGATAAGGCATTTATCCTTTTTCACTGTAGGACATATAATACAGAAGACTAATATAATGGGTACATGCTATAGGTTCTAGAAAAGGAGGCAAGAGGTTAGAAGAACAAGTTACTTTCTTACCTGGTAACGTTGTTTTGATGAGATGGTCCGACGACTTATTCCATATCTATGACATGTAATCACCACAGCTGTGCTGCTTCGGAAACTTTTTTCGGCGTCTGCGTCGATGACGTCGATGCGCCGTCGTCGAGGACATCCTCCGACGTCCAACATCATCCGATGTGATAAGTAGGACGCACGACGCCCGTAACCTCAGTTGCAGTTTTTTCCTCCAGAACGTGTGACATTAGCCAACTGCCAGTCAGACACAAAGCCTTGCGGAACGTAAGCTGCAATCGCAAAAGAAATTTTGCAGCGGGGAAGGCAGGGCGGGAGCGATATGGAATACGTCGTCGGACCAACCCATCGAAAGAACGTTACCAGGTAAGAAAGTAACTTGTTCTTCGAGGGGCTTGGGTCCTCTGACGTATTCCATATCTATGACAGACTCCCAAAGCAGTACCAGAGCAAAGAGGAGGGAAAGAATTTAGAATCAAAATTTAGAATAGACAATCAAATAGCAGAGCAAAGGACCGCCTTGCCAAAGGCCAGATCCTGTCCTCGGATGGAATCAAGGGAATAGTGACGTACAAATGTATGTACTGAAGCCCAGGTGGCTGCATCACAGATGTTGCAAATAGGAACACTCCTCTGCAGGACAGTAGATGCAGCCATACCCCTGGTAGAATGGGCCCGCAAGCCTGCCGGTGGGTCCTTACCCGCCAAGCGGTAACACTCCGAGATGGCCAAAATAATCCAGCGAGACAAAGTCTGTTTCGTCACAACTTGCCCCAAACGCTTTCCAGCGTAACCAATTAAGAGTTGATCGTCCACTCTGACCCGGGACATGCGTGAAACATAAAAGCTTAAAGCTCTCCTAGGATCAAGCCTATGGAGCCTCTCCTCTTCCTTACCAGGATGCGGAGGAGGATAGAATGCCGGAAGAACAACCTTCTGGCCAAATGAAATTCCGTCACTACCTTCGGAAGAAAAGAAGGACGAACTCTAAGGACAACCCTGTCCTTGTGAAATACAGTGAAGGGTGGCTTAACTGAAAGTGCCTGTAACTCACTCACTCTGCGAGCGGAAATAACCGCAACTAAAAACACAGTTTTCAGAGTTAACAGCCTCAAAGGGCAAGAATGTAAAGGCTCAAACGGAGCACCTATAAGAAACTCAAGAACAAGGTTTAAATCCCAACCGGGCACCAGGAAAGGTGACGGAGGGAACACATTAGTGAGCCCTTTCAGAAACTGTGAAATTAAAGGGATTTTAAAGTAAGAACACTCTCCAGACGAGTGCTTAAAGATGGACAGCGCCGCCAGGTAACCTTTAATGGTACCCACTTGCAAGCACCTGTGGGCCAAAGAAAGTAAAAAGGACAGAACCATGGGGATGTCACATGCAAAAGGATCCACATTCTGAACTCTGCACCAGTCGCAGAACTTACGCCAACGGCAACGGTACAGAGACTTTGTTGCTGGCCTTCGGGCCGAAAGCAACACCTCCATCACGTCTTCAGGGAGGTCCCAATCCTTATACCTCAACCTTTCAGAAGGCAAGCGTGAAGGCTGAGGGATCTGACCTCTGGATGGAGAACCCGACCCGCCTCCCGTGAGAGCAGATCGTCTTGGTAGGGAAGACAACGTGGAGGGCAGATGGACAAGTCGAGAAGGTCCGGGTACCACGTCCTCCGAGCCCACGCCGGAGCAATGAGGATCATCCGGGAACCGAACTTCCGTAACCTCCGCAGCACATGCAGGATGACGGGGACTGGAGGAAACGCGTACAGCAGCGGGAATGACCACTCCACCACAAACGCGTCTCCTAAGGCTCCTTTTGGAGGAAATTCCCGCGAGCAAAACCTTTCGCACTTCCGGTTGACACTGGAGGCGAAGAGATCCACTTGAGGGGTCCCCCAAAGGGCGAAGATCTCCAGGAGAATCTCCTGAGCCAACTCCCACTCGTGAGAGATCGCGCTCTGCCTGCTCAGAGCGTCCGCCGTCATGTTTTCGTCTCCGGCCAGATGAACTGCCGAGATCGAAACTTCCTGCTGGATGGCCCAGAACTCTAGCTGCATCGCCTCCCTGCACAGAGGAAGGGACCCTGCCCCCTCCCTTTTTGTTGAGGTAGTGCATGGCCACTGTGTTGTCCGTCAGGATCAGGACACTCTTTCCTCGCACAGTCAGCAGAAAAGACTTCAGGGCTAGCCTGACGGCCCTCAGCTCCAACAGATTGATATGGAGTCTGGACTCCGACGGAGACCAACGACCGCTGACTGTCAGCCCGTTGGCATCACGATCGTCACCTCCGGCCAGGGAAGCCAAAATGGAGCCCCCTTCATCAAGTTGCCTTCGACGGCCCACCACAGAAGGTCCCGGGCGACCAAGGGCGGCACCTGAACCGGGTCCGACATCCTGCCGGAGGACTGCGACCATTGCGTCTTGAGTGCCCACTGCAAAGATCTCATCCGCAGGCGAGCCTCTGGCACCAGAAGAATGCAGGATGCCATGAGGCCGAGAAACCTCAAGAACTCGAACGCTGGGAGCTTCTGGGCATGCTGAAACTTGTGCACCATCTGCTGAATGTGAAGAGCCCTCACCTGGGAAGGAAAACACTGCCCCAGGGAAGTGTCGAGCACTGCTCCGATGTACTGGAGCCGCTGTGTTGGCGTCAAATGGGACTTCTTTAAATTGAGGGAGAAGCCCAGCCTGTGAAGGGAGTGGCAGGTGACGGACAGATGATCCAGGACTTGCTCGGGAGAGCTCCACCTGATCAACCAATCATCCAGGTAGGGGTAGACGTGAATCCCCCCCCTTGCCTGAGATGCGCTGCCACCACCACCATGAGCTTGGTGAAAACCCTCGGGGCGGAGGTCAATCCGAACGGCAGGACCCGAAACTGAAAGTGCGAGTCACCAATCGCGAACCTCAGGTACTTCTTGTGCTTGGGATGGATTGGCACATGGAAGTAAGCATCCTTGAGGTCGAGTGACACCAACCAGTCCTGAAGCTGGAGGGCCTGGAGGACTTGAGAGAGAGTAACCATCTTGAACTTGTCCTTCCTGAGGAGTTTGTTCAAACCGCGCAAGTCCATGATGGGTCTCAATCCCCCGTCTTTCTTCGAAATCAAAAAATAAGGGGAATACCATCCCTTGTTCCTCTCCGCTACAGGCACCAGTTCTAAGGCGCCTTTCTCCAGCAGGGCTTGAATTTCCTGCGCAAGGAGCGGATCCGGGCTCTGCAAAGAGAGGTTCCCCGGTGGATTGTCGCGAGGCCTGTGCCGAAAGGGAAGACAGTAGTCGTGGGTTATGATCTCCAGAACCCACACATCTGAAGTAATGGCTTGCCACTCTACAAGATGCTGCGCCAGCCTTCCCCCAACCGGCGAACCATGGGACATGGCCTCATGACTGAGTGGGAGCGGCTGCGGCGTTACCTGAGGGCAAAGAGGCAACTGCCCGAGCGGCCTTGGCACCACGGGTACCCTGTCGTCCACCTCTGGTACCCCTGCGTTGGCCTCTTTGACTGCCAGCTCCTCTCGCTTTACTGAAGGACGAGTAATAGCGAAAGGAACCACCCCTCCACTGCTGTCCCCTAGGACGAAAAGGCAGAGGTTGGCGAACTGCAGCGCCCAACGACTTCGCTGCAGCTTTTGAGGTCTGCAACCTCTCAAGGCTCTCGTCAGCCTTGCTGCCAAAAAGGTGTTCACCGTCAAAGGGCATGTTGAGGAGCCGGGACTGCACATCAGGAGCAAACCCCGACTTCCGCAATCACGCAAACCTGCGTATCACGGTGCTCGCCACCTTGGACCTACTGACGCATTCAGCTAAGTCCAAACCCGACTGAACGGACTCACACATGGCATCCTTACCATCCTGGACCATAGCAAGGAAACCATCCTGTTCGTCCCCTTCGGGAATATGTTCAGCCGCTAACGCAACACAGTTCCACAGAGTGTGTGTGAAACGAGACAAGGCACAAATGGAGTTGGCCGCCTGAAGCGCCATACCACCAGAAGAAAACACTTTCTTCGCCCAGCCATCAAAACGTTTGTCGTCCCTATCAGGAGGGATGGTAGGGTACGACGCCTGCTTTGCCGGGGCCGTGGCCGCCTGCACCACCAAACTCTCCGGAGTGGGGTGCCTGGTCAAGTAGCAGGGGTCGCTACTGGCTGGACGGTATTTTCGCAACAAGGATCTGCCCACCGCCGGGAGACTCTCCGGAGCAGTCCAAGCCGCCGCCACCCTTCTCTGTAAAGCCATATGGAACGGCAGTACCGGGTCAGTTGGGGGACCAACATCAAGGATGTCCGTTAGATCATCCTGCACAAACTCCCCTGGGGGAGCAGACCATCCCAAGTACTCAGAAACCCTAGCCATAAGGCGCCGGTACGAGGAATCGGCATGAGAGCCAGGCTCAGGCCTAAAAAACTCCACCTCCGGAGAGGTGTCCAGTCCACTGGCATCATGCAGTGACTGCCTCAAATCGTCAAACTGACTATGGCCCGAGACAATTTCATCTGGAACCTGACTAGGAACCAGGCCATCAAAATCCTCATCCGCCTCTGAAATATATTCCAGGTGGCGAAAAGAAGGCACCCGAGAGTGCTTGCTCTTAACCAGAGCCTTCCTAGGGGGTTCCCCCGTGCCACGGGGTACCTCCGACACGAAAGGCGTCGATGGCGTCGAGCGAATCGGCGCTGGCGTCGAGAGAACAGGCATCGGTGCCGGGAGGATCTGCGTCGAGGAAATCGGCGTCGACGTCAGATGCAGTGCCGCCAGCATCGGCGGCGTCGACACAGCCCTCGAAGCCGGAGCCCCGAGCGTGTCCTTCGACAACCTGAGCGTCGACGGTTTCGAGGACTTCCTCGGAGCCGGAGCCTCGAGAAAGCCTGTCGACGCCCTCGACGCCTCAGACGTCGATGTCATCCTCGAAGACCTCACAGGTGCACACAGTCTCGAACGCGTCGAGGACCGGGACCTGGAACGGGTACGTCGAGAACGAGTCTCCTTGTCCGAACGGGACCTCTCCCGTGACTCGTGCCGACCACTCTTGCGACCTCTCACGACCGACCCCACTCGGGGGCGCGGACGGCTTAGTACCCTGCGACTCGAGAATCGCCAGCATTTTCTTCCCGAAGGAAGCCCATTCCTCTGGCGTCACACGGCTGGTGGGGTAAGCGACGTGCCGGGCAGAGTCCTCCGAAGAGGACCTGGAAGACGACCGGTGTTGGCGCTTCCGAGAATGCCTCGAAGAGGCTGAGGAGTGGCGAGACCGACTCCTAGAAGGAGACCCACGAGACTTCCGACGATGACGCGGAGAGTCACCTCTCGAATCATCCGTCGAAAGCTCCGCAGACTTCGACTTCCGGGGCTTGGACACCCGACCTACCGACAACAACTTCTTACGTTCGCGTAAGGCTTTGGACGTGAGCGACTGGCAGTCGATACAGTCATCCGTGTCGTGGGCCTCCCTGAGGCACCAGAGGCAGGCGTTGTGCGAGTCTGTCACCGACATCTTGGACCTACACTCCCCGCACTTCTTGAAGCCCAGACGCGGGGTCGAAGACGAAGTAGAAGACATCTTCACACGAAGGATTTTCACAAAAACGAACAGGTTCAAAGAACCGAGAAGAACAGAACTCCAAAGAGTCGAGACGTTAACCGAGATTCACAAAGCAACACGTTCGCGGAAAAAACGGAACTGAGGCTACGGGCGTCGTGCGTCCTACTTATCACATCGGATGACGTCGGATGTCGGAGGAGGTCCTCGACGACGGCGCATCAATGTCATCGACGCAGGACGCAGACGCCGAAAAAAGTTTCCGAAGCAGCACAGCTGTGGTGATTACATGTCATAGATATGGAATACGTCGGCTGACCCAATCCCCTCGAACAGATAGGTTAGTAAACATGCTTAAAGGGCCAACACGATAAGCATTACACATTTGACTTGAATACTAGGCCTGAATGGTCCCAGTTTGCCTTTAGAAACAATGTCACCACTAGTGGTTACTCTAATACTATTACTTTCTAGGCACAAAGTGAACAGCAGCAATTGATTAGACTAATACCTACAACAAATAACTGGTACATTCTTAAATTGAAGTATTTTCCCTAATAATGTCACAGACTTATGGGGGACCCGGGAAAAAAGTCTCAGTTCAAGTCAAGTACCTCAGTAAATAATGTAGAAGGCGATTAAAGCCTTTCCAAAAGTTCTCAAGTAGGAACTAATGGGGCCAAATCCCATACATCTGCTGTGTTTTGTAGGTAGCAGTGATGTAAGGTTTCCTTTTACCACATAGGTGCAGCATAAAGAGCAACAAGTCCATTGGGGACATGAGAGGGGATGCCCAAGACGAGATCCAGCCCAGGGGTTGTGCATCAGCAAGCCAAGAATAGCCTGTTGCAGAAGGGACAAAACGCACACTGGAGCCAATGGAGGACACATACACCCTATCTCTCCTGGAGCCAGAGGACCCCTGATTAAGAACCCAAGCAATATCTCAGGACCAGAACTGACACAATCCCATCCCTAAACAATCTGATGAAGTATGTGAGAGTACAAGGAGTACAAGCATTGATTGCTTGCTGCTCTATAATCAGGGCATTCATTCTGCAATCATGTAGCTCTGATAGGTCAATAGGCATGGCTGGATGGCCTTCCTTTTTTCAACCATGTCATTCAGATATATAATACAAGTGATGGCTTTGTCTTCAAAGGCGCTCTGTTACCACCACCATCCCCTTTAAAATAACTTGTTTGAGATATGATGCTAAAAGGAAGACCCTTGGATTAATAATGTCCCTCTGTAAGTTAAAGTCTTAGCTTCTGGTTATGACAGCCATGTTATGGAATCTGAAATAAGGCATCCTACAAACATAGGGAACAGAACACCCCTCATTTAAGGATACATGGAAGCGTTAATTGTAAATGTAGTATGCAAAAACGTCTGGAAGTTTGGGAACATGATCAAATTACATATTTGTTCTGAGCGTTTTAAAACAAATCAGAAATAGGATGCATAGGTTCCTTAGCCCCTTGGATACCATGACATTTATTTTGCATGAACAAAGTCATCTCTTATTTGAGGATCAGAAGATGTCTTCTGGGAATCCTCTTCAACTATTGGAATATGCCAGATGGCTGTTTGGACAATCCTGGTCCATGCCCTACTTTCTATTAACCATTTCGGCAATGATATTCGAGGCCAGCCATGATGAAAGAAACAAGCCACTTACCTGTAACAGTAATGGAGCAACTCGATATCAAAGGTCAAATGGGAGTGAGGAGCAAAGAAACCGCCCCACATTAGGGATTAGCAAGCAGGGACACCAGTTTTAGAGCCGGCCTATATTTATTAAAAAAACATTTGCTGTGTGTGTGAATGATTAGTTTTGAAGGGAAGATTGTTCGAGCATAGTCCCTTTCATAACTTGCAGAATCAGCTCTTCCCAACCAGGTGGGGAAGAGTTCAATGCAAGAGCACACGGTTAACTAATTCCATGAAGACACATTTAACGAAAGGTATTCATCATAAGGAGTTTTACCTGTTTGTATGAGCACTGTTTTAATGTATCTATTATTGGTGAATTTCAGTCATATTGCATTGCTGCTGTATGGAACTATAATTTCAAAACAAAAGTTAATTGATATTAGCAGTATTGCCCAATGAAACCCCAAGCATTAGTAAAGGTTTGTGGAAGGGGTGAGGGGTGGAGGTGCAACACAGGGTGCGTGGGGCCTGGGGGAAACATGGCTAGCTGGGGAGCGATGCATGCGTAGGGATAAAATGAATATGGGGTTTGTTCTAGGAAATAGGGTAGACATGCATAGGTTGAGTGCCAGCTTTGCAGGATGGACAAGACACACAAAACACAGAGCAATAATTCAGAGCAGCAAGCAGGGTAACATGCAGACAAAAGCGGTAAGATTATATCACCTATAACCAACACATAACTGCAACATTTCTACTATTGTACACCTGTAAACAGATAAAAAGGCACCACCAAGACACACCAGGAGAGAGACGCCCAGGTTATGACTTGCCATAACTGTACATAGTTACTATTGATAAACCATCCCAACTCCAAAAAAGATAGGATATCATGATACAAATCCAGGAATCAGCTTCTAAACATATACCATGTCAAAACAGCAAACCACTTTTGAGATTCCACAGACGGCAACACATTAGGCAATTAAGCAGCTGGAGAGTAAAGAAAAAATCGCCTCATGCCAAAGCAGCAAACAGCTATTGCCATTAAACTTTCCTAGCTCCAAAGACAGCTAGAATAATACCACATATTTAAATTGCACCATTTAAACCAAGAAGCAGCTGATTAAACCATAACCTAGGAAAGGTTACCGTCATGGTGGTCCCAATGCCTTCTACAGTTACTAAGATCCAGGATGCTTCTGCCCCTGTGTGACTTGACTTGCAATTGTTTCCCAAAGCATGCAAGGGGCTTCAGACCCTCTCAGGACCTAAGCACACAGACTGTGTGGTGTACTGAGGCACATGCTGTTTACTGCAGCTCTCTATTAACCTTGCCTTTCCCTGGAATTGCAGAATTGTGCAGTGTCTGCACCTGAAAGCACGTTGAAGGGTCCGGAAGGCATGGTAGCCTATATAACACACCATAACCCCCTATTGTTTCAAAATTGTTTTTGATTTCTTTTGTTATTTTAATAACAACGATATATTAAGCGTTTCCAGAAACAAAGAACCAAAGTGTGCATCAGTGGCACACGTGTATATCCTTTCAGATCTAACGTGAGGAATTTGGCAGAGTTTAGAGATACTGAGGTTGTAAAAAATCAATTCTTATACATACGTCTCGTTGTACTAACAAGAAGATAAATACGATGTGCGAGATCATTATCACAAGCAAATGAGTGTGCAGCAAAAAAACAGCGTGGTCAAGATGTACACTGGTCCTGAATGAGGCATTCAGAAACTGATCATTTGAGAAGATGGGCAGAGTAGCCACATAGGCTACCAGATGTACACCGAGAAATGCATCTGGAAGTCAACCGATGCTAGTTCAATCCTGATTGAATGAGCCTCAGTTTCTTTCAGGGAAGTGAAGGAAACATGACCTTATGATTCTAGCAATGGATGTCTTTAAGATCTGTTTATCTGGTAATATTTGGGTATTATGACCTCATCCAGGCGGGTCAACTCTGGCATGTAAAACACCATTAGAAGGCTTGTGGCATGTCGCACTACTGGAAAGGCCAGCAGAATTCCACCAGAAAGAAGACATGAAATGGCACTTGGCTGCACAGAATCCCAGTGGCAGGTAAGTGTGCGTGGGGTAGAGGAAACAGACCATGAGAAAGTTCAGAGAGAAAGGAAAAAAAAAAGGGAAAGCGGAGTGATACTCCAAAACAACAGGTATCACAGCAGCAAAATGCTGGCAACAGACAGATTCACTAGTGAGAGAAGCATAGAGTATGCCATCGAGATGCCAAAGACGTTGAGGTGATCAGCATTCAGTGGTGGACTGGGAACTAAAAGAGGCCCTGGAAATAATTACTGGGGACCAAAAGAGGCCCTGGAAATAATGTTCAAAGTGGCCCCATATGAAACATTTTCAGCAAGCCCAATGCTTTTCCTATGAGAACATTTGGAAATACCACACAAAAGAGGCCCAGGGTGCAGAGGCCCACCGGGAAATCTCCAGAGTTCCCTATGGGCCAGTCCACCCCTGTCGGCATTGGGCAGACAGATCTAAAGAAATGGGTGGTGTTGGTTACCAAGTGTCACTGTGCCAATCTGTTTGTCCATGTTAGTAATATTTTTCTTCCGAAAACTAGGCACTGTTAGCATCGGGTGGGGGGAAGACCGTAACATCGGTCTGAAAATGTGTACAAGAAATGATAGGGTGACCCCTCACACTTGTGCATTCAATGCCTGTGATCAGTCATTCAAAACATGATTCTGTTCCTTGTTAGTTTTACTAGAAGTGCATATTTAATCAAGTAACTTGCTACGAGAAGGTTACATCATAGTTAGCATATGTGTACTTGTGCAATCACAATCAGCCATTGCATACAATGCAGTAAGAAAAAGCCAACAATAACCTCTTGGGAAGAAGCTGCCCAGAGGAGCTGCCGGGTTCTGGTAAGTGAAAGGGACATTGGAATCACCCAGGTGCTCCCAAGAAACTGTAAATATAATAGCGGTCCATGACAGAGTTCAAAGTTGCCTTTCTAGAATACCGTATTGAATGAAACAAGCAAAACTGCACTTATCGAATAATGAATTGAATGAAACAAGCAAAGTTGCATGTATTAAATACTGATTTGAATGAAACATGCAACACTGCATCTATTGAATAATGCATTGAATGAAAAAAGTAAAGATGCATTTCTTGAATACCGAATTGAATGAAACAAGCTAAGTTGCATTTATTGAAAAAGGAAAAAACGATTACCTTGAGCATCTAACTGAATGCCAATATCAAACCTGTTACGATTGAAATATGAACTGAAAGGTCAAGGCTGAACCAGTGTTTGTTGTGGAACTGATTTGCGAAACTACTTGCTTAGTGAAGTTGTGGAGCTGTATTTAAGAATCCACTGGTTTAGCTGAATATTGAACTACTCAAAAAGAGCTTGAAGTTCCTGGTTGCACAATCTGCAATGGGTGGATCGTGTGAGCCAAACCTGCGCCCAGACCAGAGAACTCCTACATGCTGAATAAAGAACTGTTGAAAGCGAATGCAAGGTTGCTGGTTGTGTGACCTGTAATGGGTGGACCGTGTGGTTTAAAAAATGCGCCAAGACAAGAGAATCCCTATAAGCTAACAGGAAAACTTGCTGGTATATCAAATGAAAAGCTACCATTGGTGTACACCAGACTTGGGGAAGGGAACCCTGAGCTGTAAAGAATTGGTGAAACACATTCTAAAGAATAAAGCTTAAAAATGCTTATTTTGTGACATTCTTCGACATTGAACTTGAGGAAGAGAATCCTGAGACGTGCTGCACTGGAACTATAATGAACTTGGGGAAAGGCATCCTGACATTTACAAAAGTGTGGAAGTGGAACTTTATTACTTCAAATCCAAAAGAAGGTAAATTGAACGTTGTGAGTGACTGGTTGACATTTGGGGAAAAGAGGCTGAAGAATAAGCCTGAGCTGGAAATAGCTCAGAACTTTACTTTTGGAACACTGCTTAGCTTATGGTTGACATCCCTACACATTGTTCTGTATTAGTTGTGAGGGCAAACATATTTTTTGGACAAGGACAGACTTTTCAGTTGAAACTAATGACACAGACTTTCCTTAGTTTCTTTAGGTAGGGGAATCCCACCCTAGCATAGGGCAAGTTGGGCCTTACTCCATCCTAACATTGTCTTTAATAAAAAGCCTTTTTATATATTGAATCTGTTGTCTGTGTCACCTTCCATGATGCCAACCTCACAATGCACAGTCAGTCTGTTATTTTAAACCAAACAATGATTTAATGGCTAAGTTTACCTGTAACAGCATTATAGCTGGGGAAGGAGGAGGTGTTATGGGGATAATGTTTCAAGGCTGTGCCTGAAAAAGGACAGCCAATGACAACTTCTAAAGTCTCAAAGCAGCCATTGAAAAGTGCCAATGGCCAATAAGTGGCCAGAGAATTTATAGAGCAAATCCCAAGGCGCTGATGAATGGGACCCTAGATATGCCGAGCAAAAGAAAGTCAGAAGGAGAGATTAAAGGACAACTGTATGGTTACCTGGATGAAGGGAGATGTTCTTACAGTTTTGTAGGCAGCATGCTGGAAAGCATCGGAAAACACAGTATGTAGCTATGTTAGAGGGTTGACTGGGGTCATGGACTGGCGCCAAGAATTAATCTGTCCCACTTCAATGATGAGAAGTCAGAAAAGAAGTCTGTGGGACTAACTAAGGGAGATTTCACCAATACATTTCAGTGCAAACCAGATGAGTAGTCACTGGAAAAAAGAACCGCATTTAGAAGGAGCAGAGGAAATGTATCTGGCAGCTAAAGGAGAAGTTACTGAACAGCAAAAATAAGACCGAGGTGAATCCCCAGAGACAAGAAGGATTGAGCTCAGGGGTGCCTGAGAATTATTTAGTGGTCAAGATCTAATCTCCATTCACAAGTTATTTGATTTTATGTAGAAAAATGGTATCTTCGTGCTTACTCAGGTAACAAGACCAAAAACATCATCCCAGACTCTGGCTTCAAAGCAACCAGTCAATACTTTAAAGGTCAACAAAGTTTTATGTAAGCACCCCGAAGTCAGAATATTTTTAAGAGGGTGTTCCAAACATCGGAAGCTAAACCAGAGAAAGAAGGATCGACCGCTTCACCCCAGGCAAGCTGTTCTGACCCAAAGGACTTGCAAGAGTCTGCCTTGAGAGATTTGCAGAGTCCACTTCGAGCGTTATCTGGATATTTTATCAGTGATGAATCTAGAGCAAATGGCATGCAAAGATTTATGCATTAGGCAACATATATTAAATCAAACTCTGCAATACACAGGGGGGTTAATGACCAAACCGCAGATCAGGTGTAATAGGCTCACAAATGCCCAATTTAATAAATATATGTCCAGCATATTCTGAACACCAGGAAGAAATGTCCAACTAGAGTGAGGTCTGTGATGGGCGCCTGAGGCAGCACGTCCATACATAGTCCTCGAGGGGACTTGCATTTCTGCAAAGTAGCCTTTAGAGAATGGAACACAATGCCAAACAGAAGCTTTTCTGTTTTTTTAGTCAGTCAAGTTGACTCTGAACTCCCTGTGGGACACTCAAGAGGCCCTGGATGGATTCCTGGGAATAAGGTGCAGTGTGTGTCCCATGTTTTAAACAAATAGTTAGAGCAGTGTGAGTTGGAGGACGTACAACATTCCAGGTTGTGTATAACATCCAAAGTTTTGAACACGCCTTTAGCTGACCATGTTACAGTCCACTTGATGGTTTGCTGGCTTTTTAGAATCTTAACTTATTTTTGCAGACCAGGAAACCTTTACTCTGACTGTATTTTACATGCTATCCTAAGTAGCACATATGACTACTACAAAAGTGCCCCATTTTCTACCCGTCGTGATTTCCTTCGCCGTGTGTATGTGTTTACTGTCACAAGCTGCTAAACTCCAATTTCACGAGCCTACACTCAGGGGTGCAGATGGGGGCATCTGAGAGACCTGCATCCAGTCCGAAATGGATGCTTCTTGCACAAAGGAAACCTTTAGGGGTCTGGAGCTGGCCTGTGTAAGCAGAAACTGCCAAAATGGTAATTCCTTGCCAAGAAAACATGCACACAAGGAACAGCCACAAAACAAAATGGCTAAATCACACAGCTTAAAAATCTGTTGGTAGTCACTTTGCTCCTGTTTAGCGATCAAGTGAATATCAATTAGGTAAACAGGCTACAACAATGTGCAGCCAAATAAAAAGTATAAAGCTGCTACCAGCCAGTGACATTAGCAGGCGTTCAAGGTAAGGGGACACCCTCTGGGACAAAATAGGACACCTATGTAGTAACCTGTCCCTTATGGCATATAGCAAAAGGTGAAGAGGATTAAACGGGATAGCAAGAAAAATTACTTTCTGACCGAACAAACTGAAAAGACACGGCTGGTTTCATCTTTGACCTTTCTATGTTTAGAGAAAGACCAAACATTTGCAAAAGGCCAAGCTCTTGATGATGGCTGCCTACAATGCCAGAAATGAACCCAACCTGAAAGTCAATAACCTGAATAGGGCAGACATGTACATAACCTCTGAGATGACAAAGATGCCAGGCACAGAGGAGTTCTTCCAGCTGCTTTGGAACGAATCCTAGCATTTGACAAAGGTAGCATACCACTATTCTTATACAGCTCTTGGCAGCTGGATTCATACACAGCTACCAATTAGACACTCTTTAATATTAAAATATTTGGCAGCACCCAATCATGAGTGATCTTCACATTTAAAACTTTCCTGGCCTTCTTTTGGGGCAAACATGCAAAATGTGGATTCAGAGTGAATCCCAGACACCCTATTCATGCATCCTTTATTCCTGGCATCGAGGAGAAGTTAATTGGATACTTCTTGAAGCCGTCTGTCCAGCGTATCCATTCCTATAATGCTTGAGGAAGCTAAGCCTGGGCCCTTCAGTTGAGTCACACTGCCCAGCATGTCTAAGGGAGGGGGCAGAAAACTATGGAGAAAAGATCCATCTTTAGGTCCAATAAAACAAGTAACAATAAGAAAGTTGCAGCAAAGGATCTACATGAAGAATACGTAAGTTGTCTTGCCAGGTACATGTCCCCCGTGACCCGGAATCGGAGAATGACACCATGCAAGTGGAGGTCACAGGGGTTTTGGGTCCCTCTGCTTCAGTCACAGCCCTTCCCATAGCCCACTACTAATTGCACATCATTCTCTTGAGGCAAACTGGAGGAGACTGGACACAGTGGAGCGGCGACAGGTGAACATGGAGACACTGAGGTCCAGCACCAGGAAATCAGTGACTCTGTTCAGGGCGCCTCAGAGGATTGTGAGGTCCTTGGACGAGGACTGAAGACCATAGTCAGTGGCAACTGCCGCCCTATCTGGGGTGGGACAGAGGGTGAGAGAGCTCACAGAGGGCATATCAGCTTCACTGAGTCAATGCAGGACAAGAGGCAAAGTAAATGAGGGACACGCTGCATTGCACCTTTTCTCACCGGGCACGTGGGAGGTGGGTGGGTATGGGTGTTGGGGAGGGAGGTGGTGAGGGTGTGTTGGGGATGGATGTTGGGGAGGGGCGGGATGTGGGTGGGAAGGGTGTGCTGGGGAGGTTGGTGGGGAGGGTGTGTTGGGTATGACTTTTGACACACTTATGTATTAAATATTTGTTAATTTGAAGCAATGCTAGGACATTCCTCATTGTGTGAATGTGATTTATTCAATACATGGCCATATACAAAGGTGAGCAGCAGGTGATTATCGATGTGATCAGAAATAATTGTCTATTAGTCATTGCCGCACCAGACAACCATCCCTTCCCTCCTTCTTCTCACTGTGTGGCAGCACTGCATATGCAGGTAGTGCATTTACTCAACAGGAGGCAGGAGGACATTTTGACTGAGGTAGATGTTGTGCAGCATGGCACAGGCAAGAAATATTTGTCCAACCTTCTCTGGCCTGTACATCAACGCCCCACTGGTCTGAAAATTATCCTTCAGCACGCCAAATGCCCGCTCTATGCGCAGCCTGGCCCAGCCTTGTGCCTCACTGTAGGCCACCTCTGGTGGCGTACGTGGATTCCACAGAGGTGTCATTAGCCACAGTAGATGAGGGTCACCTGCCAGGGCAAAGCTCACAGGGGTCTGTCACATTGCATTGTGGATGTGTTGCCTTTTCAAAGGGCATGTGGATGGTCACTCTCTGCATGCATTTTTCATGAATTGTTGTACAACATGATTTGCCATCACAGTACTTGAATGTAGTCATTTACCATGGAGGAACATATGCATTGCCGTGTTACACCATGCACACAGCTCACAGCCAGCACTTGTCGCTTTCATGGTCCGTGTGTTGCCTTTGTTGGGCCTGTGCGTGCTATCATGCATGTGCCCTGATGGGGATAAATTGTACTTGTGCAGGTTTGTTGTGTCTGAGCTCCTTCCATTATGGCTTCACATACATGGTCACCTGAGTACATCACATTACTCTCTGCCAGTGTTGCATTATCTTTGTTCAGGGTTGAACTGATAGATTCGATGTGTAGGGATGTGTTCAATTGCATTGTGGCTCCTGCAGTTCTGTGTGTGTGTGCATTGCTTGCCTGTTGGGGAAATATGCATTGCCAATGCACTATTGCACTGTCCTGAGGGTTGGTGGCTGTCATGTGTGGGGTGTGAGGGCAGGTCCCGCCTGTACAGGGCCTTGACAGGGCATGCATTGTTCGGTTGTGGTAATGTCCCCCTGCCCCTTTCACATGGCATTTCACTGGTGCTGCAATATCAATTTGTGTAATGGCACTTGTATTCACAGAGTATCCATGTCCGCTGGCCTCTGTGGCTTTCCATGATGTAGGCAGTGTGCTGTTCCTCATGACCATGGCATTGTGTGTCAAACCAGGTGAGCGGGTACAACAGTGTGTGATCACAAGGTCAGCATTGCAGGTGACTTGGACATTCATGGACAGATACTGCTTCCTGTTGCCTGGGGTGACCAATGGCACATGGGTGCAGTCCAGAACGTCAATTACGTTGGCCAGGTTGGCTGATGTGTAAACATTTGTTGGCAGTAATTCCGCCGGGGCTATTTACGGCGGCTGAATTAACGCAAACTCCTTATTTTCTGCTGCACTGAAAGTGTCAATAATTCTGTTACTGCTACTTTTAACGTATACCGCCAAACTCATGATGAGCCCCCAAGGTCTGAAGGTACCCAAAAGAAAGTAATCAACCCCATGGGACACCATGGGTAACCCAGAAGAAAGGTGGTAACCCAGTAGCAGAGAAGTAAAGCAGAATTCAGTCCCCAATGTTAACCGGTTTAAGAGGACCTGCAGAACCCGACAACCACAGGCAAGGAAGAACGCCAAGGGTGAGCATCGTAAATAACCCTCCAACCCAGGATCCAGAGGCAAGTACTTCAATTCTGGTTCCTGAAAAACTGCTCCTGTAAAACAAAACAACTGTGTAAGTAAAGGCTTCTTTTTACCAGGCGAAATGAAGGAACCCTCAGCCAATGGTGACCCGGATGGCTCAAAAGCAGAACAATCATCCTTCATAGGAGTGGGACACACCATTCAGAAGCTGAATCAGTGACAGAGATGGCTCCAGGAGGATGGAGGACTCTTCACAAGGCAGTGTGTGGTGGTTGAGCAAGCAAACATTGATGTCACACCAGCAAAACCCACCCCTGCAGCAGGACAACAGTGGTGGTGAACCAGGCTAGCCCAGACAAGCAGGCAGATTTGGTGGGGTGTGTGACGGCTTCCAAAACCAAGACTGCAGACCTTGATCGTAAACTGCAGTAAATTGAGGTAAAACAGCCCAGAATAAAGCCCCACGATGGAAGACCTGCCCAAGCAGATGAGGAGGACCAGCAGCATGATGATGAAGATGACCCAGAAAGGATGCCCAGCACTCGAAAATGCAAATCAGAGTACAGGCAAGGGGCACCCGTCCCACCAGTAGGGCCAGACTGATTCTGAAAATCGGCTACAATGGTTTTTCAGTGGCCAAATCGTCCAGCAGGTAAGCAGACCTGCTTATCTTCCAATAATCTAGCAGAAGTGAGTGTAGGGACAAGGGTTTCCCCTTTGTGTGCCATCACTTACAAGGGCTGGCTTCTGCCAGCCCACCAATCCACTTAGCAGATTTAAAACAAAGGTTTTGGTGGCCAGCCAATCAGGCTGCCCCCAGAAATCACGAAACACTGAGGCCCATCCCCACAGGAAAGGTAGTGTCATGCCCAGAACGAGGAACTAGTCTAAACCAGTTAAAACCACTATGCAGGCTGCCGTTGCAGGCTCTCAGAGCCCACATAGGCAGAACGTCTATTTTGGGCTTGCCTTGTCGTTTCCCTTATCAAAAAAGCCACTAAAACAAAATGGGCAATATTAGCACTTAAAACAACAATATTACCCCAATGTCTACCATAAAGGTGAAATGGTCTACTATTGCAGTACATTTGCACCGGTGGTGAAGCAAAAACTAATTATTAATTGCCACTAGCATACCCCTAAAACGAGTGTAGGGTGATATAATCATCCTTGGGCAGAAAGGGGGTGCTTACAAAGCACCCCTGAAACTGATAGCCTTATTGGCCACCCAGGACCAAATACCCTTAATATGTAAAAAAGAGATGTAGAGGCCGGGAGACTTCAACAGAAGTCTCTCTGACCCCAAAAAGTATTAGAAAACAAAAAGAATAAAAGGGAGAAAAATAAAAAAAATGCAGAGGGCCCATAAAATGAGACTGTTGAAACACCAAAACTGGAATTATCCCTTAACACTAACAAACTCATTACCACAGATAGATCAGAAACAACTAAAATGCAGAAGCTACACTGGAATTGAATACGCATTATACAAATCCCCAAAAATGTATTATGCAACCATCTATATATATCGTGAAGGGTAATGGCATTGTTTACTATTTCATCAATTGATAGACGCGGAAGCCTGGCTTGAATTATTATAGAATGGGTAAGGGCAAAGTGCATATAAGCACACACTGGGCATATTTGAGAAAGGCTTCAATTAGCAAAGCTAACATGATTAAGCCATAAAAGTCAGCAGAATGTAGCACTACATAGGAAGTACTAACAAAAGACCTGCTTACAAGTGGGTCTCCAGTGTCCTTTTCCAATGCCTGAAACTCTGGTCATCTGAGCCATAAATATTTGGCTAAAAAACATTAGGATGGGCCAGAAAGGAAGACGAGGGAATTACCATTATCACATCAGTGTAAATACCAATGCAATTACTAATGTGCAAATACATCTTAATGACTAGGGAAAAAGACTGAGTTGCTTTCATTAAGATAATCCTAAGAGATGTTGCTTTATACGGGATACTATGGCCCTCATACTGAGGTTGGTGGCAGTCATGGCGCTATTTGCGCCATGACTGCCACCAATAACGGTACCGTGTCCGGTTTGGTGCAATGGGGACTTACCGGTCTAGTCAGACCTTGGCGGGACCGGTAAGTCCCCATTCACCAAACCATTCCCCATTCCCATTTGAGCCCCCATTTGGCTCAATGGGAATGGGGAGGGCGCAAATAACGGGCCGGCGTATGCCAAGCCCGTTATTTGCGCCCAGGTCCCTTAACGGGTCCCGTCCATAACACCTGGTCAGACCAGGCGTTAAGGAAGGGACCCGCTAAGGGACCTCGTAGTAGGGCGGTAAGGGATTACTGGCACCGGTCTCCTTACCGGTGCCCGGTATCCTTTACCGCCCTACTCGGTATGAGGGCCTATGACACCTACGAAATACTTCCCTTTACCTCACCACCACTGTCTCATCATGCACGGTTGAATGGACCTCATAGCAACCTTTTCCCTGGGATGATATGGCATGTGCACAAAGCTTCTTCACGTATTAGGTGTACCATTATTTGTATTTTTCTAATTTGACATTTTTTGTGTTGTAATTCCAGACTGAACATTATTTTGCAGGATCCTTTGGGGGTCTGTTCCCTACCTCTCATTTCCGAACAATAGAGTTGCCCCTGTTATGTCCATTGTAATGTCAGGACTGCACTATACTAACTCTCTTTACCTCGGAGTCCGGGCATACCACCTTACCAAATTACAAAGCACAAAACGCTGCCGCCAAATTGCTACTACCACTGGGCCCAAGAGTCCACACCTCTCCAGCTCTCAGAACTCTGCACTGGCTCCCAATTGACGAAGGGCCACTTTCAAGACTCTGTGCATCACTCACCGAGCAGTGCACAAGACTGACCCTTTCTATCTGCAAGACAAGCTTAAACCGTACCACACTCGCCGCACCCTAAGATCAAGCTCTGCACTCCTTCTGGTGATCCCAACCACCAACTCGGTCAGGATCGGAGGATCCTCGTTCTCAGCCGTGGCCCTCACTCTTTGGAACTCACTTCCCCCTCACATCCGACACACCGAAGACTGTATGTCATTCTGCAAACAACTAAAAACGTGGCTCTTCCCATAACTCCAATGATTACCCTAAAGATGCGCATTGAAACTAGCCTTCCAGCAGTCAAAAACTCAGCTCTGAACCACAGGTTGGGATGAAGCGGACAGACTTAACGGATGGAGTGAACGCCTATCAATTATACCCGCTCACCGTGCTTCCAAGCCGGATAGAACGGATAAGGGGTATGGAACGGATGGAGGTCATGAAACTGTCGGAATGGACGGAACGGAGAGAGTGGATGGAACCAAGGGAGTGGATGGAACTGAGGGAGTAGATAACACGCAGGGACTGAATGAATGAAGAGAGTGCATGGAACAGAAGGAATGGATGGAACGAATGGAGTGGATGAAACGGATGGAGTGGATGGAACAGATGGCGTGGATGGAACATAGAGTGTGGATGGAACAGACAGAGTGGATGGAACGGACAGAGTGGATGGAACGGACAGAGTGGATGGAACGGACAGAGTGGATGGAACGGATAGAGTGGATGGAACGGACAGAGTGGATGGAACGGATGGAGTTGATGGAACGGAAGGGGTGGATGGAACAAAAGGAATAGATGGAATGGCTGGTGCTGATGGAACGGCTGGTGCTCAAGGAACGGCTGGTGCTGAAAGAACGGCTGGTGCTGAAGGAATGATGAGCGCGCAAGGAACGGTGGGCGCGCATGGAACGGTGGGCGCGCATGGAACGGTTGGTGTGGATGGAGTGGATAGAACGGACCAAACCCATGAAGTGGATGGAACGAACGGAGTGGATGGAACGGGCGGAATGGCTAGATCGGATAAGTGGATGGAGTGGATGGAACGGCCGGAGTGGCTGGAACGAATGGAGTGGATGGAACAGAGAGAGCGGATAGAACGGAGGGAGCGGATGGAACGAATGGGGTGGATGAACAAATGGGGTGGATGGAACAGATGGGGTGGATGGAACAGATGGGGTGGATGGAACAGATGGGGTGGATGGAACAGATGGGGTGGATGCAACGGATGGGGTGGATGCAACGGATGGGGTGGATGCAAGGGATGGAGTGGATGCAAGGGATGGAGAGGATGCAACGGAAGGAGCGGATGGAACAGAAGGAGCGGATGGAACAGAAGGAGCGCATGGAACAGAAGGAGCGCATGGAACAGAAGGAGCGCATGGAACAGAAGGAGGGAGGGAGGGAGGGAACGGTTGGTGCGGATGGAACGGTTGCCGCAGATGCAACGGTTGGTGCGGATGGAACGGTGGGTGCGGATGGAAGAGTGGATGGAATGGATGAAACGGATGGAATGGAGCAAACCCATGGAGTGTATGGAACGGATGGAGTGTATGGAACGGGTGAGTGGATGGAATGGATGGAACGGTTAGAGTAGAAAGAACGGATGAGTGGGTGCAACGGATGAGTGGATGCAGCCGATTAGTGGATGCAACGGATGGGGTGGATGCAATGGATGCAACAGATGGAGTGGATGCAACGGATGAAGTGGATGGAACGAAGGGAGTGGATGGAACGAATGGAGTGGATGGAATGGAGGGAACCGATATATTGGAGGGAGCGGATAGAATGGCGGGAGCAGATTGAACAGAGAGAGCAGATGGAACGGAGGGAGTGGATGAAACGAATGGAATGGATGGAACAAATGGAGTGGATGGAACGGATAGAATGGATGGAATGGATGGAGTGGATGGAATGGAAGGAGTGGATGGAACAGAAAGAGTGAATGGAATGGATGGAACGGATGCAGCATATGGTGCGGATGTTATGGATGGCGCAAATGATACAGATAGCGCAGATGTTACGGATGTCACGGATGGTGCAAATAGTGCGGATGATACAGATGGTGCGGATAGAGAACACCTTTTCACCATGAAGCTACCTAATATCTGTATCGCCTATATATGCCATGTACCAGTATCCGCTTATGTATCTGTATCCCATATATACCCTATCCATCCTCTCGTTATATATATGTATGTGGCTATGTATGTCCCCACTGTCCTGCTAACGTCTCCGGTCTCAGGCAGGCACTTGTACTGATATCCACCATATCACACCACTATGCTTATTTCTGATCTATACACCATCATTCAACTAGAACATAGCTATACCATGATGAATTTGGCCCAGCTGTTCTCATACGAACACAGCCCCGTGAACACCTCATCAGCCTAATAAAACACAGGTAGCTGAGCACATTCCGGCTAGATTAAGCGTTCCTCAGGCCTAACACAGCCAGAACCCAGTTCAGGTATCCACCCACCAGACTGAATACATCCCACTGATTCATCAGCACCACACCTATTGCTATAAAGCAGCTATCATCCAACAACCACACCAGCTGCACACATAGCCGGTGCACCCATGTACCATATGACACTCTCTCTACTGACTTGAACTATGGTTCCCGAGGGTGTTAGACCTACCAGCGCTTTGAAGTCATACCAGTGATACATAAGGCACTCTATAAATGCCAAGTAACATAACATCACATAACATAACATGAGGACCACTGAAATATTACAATGCTGGAAGTGACTGGGTCATGTGACCAGCTCAGCCTCTCAACTGCACCGCCCAACACCCACCTTACGACAGATAATTCGGGAAACCAACTATTTGGCTGTGCTGTGGGTGCATTGATTACATAGGCAGCTCCACCTGCGAGCCCACCGCCATTTTCCAACAAACTACTTAACTGGAATTATACAGGCATCCTCACCACTGGCATCCTCAGCTAAGGTTGAAGACAAGGACATTACCTGTTAGGACCTACGAGTGAGAACCACAACTCCTGCCTTATATGACATCCCCTTGTGTCTCCTGCAGTCACAGAATATACCCATGATCACAAGGAGAAAAGCTCACTAACGCCCACTGGACTACTGCACTGCAAGTCCTCTTAAACTCATCCACATCCCACTTATCTCCACACCACTGCCATTCCTCTCTCTCCACCTGACGCTTATTAACGCTCAGTCAACCATCCTTCCTGCTACCATTGCTGGCCTCATTACCACACAATAGCTTAAGGCAGAGGCGTTGCTGGGGGGGCTTGGGGGTTATAGCCCTGGGTCTTTTGGTTGTAGCCCCGGATAGAAGGTCAGGGCCTGCAACCAAAAGGATATAGCTAGCCCTGAATCCCGCCAGTCCTGACATTAGCTTAGCCCCTGATCTTTTGCAGACCTAGCAACACCCCTGGCCTGAGCTTACCTTTGTCGCTGAGATATAGTTATCTATTATCACCTTCTCCCATGTACTGGGCATCATCATCTCTCCTGTGTACCGCATCCAACATGCTGTCCGTATGCGGAAGGTAGGAGGAGGCCTCGTACATCTGATTGTGCTTGTACCATACAAAACTATGGGGCAAAGGCTTTCATAGAGGTCCTCACATGCCACCTCCAACTATCGCAAAGTCAGGGAGCCCCTATCCAGATTATCTATCACCCGCCTTCCAGGTGTAGGACATTCCTCGATGAACTCACTGACCTCATCAGCATCAGTTTCACGCTCAATAAACACCTCCCTACGCACTCAACATCTTCTTTGCCTCCCCACTAGTTGAATACCTCAACCCTATCTCACTTGACTAAGCAGGCCATGCTGCTATCCCCATCCATCTCACCCTTCCTACTAACAAGTGACAGTGTAAGCAAAGTCTTGCACCATTGAAGACGGTTAGTCCAAACAACTCTGGCCCTGAAATCTTAATATCAACCTTTGAACACACCATGATGGAACTGGTAGATGTGCATGCCCTCACAGGGCAATGTCAGACTCGGACTAAACCCTCCATTCCATGGTATACTCAGGAACTCAGTGACAACAAATATATCATCCAAACACAGGAGAAATGTTGACCCAAACATGAAGACCTGCTCAACTTAAATACTCTCTGGAGCATATGCTGGGCCTTCGTCATTAACGTCAAAGCTGAACATTACTCCACAACCGTCACAGCAGCAAACAGGAGCAAGGCATTCTGTGCAGTAGTCAAACACGACTCCAACACACTACCTGAACCAGTAACCTCGGGGTCCACAGAAAAACATAATACAATTAATTACATCTTCATTACTAAGAAAGACAGAATCAGACAGCTAGCATATCAATGCCTCTAATATTGCTGCTTGCCCATTCACAAACACACTTCATGAAACACAACCATGGCGTGCCATCAGGCCCCCCAGTCCAAAGGACCTCACTGACATTCTAGTGACACTAAATCGCACCTCATACAATGATACTCAACCTATCATATCATGAAACAGACCAAGTGTACTGCCTTCACCCCCTCCTTTAAAGGGTGAATGCCTCACCAAATCAATGAATCTTTCCAAGTAGCCCAAAAACAGAACTAATCCAATCACTCTTCAGAAATCCACATGAGAACCAGATGACCTTCTCACCTACCGGTCCACCACTAACCTTAGCAAAATCATTGACATAGCACTGGCCAACCAAGTCCATGATCGGATCAACCAACAAGGTCTACGCCATGACTACCAATTGGGATTCATACCTGGGTACAGGACAAAGACTGCTACCATGGTCTACCATGCCATAATCAGCTAGAGGATTCACAGGCACAGTCCTCAACTGGTCCGCCTCCTATCTCTCAATCAGTCACCAAGAAGTGCAGATTGGCAACTTCAGACTAGACCATCATCTGCTCACTGGTGGATTCTCACAAGAGTCAATCCCCAGTGATATTCAATCTATAGTCTCAGGAGGATAGCTGACGGGCAACGTGCTCGCCTTGGAAGCAAGACAACACAGAGCACCACAGGTTCGATCCCCGGGTCCGCACTTGGAAACTTCTGGGTATTAAGCACGTTATAAATAACCTATCATATCATCATATCTATGTGTAGCCACTAGGGTCACTTAACGCTGACCCACACTTCTCACTTCAACAATATGCAGAAAATAGGGAGCTATACCTCAAGGTGAACTGTGCTCAAAGCATCTTCCACCTCAGATAACAAGCACATGCCTGAAGCTCAATCTTACAGAAATAGAATGTGTTCTACAAGGCCATCTAGCTAACCAGGAAACCATTCAATGGTGGCTTGATGGAATCACTTCTCAGCTAGCCTCAACTGCCAAATCGCTGGAGCTCACTACCAACAGCAAGCTCTCCTTCCAGCAACACTTTACCAAAATAAAAGCTGACTGCCCAGTATCAATTAGCTGGAAGATAAAACCCTTTCCCCCACCAGGACTTCAAAACCACGGTCCAAGGCTTAGTAATCCCACAGCTTGATAAAGGTAATGACCTCCTCGTCGGATTCTCAACCAAACACCTAACTCCTCCAAAAACCGTCCAACATGCCACTGATCACAGGATGAAAGAAATGTTTTTGACAACATCTCTCCTATCCTACGAGAGCTGCATGAGTACCTATTCCAACCAGGAACTGCTACAAGGCTGCTACCGCCTGGATGTCCACCGACAATGCAATTAGGATGACCCCAATGGGCTTCAAGACACTGTTCTTCAGACTGTACTTAGGGAACACACACCTAGAGCACTGAGCGCCTCCTCCCAGAGGACAACCACCCCTCTGGGACTGGAACTCACCGATCCAAAGACGAAATATGTCCCTGTGGGCACGGCTTACATATTTGTTGTGAACCTCAACTAGCAGTCTACTTTCCCTTGCTAGGTTTGTGATTTATAGGGCAAAATTCAAATGCAGATGATGCGAGGCCCATGACATTAAATGTGTGCACTATTTATTGGCTCTTTTTAAGTAATTGCCCTGTGATGCTTGTATGGGCCTCTGACATACCAGCTCACAATGGGTCACCCTGATTGACCTTTCCGGTCTTCATGATCTTAGAAATAGTCAGTGTGTCCAGCTGACCCATGTTGGTTATTTTGGCCCGCGTGTCTAGTATTTCCACAGAGATGTTTAAAGATGTTGGTAGTGCGAAGAGGGTCCGAAGACTTGGTTCTCCTAATGTCTCACTTACCCCCTTCTTCACTAGAGAAATTTAATTAAAAAAAGAATCGGTGTAGGATAAAAGTGCACCCCAGATGCAATCTGGAATGGGCCACACTGTTCTTAGACTGGTAAGGCTCCTTGTGTCAAAGCTCAGACTCAACATTAAACTAATCCTAGGTATGAAACCTAGAATAGCACACTGCAGCGGCTGAGGAAATAAGGCGAGACTTACCCATCTTCTTTCTTCCTGACATATATATTTAGGAACCTATGCAAGCGTACTGAAAGAAACAGAAATGTGATGGCCTTCCATCCTCATTTTAGGGACAATTATTACTAAAGGTGATGGGTGAAATACTGCAACATTAAACTCATGAAAGAATGCAAGCAAGACTGCAAAATAAATTGAACTGAGGTAAGGATAGAAATTTAACAAAATAGTAAAGCGATAAATCCAACAAAATATGGACAAGTTAATAATAATTCTCAATAATATCTCGATTGGGAACCGCACAATACTCTCACCATGGCATTGAAAGAAAAACTAAAATGAATTGTGCTACATACAATGTTGTAGGGGTTTAGCTTAGGAGTGAGTTGAGCTACCAACAATCACATGCAGGTCAATAAGCTTAAGGTACTTTGCACCTGTTCTGTTATAATTCAGTGGCCAGACACCCTATTTCTGAATGGGCTGGGATTTAAGTCAACTCTAGAATGCCAACCAAAGGAACAACTGCTCGGGTTATACCATAGGAACCGAGAGAAAAATCTGTTGTAATGATACCATCTTAACACATATTATATTTTGGTATTGCATCACCACAAATCAAGAAAAAGATGGATGTTACAACATTCCGACCACATACGGGATACATCGGCAGAAAAGAATTAGAGGTATAACTGCACAGTCAACCAGGAAATATCTGAAGAGATTAATTGCAAGCGGAGCACTGATACATCGTTCCAGAACAGGATGAGTGTGGATGAAATAATTCAAGCAGAATGGACATCTGGAGCGATCACATCATCTCCAACAGGAACAGCAAGAGAGATTACACCCGGACAAAAACGGTAAACATGTAGGGATACCATGCAAATCAAGTCAGAACTGGAGGGATTCCATCATCCCAACAGCACATGGGCATTCCATCATCATTCACAAAACACAGCTGGTACAAATATGAAAACAAGCGAGGGAACACAGCAAACTCTGGATTATGGTTATTCATTATGGAAGCCTTTGAACAACATATAACTTCACCCTGTATGAAGGAATACAACAGCAGCAAGAGAAGGGAGGAGCTGATGGGTGGGATGGGTGGGGCCATGGAAAGGGTGCGCAGGGTGTAAGGCACATGCACTACTCAAACTTACTTCAATGGTGCTGTCTAGGGATCCCACGCTGTTACGACGTCCCCGCTTCCCTGAAGCGAATTAGTGACATGCAAGTGTTAGAGAGAGCAGCTCAACACAGATGGCAGCACGATTCACACAACACAGAAAACACTCTATTCCCTGTCCCATATTCAATTATTCTAAAATGTACTGATCAACTGCCAAGAGGGCTAGTCAAATCTTCTCCCCATGCACAAATATCCAAACCCCTCCTCTGAATGAAATGACTTGTCTGCAAGCCCAGTCTGTCACCCTCTTGTGGTTACCTGCAAGCTTTGACATTAAGCACTAACCATTGTACACATCCTGCAGTACTGTGCCTTGGGCTACCTCCATTGGGTCGAAAGGGAGCAGCACTAACACCTGCTGCTTGCCACAAAACTCCCTCTTCCTGCTCCAATGGTGTGCTCCATCCTTAGTCTTATAGTAACTTTCCAAATCCCACCATTAATTGAAGGTCAGAGGTTCTGACTCTATTTGGGCATTCAGCCCTGTACTCCCACATATTACTCACTTGCCCTCCATAGAGCCTTAAGAATTACCTGTGGCCCCATCGCAGTCTATTGCCAAATTCAACCCCTCCACTTATCCCCACAGAGCCAGCTCCCTGTGCAAATATCCCTCCCAAAGTCCTCTTACCTATATAATACCCAATGTCTTCATAAGCCATTTGGCTACAAGTAACATTACATATTGTTAATAAGCAAATAGAATAAATAGAGCAAAAGAGACAGCAGTAAAGCAGATAATTATTACTGTAGATTGCGGCAAAAAATCCCAGCCATGGCTTCTTTTGCCAGAACGTAAGTCTGTAATGCAAACAAAAGGAGGGGTCTTCATACCTCACATATCCTATGCTTCGTACCTCTCCTCCAGTCACTGCCATGTGCAACCCTGCACCATACACCTTACTTCCCAGCCCGCATCTGTGTAGTGTACCTTTCTTCCCAGCGTGTGCCTTATGATATGATATGAGAGGTTATAATGCACTTAATACCCAGAGGTTTCTAAGCGCGGACCCGGGGATCGAACCTGTGTTGCTCTGTGTCGTCTGGCTTCCAAGGCGAGCACGTTGCCCCTGAGCTGTCCTCCAAGACAACCCTACACTCACATTCCAGCGTCCCCCTGTGCTCCTAAACCCACAACCCTGATTGTTTCTGTTCTCTGTACCGCTTGTCTCTGTTTTCTATAGCTCATTTACTTCCTGCCCTTCAGTAACTCACTCCAAAGCCTCTTTACTTTAGTTCACAGCCCATCTATGTGCCTCATACTTTACAGAAGGAATCCCGCATTTGGAGGTTTTTCAGGGACCCTCCAGGCGTTCTGTCTGTAAGGCACAGTTGTAATAAATCAGCCTACTCACATCTCCCTCAGACTGCAGGTCTACCTCTACCAGACCTTTTGCTGCCGCTTGGAGACAGATAGTTGAGTCCCTCCCACGCCGGCCTTTTGTAGCTTCTGATGCAACTGTGGCTTCAAAGGAGCCTCAGACCGGACCCCTTGACACAATAGACATGTCTATACTATCCCTCTGCGCACATTATAAAAGCAGAGAGACTGCTGCATAATGAGCATAATGAGAAGTGACAACCACCACAGTGTGCTGTAAGAGGCAGGAATAGTCTATCTTTTAGCACAAAACAATAGGGCTTTTTGAGGCACAACTGGTTTGTGGTTCATTTTTGTATGCACCAAGGAGTAAGCAGATCATGAAGACTAAGAACACCTAAATCTGCCAGTGAGTTTAAGCACATGGCTTCCACTTTCACATTTACAATGGACAGTGGAGGATACCCTTTTTAGTATTGACGACCAAGGACCGAAGGGTATCTCTTCTGAGAGATAGAGAGGGACCTACTCTAACAGAGCAAGCATTCATTAGCTACACTGCGGCACTATCCAAGACGTTTCTAAATGTCTTTCATTGGGCGGTAGTGAGGGAGGTTGCAAAAAAATGCACATCACATGAAGCGGGAGCTTGATTGAAAGCACCACAGTTAATCCACATATCATATGTTCGTGCATCACTAGTTGAGGTTGCGAGTTAACCTGTCTACCTTGAGGTTAAGTCTTGGAACACTATGGGAAATGATGAGTAGGGGGTCACAAGCCACTCTGGTCTCTGTGGGCTCGTGTGGGGCCAGTCACTACAGTGCCCTGATGGACAGAGAGACACTGTCTGAGAATTGGAGGTGATATTCACAGCAGTGCTCTGGCAGATCAGAGTGGCTCCGGAGAAAGCAATGCGACAGTGACTTCCGTGCTAGGAGGGCTTTGGAGATGCTGCTTGGAAATTAAAGGTGACAGTGACGACAAAGTTATGAAGGGCCGCTAGAATGCTGCAGAATGGGATGAGTCAATGAATACAGTGCCTTGAGGCATCGCAGACTGCTGAAGAACACAGGGGACGGTGTATATTTGCAGTGTTCTTAGGGTGAGGGATGAGTGCTTGAGAACCCAGCCAATGGTAAATGTTGTACACCAGGAGGTGGTGAGCTAATGCTGGAAAGCAAAAGGATGAAAAGATACTAAAATGCTAAAAACCCAGCCAGGATTACAAGAGGCAGGCAAACACTCTGAGACATTGGGGGGTGGACAAAAAGCATACTCCCCGACATCAAGATAGGAATAGAACAGAGGGGAAGAGGGGGCACAGACTCACCCGCATCTGAAAGGTCTCTCAAGGAGCTGCTGAGTGTACTCCGTTTCAAGCCATCACCGGCGGCGTAGGTGTCTTCAAGGCTGGTGCGGGTCAGTGTGCCATTCATCGCCTCCTTCAGGCCAGATCCCTGTGAGGCATTAGGCCGCATGCCACCTTTCTGCTTCTCAAGTTCCGCTGGAATTTAGACGAGGAAGAGAGCGGGTGTGACATGGAAACAAATGGAAACAAAAGGGACAGTTGCTTACCTGTGACAATAGTTCTACAACATGGGATTACATGTCAAACATACATTTCAAAATAACAATCCATATAATATTCCCCACCATTGGTACTGTTGATGGTAGGAAATATGTTTACAAATTGTGAATCTAAAAAGGATCCCATGGTGCAGAACAGGCGTGTCTCCCAACTCATGAAGGTGGGCATGGGAACAGGGAGGGACACCAAACAGGACTGTAAATGAACATTAGTGATGAGACAGCGGAAAGGCCATGGGGGAAATGTACAGGACAAAGACTTCCTCACTGGGCAATGGGGAATCAAGGAGACATCAGTCACTTACACTCCACGCGGTACTTCTCCATTTCCTGCACTTCCGCAATGGACTCTCGCAGGTCGCTGGTGAATCGCAGGCGATCCTGCAGGCTGGGTGCATTGAAGATGATGAGTACCTTGCGCTCACCGCCGGGCAGGGCTGACAGCAGCTTGATTCCGTACTGGTAATCTGGAAGGGCAGAAGGGAAAGACACCAATAATCCACTTGTCAGCCAGGAAAGCACCGACCACTAATCAAAGCTTAGAAGAAAGCACTGCATGTTCTTCGGCACAGGGTGAAAGAAGCGCCATGGCGGTTAGAAAGAAGAACTCAATTAAATGGTGAAGACCCACGAAAGACCTTTGCCTAGAGAAGAGTGAAGCCTGGGTGTGCCTTCCTTCAGCCTGGGAGTGAAGGCAGAAGTGCATAGACAACGCTCACCTTTGGCTGAGCAAGGTACATATTCAGAAGGGCCGGAGTGTATGGCAAGCACCATCTGCTTGAGATGTATCATTGGTGGGAATTAGTCAATCACTTTGTAGCTACAAAAGACGCACCCAATTACAAACTCAAAGCTAATGAAGAGCACGGGTTGGGTATTTTTTAACAGCACAGAAACCACTTAATTTCACTGGAGTGGACTTAAGTAATAGACGCTACTAATGGGCAGATCAAAGTCTGATAGGCTAGCCTGACCCACGTTAGGAACAAGTCTCCACTGGTGAGGTTCAGGCCTGTACTATAGATATATACATATTTTTTAGTATCAGCCATGGGGAATAAGGACATTGTACTTTGGAAGCATTTACAAGTATTCACATTATCAAGGAAAAGTAAAAAAAAAACTAAAATCCTCTACGAGATCTGCGTATTCACAAGGTTGCAAGGTGTCTTTTAGTTCAAATCTATAACTTTGTACAACGGTAAAGATATTTGCTTGACGTTTACTGTGAATACACTCCTGAACTGGACGTGTGTACTTGGGGTTTCATACAAGCAATGGGTTCTGATTTAGGACAGTGTAGTAAAGCCATCAGCATATCTGCAAACAGCACCACACAAGACATAGCAGAACCACACACAGATCTATAAGGACTACACGAGAGACATATGCAATGGCACACACATTTAAATTCAGGATACCACAATGTAAAAGCACCTCTAACAATATTTCTGAACCTTCGAATATTTCTGGGGAGAGTATGCAACCCAGATTCAAAAGATATGATTTACCCCCACTGCTTCAGGGAGGAAATGTGGACATTTTTAAAAACACTGTCAATTTTATAAAAATGCTTCCTTACAGATGAGCCCCAGAAATGGAGTTTGCACTTTTAAATTTTTTCTAGGTCAGTGGTTTTATACCGACCCAAAAAAAACATTGCTAAAAGAGTCTGAGGTTAGTTCATAGATGCAACCTACACTTCGGAAGGTGTGGTACAACGGAGGGTTGCTTATGCCTCTGGGGGCAATACCCTCTCTGAAGAATTACTGTGAATGTTACTGTGTAAAGGTAGGTCACTTTTCTTTCTGGAGCAAGTGATCCTGCTGAGAATGATAAGGTTAAATAGGCTCCACAGCAGTGACCTCTACACAAGAGTAGAGTTAAGAGGAGACAATCTATTCCATTTTAATTTCTCTGCCAACAGCCTAGTTCTCAAAGGTGCAGCTTTGGCCATGTGGAAAGAGCTTGACCCATACTCTCTGGACCCTATGAAATGAGACGCTGACCTATCATTCTAAATTCTACTGTCCAATGCAGATGATATCGGGTTGCGTTTTTAACAAACATCGTATGGGCTGAAACCAGCAACTCGTCGCCAAGTAATCCACCAAAGAAACAAGCAGCAAAGGAAAAGACAAGGCGAATTGCCATACAGCAGTGCAGAAATGGGTTGGCAAACCGGCATAGTATCCCCATCACAGATGTCCAACCACGAACACAGAAACCTTTGGGCATTTATACTGTTTTACATAATGAACTCCATACAGAAAAGTCAGTATGAAACAGGGCTTCATCATGAGCTGGGCGGTAGCCCTTAAATCCAGCAGTAATGTATTAGAGCCGCCAATACCGCTCCACCGGATCATGAGTCGGCGCAAATACAGCCAGACCCAAAACGTACCAGCGCTATTACAGCCGGCTCTATTACAGCCAGTGCTAATAGCACAGACAACCCAAATCTCAATTACAGCCATATCACATGTGCATGCACAGCGGTATTAGCGCTGAAAATCGGCACTAATACAGCTGAGAATTACCTCCAACTAGAGGTAAATGAACCCAGGTGCCAAGAATCAAGCCACAGGTGAACACAATACACACCAGAGGGCTATATAAGACACACCCAGGCCCTAAACACTGTTTCCAACACAATGCTGCCATTATTTGCTGCAAGCTGCGACAGGCAACTGCTCATGCTGCGCCTGGGCCTTGAGATGCAGGGTAACCATGCCAGGGTACAGGGGGCCAGGGGGAAATGAGGAGGAGCAGGACGAGAGCAGCTCCTGCAAGGCGAGCACCCATCCCCAGGGTCAGGCCATCACCCTGGCCCCTCAGTGACACCCAGTTGGTAATTGAGTACCGCCTGGACAGGGGGACCATCCCTGAGCGCTGGCCACAATACATAAAGACATTGGGAGCAGAATTAACACCCGTACAACCGTTCCCCCACTGGTGAAGCTGGTGGCAGTCCTGCTGTTCCTGGCGACAGGCAACTTCCAGCACTCCGTGGCCATGATGCATGGCATGGCACAGTGAACATTCAGCGCAGTCCTGAGCCAGGTGCTGAGTGCCCTTCTACACTATGTCAAATAACACATCGCACTGCCCACCAACCAGGCCCAGACAATGACATGAAGGCACGCTTTTATGCCACTGCACAACTGCCCAATGTGATTGCAGCCATTGACTGCACCCATGTTGCGTTGGTGGTGCTCCAGGCCCATGAGGTCGTATACAGGAACTGGAAGTACTACTACTCCATGAACGTGCAGGTGACCTGTAGCCCTGACCTCATCATAACTCACTGCTGTGCCTGCTACACAGGGTCCACCCAAGACTCCATGGTCTTACGCACAAGCACACTGCCGGGATACATGGAGAGACACAGAGGACAACGGTGAGTGGATGAGTACAAACCCTGCCACATATGCATGTAGAAGCACAAGAAAAAAAGGGAGGGTAGCCACAGCAAGCATTGCATGTCAAGAGGAGGCACTGCCAGCACCCATGCAGCCCCTGCACCATCGACAGGGGGGCATCCAAGGGTGCATGCACACATTTGACAGACCTGGACACACACGTGGTGATGGGCACACACTGCTGCCATCTCAATGACACATCAAACCACATTTACCACGATGCATCTTGAATGTGGCACAGCGCAGATCCACACAGCAGCACACAATAGCGTGTCCATCCATGCCACAGCTGTCTGCCCATGTGCAGTCAACTGGGACACGCCAAAGAACACCTGCCACAAAGTCACTGGGTGCACGTAGCATGATATACAAAGGATGCACACCCATCACACACACATTGTATGGGCCGGATGCACACAAGAATGCTCATGGCTAAGAATTGCCAGATACATTGAGACTGCAGACCCATGCACGAGACAAATGACTGATGTCCCTTTTTCACCCCATACAGGTGACTCTGGATATCTGCAGCTGGTGTGGCTGATCACCCCTGTGCGTGACCCACATACACCACATGAGACCTACTACAACCATGCCCACATTCTGACCCGTGTATTCATAGAGCGCACCTTTGGACCACTGAAGGCACAAATCCGGTGCCTAGACCGCACTGGTGGGGCCCTGATGTATGCCCCTGTTAAAGTGGGGAAAATAGTCTTGGTATGTGCTATTTTCAATAACATTTGCCTGAGGAGGAACGTGAGCCCCCGCATCAACCCAACCCCCCAACGCTGACAGGCCACACCCAGTGGAAGATGGCGAGGACGACCATGTGCCAGGAGCCAGGGAAGACACCCACAGGGATGAAGTGAGGGAAGGGAGAGTGGCCCGACAGGCGCTAATAGACAATACTTTTAGTACAGTGACTGTACACAGTACACAACCAGCACAGTGTGAATAAAGAGCACAAGAACACAATCATGAATGTTCTTGCATGTTATTTGTTCAACAGATTTTTATGGAACTTTTTCAAACACCAACATCCCTCCCCCACCCACCACCAACACCCCAGCACACAATCCCCCCTCCCTCAACCCACCACCAACACCCCAGCACACTATCCCTCCACCCCACCCACCACTAACACCCCAGCACACTATATCCCCTCCCACCACCATGTCCATAACATGGCCACTCAGGCCAACAAGAGTCATGCCATTCATGATGGCTGTGCCCTCTTCTCTCGACCCCCAGCATCCGGGGTGCGTGAGCGCAGCTGGTGCAGGGACCTCCGCCTAGGGGTGCCTTGTTGTGATTCCTCTGTGGGGGTGGTGGATGGAACAGAAGCTGCCACCTGAAGCTGCTGGTGTTGGAGGGCATTTCTCTTCCTCATCTGCCCCGCTAGGGCAGAGACTCCCTCGCAGATCTCGTGCACCCTCTGTCCAAACCCCATCAGTGAGGCTGTGCAGACTTCCACAACTCTCCTGGTCCACGCATTGTCGCGGGCCATCTTCCTCGTGGCCGCTTGGATGGCATCACTAATAGCCTGCATGTGCTTGCTGTGTCCAGTGGCAATGTTCTCCATTTGGCGCTGCCGTTCCTCCATCGCATTTATCTTGGCCCTCTTCCTGCTCCCACCTGCAAGGCTAAAAACCTCTGGGTCATCTTCGCTCCACACTCTCTTTCTTTCCTCACATCTCTGAAGTCTCTAAGAAGTCACACTACCAGCTGCACCTCCTCAGAGGTATTCTTCCTTTCCTCTCCTTCCCCCAGAAGCTCCATGCCTCCAGAGCTCTGGTTCTCTCTAGGCTGGACTATTGCAACAGCCTCTTTCTAAATCTGCCTGCTTCTTCTCTCCGCCCTCTGCAACTCATCCAGAACAGGACTGCGAGACTTGTCCTTGGCCACAAGCCCAGGGATCGTATCTCTCCAGGATTGAAATCTCTGCACTGGCTCCCAGTGGCTGCGAGGATTAAGTTAAAAACCCTCTGCATTGTCCACAAGGCTTTCAGGGGCCTGGGGCCTCAATACCTTCAACACTCTCTTCCTAAATATCTTCCTTCTCGAGCTCTTCGCTCATCCGCCTCTAACTCTCTGAGGGTCAGTCGATTCTCCAAGCAACGAGTTGGTGGTAGACCTCTCTCTTCGGCTGGGGCCTCCCTCTGGAACAGCCTCCATGCCTCCCTGAAACTTGAGGAGAACCGTCTTCGATTTCAGAAGCACCTTAAAAACCTTCCTCTTTGCTTCTGCTTTCTCTCCCCCTCTCCCCTGCTGAATTCCTGGCTGATACTGAGACTGCACTGGTTACCTGCCAACCCTTCTGTTCTCGGGCCCAAGCCCTGCCAGTTGCACGCCTGCACTTCCTCCCTGGCAACCCCTGCACCTGGGGACTGTTTGCTGTGTCCCTACAGTCTCCCCACCAGAACTTATGTCTACCCTCACTCTGTACTTGCCACCAGCTGGCCGTTTTTTATTTATCTTGTGTATTTTATTATCCCATGTACTGCACTTTCCCTCCCCCCACCCCTCTTGCACTTTTTCCCTTGCACTTGTGTGATCTGAATGACACCTGGCCTAGTAAGATCGCTGTCTATCTTCCCTCTGTTCCCCCTCCCTTGCCTTGTCGCGCCTTGAAACACTTGTGTATAGGCGCGTTATAAATGCCATATCATATCATCAAATCTGCTCCATGACAGCGCCCAGGGTGGCCGTCGTATGGGATGAGGAGGGGTGGCGTCAACTGCTGGGCCTGACCACTGGGGAGCCATAGGAGCTGGTGTCAGTGTCTGCTTCTGGGGTGTATTGCGCGTGGCACCAGCATTCTGGGACCTGTGAGCTTGGGCTGCGCTCCATTTCCCAGACTGGGCTCCTGGGTGTGTTGGGTGGTGGAGGGCCATGACTGTGGGTTGGTGTCAGGGCACTGCCGTACGGTTGCTGTCACTGCTGCTGCTGCTCGCACCTTGTTCCTCCTGGGTGTTGGTTGTCAGGGCTGTGTCCTCCCTGGCAGCCTGGACTGCCATGCTGGTGTCTTCAATGGCAACAGGTGTGTTCCTGGTGAGCTGGGCTTGTGCTGTGGGCATGCCCCTGCTGCGCCGGGGTGTGGTGTGGTGCGTCTTGCGCCTTGGTGACATGGCATTCCCTTCACGGGGTGGCGGTGCTGGTGGTGGCGCAGGAGGGCGTGCGTGAAGATGGCCCTGATGCATCCACATCCCCTGATGCCTCTGGTGAAGCTTGTGTCTGTAGGGGACATAGGAGATGGTGTTAGGAACACATTCCCCCATGTGTTTTGGCATACATGACACTAAGGACATGGATAAGGGTGTGGCAAGGGGCTGTTGCACTGATGCACGGGCCTAGCCTGCTTGCGTTTGGTAGTGGATGGGCAACGATGGGGACACGTGCTGGAGGAGGGGATCTGGGGGATTGCAATTGGCTGTAGTGGCATGGCAGGGGTACATTGCTGGCCTAGCCAATGCTTTACTTGCATGCATCTGATCCCCATTACCAACTTGACTGTTACACATGATGATTGAGGGGGGGTCTGGTACTTGTCACTGCCAGGTCCCGAAGGGGCACTGCTGTGCCCCGCCATGGCTGTGTGGTGCATTGCACTTCGATGTGTCCTTTGGCTGCCCACACCACTGCTCTGGCTCACAGGGGTGACCTTGGTGCACTGACACATGGGTGCTGCCGTAGGTGCCTGTAGTGGCTCTCATGCACTGCGCCCAGTCGCAGTGCTTGCCTCAAGGGTAGTACTGGGGGTATGCACTGGGTGATGCTGTGCTGAGTGGTTGTAGTTACATACAAATGGGGGAGGGTGGGTTTGACTCATCTTTTGCCTTCTAGCTGCCAGCACCTTCCTCGGCTCCTCAAACTCCCTCAATCCCCTCCATTTCGATGACGGTACTGCATTTCTTCTCCAGGGAATCAGGTCAAGTTGTAAAGTTGAGCCTCCCCCAGTGGTCATGCTCCCTGTCTGTGCTGGGCCAGGATTCCACAGACCCGCACGCACAGGTCATTTCACCTTTTGCAGCAGTGTTACACGTCCCAAGGGATGCAGCTGACTGCCGACACCTTCTGGCTTACTCTCTGCCATATCTGGGTGCAGCGGTGGGAGGATGTCTTCCTCTGTCTGGCACCACAGAGCTCTGCATGGTGGGCCACAACCTCATCCACCAAGACAATGAGCTCTCCCTCCGTGAACTTGGGTTTCCACAAGCGATCTTGGCCTGCCTTTCTCCTTGCCCTCTCCCGAGACATTTTGGATATTCTAGGGGGTGGATGGCTGCCAGGAGCTTTGATTTTGGATGTATTGTGATTTTCAAAATGGCCGCCACAGGGTTTCCCATTCCAGCGGTGATGCGTTTCCCACCGGCACTAATAGCGTATGCTAACTGTGGCGGCAATGGTAGTGCTCTTGGTGTAGGGTTTTCGGCCGGTAGCCCACTTTCCAGCACTATTTCCGCTGGGCGCAATTAGCGTTAACGCCGGACCCGTGTGCACATGCAAGCATACTTGTGATACAGCGCTATTTGCACCACGGGTCCTGGCAGTAGCGCTAATTCCGCTCGGTTGAAACAGCACCTGCTTACCTCCCAACTCATGATGATGCCCTTAGTCTGTTACATTAACTCTGGACTTCCTAACTGTACATCTTGGCTCAATGTAATGCTACTCAGGCCCACACACTTGACGCACACCACCTCCTCTTCAGGAGCTTTCCATCATACTAAGTGATATGAAAACAGCAGACTCAGCAGCTACTTAGTTACTATTTTGATTCTACGGTAGCTAAAGCCACCTTCATGAATAATGTGGAATGTGTAGGTAGGTGTAACTTCTCCAACTCATCTCGCGGTATGGCGATAACCTAATTTTCATGTTCAATGACAATATCCAAGTATATTTCATCCAGAGTACAATAAATGGTACAGCTCAATATATACAGCAATTCTCCCCCTAACACATTTACTGAGGGTACAGTGCTCAGCATGAAAGCGTGTTGCTGCGAAATGGGGTCAAAAGAAATTGCAAGTGGATTGGTCATAGGGTGAATTAGTGATTTGTTAGAAATTCCAACTGCCTGCACAGTTTTTGACGATAAGGCGACTTCTTTAAAGTCTTTTGGCTTGATTGTGGAGTGATTTGCTCTCGTATTTATTAAACAATGCACCTCTGTGCCAGTGGTTTTACAATTGACTTACGGACCTTCCTGATCTACGGATATCCAGGCTTGAAATGCGATGTTAGGCAAACCTTGGAATTCCCAATCACTATTCTGTTGTATTTTTGAAACTGTTCCGGTTGTCACATTTGAAACACTGTCCCCCCCCCCTCCATGTGGTTGGCCGTTGAGGCCGATTCGGGCAGTCATATTTACAATGTCCCTCCTGCTTTTAATAGTGCCCAGCAGCACCACCTCCACACGGGGATGGAGCCAGCCTCAAACCTCTGGAGGCTGGATGACAGTTTTGAAAGCTGGGAGTGAGTGGGGCCATTAAACCCATCACGCTTTCAACCTCCACCTTCGCCCTTCTCTAATCTCAGGATGTTGAATAGCTGTGAACCCCGGTTTGGCCCATTAGTTGCACCATTCACCCCAATGCAAGGGCTATTTAATTTCACACAGTGATGCAAATCATTGGAGGCAGAGGCCATCTAAAGTTGAGCCCAGCAGTTAAGCCTTCAGCTTCATTATAGGGTGTCTATTGATATTGCCTGGGAAGGATTTTGCCTCCAGCCTCTGTACCTTTGGTGCTGCTACCACGTTGATGACTGTTTAAACCCAAATAAATGGACCACTCTCCATGAGAAATTTGAGAGGCACTTGTTATCTCACCCTTTGCTATTGGAGCCCTGCAATGGGCATTGCAGCAGAGTGCTGCTGTCTGCCTCAAAGTGCGAGGGCTTCAGCCCTCCCAAGCCAGAGGCTGGGACCGCCCATGCACCCACAGCTTCAACCTCTTCAAAGGGCTCTTCCAGTGCCTCTTCCTGGTATTGGCCTTCAGCTCCCACATTTACAAACACTGCCCTCTCCTACCCTGTCATGTGTTGCTGTAAAGTCTTAACCTAGAGGAACATTAATGTACCCTCTTTAGCCTCTTTCTTCTGCTCCCGACATGATACACGATGATCTGCAACAATTCACTCTGAAGGGGGCTTAGTCTGCCATCCAATGCAAATCAACGTGAGCTGTTTCTGCACTTACGTAATAGCACCTGTACAAATGCACCTGTTAATGCTTCCTGTGCTGTGCCAGCCAGCTTAATTTATACCTGAATGATGCATAAAACAATCTTTCAATTATCTAAAAAATAAGCCGGTGACTCATCTTTTCTGTTTGCAAATCAACATGTTCCCCGAGTCACTCTTACAGGGACACAGTACAGCAATCTTTAATCTGTACCAACTGAATACCATGTGCACATGTGCACTCGGCAAGCATAATCAATCTCATGGGGTGATTCATATCAGCCCATGAGGGATTATAACATTATTTTACAGTACTTAATTCCTCAGTAAATTCTGCAGGTCCTTTGCAAACGTTTGGAAACTCTTTACATAAATTCCCCAGGAATCCACAGGCATGTTCAGTTACCGGGCTACCAGTTCCACCAGCATCTGCTCCTGGTAAATGTCTCAGTGGGGCTTGAAGGTGTGCATTTTCAGCACCATAAATTCACCTAGGTGCGTATGGGAGCGGCTGGTGGAGGACACGCTTCCTGACTGGCCTGATAGTTGTTAAGGTAAGGGTTGCCAGTGGCGTACTGAGTGGGTGGGTAGGGAGGCAAGCAGCCCGCCCACAGGCTCTTTTGAGAGCCTGACCAGGACTTTTGTTAGTGGGACACCTCTCTCATTCGGCACCTCAATGAGGGTGCCCAATGGGAAAGGAGTCCAGGTGGGGGGGACAATGTGCGCTGAGCAATTTCAGCTCAGCACGGTCATTGTCCTGGCAGCAGGGCACCACCTTACCCTTTCTTAACGGGAGAGGTGTCCTGCTGCCATGACAATCTCTCAAGGAGCTTCGGGCAGCAGCAGTTGAGCTCTCACAATGCTCTATGTCAATGTGAGCCATTAGGCACTGATTTGAGGGAGGCAGGACTATTAGCAGGGACTTTTGTCTCTTTAGAAATGTGCATGGGAGGGAGTGATCAGCAGTGAGAAGGGTCATAATGCTAAAGGCTTTATAAAAAATGACTGTGGCTTTACCTAAGGGGGAGTTGTTAGGCTCACATTCATCCGCATGATGCTATTGTGACTTTGCATGCAGGATGGGGAGAATACAACTAAAGCCAACCTCTTAATGCTAAACATATTTTTATGATGATGTATATAGCGTAAATTTAATTGCGAATGGATAGTTTATTATGTAATGTGCTTTGCTTCCAAGGCATTTCGATTAATAAAGTATTATTTGAGCACATGAAATGCAAAGGGGAACCGTAACAAGTATCTATATCAACTAAACCTGTGAAGATCATTTAATCACACTGTGTCTTATCTGCAGCTCTGTAAGTGATTCACTTCAGAGCTTATGTTAATATATCATGCTGTTATTTTTAAAAAGCCTGACTATGGAGTTGCTCCATATATAACAATAGTGCAATTTAGGTATTTTGCACTACAGTTATTTGCCGCTTGGCTTACTTATGGTAACTTATTCTAAAGTCATCTCCATGGTGCCTCCAAGTATCAAAGACTGATGATGCTCCTTGTATTGTCCTTTTCTGTGAAGTAATTTGTGTTGGTGCCATCCATATGCAAATTAGGAGGCTTGAATACATTTTGCTCCACAGCGCCTGAACAGAGCTCTAATAGATGATTTCTCTGCATCAGTAAAGATTCTGCAATTTTATTTGTTTTATGTGTTAAAATTCCATCTACCACTAATGTTACCAAAAAATGTAGATTGCGGAAGGGGTAGGTGGTTTGTGGACGCGAATGAGACAATATTGAATTGCACGCACTGCATTTGGGGTGAAAGTAGCAGGACTTTTTTCGTGGCTCACCCCCTCCCCTTGTTGCGCTTGCATCATTACCAGGTCCCTCCCCAAAACTGAACCCCACCCACCAACTCTTTAAGCGCCTTCCCTGGCCATCAGGAGCTGCAGAACAAGACCACCCTAAATCTAGGAGGCAGTGATCCCACCTTTCGTGGGTGCCGTGAGGTGCGAGTGCCTTTTCGGGCTGCAGCCAATGTTTACCAGCCCATCAATATGCATGAACACACTTAGCTCTCCCTATTCCCAACACCAGAAAGAAGTGGTTTAAGCAATTTTGAGAAGGAGGAGGTAACGTTGGTAGGAGCTGGTGGAGAGTTAGAGGAGATGATAGTAGGTGGAGGAGGTGACACCGAGAGTAAGAGAAGGAAGGTACGCCAAGGTAGGTGGAAGAGGTGGATGGAGGCAGGAGAGCCAGGTTTGGATATCAGAGCAGTGAGCACTTTAGAAGTAAGATATACTCAGTGTCTGGGAGGTGGAGAAGTGGCCTGATAACTAGCGGGTGGTCATAGCTGGACCTGTCTCCAACTCCAAGCCAGTGCCTATATTGTAAATAAATAAGTTCCAGGGCCCAAATATTTTCCAGCACGTGTGCCACGCTGGGCCAAAAGCTTGCCACACACTGCTGCTACCACCCAAGGTTGCCTCCCAGATTGGAAACATATTTTGGGTTGTAGCTGCTCATTGGGAATGATGTGTGTACCACCTAATGGTAGATGTGAGATTTACGAACACCAACCAAAATAACATAATATAGTAGTTGTTTTGTAAAATCAAACACCAAATGTTTAAACGCTTCTGCAAACACATCATCCTTATTATCAGTTCCTCGGGTTCTACAGGTGCTAAGTGGAACATTTTGATCATCTATCCAGAGAAAATACAGCAAAAGAGATTTCTTTGTGTATTAAAGTGATGGACAAATGAAGACACAATCATTAAATAACTGATTAATTTCCATATAAAACACCTCAGCAAGATCTTCGATAGGTTGGCACTCAGCGCAGACACTCCCTTAGGCAGTGACCTTTGAATTGCATGGTCGCTCCAGTGGTGCTGTTGGCTGGCAACTGTCCTGTTGTTGTCCTCTGTGTGCCATGTGTCCCTCTGCTGCACTAATGGCACTGAAGACTGTGGGGCACTGATCACAGTCATGTGCCAGTGTGTGTTTAAGACAGAGGGCCTGATTCTGAGATACATGCAAAAATAGAAAGATGCTGTTGTTCCTTGAAGTAATGACACTTGTACACTGCACCAGATTCTCTTGGAATTCAAAAGTGGTGGATTAGAATCTAATCTGCCTCTTTTGTTCACCCAACCAGGTCATCAGTTTATGGCTTGGCAACGTGGTGAGCAGCTAGTACAAGCTTATTATGCTTGCAAAACGCAGCATTTACGCCTAAAAATAGGTGCTAAATGTATGGTACTCGTGAGGTGTCTTGGGGTAGAAAAAAGGCAGCATTCATTGTAAATATTTAGCTTTTGCTTTAAAATTATAGCATTTCTCAACAGTCCCTTAAAAATAGAATACAGACGTATGACACAAGATGGCAGAGCGAGTCTGCAGTAAAGGAGACAATGTTGTACTAAGGCTTTATTAAATACGCGTTCTTTCTCATTTACCAATGCTATATTTCTACTTACCGAAAGTGCTACTGAAGATCTATAGGCTCAGTGACACTTTCGGTAATACAGAAAGGTCTTTGTTGTTTGGTCTGTGGAGCCGGAAGTGCTGTGCACAAGCTAACAATGCAGAGCTCCTTTAGCATCCACTTTTTGCCAGTCGACGTGGCGGCTGTCCAGTCATCTCCCCACCATTCCTTTCACCAACTTCAGAATGGCTGTGAAAGGAGTTGGTGAGGAGACTGCCATATTTCCACGCCACTTTCCTCACAAGTTGTGCCCTCGGGGATTTGACAGTCTGAGTATTGGTATATCCCACGTTGGCTGCATTCCAGAAGAAAAAAACACACTCAGGATTCTACTGTGTCAGTGTCATTGTCACATAGTTTGTCTAACTCTTATTTCAGCACTGCATACGCAGGGTAATATGACACACTTTGTTCACCGCAGGGGTTGTGCCTCTTTTTCATGACTGTCTTGTGTTTATGCCTTTAAGTCTCCGGAAAGGGGCGTTGAAAACTTTGGGACATCTGTCACATATGTATCCGTCCACTAGTAACAAAGGTTTGGGGGATGGGGTCAAGTCTGGCACCCATAGCTTTCTGATGGTACCAGCTCAGGCAGGGGGAATACCCTTGTTGGTTACATACATCTTGACTCACACTTTTTTTCACTTGACCTTGATGTCCACAAAGTGAAAACCAGCAAGGTCAATTTTGGTCCCACCATATTCCTTGAGCTTTATGTCGGATGCGGACATGTCCCTTAATTTTCACCCTAAGCTCTCTCGCGTGTCTTCCCCGACTATGGTGTAGTGAGAGCCAGAGTTTGTCATCATTTTCAATGTTGTATGATCAATACACACTTCACACCACGGATCTTAACATCTTCTACATCGTGGGTCGCAATGGCTAAGTTGTTCATTTCGTCTTTCACCAGTTGTACTTCCTCATCAACATACCTGATCTCCTAAGAGCCCCTTCAGCAGACAAATGCCAGGCGGCATTTCTTTCTATACTTGTGGCACATGACGCCTCAAGCAGGACATTGTGGATCTGCGGACACATGCTCCAAACTGACAGACACAAAATATGCATTCTTCTTCTTCTTCAGGTGCCCTTTGCATTCGTTATCCGGTCAGGCAACCCTCATTGTGGTATCATGGGGCAGCTCACATTGGAATTTCTGACCCACCCCACAGCGTTAATGTCCCACCTTCAGTTCTGCTGATGGCCCTTGTGTATTCTGTTGACTGTTCCGCCTTGCGGGCCATGCTGACAGCTTGTTCTAAGTTGAGGTCTTTAACGAGCAGCATTCTTTCTTATATTTTTTTATTTTTTACAGCAGCATACGACTTGGTCTCAGATGAGGCCTTCAATCAATGTTCCAAATTCATATTCTTTAGCTACTCTGTGCAAGATGACAACATTTTCATTTGCACCTTGGGTACAGAAACGAACAAAAAAATGCCTTTCCAGTAGGATGTTCTTTTTAGACTTAAATTGCTCCTTCATTGTGAGTTCTGTGGAGGAGATGTCACTGGCATCGTCTGCACTTTGGCCTATGGGCACAGGGAGGCATAAGTACAAAGACCCAGCATCCCTCCACACCCTGTGAGAAACCAGACGGTATTCTGCCACCTACTCCTTTGGGATCTTCCATTCAGGTGGCCAGGGGAGAGCCATCGTTTTTTTGGATATCAACGCTGGTTGTGAGCAAGCGAGGGAGGATCACCTGAGTGGAGGGTAGTGAGGGATTGGGAGGAGGATACTCAAGGGTGAGACATGGTGTTCCCCCATTCCCAATAATATCCCAACCCACTCTCTCTCAGCCGTCATGGGGTATTTTCAATCTCACCCCATCTCCCTCTCCCCATTTCCAGCAAATACGGAGGCAAGGAGGGTGCAACTTGGATCAGTGAAGATTACCCATAGAAACAACGTGGGGAAAGTAAGGCAAGCCTACTACAGAAAGAGCACAAGGTGTCCCACTAATAGGGTCAGGCATTTGATAATGACCACTCACACCTGACGCCACTTGACTTTTTGTTCAACTATAAAAGGTGTGAATGAGCTGGGGATATTGTCCGGACCAGAGACGCCAAGGAGCAGAGAGCAGCAGGACCTGAAGCCTGGAGGAGAACAGCGTGCCGAGACGCTGGTCCAGTGTTTGCGAGGGGCTGCAGAGTGGCTAGGGAGCCGTGCCTCCAAGGAGCCGGAGCAAAGCAGCCTGCATCTGCTGTTGGAGTCCAACAAAATGCTCATTCCCTTGGGAATGGTGACTGTCCCAAGGGACCGCTCATCAATGCGTGATGCCCGGTGAGTTTCATGTCAGTCAGAGAGAAACTCGGGAGCATGTGGTTGATTGGAGTGGAGCAGGAGAAAGACACGGTTTATAAAGCGGCACAGCATGGAAAAGCGAGAGAAAGTTTATAAAGTGGCACAGAGCAGAAAGTAAAAGTAAGCTTAAGAAAGACACTTTAAGGAAAGCAGAAAGAAGGAAAAGGTGCTAGCAGCGCATGAAGGGAAGTAAAGACATTTAAAGTGTGTGAAAGTGTGCGGAGACACTGGAAGAAAACAGATGCAAGTGTGCACGTTAAGGAAAGGAAAGTGAGTAAAGTGTGCAGAGGCACAGGAAGAAAACAAACACGTGCAAGTGTGCACGTTAAAGAAAGGAAAGTGCGGAAAGTGTGCAAGAGGCACAACACCAATAGAACAAAGCAGAGCAAGGTGCAAGAGAAAATAAAAGAAACAAAGGAAAGCAAGAAAGGAGTGCAGGAATCACCTGAAGGGGAGAGGTTGAAAGGAAAGAGTAAGGAATAAAGAGAGGGCATACCGATCAGAGTGGTCACACCTAGGAGAAGCCAAGAACCTGGCAGTTTCGAAAGTCTCTGATCGTACCCCCACACGTGAAATGTATATTAAAGAACCTAATATAAAAAGGAAAGGTACATCCTGACAAACTAAACATGTGTTTGAATCCAAGAGTGCCTAAGTTTGGGGAAGGGACACCGTGACAGGCCTGACAAAGTTACTGGTGTCATCGTGTGTTGCGAAATATCCTCATTTCTTATTCTTGGTCACGTTACACACAAAATCCCCTTATCTTTTTTCCTGTTTTTTAAAATCACTTTAGACAAAAAGACATGCTCCTTTAGGTGGAGGTGGCAGGGCTGTGGGGCATTTTTTCCGGGGTTATGTGCTTCTCAGCAACAGTAGTACAGACCGAGTGCAAGCTTCTGGGGGGCTCCCACGGCGTCCCCTGCAAACAGGCAACATGAGATGGTGCGTCAAGCTGGTGGCAAACAGTGGGGGTTGAGAGACCCCTCGATTCCCCCATGCCACACATGTGGGTCCTACTGCTTCAGGGAGTAATATCGGTTTCCTCTGCTGCAGCCTCTTCTTCCGCAGGTGTCGCTTCCCCCACACCAAGCTCGCAAGCACTTAGGGTGTGTATAGGCGGTGGCATGTAGGTCCTTCGTCCTCTTTCAAATTTGCGCCACGCTTGCCCCCAAGTGTTGGAAAGAGGAACAAGGCTGGTCTTCTAAAAATGGGCTGGAACTCTTCTTTGGGGGTCTCTGTGGTTCCCCAATTGGCTGGATGTCCCTACTGCCGCAACTGGGGGTTGCAGGAGAGGAAGGGTAAATCCAACACCATAACCACGGCAGGTCTATCGAGTTTGTCTGTCAATTCCTATGTGATAAACCTTTTTCCACTTTACAAACTCCTTACCAAGACTAAGCCTGGTGAAGATCTGCTCTCCAACCTTGACTCTAATATTCCCTCTGCCCTCATCCTACTCGATCACTCTTCTGCCTTCGACACAGTCAACCATTCCATCCTGCTCAACCGTTTCTGTGATAACCTGGATATCATTGATCAGGCTCTGGCCTGCCTGACCTCTTTCCTCTCTGATCGACCCTCCTAGGTCCAACTTGGGTCCTTCCTATCATCTATCTTCCTCTCTACCTGGGGTCTAACCTCTCGCCCTGGCTTTTCAACCAATACCTGGCAACTCTCGCTCACTGCATTGCCATTTTCTGCTCAACTTTCCAGTGCTTCGCTGACGACACTCAACTCATTTTCAGGCTGCCCTCGGCCACCTCTTGTCCTTCTCTCATCTCTGATTGCCTAACTGCCATTCAAGATTGATGTGCCGCCAATGAACTTTGTCTGAACGCCAGCAAGACAGAGATCCTCCTCATCGGCACACCTTCACCCATTCTTTCCCCTCACTCTCTGGCCGGCCTCCCTTGGCCTTCCTCCTACCCCTACCTCCGAGGCTAAGAACCTCGGGGTCACCTTTGACTCCACACTTTCCTTCTATGTCCACATCTCTGAGGTCTCTAAAAAGTCAAACTTCCTACTTCACCTCCTCAGAGGTACTCTGCCTTGCCTTTCCTTTCCTTCCCCTCAAAAGCTCACTGTCTCCCAAGCTCTGGTTCTTTCTAGGTTGGACTATTGTAACAGCCTCTTTCTAAATCTACCTGTTTCAACTCTCCGCCCTCTGCAACTAATCCAGAACAGGACTACGCGACTTGCCCTTGGCCTAAGATCGTATCTCTCCAGCTCTGAAATTTGAATGAAAGGATTAAATTTAAAACCCTCTGTATTGTCCACCAGGCTTTCTGGGGCCATGGTCCAAAATACCTTCAGCTATCCCTCTGCAAATACCTCCCCTCTTGAGCTCTTCTATCCTCTATCTCTAACTCCCTCAGGGTCAGTCATTTTTCAAAGAAACGAGCTGGGGGTAGATCTCTGTCTTCGGCTGGGGCCTCCCTCTCGAATAGCCTCCCTGCCACTCTAAAACTTGAGGAGAACCACCTCTGGTTCCGGAAGCACCTCAAGAACTTCCTCTTTGCTTCTTCCTTTGCTTCCCCCTCTCCCCTGCTGATCTGCTCTCTCTTGGCACTGTGCACCTGGCCACCCTCTGTCCCCTGGGCCCAGGTACCTGCCCACCCTGCCACCCTCCTGCACTGCCTCCTGGCCACCCCTTGCTCTGGGGACTGTATCTGTACCCATACAGTCCCTCACCACCCCCATTTTCCTCTTTTTCTGTAATTATCAGACCTAACCAGTCTGCTGTCGTAAACACAGCACTTGCCACTTGCTGGCTGCACTACCACCGTTTATTGCCTCGATGATCTATTTATTTATTATTATTTATCTGTTCTCCTCTGCTCCGCACGATCCACTCTCCCCCTTCCATGCACTTTTCCCCTTTCCCTTTCCCATGCACTTGCACGTTCTCAATGTCACTAGGCCTAGTAAGATCGGTGGTGTGTTCTCCTCTGTTCCCCTCTCTTGCCTTGTCGCACTCTGAAACACTTGTGTATGAGCGCGATACAAATAAAATATCATATCATAGCCATTTTCGCTGGTCCCTCTTGGGGCTTGTCACAGGCCAACCAATGGAAAACAGAGTACATTAGTGGGAGGAGGTTAAAAGCTTTGCTGCTCCCTAACATAGAGGACCCTTGAGAATGGAACCAACTACAGGATCAGTAGCAGCCCATCTCATTAGCAGTCTTTGTGATTGCCTGGCTGCCAAACCCTTTGTGTGCTGCTGCCTCGAATGTGATTAGTGGGCTGACTTTGTCAGGACCTAAGTGAATTTGTTATTTGTGGGAGACCCTCTCCATTCTGCATATCAGTTCCTGAACTGGCTCACTAGATTGTACAACTCATTCAGGTTAATATGGAACATTACGGGGACAATAAATGTAGCTAAGGTGGTGGTGTTCCCAAAACAGGGCAAGGACCTGACACACCCTGGCTCTTTTAGGCCTATACGTTGATTAACTTAGATGCTAAGATATATACGAAGATCTTGCCTAACAGACTGTCAACACTAATGCCAAAACTCGTAGGGCTTGATCAATCAGACTTTATACCAACGAGACAAACGCACAATAATGTGTGCAGAGTCTGTCACTTGATAGAAAAGACGAATATAACACAACAGTCTGCGCTGCTAATTTCACTAGACGTGGAAAAAGCGTTCCACAGGGTCGAATGGTCTTTGTTTCACACACTGGAATATATGGGATTTGGGTTTGAATATCTTGAGATGGTGTGCGTTAACTACCAAATTCCCTCCATTCGACTGGCTATAAATGGCGCTCTCTCCAACAGTAGTAACGTAAAATGGGCACTAAACAGGGATGTGTACTGCTCCCATTGCTATATGGCATTTATTCAGAACCCCTGTTAGCTAGGCTTCGGATGATGGCTCGGGTTCAAGGGATCGACATGAGTGGGGAGGAGCACAAAACCATAGCATTTGCAGACGACATACTTATCACAATTTCAGACCCAGAAAGGTCGATCCCGTCGCTTAAGAAAGAACTGGAGGAGTTTGGGGCAATAGCAGGATTCAAAATCAACACACAAAAATCAGAAATACTGAAACTAATGGCCCACTGTGATAGTCTGGACCTTGCGAGGGGCCCTACCCAGCGTAAAGTAGCACAGTCGAGGATCTCATATCTAGGGGTAGTTATAACCAAATCAATAGGGCAACTGTATGGGGCTAATTACCCCCAGCTCCTACACAAAATAAAGGCAGAACTGCAGAGGTGGAGCCCTCTATCGGTTTCGTGGCTGAGAGGATCACAGCTGTAAAGATGCTTGTATTACCAAATATTTTGTACTATTTTCAAGTGCTCCCAATCCTATTACCCAAAACCTTTTTCAGAACCCTTAATAAAATTGTGTCAACATATGTATGGCAGAACACACCCCACAGGTTAGCAATGAATATCCTGACGACAACAAGGGAGGAATGGGGCTACCACATTTCTGCAAATATTATGAGGCAGTGCAAATCAGGGTAATGAGGGAATGGTCCACGGGAGACACATAGAAAACATGGGCAAGGCAAGACATGGCGATAGCAGGAACATCCCTATCAGGACTTTTATGGATGGGAAAGGAACATAGACCATCGCATAAGCAAAATAGAGGAGCTGTGGACGAATATATGGGACAAGGTGGTGGCAAAAGGAGCCCTCTGAATCATCCCATCCCCATTTATACCATTATTTCATAATCCCCAATTTCCGCCGGGGATGGAGTGAGGATCTTTTGCGGCCTGGAAAGAGGCAGCGGCCTAAAGATACGTGATATGTTCCAGGGGCAAAAAATAAGATTGTTGAAGTATGAAAGCAGACCTTGGGACTTGCCAAGGGCAACAGACTCTGGTACTGCCAACTAAGCCACTGGTCATCTGACCCTAATCTCAAAGCAGCTGCCACATGCCATCTAACCCCTTTTGAGCTGTTTATTACAACCTGCACAGGATCGAGAAAACCGGTCCCAGCTCTCTATAAATTCCCTAATGAAAACCAGGCACGATACAATGGCGATATATGAAGAGGTGGGAGAATTCATTCAGTAGTACCACAGCAGAGGAAAAATGGGAACATCTTTGGGACAATATACCAAAATGAACACGTTCCATCCAAATACGGGAAATGTGGTATGAAATAATGTTTCAATGCCATTATACCCCACCGGCAAGCCACACGATGTTCCCCCTCAACTCCACCATATTGTTGGCGGGGCTGCATGGCTAACGAAGACTGTTTCCATGTTTGGTGGGATTGGCCTGTTCTCCAACCATTCTGGAATGGGGTAAAAACACAGATGAATGGAGGCCATCAGGGGGTGCGGATGACAGTCGCATGAAGGCGCTGATCCGTCACCCAGGCTGTTTGGAGTGAACTTGCCCCCCACTTATAGCCCGCCAGGTGAGGAGCAGACCCCGAGGTGGATATTCAAACCGGTGGGCTCCAACTTGGCGAAAACCTGGAAGAAATTGCGCCCAGCAAAGAGGAGATCCAGCTATCCCACTTGCCAGCGCGAAAGAAAAACAAGAGAGAAGAGCAGCGGGACGACACCAGAGATTTGGCGGTCCCGAGACGTGGAGATGGGCTGCCCGACTCCCACACCCCCTCCGGTTACAGAGGTGAGGAGGTGGGTCAGGTTACCTCCCATCCCTGACAGGTGAAGGTGGAGTGGAAAGACAATGGCGTATTAAGGCCCTCGAAGGAAGCAGGTCGCTGGATCAAGGAAGTTTCAGAAACTGAATACCCCCCGACTGGCACACCCTGAACACAGTACTGGCCAAGGTTAAATATCGGCCGTAGTTGATTGAAGTGATTGATGGGTCAGTTGGTGAGTTGGCCGGTGGAGGGGGGGGTGAAGGTCCTGGGGGACCAGATTTTGGGATTTCATTATTGCAGCTGGGCTATTCGGTATCAACGGGTCTGTATACGGCTGTACGTTTTGAACGCTAGTTGAAGTCAGGGGCATGAGTGGGGGCAATGGGGATTGAGGTGGCATGAGTTGGGGCCTGGGTTTCAGGCTGTTTGGTAGTTCGGCAATCTTCTAGTAAAAGTATCTCGTGGGGGCCGAGCGCCTAAGGGGAGGGGGAAAGTATGAGGGGGGTGGGTTCTTGAGGGTTATGGGGGTTATGGAATTTCTTGATCCGACACTGATATACGCACACTTCAGTTCTCATAAGGCACAACAGGGAGGGTCACGCCCAGGCGGTTAACAAGGTGGGAGACAAGATTACGGTATGGCTGACTCAGTGGGTGTAATAGGGGGGGACAGCCTGAGGGTGCGCACGCTAAATGTGAAAGGGCTAAACTCCTTGGCTAAGCGGTCTCTGGCTGCGAGGGAATTTAGAAGATCAGGGATGGATGTCCTATTCTTCCAGGAGACAAAATACTTGAGGGGTGAAGAACGGAGGATCCTGGGGCTCTGGGATAACAAGGAAGGCTGAGGTTGGGATTCTGGTCCATAGGGGGCTCTGACTGGAAGTCACGAAGGTGTGGTCTGATGTGGAGAGAAGGTAGGTTTTGATCTCGGGTCTGATTCGGGTACTCAGGTTCATATTTGCCATGATGTACGCTCCCAATCAAAGTCCATTGAATTTCTTGCAGAGAACCCTGGAAAAAATTATTAATGAGGGAGGGGGGGCCACTTCATACTGGGAGGAGACTTCAATGTCTGGAGCGATATCAGCATGGATCGACAGTCCGCGTGCCCCGGGGAGCAGAAGCCACAGAATCAGGTGGACAGGGAAATGGGAATGATGATGGAGCTCTACGGGATGCAGGATATATAGCGGTACTTCCACCCACGTGACAGGGGGTTCACCTTTTATTCCGCCCCACATGGAACTTTCACAAGAATAGATTACCTATATATATTAGGGACCTATGGGAATCTGCACGGGGGTCAGCCATCCATCCTATTAGTTGGTCTGATCATGACATGGTATTGGTTGATATTGGTTGGGCTGGCCTTTGCCCCAGGGGCTCGAAGCGGAGGTGCAATGAGTCTCTGTGGAAGGACCCATGTTTTAGAGAAGAGATGGAGAAGAGTATCACAGAGTTTTTTTTAACTAAATGACACGGGAGGTGCATAAGGACATTGTGTGGGATGCGGCGAATACTGATTAGAGAAGGGGGTCACAGAAAAAGGGAGTGCACCCTCAAAGAAAGAGGACTGAGGGACAAAACAAGGGTCATGGAGGAGCAGGTGCAGTTGACTACAGATGGAAGGGGGGACCTCATCCAAGAGGCAAGGGGAGTGAGGGAGGAATTGAGAATCCTTGAAAAAGGAAAGATAGTCCGCAGCCTACAACTCTTGAAACAGAGGTTTTATGAGAAAGGAGTCAAAGCGGATGCTCTCTTGGCAGCTAGGCTAAGGGGTCAGCAGGCAGAGAGGTGGGTTGCGGAGGAGAAGGACCTCCGAGAGTTCGGTTGAGGGCATCCAGGAAGCATTTGCAGTATTTTATGAGGGGCTTTACAGGAGTGAAGGGACAGCGGTTAATGATGAAATTGGGAACTATCTGGCAGCCTCCAAACTCCCCCGGCACATGAAGCCGGAATCAGAATGCCTGGAAGCTCCAATCAGTGGGGATGAAATTAGGAAGGCAATTGGGTGGTTGAAGTGAGGTAAGGCTATGGGGGGAGTCGACTTCACATCCTTTCTTCCGGCTCTGCTCCCCAACCTAACGACATTGTTTAATGACATTCTGACTACAGGGAAAGTGCCAGACTCTTTTACATGGGCTCTAATCATGGTGATACCGAAGGAGGGGAAAGAACCCCGGGCGTGTGGCTCTTATCGTCCGATTTCTCTCTTAAATATAGACGGCAAAATTTATAGCAGAGTACTAATTGCAAGGCTGGAGGGATACTTGCTGAGACTGGTCTATTCTGACCAGGTGGGGTTTGTGAAAGGGAGGCAAGGGGCCGACACCATGAGGAAGATGCTACATTTCATTAATGAGGTGCAGGTTCTGGGAGGTCGATCCCACGCTTCTATCCGTAGATGCAGAGAAGGCCTTTGACAGGGTGGAGTGGGACTTTTTGAATTCAGTACTAATTAAGTTTGGGGTAAGTAAGGGTCTCATAAAGGGCATCATGGCGCTCTACTCTTCCCCAGGGCACGAGTGCCTGTGAATGGGGGATACTCACAGTGGATTAACTTGGAAAGAGGGCCAAGGCAGGGGTGCCCACTCTCACCGACTTTATTTGTACTATCATTGGAACCACATGCCAACAGGTTGAGAGAGGATGGTAGAATTGAGGGGATAGGGTGGGTGAGAAGTTGTATAATGTAGGATTGTATGCGGATGATATGCTCCTCCATCTGGTAAATCCATTGACACCGGTCCCAGCAGCGGTGGAGCAGTTTAAGGAGTACGGGCACCTGGCAGGCTTTCAAATTAATAAGGAAAAGTCGGTACTGTTTCCCCTGGATAGAAGTAAGGACAATGATCTGGGACGCTTTCACCCATTGGGCATGGAAGTCAACATGGGGTCTCTGAGATATCTCAGTATCAATGTTACAAGAGAGCCTGAGGGTTTGTATGAGGCCAACTTCCCTCCTTGATGACAGCCCTGGAGAAAGACTTGGGAAAATGGAAGGAGCTGACCATCTCTTGGACACGAAAATGGGGTCGGTGGATGGGTTGAGGATGAAATGGGAAAGGGACATGGGGATGGAACTGGACCCGCAAATGTGGCTAGGGATGTGTTGCGGGGGCCTTCAAAACATCTGTTTCCTGTCAATATAAACTACACGCCAAAAAGCTATTATACAGATGGCAATATGACCCGATTAAGCTATCAAGAATGTATCAGGATGGGAGCCTGTTGTGCTGGCATGAATGTGGAGTGAGTCGATTATTGGCATATGTGGTGGGGATGCCGGGAGGTCTAGTCCTATAGGGATGAGGTTTTGAGCTGATCAGGGAACTGGATGGGGTTAATAAGAGTGAAGGCTCCCATGCTAGTCCTCTACGGGTAGGACGAAAGAGAGGGAGAATATATTCGGGTGCCGCGTATGGTACACAGCCTTCTCCTGGCGGGAAGGGCGTACTTGGCAACATGTTGGAAGGGAGTTCAGTTGCCAGGGAGGAGGGAATGGATTAAGGTAGACCGAAATATACACGTGATGGAACGAATAACAGCGGCCCTCCATCGGGATCACGAATCGATGGAGGCAGAATGGTCGGACTTCTGTTCTGCATACATACAACAGGGCAACAGAAACCTAGAAGGGGAATAGGAATTGGTGGGGAGGATGACTCCAGAGTGATGGAAATGAGGAGAAACTATACCGGAACTGGAATTGAAATATGATTATCTGCAACAAAAATACTGAGAACGGTACAATATGGGACTAAGAGTGGAGAATTGGCTGGATCAAGAAAGGGATGGGGGAGCTAGGAGGATGGGAGGGGGTGGGGGTGGGGGGTTATTTTCAGTTAAAACACATCCCGTGGGACTGTTAAGTTGCTACTTTTGGGATGTTTGAACTGTGGTGATTTGCAATGTGGCTGTGTAGCCTTGTTTCTGTTATGTTCATGCAAATGACAATAAAGCTGAATTTGAAAAAAAAACACTGATGAACAGGATATTTCCAGGAGCACACAACATAGATATACAAATATGGCTATGCGGCTTATGGGTCCCAGGCAATGAACTGTACACCAAGAGGCAATTGAGAGGCTATATCATACTTATTGTAGCAGCTTGGCTGACTGTATCACATAGCTGGAAACATAGGCAAACACCAATGGAGTTGGAATGGTTACAAAAGGTGTGGCATTAGAGTGGGAAACCTATACGATACAGGGTGATCAGGCGATTTTTAAACAAGACTGGGGAAATGTTTTAACATTCCATTATAGTGACTGTATCCGGCAATGGTGCCCACACAGACTAAGAATATTGGACATATTGTGAAACAAAAATAAGATGGATAAGAACTGCTATGTAACACTTGAGATCTCCCTGGCGGGGGTAACTGTGGGGGGATCAGAAGGTTGGTATGTTAATGTTGTGAAAATTAATAAAAATAACATTTTTAAAAAATTGAAAAATCTGATTGCACCATTTTGTAGTATCAAAGCATTTGCTAACTTTTTAGCACCAGTGTAAATCTTTGATAATCTGGCCCCTGATAGTGTTATGGGCTACAAAGAGCATCACTCCAGAAAAAGAGTTGCAGTGACACGTGGACTTCAGTAGAGGTTCCTCTAGCCAAAAAAAGATTGTTGAAAAACCATGGGAGCCAGCAAAATGTTTAGGGGACTCAAAGAATTAGGGTGCAATGGAATTTTGCACTAACAACAATTAAGTCTTAAAACATCAACATGCCCAGAAGACTTTTCAGCTGAAATGTACAAGCCATTGCAGGCATTTTAGTGCCCTTTCCCACTAAACTGTATACTTGATGTTTAGCTAAAGAAAATCTCCCAGGTTCACTGATGCATGCTACCATTATGGTCTCAGAGAACGATCAGGCTAGTTTCAATAGTTATCAGAAAATTATGCTATTGAACATCTCCCTAAACACACTGATTAACATGAGTGCTAACTAAATACAAAAATAAAGAAAGGGCTTGTTCCCAACTTGGTCGGGTTTAATCGCTGACGGCATCCTTACATGTTTCACAGACAGCTCCTTGAACGTAGGGAAACCCAGCAGATTTAACCAATGAGATAGAAAATACATTGAAAGATAAGAAAGTCCTATTGTGCCTGTTTCATTGTGGAAAAAACTGATGACGATGAACACTGTTGCAGCTTTTTTCTTGACAATTAAGCCAAAGCGTTTGCAACAAATCTACAAGTAGTACTGGAAACCCACCAGCAAAACAAAAGAAAAGGTTGCACTACCTACTGTATCATGATGTCTATCTAGTTGTGATTGCCCTATGAATATGCATGCTTTAAATACAGTATAGCCAATAGATGTTTGACTACGCGCCTAACTGTTTAGACCACTGATCTCTAACTTAGTTAATGCTGGACTAACACAGAACTGTGCTCCTGACTATATTGCTAGACGAGCCTCTTACAGCATCCGGCTCTTGTCCACATAGACAATTCTCTACCATAGCTAATCTTAACCAGCCTACCTACTCGCTGCTCTTATTCACACTGTTAGTCTAAGTCACTCACTACAACACTGAGTCTAGCCTATATTGCTGATCCACTACACCAGACAAACAGGATCAGCCCACTTGCCAGTACTGTTAGGCAAGCCTACCGCCATACTACACCGCAGCGTGCATTGCCGATTGCCAGATCAGCCTACCGCCATACTCCACCGCAGCGTGCATTGCCGATTGCCAGATCCTAGCTAATGTTGGACTAGCATACCTTATCACTATTAATGTTTGTAATATTAAACTAGTCCTCATGACTGTGATGCCAGACCTTAGCCAAAGTTGAACCAGCCCATTGAATTATTGTCATTGCCAGTACTGGTAAACTATCCTTCACAACTGTGATGCCAGATCTTAGGCAATGTTGAACTAGCCTATTTGCATAACGTTACTGCCTGTATTACTAGACTAACCTATCTCAACTTTGAATGCCAATGCACAGCTAATGTTGAACTAGCCTACTTACTTGCGGTTATTAACTATCTCTCCACTACTGTTATTCCTTAGCATAACATGCTCACCACAGTACACAACCCCTGTGTCATTAGCACAATACTCACTCTAAACCTCCTAGTGTATTTAGTGCACCTCTCACTGACATGCAAGTCCATTCTAGGACGATTACAATGTCGACAGACCTACCCATCATTGGCCAAGTGAACTATGCCACACCTAGCTTACTCCCTAGCAATCCATTCACCCGAGACTGCAGGAACTCCAGACTCTATGCCAGAATAACCAAACTCTACGAGCCACTCACCAGATCCTTGCCCATGGCAAACAAGAAAACTAACCTCTCAATCAGCCAGATGGCTATCAGAGATAACCCTACCACCTCCAGCCTAGATCCTTATACCACCACCAAGCACAGTCAGGAATATAAACCTAAGAAAGCACACCCAACGACCAATCCTTCCATTGTCACCAACTCCCTGAAAGGACCCCTAATAAATGCCAGATCAGTAATTGCAAACGCTGCTGAAATTTCCAACTTGATACTGGTAGACAACCTGGACTTTCTCGCTATTACAAAGTCAGGGCGGCATGAAGCAGCAGGGCCCACGTTACCGTTCGCAGTCCCTGACGATTACATAATACTTAAACAGGACAGAGACAATGCTCAAGGCAGAGGTATTGCTATTATCGCCAAATCTCCCGCCCAAAACTACCAGTCCTGCAAAGCCCTAACAGTCAAACTTCCGCTAGTCAATTCCCAGACCCTCATCATTCACTTAATCTATAGACCGCCCGGCCCTATTGGGTTATTCAAGGAGGACATCTATACCTAACTCTCCAACAACCTTAAAACCACCTCGCAGCTACTACTCTTAGATGACTTTATCCTGGGCTTCAACGACCCTTTAGATAAACATGCCACAACTACTTCCAACATCTTGACCGAACTTGGACTATCCCAAAAAGTTTATGATCCCACCCATAACAAAGGGAGAACCCTTGACTGGGTGGCAGACTATAATTGCTCCCCCAACATCACTTCCATTGTTCCACAACTTTGGACTGACCATTTCCTCTTGTCCTTTGCACTCGCAACTTCTAGACCACCTCCTCCAGTTACCCCCACCGCCCCACGCTACTGCCTTACTAGAAATAAAAAGAGCATCACAGTGAACAAAGTGATCCCTGCTATGCTTCCCACCCTTAACTCGCTCGCCGACAACCTAGATCCAAGTACACTTCAATGAGTTCAATAAAATTACGCAAACCTCTCTCGATATCATTGCACCTCTCAAACTTAGATCTAGCAAGTCCAAAACGCATTTGAACAAACGGTACATCCCACAGTTAAAAGACCCACGACAACTAAAGAGGAGCTGTGAAACCTCCTGGAGATTACTCCCCTCAGAAGCCAACAGAACCAAATTAACAGAAATGTCCTCCCAATACAAAAAAGAAATCTGCCTGGCCAAATGCAATTCGTAAAACAAACACATTTCCAATGCCAACTCTAGTATGAAGGAATTATTCACCATCCTTAAGCAACTAGAGTCCCCGATTCCCACTCCTGACATCTGCACTAAAGATAAAACCTTGTGCTCAAACATACAACAGGCACTCGCTAATAAAGTTGTTACCCTCCAGAAAAAAATAGCTCTGAAAAAAGCATCACTTAACTCCCAGCCTAATAATATGCCCCTTGACCCTCCTCGTAAGGACACTCCGCTCGACCCAAGGATCTGCTTTAACTTCTCCAAAACAACTATTCCCGTGGTAGAAAAAGTTATTCGCTCACTCAAGCCTTCCAATTGCCACGGGACCTCTGCCCAGCCCAGCTCATAAAAGACGCAGCAAGAGATATGGCCCCCTTTATCTCCAAACTCATCAATGCCTCATTCGCTTCTGGCATCATCCTCACTAACCTCACACAATCCTGGGTACTCCCTTTGCTAAAAAAGCAAACTCTTGACCCACTTATACCTACCAATTACCGTCCCATCACAACAGTTCCTTTTTTATTAAAAATTCTCGACAAGGTTGCCTACCTTCAAATTCAAAAATTCCTGGAAGCCCAGAAACTGCTAGGGGGCCGACAGTCAGGCTTCCGACCCCAACAGGGAACTGAGACTGCCCTTATCGACCTGAAGTCACAGGTAGACGAGCTAAGAGACAAAGGAAAAACAGCCCTCTCCTCTTACTGCTCGACCTGTCGGCTGCATTTGATCTTGTGGACCACAAGGTCTTACGCAATCACCTAGACTCAGCTGCCCACTTTTCCGAAGAGGCCATTCGATGGATTGAGTCCTTCCTAGGTGACAGGACTATGACAGTGTTCTCCCCCTCTGCAGTGGCAGACCCTATCCCCATCACTTGCGGGGTCCCACAGGGCTCTTGTGTTTTCCCTACTCTATACAATATATTCACCAAGCCCCTCTTCGACGATCTTGACCCATCTGGGTATCGCCTACACTAACTGTGCAGACGATACTCAGATTCTCTTCCCACTTTCTGGGGATCACGCCAAGGACTCGGCCTTGATGAATACAGTGTATCTCATCATTCAGGCATGGGTGGCAACTCATGGGGCCTCATTACGAGTAGCGCAGTAAAAACGGGGTCATTACCAGGAATGGCGGAACGAGCGGGTCCGTGCTCGTATGACGCCGCTAATAGCGTATGATTACGAGTGCGCAAGCACGCGCGAACCCCCATGCCGGTAATGGCCATACTGGCATGCCGCAAAAGGCCCTCCAACCCCCCGATAGCACCATCACGGGACCCGCCGATACCGCCACCACCTAGGAGGAACCCCTAAATACCGACCCGGTAATACCAACATGCTAATACCGTGCTTGTAATACCGGACCCGGAAATAACATCGCGTCGGAACGGGAAATGGGCCAGCGGCCATCTTTAAAAACACAATCCATCGCAATCCTCCCAAACCACCAGTTGTTTCCTGGAGAGCTCTGTGGCAATACTTCCATAATGTCCAAGGCAACCCGGAAGACCACCCCCAGCTGCGGAAACAGCGCTTTTCCGACGCTGAATTAAATATGCTAGCGGACACCCTTGCTGCACATGCAGATGTCATCAAATCCCAGAACCTGAAGCGTGAGGTGCAGCAGCAGAAGAAGGACATCTGGCAGAAGGTAGCCCATAAGGTGTCAGCTGTAGGAACCACCCCACGTAGTGTCAAGGACTGCAGGAAGAGGTGAGATGACCTCCGCCTGAGGGTCCGTAACATCATGGCAAGCAACAGGAGGGAGGACATGGCCACAGGCGGGGGTCCCCACTCTCCAGCCAAAATGACCACCTGGGAGGGGACCGCAAGCACCTTCATTAATCCAGAGTCCATCGAGGGATTTGGGGAGATGGAGACGGGTGCGGCATCATCACCAGAAGGAGGTGAGTGACCCTGCAGATCCCAGTAGGGGAAACCATAACGTACCACAAGTGATGTGGAAGAGAGTCTAGGCAAGGCAATGCATGTCCCAACACCCACATGAGCACATCCAAGTCCAGATGGCGGGCCAAACCCTGCCAGACAGAAATGCATGCTGCGTGCCAATCCCATAACCAACACACATGGACCGTGCCCATGTAATACATCACACAAACCCGAAATCAACGGCATGCCACCTGCCATGCAGCAAATGCCAAAATGCCCCCTCATACTACCCTGTGTGACACACATGTAAGACATGAATGTATGATTAAATGAATAATGTGCAGCACCATAGTATGCTTCTGGCATGTAACACCATCACTGATGCCCTGCATCTCTTCTACCCCCCCAGGCACCGATGGAGAAGATGCCAGCCAAGACACCACTGCGAGGGCATCCACGTCCCGTACACAGAAAAGGGCTACCACCACCACCGCCTCCGAGGCAGCCAAGCAGGCCACACCTACAGCCAGTGTGCCTGACACAGCCGAGACACTGCTGACAACACCTTCAGCCAGTGTGCCTGACACACTCGAGACCCAGCAGCCCACACCCACACCAGTGGAAGGGGAGTCCCTAGTAGCACTGGCCACCACTGAAGATGACTTGGACTAGAATGGGGACCAGGATGGAGTCACGGAAGTGACATGTCCACCCACCCCAAGGCCTGTGTCTACCCTCCCACCCCAAACTCAGCCCTCACCCACCTACAGCAGTGCTGATCCATGCCTGCATGATTCGAACCTGAGCCCCTTCCCGGAGGACAGCAGTGAAAATGCAGGCCCCGTGAGAGCACCCGCCACCACTCCTGCTCCCACCAACACCCTCGTGTCACGGCTGGCGAGGGTGGAGGCCCGACAGGAGTCGATGTTGGAGCTCCTGCGGCAATACATAGCGGATGGCGAGGACACCAGGCGGGGAATAGCCACTGCCATAGCAGGGACCACAGCGGCCATTACAGCCAACACAGCCGCAGTGAATGCCTCGGCAGTGCTGATGAGGGACTGTCTGTGGGCCATAACCCAGGTACTATGCAGCAGCCTTGGAAATCCCCACAGACTCCTCATCAGCCACCACACCTGCTTTCTCAGTCCCCACCAGCCCTGTGCGTCCTACCAGAAGGAGTGCAAGGCACACCGAAATTCAGCCCCCAGAGAGCAAAAAGTCCCGCAAGTAGTGTGGGTGGACAATGGGAGTGGGACACATGTTGTTGGGGGTCGATGGGAGCATTTGGGGGAGTTCATTGGGGGGGGGTTGGAGTTAACTGGGGGGTTTGGGAGTTCACTGGGGGGGTTCGGGAGTTCTCTGGGGGGCTGGGGGGATTGTCACATTTTTGCAGTTTGAACCAATACACCCGTTGTGAGAAAAAACAATGGCTGGACATTGTTCATTTCGTGTGTATCCATTTATTGTATGACGGTGTTCAGTGCCCAAATCCCAACATTCACTGTGTGCATCTCCACATGGACCCGGTGTGTCACTGACACATGTCTGTCAAAGTCCCTGTGGGTCAGAGGTATTCGTGAATCAGTGATTGGCGTATTGCATGGCCATCCTGTGCATCACGTACTGGCAGGGGTGCTGCTTCCCCTCCGTCTCCATCCTCATCATCCTTACCTGGTGCATGCATGTCAATGTCAGGTGGCAGTGGTACATTTCTCCGGACGCACATGTTGTGCAGCATGACACAGGCCATGGTGATCTTTGCCACCTTCTCAGGCCTATAAAGGAGTGCTCCACCAGACCTGCTTAGGCAGTGGAACCGCGCCTTCAACAGGCCAAAGGTCTGCTCAATCACTACACGGGTACGGGTGTGTACCCGATTGTACTCCTCTTCATGGCTGTTCCGCGGGTTCCGCACAGGGGTAAGTAGCCACGGCCTCAAGGGATATCCTCCATCACCTGCCAGCAAATACAAATAGGTGTGTGTCACTCTAAGCTGCCACCTTCAGGAATCACAGTCATGACCGCAGCTATTTGGTGTGGACATGCACATGTCCCTGTACGTATGCACGAATGTCATCTAGATGCATACTATACTGCTATGAGCTGTGGTAGTCTGGATGGCGTTCAATAGATGATGCAGGGTGAAATGATGCATGCTGAGGGGGATGTACTGTGGTTGTACGACAATGTTTAGCCTCCCATTTATGCTGTGTATACTACACTGTGCATGGACACATTGGCACAGTTGCAATCCTGTTTAGTCATGCATTGCTTGACATACACATGGTGGTCAGGTTCTGCGTCTTACATGTGGTAATTGTTATGCGTTAATGGTCAGATGTGTGCCAATGATGTGTCCTGTTGGGTTTGGGGGGTTCAGGTCAGGTGTCATTAGTTCAGCGTGCATTCTCCAATCACCGTCCATTCCCACCCAGGTGGGGTATGCATCCCCCCCATTCCCACCCAGGTGGTGTATGCATCCCCCACCCCATTCCCACCCAGGTGGGGTATGCATCCCCTCCCATTCACACCCAGGTGATGTATGCATCTACCCCCCCATTCCCACCCAGGTGGGGTATGCATCCCCCCCATTCCCACCCAGGTGGGGTATGCATCCCCTCCACCCCCCATTCCCAGCCAGGTAGGGTACGCATCACAACACATCCCTACCCCAATGCACTGCCATTGCCCACTCAGGCAACTCACCAAGCAGCCAGGTACGTGGTCCAGCATGCTGCTCCATGTAACAGGGTAGCGTGGAGTTACGCAGCACCATGGCATCATGTGTTGATCCGGGAAATTGGGCACAGCAATGTGTGATGATCTTGCTGGAGTCACATACCATCTGCACATTTATTGAGTGGTATTGCTTGCGATTGCGGTACACCGCCTCTACGGCATGGGGGACTACCAATTCTACATGGGTGCAGTCGAGGGCAACAACACAATTGGGCATGCCTGCCAGTGTATGGAAGCCTACTTTGGTGTTGGCTATCTCCTGGGCAGTCCATGGTAGGGATATGTGTGTGCTAGCGTGCTTCAGGAGGGCATCCAGCACTTGGGTCAGCATGCGTGAAAATAGTGGTTGTGAAATGCCATGCAGCTGGCCCACTGTGTGCTGGTAGGTGCCTGTGGCCAGGAAGTGGAGCACAGACACCACCTTTAGTAGCGGGGGGATGGCTGTGCGTATTTCTATGAGGCTGGCAATGTCGTTGCCTATCATGTCCACTATGGTGTTGATGTTGTCCCTGTCCAACCGATACAGGGTGTGTATCTGCTCAGGGGTTAGATTGAATGGACTGGGTCTGATGCGAGGGATTGGTGGCTGCCAACGAGGGACTACTGGCTGTACTGGTGGTAATTGCTGGGCCTGTCTCACCGTCCTTCTCCTCCTGCGTCTCCTCTGTGCTGCCTGTTGTTGTTGTAGTTGCTGTTGTTGCTGTAATTGTAGCAGTATAGGCATGTCCTCCAGCGCCATGATTTCAACAGCTAGTGGTAGGTAGCATTTTGGTGTAGGAAGGGGTGTGGTGTATGGGTGTACTCCTTTTATGCTGGGCCAGGCTCCATTGAGTGCACCTTTGGTGATTGTGTGCACCTATGGCAGTTGGCTTGATAGCTGATTGCTGTTTGTGGGTGGTCCGCGATGCCTGCATGGCCGGCATCGTGCAGCCCCTGATTACCGCCTTCGGGATGCCGGTATTTGCATGTCCGCGTGGGTTGTGATGTCCTCCTATTACCGGCATGCCGGTATTTGCTCCCCGAAGGGCGCATGTACGCGCCCATGCTGGTATGAGGGGGCACGGTACGGGCGGTGCCGGTATTGACGGGTTGTCGGGTCAGAATGCCCCGGACCCGTTAACGATGCCGCTATTACCATTCCACCTTCCTTTTTTCATTACCTCCATTCTCGTAATGAGGCCCATGGTCTTTGCCTGAATGATGATAAAACTGAGTTTATCATTTTGGGTACACCAACCAACTTTAAGAAACTAGGCTAGGAGTACTCATCCTTCTTAATTGACGGTAACCTTATCAAGGTGGCCAAGGAGGTGAAAAATCTGGGGATTTACCTTGACTCCACACTCTCCTTCACTAAACAAGTGAACTCCTTGGCCTCTGCCACTGCTTACACATGTAAGCTTATCAGAACTGGTAAACCATTCCTGTCTGATGATAACTGCATGATCTTAGCCAGAGCCCTCGTACTCTCTAGGTTGGACTATTGTAACGCCTTATACATTAGCGCCAACAAATCAATCATCCAGAGGATACAAATCCTCCAAAACAATGCCCTAAGAGAGGCACTCGGCATGGCAAGAAGATCACAGATATCGGCCATCAGGCGCCACAAAAATTAGCTCTCAACCTACAATAAAATCCTCCTAAAAACGGCATCCCTCACCTACAAAGCATTAAATAATGCCACCCCCAGCTACCTTACGGATAGATTCCATAGGAGAACATCTACCAGACCCATGAGACTATCCCTCACTAATTGCCTCACCGTGCCAAGATTTAAGCTTTCCAAAGTTGGTGGTTGTAGCTTCCCCCGTCAAAGTGGCCCAACTCTGGAACTCCTTGCCACACCTCCTCAGAGAACAGCAACCTTACCCGAATTTCAGACTTAATTACATTAACTGGCTTAAATCTACAGATCAGTAAGACCCGCCTAGGCACACTTTCTCTACTGCACCTACTTGAACTATACTCTGTATATAAAGTGTATATAATATCTTTGCTGCATGTTACTCTATATTATTGATGTATCCACATCTGTTATCTGTACCACCCTGTCTACACACTGTAACACCTGTACTGAAGCCTTGCATAATCCTGTAACTGTTGCGCCCTGATACCTCTGGGTCTGGTGTGCATTATAAATGATTAAACAAACAAACATAAAATGATCGATGCAGACTAACTTCCTGTAAGATCCTAAATATAGGGCATAGAGAAACCAATACAGGCAGTACAATAAATATAATGAAAAAAGTCCCCAAAAGGGTCAGGTGGGAGGGAAAAAATCATGCAAAAAGAGGGGGGAAATAAGATCTTAAAACAGGACCAATACTACAACCACCATTACATTTAAAGTTTAGGAAGTACAAGGTGACCAGCATATTGCAATCAATAGACATGAAGACATACACCTGCCTGTTGGGATTCCACTCTCCTTCCTCTTCCTAACATCTTGTCCCATACAATCATATTTTCTTTTTATTTTCCCAGCCATACACCAACCTTAAGGCTTGAGAGTGGTTTCTTTGATGTTATAATTTTAATTTGGCTGATTTTGTTTTGCCATCTGGGACTATTCTTTCGACTGGAACTGACATGAATGACCCAGACCTATATCCTTAATGGACACCTATCTGAGCGGAACTTACTACACTGGAGAGGTGATGTCAGATAATGAGTACGTTTGACTATGAAGCATGCCCTAAAATAGAATATTGTGTAAGCTAATAATTAGTTGCCCATCTCTCCAGACACTACTAATTCAGATAGTATATGAATGCGTGCATGCTTAAGATATAGGAGGTAAATATTCCCCGGAGTTGTGCCGGTTATGCCCTCCTCCCGCCATCTGCCTGGCTTATTTAGCAATTTGTGTATTGATGTTGTCTTGGAAACGACTTGTGGAATACCTTGGCAAATATGTCCCCACAATATTTCCATGGGCCTAGGACTCACTTGCGACCTAGAAGCATACTCTGATGAAAGAGCTTGTGGAAGACACATATAGCCCTTCTGCTAGGAATTTCATTCTAGTCATCAAAATATCTGAGTGGTTGTTTTGCTGTAGAGGAGAAGAAGTTTGGACAAAGTGGTTAAGTGGCCTGCTTCATAGCATGGACTTTGTATGTCAGTTTGGAACTGGCAGGAAATATTGTGGTTGGCACCTTTAGGAGAAAATCTGTATTTTCATATGAAGTGGACAGACCCTAACTTAGGTGGAAAGAGTCGGTCAGCACAGACTGTACCAAGTCTTCACTCCCTTGCCAGAGTGGCCAATATGCATTATCCCAAGTTGGGTGAGCCAGAAAAGAAAGTGCCTCTTTGATTGGGTAATTTGAATAATCCTGAGGCTCCCCTTGACCTGTCCCATTTCGAATACTTAATGCAGAGTTGCAAACTATTACAATTCTACTTGCAAGAGTGCAATATAGGGACTCCAAAACTGTCTCAGGACAGCCAGTCTTAAAAGGATATACAAAGTTCTCACAGGGAGGATACCTCGCAGGGAAAGGACATGGCAGAAAAAGGCTTCCTCCAAACCAACTGCATAAGCTTAATCAAGCCAACTGCATTGAATGAAGAACTGGTATGATTGCCAGACAGACTGTCAAGCCAACCTTCCACATTCAAGGTGACACAGCGGTCAGCAGATTTGCTCCCGAACACAACAGGAGTGTCCTGGCAATAAGGACCCTTTGCCAAGATAGGAGCCCTCAGCCATGTGAGCTGATGCCTGCATGCAGAATTTAGCTGCTGTACTTTTTGGAACTTGACACTGACACATCATTCCCACTAGCATTGAATATCGAGGGTTTTTCAAGAGACTGACAAGAAGAATTTAAGTTTGACAAATAATAAATACAAATACACCTGTGAGGCAGTGAAGAGCAACAGGTAGAAACAAATCAAGCACCAAGAACACGTCTCCATTGTTGCACATACAGAATTCTGGGACTGAATGTAAAATTCTTCACCAGGGAATCGGCTACACATCGATCTGCCATAGGCACGGTCTCAGCCGGCTTAACGCTTTTTTTAAAATCAGGTATAGCTTTTTTGCATTCAAATGTAATTAGATTTTTGCCAAGTGTTCCATTCATAACTGCAATGCTATGCTTCATCATGCATCCCAGCATCATCAACATTCCTACTGTTTTTTATTTGTATTATTGGTACATGAGTACATGTTATATTACAGAGATCGGAAGATTTCTATGGGTTCTAGTTGTGATATTCTTTCATGTGTGGCTTTTAGCCTTATGAAATACTTATTCTTTCTTCGTAGTAGGATTGTCTGGACAGTTTATTGTTTCATTTCTGTGCTCAGTGGTCTAGCTTACTTATCTTTGCCTGCTCAATAGCTTGACCACTGGGCTATTGGGAGCAAGGATTCATAGTCATAGCTATAGTTCTGCCTTTGAGCTGGATTCATCTTGATGTGGGGGGAGATATGGGCTTTATTTTTCTAGTCCTACATAAACTCTTACACTTAAAAGGTGCACTCTTAGTATTTCCGTGGGAATACCTTAAAGAATGGAGGCACACGAACTAACAGATTGAGCAGTGGTACGTATGAAAAACAACGAGTCGATAGAAATTCACTGTATGAACCAATAGTAGTCCTGTGCATGTCCATGTGCACAAACTGAAGCATCAGTACACATGCACACACAATGCAGGAAGATGTATTTTTGGGTTTAACAGAGGTTGATGCTGAAAATCTAAATTGGTCAAAATGCTACCCCATATATTGTCATTACTCACAGGAATTCTGAAACAGCTGCATCTGCATGTCCACAAGGGGGAAAGACTGCCGGAAACTGTAGGTCACCAAAATCTTCTTCTTCTGGAAAATCTTGGTTACCTGTCCAAGAGGAGGTGGGAGAAGAATGAAACTGAGGTTACAAGCTATAGCCAGATTATGAGGTTAAAGGTCAAAATGTCATTGAGGCACAGAGAATTCAAAGGCCACTTTCATTGTGTGTTTTTTGTCATGGGTGTGACAAAGTTTCCTGTTTGGCAATGAGATTCGGTAATGTGGTGGCCCTAGAGGCCGAGGGCAACCTAGACTCCAGGATGGTTTTCTCACCATGGTGGAGGTTGCCCGGGGAACCCCTGGAGTACCACACTGCAACACCATTGCATAGCAGGGACCGGTAACATGAGGACTACAAGTCCCATAATCCCTTTGGGTGGAAAGAAGGCAGCCCTCCTGTTACCCTCTGTGACAATGCTCACCACCCATGTCACTGACCTGAAGGACCACAGGGGGATACCAAGGTACCCAGGGTTCAGACCTAGCCCTAGGATCAATTAGGTGTAGGCCCCTTTAAGATACCATACCAATATTTCTGCAACTGCTCCAGTGGCCCTCTTAAACCCCTAGTAACAGGCCGCATACATAGGGAGTTTTACAGGGTGCATAGAAGTTATACTAAGTACCTGGACCCCAGAAATAAAATAAATGGCACTTCTGGAGTTGGTGAAGTCTGTGGACTCGCTGGCAAGTCCACAAATCAATTAATTTGTGGACCCTTAGGAAATCACTCACTAAAACAGCCCCAAGTTTTCATGGCCAAGGAGAGCAGAAATATGTCATTTTAAAAGCCATCTCACTTCTGCAGGGTTATATTTGAGGAGGTTGGGGAAAAGCAGGAGGAGGAGAATCAAGACTTGGGGAATGAGTGGTTGGTTATGAGATAGAGGAGCGTGCAGAAGAGATCAAAGAGTGGAGAAGAGTTATAAGGGGGTGGAAGAGGAGAACTTAAGGAGACTGTAGAGGAGAGTAATAAGAAGGTGATTGAATGAGATATTGAGGAAGTTGAAGAGAGGAGTGATACAAATAGGCATAGCAAAGATATAAAGGAGATTGCATGGCAGAGGGAGGAGGATAAAAAAGACATCCTGGACTGGAAGGGGGGAGTGAGGAAGGGATGGTAATGTGGGAAGTTTTAGGAGGAGGTTATTCAGAGGAGGTTGAGGAAGTAACTAAAGTGGTCAGGTATAGGAAGGAGGTAGAGGGGGAGAAGATCAAAAGGGGGGAAGGAGTTGGAAAGGGAGAACCTAAAGAGGTTGGAAATAGAAGAATCCCAGACCTTTGGGTGGGAGAAGGGGACAATTATAAGATACCCCAAAAAGACTGTGTGTGAGTGTAGAATGTTGGAGACCCACAATAGGGAAATAAAGAACGTCCGTAGAGAAAGCCCAGTACATATACAGTGTAATAAGGTACAAGTAGGGTCCAACTGAAGCTAGGACTGCCTTCGAGGAGGAACGATCCAATGGCAAAGCAGCGAAGAGGGAGTTCACTGCAGAGGGGCAAATGGGGAGGTCGGAAGCTGAGAAAGTTTGGGCACACAGGTTGTGAAGCCAGGATCCCTAGGAAGCTGTCAACGCAGCGTAAACTGGTCCACTCTTCATGAGAAGCTACAACGCTTGCTTCAAGAAGTCTGGGAACAATTGAGTTTACCTTTCGGGGAACAAAACCCCTGAAATTTGCACTGGGAAGACCATTCAAGAGACTGCCACGAGGAGAGGCTCTCGCTCAGAGAAAATGAGACCGAATGATTTGCTTTACAACACATTAGTCCAAACCCAAGAAGCAGTGATATATATCATTGTCTGTCGAAACTAGGACAGAAATCTATATTATATTTAAATACAGTATAAGTTGTGGCCTTAATGTTTGTATCAAGTGGAACAACTTACATTCTTATTATAGTTGAAGTATGAACATGGTCACATTTGTATGACGACAGACAATTGACTTTCAATTAAAAGAATATAGTCTGCATGTAGGATGTATTGTGATCTGTATCTTTCCATGTAATTTGATGCACTGTATACTAAAATGTCATCTTACAATTGCCATGTATACATTCATGAAATATTAGGTTTTGTTCCTGATAGTATTACATGGAAATCTCACATGCTATTATGAAAAGTGTGTAAACACACCCTGTAGTAGTTTTCAGCAATAATCCAAAGCATTTAACATATTATTACCACTCAAATTGGATGCAGTGAGTAAAAAAGTTAGCCTTTCTGTCCCTTTGAACAGCGTCTAGTAACATAAGTCTAAATATGTTATGGTTTCATGCTTTATGAGAATGAAAATATTCATTTTTCCTGCTATCAGAGGATTGTCATATAAATCACCACTTACATGGTGCCTGAAAGCATAACAATAGAAGGGGCCATCTTTACCCTCAATATGGCGTCTAACTATGTTATAACAACATGATAAAGTTATAGTATTTGGTGGCTCAACACCACTTTAGCAATCTTAGTCTCTTTTATAGAAGTGTTACACTGTTATTAGTTTTTTTCAGAATTTACTAAACATTATGTTGTTAGTTAACTAATGCAGTTCGCCATTAGTAAGGCACTAGTAGGGCTTCACCGGGCCAATCACTGGAGTCATTGCTGGTCAGCTGCAGGGATCATCCTCGGGTCATTAGCGGGATGCTCTTCTTCTTAGAAGTCTTGGTTCCAACGATGATCTGATGAACAGTTGCAGGAGCCCTCTTTTATCCAGAATTCAGGCTGAGAGCAAGGCCATCAATGTAAAGGATCTGTAACATTCAAACAGCTCAGGGTTATCCAATCATGGACAACCACTGGTCATCACATCCATCCAGCAACAGAATTCTGATGCTTGAGGATGTGGACTGGGACCAGAGTGTCCCAGTCCCCTCCTCTGACTCACATACACGAATCCCCCTTGTTCATGAAAGCAGCTGTTTTCCCCAGGAAAGGGGTTTCCATATATGGCATTTCCTGACCGGAGAAGGCTAAAGAATAATATGCCCGAAGAGCAAGGGAAAATCTCTTGGCATGTTCATTTGAGCGTTATAGCCACCTTGAGTAGCCATTTGCGGTAAATGCAACAGTACACAAGAAAAATAAAATGTAACTGGTCAAAATATCACGCCCACCACCAGCTTTTCTTAGGGACATTGTCAAAGTAACCAAAATCCATTATATAAACAGTTATAAGGTGTGACGAACCAAGGGAATTCGTCCTTTCTCCCCAAGGGAGCACATCCCCCCACCCCCCCATGTGAGGATCTACCGAAGGCAGAGCGCAATGTGGCCTACATGGCATACTCTCAAATAGCAGAATCTGCTAAACATCAAAACCATGACTAAGAAACTCTTCAGAGAAGCCATGATCATATAGGAAAAGGCTACGTCCCGTTAAATCAGAATCACCCATCCACTGAGACAAGGACTTTGATTAACGTACACTGGATGAGGCAGAATAGGAGTGGAGAAGAACGCAGATGTCAACCCAGGTAACACCTGAGCTGTGTGACACATGCTTGAAGCAGAAATCAGGAAACGCACGAGATTCAAACTCACTCAAGGTTGTCAGACGGGACGTCAGAGTACGGCAAACCCGAAGCCTGAGATGCCAGCAGGGCAGGAGTCTGCGAATAGGTGGTTGTGAGACCACAAAAGAGGATCCGTTGTGGGCCGCGGGTACGCAGAACTTCACTGATACCATCGACAGTGTGGAGCCACAGGGTATGCGGTTACTCATCCGAGCAGCGGAACAACACGAAGAGACGAGCAACCACAAGCAGAAGAGAGATCGCCAGGAAGCAGGTGCCAACTAAGATAAGGCACTGGTGGTCCAGGACGAACGAGAAAGATTCTAAGGAACCCGACTCCAGAAGCCGTTCTCCTTCAAAACCAAGGGTACCGGGAGGACGGAAGTTACAGGAGGCCTCAAAGAGGGAATCATTATACTGTAAAGCCAACTAGTCTCTAATAGTTATAAGACAAAGTTAACCTTGAAACAAGATAATACCAAATAATGGGTTATTGTAAAGGAGGCTAAAGAGAGCGAAGAACCAGTGATCGAATTCCGAGGTACCTGGCTCGAGAAGCCGTACTCCTTCAAAACTGAAGGAAATCGGGAGGACAGGAGTTTTGTAATCTTTATAACGTACAGCTACCTCGGCTCGGTAATAGTTATGAGACCAAGTTAACCTTGAAACAAGCAAACTTAAAATGTGTAAATACCAAAGAATAGGTTATTGAAAAGGAGACTGAAGTGAGAGAAGAACCAGTGATCACAATATCCTGGGAAAAGGGAAAAGAGGCAAAGTTCAACTTGAACCCGATGAACTTAAAAAGGGATAATACGACTGAGGGCATTATTGAAAATCTGAATAAAGGAAGAAGCAAACCAGTGATCATAATACCCTAGGAAAAGGGGAAAATAATACATACAACAGATCAAATAGACCAAAGTGAATTGAGCTATAATAGTCCAGATGGGACAGCCCACCCGAACCACAAACATATCCAGGGATACATTGAGAATCACAAACGTGAGTATAAAACTTATAGGAAATCCCCAAAGGGTGTTCCCAGAGAGGAAGGAAAAGTCACCAGTCCATTTGAACAGTTACAGAGACTTATCCAAGAAATCATGAGAGGCTATTTAAGGATTCTGTACTAATCCAGGCTCTATAGACTGATACTAGAAGTATCCTAAAGAGAAGAGAGCCATTCTCAGAGCCTAAATTAGTTTATATAGTGTTAGAGTCAGAATAGTTTGGAAAGTGGACATCTTTATTTAGACTCTCATGATGGACGGACAATCACCTTAGTTAGTAAGTTAGGTAGGGACCACCCGTAGAGATAAGGAAAGTTAGGCCTTATTATTTATACTTTAATAAAATATTATGAACCATGTCCTCTAAGAGTCTGTGTCCTTCTTCTGACTCGCCAAAAAGGATACAAAGTATCCTAACTGCAATCCACTGTAAGGTGATGTGTGCAATTCTAAAAATACAAGAATCCATAAAGAGAGACATAGGGGCTTGTTAGGAGTTACCCGGTCTGGAAACAATGGCAGTAAAAATTATGGTAATTCTGCCACTGACCTGCCGATAGATCTGGCCCATATCGGCAAATAAATACTGGAATCACTGCAGCAATCCCATCGAGTCCAATAGGACTCCACAAAATGGGAACTTACCACCATCTCGCTACCTGTAATATCCCAGTAATACCAGGATATCAGACGGCGGAGACAGTAGGGGCAGTTTCCCGGTATCCCACCGGAAATACTGGCGGGATACCGGAAAACTCGTAATGAGCCCCATAGACTCTCAGTGCTGAAGGTCTTAGGGACTAGTCAGTTTTACCCTAAGAATGAGAAAATCAGGCAACAGGGGTAAATCAGAAGGCTTTACTGACCTCCAAAACGTCAGTATAGGGTTCAAAACCAGCAAAAAGAATGGGGGTCTGTCTGCTTGGAATCTATGGAGGGAAAGGTGCAAAAATAATCTTTCCTAACACTGCCCACTTCAGGTTGGGAGTGGTCCCTATCAGGGCATTGAGATCTTACCCTGGCACATACATCCACCCCTTTTTCGAAGCCCCTCTCCTCTTTCTGCAAGGTATCCAACTTTTCCCAGGTGTTTTTCGTTACTATTTCTCTCCTCTAAGACTTAAGTGCTCCGAGCTAACCTGCAGAACTTGACACATAGGTCTTTTGGGACAATTACAGGAGATAGACCCCCTGTCCACACAAGTATAGTGTCATGATCTCTGCTTCCAAAAAGGTCAGGGTTTTCCCAACTCCCTTGGAAGCAGATCAATAACCCAGGTTCCGAGGGCCAACCAGTCCCAATTGGGACCTTTTGGACCCAGTCCTGGCGCCAGTGGCACCAGGCTCATAAATGTGCCCAGTCCCAGCGCTGGAAGTGCCGGGCTCATAATGCTTGGGTGGACTTACCTGCAGCAGACCATGCTGCTTACTTGCCTGCCAGCTGAGCCTCTGATCCTCTTCTGTTTGGAACTACTTTTCCTGTTGGGTGGGGCAGGAGCCACTCCCTAGATTCAGAACACTGGAACTCTTCTGGAAAGCAGGAACTCTTTTCTTACCTAGGCGTGGCTGTGGAAGGAGACACCTAAGCACTACAGGAGGCTATTTAAACCACACCCGGTGGATGAATCTTGCTTTGCGTTATTCTGCATCCTCTGCAGCAGAACGCTCATCGTGTCTTCTGCATCGGATCCTGGGCCTAAGGAAAAAGGCTTACCATCCTGAATCCAGTCTTCAGCTACACCTATAAAGACAAGAAAGAACAGGTTAGCATTCCGGCATCTGAAAGAAAAAGGCTTACCATCCTGAATCCAGTCTTCAGCAACACCTATAAAGACAAGAAAGAACAGGTTAGCATTCCGGCATCTGAAAGACAAAGGCTTACCTACTCTTCGTGCGCTCCGGAGGTCTTCACACTGCATTCCGGCATCTGAAAGACAAAAGCTTACCGACTCTTCGCATGCTCCGGAGGCCTTCGGCGCTGCATCCTGCATCTGAAAGACAAAACAAGGTGCGTTTAAAGACATTGGGGAACTTTAATACTCACGTGCCATTACTCCTTTCCACATCAACCCCAGTGGGTATTCCGGCACCCTGCAGCCGCTCTGAACTCGTACCTGCAAAATAAAAGACAGTTAGAGCGCATCGTGAAGCAGGCAACAAGCGCTTACTTACGTGCTTCCAGGCGCTTCTATTCATCATACGGACGCCATCTTCAACTCACTTCAGCCCGTCATCCGCCATCGCCGGAACCTGCAAAACAAGAGACATCATTGCTAAAGACTTTAAAGACAATAGAATTACTCGAAACTTACCGTTCATGCAGTAAACGACGGACAGCAGTCCTCTGAAGTCAAGAGGCCTGCGCTACCGATCCAGTGAAGAAACTGGTTACAGTACCCTGCCCCGAGGCAGATGGAGAGCTCGGCATTCACTTACCTAAGGTGAGAGCGTTAACTTTTGGGGGTCTACAGGAGAGCAAAAAGGGAAGAGATAGGGACACCCCAATAACCCCAGTTCATTAATCCCAAATTTTCTGTCTGCAGACATCTTACTCTTGAAGTCAGGCATACAGTGCACAGAGGTCCAGCCCAAAGAGCCAACCGGGTGCTACACATCACCTTTGAAGATACGGTAGTCGCCCAGTCAAGACCGGCGCCTCTGCGAGAATCAGGTGAGCGTTACAGAACGCAAAGCCTACCGCAAAACTCTCGCCCAGGCGCTATGGAAACCTCGGATACTGACCACCTAGCCCGGTTACTTGGGGAACTAAGGGCAGAAGTGCATGCAGCTCGTCAGGAAACGAATGCTCTAAGAAGGGAACTAATTATTTCCAAGGAGAGAACAGACGGTCTTGCTAGACAATTGCTACAGTCACAAGCCGGACAAATCCCGTTACCTGCATCAGGGGCAAATCTTCCTTCAACAGCCTCTATGAATCCAGTGCAGATCAACCTACCTGGGAATGTACCTCTGGCTCCGCCCGAACGATTTTCTGGTGACCCAAAGAGGTTTGCAGTATTTATCAATCAGTGCCGGTTGCACTTCTTATGCCGGCCAGCAGCCTTTCCAACTGATCAAGCTAAAGTAGCTTTTGTACTTTCGTACCTTAGTGGCAATGCGGCAGACTGGTCGATCCCTCTAGTTAATCAAGATGATCCGGTTCTCCATGATTTTCAAGCCTTTCAGCTTAGTATGGAAAAACTGTTCGCAAGACATTCACAGGGGCAGGCCTTGGACAATGAGCTTCTTTCGTTGCGACAGGGTAATCAAGACCTTTTGGCTTATATTGCATCTTTCAATAGACTAATAGTGGAAACTCAATGGCCTGAGGACAAAAGGATTACGCTGTTTTACAGAGTTCTACGTGGAGAGCTCAAAGACGTTTTAGCCCAAGTAGTGAATCCCCCACAAGACTGTTCGGATTATATAGACTTGGTCGTTCAAATAGATCATAGACTGCAGAACAGGAAGGCCGACCGTTCCAAGTTTGATGCTCGAGTATTTTCCAAACCGCCAACTCCTTCCAAAGGAGTAGACTCCGGGGAACCCATGCAAATTGGGGGTCTGAAAGGTCCTCTAACACAAAAGGAGCGGGAAAGGAGAAAACAGTTGCAATTATGCCTATATTGCGGAAACTCAGGGCACTTTCTTCGAGACTGTCCGGTGAAACCTGCCAAGAAGGCAGTAGGAGTTGCAGTTACCAAAGTTACAAACTCTGAGCAGGGAAACGACCTTGCCCGACAAGAATAGAGGTCCTCTTGCCGAGCGTGAAAACCAGTTCCGTGACCTCGCATTTCGTGATACCTATGGTCCTCATTAGCCCTGATAATCCGGATCGATTACATGCAATTGAAGCTTACGTCGACAGCGGTGCCATCGGCAATTATGTGGATCATGAAATGGTTTTGAGGATGAATCTAACTCTTTGTCCCAAGGCTGTAAAGGACGTCATTACTACAGTGGATGGTACGGAGATAGCCTCCGGGCCAGTAACGCATACCACTCAAGAGGTGACGCTAGTAAGTCAAGATGGACACCATGAGAAGATCGTGTTCGATGTGATCAAGGCCCCTCAGTTTTAGATTATTCTAGGAATACCTTGGTTAGAGAAACACAATCCTCTGATCGATTGGCGAGCAAGAACGGTCCAGTTTCCAGAATGTGTCTCTACTTGTCACCTTCCACCTGGTGTTGCACTGGCAGCAATTTCTTCAGAGACTCCCCAGTTACCTCCCGAATACCTTGAATACCAAGATGTTTTCCGGAAGGATCAGGCTAACACTCTACCTCCTCATAGGTCTTATGACTGCCAGATAGACCTGATACCTGGATCTACTCCTCCTTGAAGTAGAATTTATGCTCTCACCGAGCCTGAGAACCTTCACCTTCGACAATACCTGGATCAATACCTGGCGAATGGGTTTATTCGTCCTTCCAAGTCCCCTGCTTCTTCAGCTTTGTTCTTCGTTCCAAAAAAGGAAGGAGACCTTAGAACTTGTATCGATTATCGCTCCCTGAACCAGATCACCGTTAAGAATAGATATCCGTTACCTTTGATCCCTGAACTCCTGGACCAAGTCAGAAAAGCATGCATATATACAAAGTTGGATCTTAGAGGAGCTTACCACTTGGTACGAGTAAAAGAGGGCGATGAATGGAAGACTGCCTTCCGCACCAAGTATGGGCTATTTGAATATCAGGTCATGCCCTTCGGACTTTGCAATGCCCCGGCCGCCTTTCAATATTTTATGAACGATGTCCTCAGAGAGCTCATAGATGTGTGTGTTGTTGTTTACATTGACGACATCCTCGTTTATTCTTCATCAGAATCTGAACATCGGAAACACGTGAAAATGGTCCTCGAAAGATTGCGTCAACACAAACTTTTCGCTAAATTGGAAAAATGTGTTTTCAACGTGACTGAAGTTGAATTCTTGGGATTCATATTATCACCTGGCGGAGTACGTATGGATTCAAAGAAGGTCGATGCAGTTCTC